>NW_027507718.1:278639315-279839315 GCF_037356315.1 Lithobates pipiens | reverse complement strand
TATATTGCTCACACATGCTATGGGCATAAGTCAAATTACACCCCAAAATAAATTCTGCTACTTCTCCCGAGTACGGGGATACCACATGTGGGGGACTTTTTGGGAGCCTAGCCACGTACGGGACCCCAAAAACCAAGCACTGCCTTCCGGATTTAAATATAAAATGCTACCAAAAAAACTGTTAGCGATCGCAGGGATCAGGCCTGACTCTGCGATCGCTGCAGTTATGTGTTTAGTGTTTTGTAAGTGACAGTGATCGATCGATACTGCACTTGGGTGGGCTGGGCAGAGGGGCAAAACGCAGGTGCCAGCAGGTATCTGGGCTGATCCCGCTAACAATGCGTTTTTTTGGAACCCTGAACTGCTGGGGACGCTAGTATAGATCTGATCAGATCAGATATTGATCTGTTCAGATTCTATACCACTACAGGAGGTTTATGCTTTGCGTGTGGGTGTTAGATGTACTGGCACTAACATAGCGCTGCCTGGGGCGACGCAAGCCCTGACCCTAAAACCTAATTGATATCACCCGCCGGGTGATCAGGGGGTTAAACCTTTATTGGGTAATAAATGGTGGGTGCCCCGATGCTATAAAAAGCAAACTAACCAGAGTCACCCGTAACACTTATACGGTGATCAGTGGTGAAAGGGTTAACTAGGGGCAATCAGGGGGTTCAAATTTTTATTAGGTAGTATATGGGGGTCCCTGGCACTATATAAAAACCTGACGGGGAACCTAAATAACTAACTGGCTAACCAGCGTCACCAGTGACACTTATACTGTGATCGCTGGTGAAAGGGTTAACTAGGGGCAATCAGGGGGTTAAAACCATTATTGGGTAGTATATGGGGGTACCTAACGCTATAAAAACCTGGCGGTGAACCTAAAAAAATAACTAGCTACCTAACGACACTAGTGACACTAATGCAGCGATCAGAAAAAACGATCGCTTAGTGACACTGGCAAAATGGGGTGAAAGGGTTAACTAGGGGCAATCAGGGGGTTAAAACCATTATTGGGTAGTATATCGGGGTACCTAGCGCTATAAAAACCTGGCGGTGAACCTAAAAAAATAGCTACCTAGCAAAAACTAGCTACCTAGCGACACTAGCGACACTAATGCAGCGATCAGAAAAATGATCACTTAGTGACAGTGGAAAAAGGGGGTGAAAGGGTTAACTAGGGGCAATCAGGGGGTTAAAACCATTATTGGGTAGTATATCGGGGTACCTAGCGCTATAAAAACCTGGCGGTGAACCTAAAAAAAAAACTAGCTACCTAGCGACAGTAGCGACACTGATGCAGCGATCAGAAAAATGATCGCTTAGTGACACTGGCAAAAGGGGGTGAAAGGGTTAACTAGGAGCAATCAGGGGGTTAAAACCATTATTGGGTAGTATATCGGGGTACCTAGCGATATAAAAACCTGGCGGTGAACCTAAAAAAATAACTAGATACCTAGCGACAGTAGCGACACTGATGCAGCGATCAGAAAAATGATCGCTTAGTGACACTGGCAAAAGTGGGTGAAAGGGTTAACTCTAGGGGCAATCAGGGGGTTAAATCTTTATTGGGGGGTGATAGGGGGCTACCCTGGACCTAACACTAACTGTCCTGACAGTTTTAACTGTTACAACTGAAACTGAATGCATTGATCAGTAAAGAAATGATCAATGCAATCAGTGACACTGTGACTGGGGGGGAGGTTTGTGTACCTATGTGTCAGTGTAGTGTTTTGGTGCACTTACTTTGTGTCTTCTCCTCGTAGTCCGGTCAAAAAGACCGCCCCGCAGTGGCGGCCCGTCCATAGGGGGCGCCCGGGCGCCGCCCCCCCTCCAGGCAGTCACAAAAAAAAAAAAAAAATTGAAAAAAAAAATTTTTTTTTTTTTTGAAATGGCCCTTTAAAAAAAAAAAATGAAAAAAAAGTCCTTAAGTGCACTGTGTACGAGCGCCGGACACAGTGCAGCGCTGGACACAGTGCACTATGCGAAGCGCCACGTCAACGCAATCACAAGATTGCGGACGCGGCGCTTCATTTGCGGGGTTTTAACCCGCCTTGCGGCGCAACTAAAAATGCCGATCTGCATCCGCCCGGCGCCTGCTATGGGCTTGAGTGACAGACTAGTTAGTCACTTCCGGTCTTCGTCAGATCAGTGCGCCGAGCGGAGGAGCAGAGGAGAGAACTGCAGTGCCAGTGCACTATGAAACAAGGTAGACCGTAGCGTAGATGCATTGCTGGAAATCCACAGGAGGGGGGCAGAGCTACAGGATGGATGGAGGGGGAGGCTTCACACGGGCTGTGTGTTTTGTCAAGTGCTGATCGTCAGTGCTTCTGTTTATCTCCACTGGTGTTGCTGTGTCTCGGTTTGGCAGTGTCAGTGGAGGCTCTTGTGAAACACACAGCCCATATGAAGCCTCCCCCCACCCACCCACCCCTCTGTCCCTGATTCATCCCAACCACCATCTCTCTGTCCCTGATCCCTGATTCATCCCAACCACCATCTCTCTGTCCCTGATCCCTGATCCATCCCACCCACCAGCTCTCTGTCCCTGATCCATCCCACCCACCCACCATCCTTCTGTCCCTGATCCATCCCACCTACCATCTCTCTGTCCCTGGTCCATCCCACCGTTCTTCTCTCCCTGATCCATCCCACCCACCATCTCTCTGTCCCTGATCCATCCCACCGTCCTTCTGTCCCTGATCCATCCCACCTATCATCTCTCTGTCCCTGGTCCATCCCACCCACCATCTCTCTGTCCCTGATCCATCCCACCGTCCTTCTGTCCCTGATCCATCCCACCTATCATCTCTCTGTCCCTGGTCCATCCCACCCACCATCTCTCTGTCCCTGATCCATCCCACCGTCCTTCTGTCCCTGATCCATCCCACCTACCATCTCTCTGTCCCTGATCCATCCCACCCACCCACCATCCTTCTGTCCCTGATCCATCCCACCTACCATCTCTCTGTCCCTGGTCCATCCCACCCACCATCTCTCTGTCCCTGATCCATCCCACCAACCATATCTCTGTCCCTGATCCCTCCCACCCACCATCTCTCTGTCCCTGATCCATCCCACCGTCCTTCTCTCCCTGATCCATCCCACCCACCATCTCTCTGTCCCTGATCCATCCCACCGTCCTTCTCTCCCTGATCCATCCCACCCACCATCTCTCTGTCCCTGATCCATCCCACCGTCCTTCTGTCCCTGATCCATCCCACCTACCATCTCTCTGTCCCTGGTCCATCCCACCCACCATCTCTCTGTCCCTGATCCATCCCACCGTCCTTCTGTCCCTGATCCATCCCACCTATCATCTCTCTGTCCCTGGTCCATCCCACCCACCATCTCTCTGTCCCTGATCCATCCCACCGTCCTTCTGTCCCTGATCTATCCCACCTATCATCTCTCTGTCCCTGGTCCATCCCACCCACCATCTCTCTGTCGATCCATCCCACCGTCCTTCTGTCCCTGATCCATCCCACCTACCATCTCTCTGTCCTTGGTCCATCCCACCCACCATCTCTCTGTCCCTGATCCATCCCACCAACCATATCTCTGTCCCTGATCTATCCCACCCACCATCTCTCTGTCCCTGATCCATCCTTCTGTCCCTGATCCCATCCCACCCACCACTGATCCAACTCCCCACCCCACCTCCATCCTTCTGTCTCTGATCATCACCATCCCTCTGATCCCACCACCAAAGGCAAACATGTAAGATATTGCATTATTGCAGTCACTAAATGTGATGACTGTATTTGTTTTATTTTATTAGGCTTTCTTGTACTTCATTGTCTGCGGTGACCTCTGCCTATTGCTGTTTCCCGAGCACCTTTTTTGTGTTTCCTGTTTTTTTTTCTCTGGTGAACGAGGAGTGTGGCTGGGCTGTCAGACATATTGATGTGTCATTAGAACCTGGTGTATAATGTAGAGCCTGGTATATGATGTACAGAGCCCTGTGTATAATGTAGAGCCTGGTATATGATGTACAGAGCCCTGTGTATAATGTAGAGCCTGGTATATGATGTACAGAGCCCTGTCTATAATGTAGAGCCTGGTATATGAAGTATAGAGCCCTGTGTATAATGTAGAGCCTTGTATATGATGTACTACAGGGGACGGAGTTGGTGGATTCTATAATGGGTGGGGCTTATGAGAAGTGGGATGGGTCAAAAGGGTGGGCGTGGTCTAGCGCCCCCCCATCTTAAAACTTCACCAGCCGCCACTGCCGCCCCGAGGAGAATGACATCACTTCCTCCTTCCTGTGTAAACAATACACAGTGGGAGGAAGTTCGTCATTGGTCAGGAGCGATCCAGAGGGGGTGGCCAGAAACCAACGGCTATCCCCTCATCATGGATCGCTCCTGGAGGGAAACGGACCACCGTATCCAGCGGGAGGGGGTCCGATCGGACCCCCCACCCGCTGGAAGGCAGGCACGTACATGTACGTGCTTGTGCCTGCCTGTGCCATTGCGATGACGTACAATGGCAATACGGCGGTCCTTAAGTGGTTAAACACATAATGAGTTGTCATTAAGTGCACCTTTGTAAATTGACAGGACTGATCTGTGTAACACGTGAGCACATACTGTAGCCAGTCTGTGGGAGACAGAATTCTTGTTGGTTGGTAGGGGATCAAATACTTATTTTACTCACTGAACTGCAACTCAATTTATAACATTTGTATTATGCATTTTTTCTGGATTTTTGGTTTATATTCTGTCTCTATCATTTAAAATACAATTATTGGACCCTTCATTTCTTTGTAATTGGGCAAACTTACAAAACCTGCAGGGGATCAAATAATTATTTTCCCCACTGTATCCCTCTTTTTTTCACTCTCTCTCTCCATTATCTCTCTCTCCCCTCATTCCTTCTGTCTTTATCTTTCTTTCTTTTTCCCGTATGATTTCTCGCTAAGGAAATCGTACTTATATTCTATGGATTCGCTTACGTGTCAATTTTACAGCGATTTGTAGCTGAGTCACTAAGCAATTGAGTTTGTGCAGTGTTTATGTCAGCAACAAGCTTACCACTGGCAATCACTCTGCATTCACCTCTATGCCTTAGCTACAAATGAATGAAGGAGAGCAATTTGGAACAGCAAGTGTTAATATAATGCTGTGGCATAGGTCTGACCAGTATCTGCCAAAAGTTACTTTTTAGCTACCAATCTTCATTGACTATAGCAATTTTGTTGTTAGAGTAAAAAGGCAGTAAAAAGCAATATAGAAACCGCTCCCATGAGGAATATTGTACATGCGTTTACACTTGAAAATGCTTGATGTGCCTAAACGCAGAAAGCTCCTCTCAAAAACACACTTCTGATGTTATTTTTTTCAGTCTGTAAGTGCTCCTCTACAAATATGTAAATGCCGAAAATGTGCATGAACACATATAGCCATGGCCAAAAGTTTTGAGAATGACACAAATATTCATTTTCACAAAGTCTGCTGAGGGCAATTTGCATCTACTCCAGAATGTCATGAGGAGTGATCACACAATGAGGTGAAGACTTTTGGAGGATGGCCTGGTGTCCAGAAGGGCAGCAAAGAAGCCACTTCTCTCCGGGAAAAACATCAGGGACAGACTGATATTCTATAAAAACGTACAGTGTCTGGACTGTTGAGGACTGGGGTAAAGTCATTTTCTCTGATGAATCCTCTTTCCAATTGTCTGGGGCATCCAGAAAAAAAACTTGTTTGGAGTTAACAAGGAGTTGCTTCTAACAGGCAGAAAGAAAAAACTCCAAACGCCTGTATAAGCAGCATTTTTTATGACCAGTGTGTGCATTAGGGGTGTTGAATATAATTGTAGCATCGATGCATCGCAATTCGGACATTTGCGATGCTGCACTGATGCTGTGAGTCGGCAGAAACGATTGTTGAGGTCATTCATCGCTCCGCTGCATGCAGTGCTCTGTCTCTCAGGGAGAAACACAGAGGCAGAGCCTGCATGGTGGCTAAAGCATCCTCCCCTTCACCGAAGAAGAAAGTGAGCTGACAGCCAGTACAGTGCAGAGGGAGGGGCTTGAGGAGACCCCAACATGAGGAGAGGCTTCAATGGAGCCACCAGAAGGGGGTAATACACTGAGCAACATGAAGGAGGGGGAATCATCTGACACTGAGCGTAGGTAAGTGCCAGTGTCACTGATCCCATCTCTCATTACCATCACCCCTCTGCCTGGCCCCACCATCTGTTTGCCTAATCCCACCATCCATCTGCCTGATCACTCTGATCCCACCACCCGTCTGTCTGATCCCTCTGACTCTGACCCCACCACCCGTCTGCCTGATCCCTCTGACTCTGATTCCACCACCCGTCTGCCTGATCCCTCTGACTCTGATCCCACCACCCGTCTGCCTGATCCCTCTGACTCTGATCCCACCACCCGTATGCCTGATCCCTCTGCCTCTGATCCCAGCACCCGTCTGTCTGATCCCTCTGCCTCTGATCCCACCATTCATCTGCCTGATCCCACCATCCGTCTGCCTGATCCCTCTGCCTCTGATCCCACCATCCTTCTACCTGATCCCTCTGCCTCTGATCCCACCATGCATCTGCCTGATCCCTCTGGCTCTCATACCATCATTCGTCTGCCTGATCCCTCTGGCTCTCATCCCACCATCCGTCTGCCTGATCCCTCTGACTTTCTTCCCACCATCTGTCTGCATGATCCATCTGCCTTTCATCCCACCACCCATCTGCCTGATCCCTCTGCCTCTGATCCTGCAATCCATTTGCCTGATCCCTCTGCCTCTGATCCCACCATCCGTCTGCCTGATCCCACCATCACTCTGCCTGATCCCACCATCACTCTGCCTGATCCCAGTCATCCCTCTGCCACTGATCCCACCACCCCTGTGCCTGGTCCCATCTATCCCTCTGCCACTGATCCCACCACCCCTCTGCCTGATCCCAGCTATCCCTCTGCCTCTGATTCCAGCCATCTTTCTGCCTCTGATTCCAGCCATCTTTCTGCCTCTGATTCCAGCCATATTTCTGCCTCAGATCCTAGCCATCTTTCTGCTTCAATCCCAGCCACCCCTCTGCCTCTGATCCCCGCCACCCCTCTGCCTCTGATACCAGCCTTCCCTCTGCCACTGATCCCAGCCATCCCTCTGTCTCTGATCCCAGCCATCCTGCTGTCACTGGAGAATTTAATTTGTCTGACTGCTTAAATTTTTGGATAGACCAGTGAAGATGTGCAGCCCTAGTGTGCATAAGGCCTTACAGTTAATCACTTCAATACAGGTTGTTTTCACCCCCTTCCTGCCCAGGCCAATTTTCAGCTTTCAGCGCTGTAACATTTTAAATGACAATTGCACGGTCATGTAACACTGTACCCAAATTACATTTTTTCATTTTCCCCCCCACATATTTCTTTTGATTACTTCTGAACTTTTTTTTTTGCGCTATAAAAGAAAAAAAGAGCGACAATTATTTTTTTTACTAGTAATGGCAGCGATCTGGGAGTTTTATTGTGACTGCAACACATCGGACACTTTTGACACTATTTTGGGACCAGTGACACTTCGGTATGCACTGACTACTGTATAAATGTCACTGGCAGGGAAAGAGTTAACACTAGGAGGCGATCAAGGGGTTAACTGTGTTACCTAGGGAGTGATTCTAACTGTGGCGGGAGGGGACTGACTTGGGGAGAAAACCAAGCGGTGTTCCTATATACTAGGAACACACGATCGGTCTCCTCTACCGTGACAGGACGTAGATCTGCAATCGTGGGTGCCAGGCGGACAAAACTGTGCAATGCTTTCATAAATTAGATGCAAACCATTTCAAAGTGAATATACCACCAGAAAAATGGTGCAAATGCTTTACTGCATCACCTTTATTATGTTCATTAGGCTGCATTCATACCTGAGCAGAGAGATTTTCAACCATTTTTATTTCAGAGTTTTGCAAGCATACATCAGGGAGCGACAAGCTTTGCGCGATGTAGCTTGCCCCAAATGCAGTACAATTTATCACACGACAATCACTGCAAAACTGCACCATTCATCTGCCTGATCCCTCTGCCTCTGATCCCACCATCTGTCTGCCAGATCCCTGATAGTGTGCTGCATTTTGCCAGCATCACAGTGCGCTTTGGAATGGCTGCGATTCTGCCAGGATCCCAAATTGCTAATACAGGGCCTTAGAAGTGTATTACAAGCATTTTACATGTGTATTTAACCGTTTCCCGCCACCTTCTCCCAACCCTTTATAAACTTTTAGATGCCAGGAGGTGGGCATTCAGGTCATGTGACAGTCCCGGCCAGTGACTGTGCTGGGATAGTGTAGGGTGCGCTCTTTCAGCACAGGTTTGCCATTACATAGGGATGCATATTAAAGCCCACATGCTGCGAGGCTGCATATATTCATGTGGCTGGTGGGAAGAGGTTAAGCTTCAGGTGTTTTTGTTTTGTCCAATAGAAAGCACTAGAGGGAGGCGATTAGGGAAGGATAGGGATGAGCTCAGGCGTGTTCGCATGGTCCACGTGCAGAGCCCGCCAGAAAGTCGGCGCAGCACTGCGCTAATTACAGGCAGTGAGACATTGCCCGATCTCTGCAGCCGCGCATTGGGGCAATGTCTCACTGCCTGTGATTAGCGCAGCGCTGCGCCGACTTCCTGGCGGGCTCTGCAAGTGGACCATGCAAACACTCCTGAGCTCATCCTTAGGTAAGGACAACTGTTGTTTGGCCAAAAAACTAGCAACAAAGAGCTTGAAGTCTATGGGGCTAAAAATGCTGCAATCTGCCTGGAAAGAAGCTTGTGTATTTTTTTGAGGGACAGGCGTTTTGCTACAGGAGACAAAACGCTGAGATTTTAATAGGGGCAATTGAATGGTATTTTGCTAGCCGATTGTCTTGGACCTTCGCGCAACAAAACGCTCAGGTTTGGGGTTGGGCCTTGGCACCTTGCGGCTGCATATATGAAGCTCTGTGTAAACCATTTACCATGCTGAGAGCGCACTCCCTACATGATCCCAGCACAGTAGCTGGCAGGGATCAGTAAGCTCCCAATGCACACTTGCGTTCAGGAGTTTTCTGATCATGTGACCACTGTGACAACCAATCACAGCAGTCACATGACCTGAATGCCTGCCTCCCGACTTTTAGATAGCCAGGAGGCAGGTGGTGTGAAAGACTTAAACTCTGTCTGTGTCAGAACTTTGATACGTCCATTTGGGAAACATAAATACTGGAACCCCTTCTGCAGCTGTCCACATGTTTTGATTTTGGTACAGCTTACAGCGGACCGATTTTAAGTGAACAAGAAATGGATTTTAATCAGTCACTTGTAGCAAAATAAGTAATTGGAGCCTCCACACACCCGTGCAATGTTTTGTTGATATTTGAGCCAGTTCTAAATAATTGGACAAAAGTGACTACGGTCTTTTTTTACTACTTTTTTTTTTTCTGTAGTCAGATTTTAACAATCAACCAGATTCCTGTTTTACAGAGAGTCCCGGAGCAGAAGGAGAGAAAAGAATAAGCGTAGGGACGGCATGACAGGTGTGGACAGCACAGTCATTCTTGTAAGGAAAATAATTAATTTGTCTCCTTTAAGAAAGGGGGAGTGGCCGGAGCAGGGGAGGCGCTCGGGTTAGAAAATTATTAGGCAGGAAGGGGAGTGACGTCAGTACTGAGCAGTGGAGGAAAAGATGCCCACCCACCCTCCCGAGTATCGTTGATTATAATAGGGGCTGTACGGACAGCCCATGGCAGCGGTTGGATCTTGGAAGGAGGAGAATATGGATGTTATATGCATATATAACATGGTTGGTACCCATCCGTGGGATGGGGGTTAACATGGTTGGTACCCATCTGTGGGATGGGGTTAGCATGGTTGGTACCCATCTGTGGGATGGGGTTAACATGGTTGGTACCCATCTATGGTATGGGGTTAACATGGTTGGTACCCATCTGTGGTATGGGGTTAACATGGTTGGTACCCATATGTGGTATGGGGTTTAACATGTTGGTACCCATCTGTGGTATGGGGTTAACATGGTTGGTACCCATCTGTGGTATGGGGATAACATGGTTGGTACCCATCTGTGGATGGGGTTATCAGGTACCTTCTGGTTAACAAAGGGTTAACCTGGAAGGGGTAAAAGGTGGGTCACTGCGAAAGTTGAGTACCGTCTCCGGGTCCGGGGGTTTGCGACTGGAGGCCTAAAGTAAAAAGAAGTTTGTCGCAGTGACCAGTGGGGTGGGGTTCCCCTCAAAGACCCCAAAAAGTACAAAAAAGTCGGTTATGAGTTATTTTAAATTTTGTTTATTTAATCTCAAAGTAATTGTTAATAAAAGGCCATCAAGGCCATTTAATCCAAAATCTTGTCATGTCATTTGTGAGGGGATTTGGAGAGGGTTAGATATTATGGTTAACGGGTGGAGGAAGTGACTGTGGGTTAGGTCCTTCACATGTCATGATGAGAGCATTGCTGTGCTCAAATGTGCATTGACCTTTCAAGCTGGCTGAAAAAAACAATCACAGTTTGCCATCAAAAAGGGTGTGCCTTCCGAATTTCCCTAGATACAATTGTAATATTGTCAACACATGGAAATTTCACAGTTACATCTATGCGGGTGCAATAAGATTTAGGCCTCTTTCACACGGGACGGATCCGTGATGATCCGCCCGTGAACATCCGCTTGCTCAGTGGGGATCGCTCTGTCGATCCCCGCTGAGCAGGAAGATGACAGGTCCGTCTCTGCACATTGTGGAGGGACGGACCTGTCAGAGCGCCGCTCTCCCCTATGGGGGACCCCTCCCTCTTCTGATTGGCTCACTGGCTGTGATTGACAGCAGCAGAAGCCAATGGCTCCCGCTGCTGTCTCAGCCAATTTGGAGGGAGAGTCCCCAGAGAGCCAAGGCTCTCGTGCACATCACTGGATTGAGATGGGGCTCAGGTAAGTATTAAGGAGGGCTGCTGCACAAGGTTTTTTAACTATTAGAATGCATGAAGGTAAAAAACCTTGAGCCTTTAGAACCACTTTAATGCATTCTCTGTATTAAGGTAAAAGTCCTTCTGAGTGCAATCCACCCAACCTGAGACTGATCTTGATCCAGCGATGTACATAAGAGCAGTGGCTCGCTCAACTCTCTCCCACTTCATAGGCTGGGAGACATTGACAATCACAGCCAGGAGGAGAGAGCAGGGGGTAGGGCAAGCCGGGCTCTGTATGTATAGGCACACAGAGGCGGTTTAGGTGCGACCCCGCATGAGTGCCCCCACAGCAAATGGCTTGCTATGGTGGGCACTCAGCAGGGGGGGGAGCCAGGTGTACCAGTGGTAAATCCCAGACAACAAGGTTTGGGGCTGCTCTGTGCAAAACCATTGCACAGAGCAGGTAATTATGGCATGTTTGATAATTAGAAAAAAATGAAAATCAAGGGTTTACAGTCACTTTGGTCTGCCTTTACAAACACAGATCTGGCTGCCTATGATTTCTCTTTCTCAATGGTTGATAGCCTTGAACTGAAGCAAATGTGACCATCCAAATTTTTTCGTGAAGATGCCCAACACCAATATTGTTATTCTGGGAAAATTGTTATAACCAAACTCACCACAATCAAAAAAAAACTTCCGAAGCTGCTTTTAACATGCTTCCTTACCTAGTCTCTTCCAGGAATGAAGACAGGTGATCCACCAGTGCAGTCCAGATCTCCTGCCAACTGGTCTTGTTTCCACCCCTTGTCATGAAATCATCATACTGCTACTGAAGTTTTAAGGGCCCTATGAGGAGCCCACCAATGGACAGTGCATTGGAATGTCCAGGCAGCAACGTGGGCCAGGTTATTGATACAAAACTGGGCAAAGTGATTTCAATTCAAAAGCAACCATTTAACTGGCATTTTAAAAATAGGCTCTTTGGTCAGGTTTACTTTAAATGAAACATAGATTCAGACATTGGCATATATCATTTAGGTTGACATTGGTGGTAAGGAGACATCTCACATGCAATATTTATTCATGCAGTTTCCTAATAATAATGAATTCCTACCAGTTTACAGAGGAAGCTTAAAGTGGAACTGAACTCTGGAAGCTGCGCCCAAAAAACGACAGGCAGAGGGCTAAGTACTGCCTGTATATGAGCAGACGACTTCAAAGTGTTTCCAGCAACAGCTGTGCAGTTTCCCCATGTGCCACACAGAATGGATCTGTCAGGATCATGGACCTTGGAGAAGGGTAGAGTCACTTAAATTAAAGGATAATAAATATGATAAAAGTACAGTTTAACTAAGGACTTCTGCTATTCACAGTAACACAAAAAAGATGTTTATAACAGATGTCCTCCCAGCTACTATAATTCTATATATAAAAAAAAAAAAAAGGATGGAGGTCTTATTTTTTTTTAATAATGGTAATTTATAACATAATATTGTTTGCATCAATAAAAAAATTAACGATGCCAAAATCTTTGATGTTTTCTGTTCATTGGGACTTTTACATAAGCAGCACATGGGAATAACGTGGTAGCCATTGAATGCTATGCAGAAACACCAGATATTCATTTACACAGCCACAACATGTGTCATTTTTGATCTAGGGAGGATAACGTTCTATGAATGGATTGCATATGGCAATAAAATACAAAGCCAAACCAGTTATGCAACAGGCCTCTTAAATAAGAGCAAACAGCAATTCTGTGCAGTAAACTAAGCAATCAGTAAGACATTAAATAGCAGCATTTTAGTGCAGGCAGACTAAGGAAAGCTGACTTTAGGTTGGCTACTGTGAGTTAGACTTCATGCACATGGGCTCATTCGCTCGTACGGCACAAATGCACTGGTATATTTTGGTGTCAGGGAATCCCTGGTGCTTCTTACAGCTGCATATAAACATGGATTGGTAAAAGCAGCTGTACATGGCTTTGTGTTTATCTGTGCCACCTCATCCCTTTAAAACCAAACACATATTAATTATACAGGTTCTGTGGCTGATTAAGGTGACAATTAAACTCACTTGGTGCCTTATCTGCATTTAATTAGCCTCAAAACCTGTGCAATTCAGTTGTGTTTGGATTTAAAGGGATGAGGTGGCAACTCTAGCATTAAGTGGCACATGTGCACAAAGCACAGGTGGTGTGTATTCAGGACTAAGGATGAGCTCAGGCATGTTTGCATACTTCACGTGCAGAGCCCGCCAGGAAGTCGGCGCAGCGCTAATCACAAGCAGTGAGACATTTCCCAATCTCTGCGGCCGCGCATCGGTGCAATGTCTCACTGCCTGTGATTAGCGCATTGATGCGCCTACTTCCTGGCGGGCTCTGCACGTAGAGTATGCAAACACGCCTGAGCTCATCCTTATTCAGGACATTACATTTGTGCACATGCACCACTTTATGCAAGAAGTGGTGCATAGCTGCATACAGCCATCTTTAGCCATTAATTGTTTGTACTGTATAGGCAATGTATGAAGACAGTAAGATGGTAGATTTAGACATCCTTCTAAGTCTTCCTTGCCTCTGAAGTCCAATCCACCCTCAGATCATACTCCAGACTCTGTAGGGTTGCCACTTTTTCTTCCGGCCAAACCCAAATACTTTAGCGACGCACAACACATTTTTTGTTATAGTATATACTATAGGATTGTAATAGACCTGGCTGGGACACTTCAAAGAGAATAGTAATGCGGCGCACATAGTGCCCCCTTACCCTCCTATCAGGCCCTGTTCCGAGCAGGGCCGGTGCTACCACTAGGCTACCACTAGGCAAACCAGGCAGCCGCCTAGGGCGCCCTGCTGCCTAGGGTGTCCGGCAACTGGTGTTATTACTCGCTTCTCTCTGCAGCAAGCAACTAAGTCTCAGCATCAGCAGGCAGCCGCCGCTCCATGCACACATAGTGTCAGAGGCGCAGCGTTGGCGGAGAACTGTCTCTGTGTCCCGACTCCTAAATGGATGGAAGCAAGCAAACATTCATTGAT
The DNA here is from genome assembly GCF_037356315.1 of Lithobates pipiens. Lineage (NCBI taxonomy): Eukaryota > Metazoa > Chordata > Amphibia > Anura > Ranidae > Lithobates > Lithobates pipiens. The sequence continues at coordinate 279,825,368 of NW_027507718.1, read as the reverse complement.
GGGCAATGGAAGGCTGCATTTGATGGGCGCTGGTGAGCTGGCATTTGATGGGCGCTGGCAAGGCTGCATTTGATGGGTGCTGATGAGGCTGCAATTGATGGGCGCTGTTGAGGCTGCATTTGATGGGCGCTGTTGAGGCTGCATTTGATGAGCGCTGATGAGGCTGCATTTGATGGGCGCTGGTGAGGCTGCATTTGATGGGCGCTGGTGAGGCTGCATTTGATGAGCGCTGATGAGGCTGCATTTGATGGGTGCTGGTGAGGCTGCATTTGATGGGCGCTGATGAGGCTGAATTTGATGGGTGCTGGTGAGGCTGCAATTGATGGGCACTGGTGAGACTGCATTTGATGGGTGCTGGTGAGACTGCATTTGATGGACGCTTAATTAAAAATGCGGGGTATACATGGGCAAGGCAAACAGGTGGAGTCAGGGGTGGGTGGAAAAATTAGGTTTTGCCTAGGGTGTCAAAAATCCTTACACCAGCCCTGGTTCCAAGACACATTCTTGTCTGAATAATGTGCCCGGGTTTCAGGTGGACTGAAACCTGGATACATGATTCAAAACACGGACTGTCCGGGTGAATCCTGGACAGGTGGCAACCCAATCTAGAGGCTACTGACAGGAGATGAGGAAGCGCTGCAATGCTCCCTCATTGTTGATTTTAACCAAATGTTTTCCAAAAAACATGCAACAACCATGAGCATTGGAATCTGGTGTAGCTGTGCATAGTAACCAATAACCAATCAGTTTCTAATTTCAGCTTGGTCAATTAAGCTTTGACAATAAAACTTGGAAGCTGATTGGTTACTATGCACAGCTACCCGTTTTAATAAATCCTCCCTATAGATAAGGTAAATATGAAATATTGTATATAAATTCTACATAGTCTAATCTTCAGTTCTGCAGGTGGAATTTAGACTTCTTTTTACATGCATTTCTAGACTTAGCTACCTTATTGTAAAAAGCCTGTTGATTACACAGCTTAAAATAAGACATAAGGCTCTGTTCACATCTAGGCATTGCTATGGTACAGGCCTTTTTTCGGGGGTGTTTTTTTCTGGCGTGTTTACAGAGTTTTTGCAGCATTTTTATATAGGCATTTTCAAGGTTAAAAGGTCACCAATGTAAAAGCAGTAAAGCGCCTGTAATCTGCCAAAAAGCCCATGTACTTTTTTTAAGCAACGGGCATTTTGCTTTAGGCGACAGAACGCACAGATGTGAATGTGGATATTGGAATTAATGGGATTTGTCTTGTTGGGCATTTTAGAGATGAGGCTTACAGCAGAAAAATGGCCAATATATAAGTGAGCACAGTGACTTATTCTTTATTGGAAACAAAAAAAAACCTTAAGCCCTGGTTCACATTGGTATGATCTGACATGTCAAATCAGCAGCAATTGCCAGCAATGGCACCATCCTAATCAGTGCGATGCTGCATTTGTGGCACCGCACTGATTTCAAAAAGTAATTTCTGTACTACTTTTTGCAATTTCAGGCTGCGATTTACATTGACATCTATGCAGAAACCTGAAATCGGGACTGACGCGTGGGAGCGAAATCGTGTGAGTTCAGCTGAACTCGCACGGCTTCATTCCCACAGCTCAGTGTGAACCTAGGCTAAATCCTCAAGCGCTAAACCGTAGGTCATATCCGAGAAGTCTATTAGAGACAAACCCAGTGCAGCTGACCAGAAAAAAACATATGAGAATGTGGTATACAAGGAAACGTGGGTAGAAAGCGCTCCCTGGTTAAACGTGCAGATGGATACATAGCCAATCCAACCAAATGTTGGTTGCATTGACTATGAATCCATCTCCATGTTAACCCATTGAGCGCTGTCCACCCACGTTACCTTATTTTTTTATTGTAACACTCCCTCTTTGTTTCAATTAGACAGAGCTAGCCCAAGGGTGGCTTCTTTTGCTGTTCCCTAAATTGAGAAAACCTTTATTAAATATTATATTATTTATCAGTAACAGAAAACGGATATGAATCGTTTTTAAAAACATAAACCTAACCAAAATAAATAAATCTGACCTAAAACCTTCATAGTTTCCCTTTAACCATCTGACATCCGTGCTATGGCTGAATGACGGCCACAGCGCAGATGTCAATTCCCAGGAGGCCATCATATGAAGGCCTCCCCTGTGCACGCTCCCTGCGCGCGTCCTGTAGAGAGCGCGCTGTGATGACCGAGTCACTGAGACTCAGGTGATCACCGATCTGAGTAAGGGGCCGGTCCCGGCCCCTTACCATGTGATCAGCTATCAGCCAATGACAGCTGATCACATGATGTAAACAAAAGCTCAGTGATCAGTTTTTTTTTCTCCTCATGCTGACAGCGGAGGAGAAAAAAAAAAAGCCGGTCACCGGCTCAGCTTAAAGGGACATCAGTCCCTAAGAGGAAGAGGCAATTATGCCTCATAATTGGAACATGAAAGTAACCACGAGTGCCACCTATCAATGCCCACAAGTGCCACCTATCAATGCCCACCAGTGATGCCAATCAGTGCCACATAGAAGTGCTGCCTATCAGTGTAACTGATCAGTGCCCATCGCTGACACCTATCGGTGCCCATCACTGCCGCCTCATCAGCGTACATCAATGACGGACAAAAATTACCTGTTTTAAAATTTTATAACAAAATTTAAAAAAAAGTTTTTTTTTTAAATTCCGTCTTTTTACATTTTTTTGACATGAAATAAAAACCGCACAAGTGATCAAATACCACCAAAATAAAGCTCTATTCCGGGGAAAAAAATGATAAAAATTTAATTTGGGTACAGTGTTCTATGACCTCACAATTGTCATTCAAAGTGCATCAGCGCTGAAAGCTGAAAATTGGTCTGGATAGGAGGGGGGTTTACGTGCCCAGTAAGCAAGTGATTAAGCAAAAAAATCAAAGTGGTCTTATTCCTTTTGGGTAGAGTGGGGAAGGTTTAAAACCGCAATCAGGTTGTTGTCTGTGATTCCACTGAAAAGCATAAACATATGCTAATGACAATGACATAAGTCATTGGGAAGGAAGACACAAGAAGTCTGTTTCTATTAGAATGATTGCCAATCATTTCTTGTCCCTCTGACTCACTGGGGCTAATTTGCTACGAGTTAAATAGTGCATGAATTTTTCCTTCAAATAACTAATTTGGTATTTACCTCATAAGTAGTCAACTCACTAAAAACATGCATTAATATTTATGTTTTACTATATTTAGCACTTAAATCTAGTGTTATTTATATGTTGTTTTATCACAATTTTTTTTTGCACAGGATAACACTGCACCAAAGGAAGATTGCATGAATCTTCCTGATTGCATTATGAATGAAGACACACAGAAATATTGTGAAACTGTGAAAGCATCTTGCAGTGAATGTAAACCCACTCTGATCCTTTCTAAACTACTGCAATATTCGTTATCTAGAAGGATATAGATGCCTCCTGTATGTATACTTATCTGTCAAATGTGTCCCCTCTGTCTGCTATGAGACCCAAAAAACTGCAGATTTTGTGGGTGGGTCTGTTTTCCAGGGCTCAGTGGGTGGAGTCATGATGTCAGTAGACTCCCCGCCCACCTCTACACTCCCCTCATCAACATGCATTTTCTCCTGTGTATTTCTTACACTGAACTTCTGCTATGATCACTAACATCCAGTCAAAACCCAGAAAAGTCCCCGCATGACTTCAGCATGCCAAATCATGCTGAGGTGTGGAACAGCCAATCCTTGCAGAGCTGCTGAAGAAAGGAGTGGGGGTGGGAATTTAAAAATAATGCATGTCTCCTAGGCTAGTGCACGAGATATGTAAATCACCTGTCACTCACAGCAAGAGGGAAGAACGGACAAAGATTTCACAGTTTGTCCATTTTATTTCACTGAAAAAAGATATGAGGATTGCTCAGAGCTGGATTAACTCTTTGCGGTAAAATTGGGCACAGCTGATCTGAAATCCCATACTCTATATTGTGCCAGACAAAAAAATAAACCATTTTTGGGTTTACATCCACTTTAAGGCTGGATTCACACCTATGCAGTTTTAGTGCTTTTTGCGTTTTGCAGATTTGGACTACAGTCCATCTAACATTGTTTCCCATGGAACATGTTCTGTAGTGCAAAACTGCAAAATGCAAAAAGCACAAAAAATGCATAGATGTGAATCCAGTCTTAGTCTAGGTCAGGGGTCTCCAAACTTTCTAAAGATAGGGCCAGTTTTCTGTCCTTCAGACTTTAGGTGGGCCAGTCTGTGACTAGTGGGAGTAAACAATGCCCAATCTTTGGTATTAGGGGGAGAAATAGTCACTGTGTGGAATAGTGGAATAGTGGCCCGTTTTTTTGTTGCCAGTGAAAGAAACTATGCCTCATCGTGCCTCATCGTTGGTGTCACTAGCAAGAATGGTGCCCCATTGTTGGTGTCAGTGGCAGGAATTATGCCTCCAGGGCTGTATAAAGGCAAGCAAAAGCCGCCGTTTGGAGACTACTGGACTAGGTTCACACCTATGGGGGTCCTATGTGCCATGTTTGCATGGACAGAGCAGCTTATTCATTTGAAAGGGCTGCTGTACCTGTGGGAAATTATTACTATTATTATTATTATTATTATACACAGTTTATATAGCGCCAACAGCTTACACATCGCTTTACAGTGTATAGGGGGGACAACACAAATACAGTACAGTTCAATGCAAAAGGTACAGGAGGGCCCTGCTCATAGAGCTTAAATTCTAAAGGGAGGGGGTGGTGGTACAAAAGGTAATAGCTGCAGAGAATGATTTGATGAGGAAATGTAAGGAAAGGTCCCTGAACCTTTTTCCAAAATGCACCCACAGAGCAGCCAAACCAAACTGCATGGTGCTGGAACACCATGTGGCTACACTTGAAAATATGCTGTGTTTTAAAATGTGTGGGGAACGGTCATTAAGAATTAATGCTACTGCCGTGTCTGCTAAAGAGTAACGCAATTTGCCTTCAAGTGCGGGAATGCGTGCAATTTACATGCATTCCCACACTCTCAATAATGTGACCCTATTCTTAAACTGGATACACATTATACAATATACAATATCCTTTAGATTTACTTTCAACTATGTAGTGCAAGTGCCTGTCTGATTGTATACAAATTGAAAGTGTTTAGGTTTGACCTCATATTATATGGTTTTGGTAAATCTAATGCCCCGTACACAGAATCCTACTTTCCGATGGGAAATGTTGGATGTGAGCTTGTTGGCTGAAAGTCCGATTGTGTGTATGCTCCATCGAACATTTGTTGTCTGACTTTCTGCCAATAAATGTTGGCTAGCAGGTTCTCAAATTCTCCGCCAACAAAACTTTGTTGTCGGACTTTCCAATCGTGCGTACACAAGTCCCTTGCACAAAAATTCACGCATGCTCGGAATCAAGCAGAAGGAGCCCAAAGGGTGGCGCACTGGCTATTGAACTTACTTTTTATCGGCTCATCGCTCGTCTTGTACGACACCACATTCCCATGTTCGTAATTGTTGGTTAACATTTGTGTGACCGTGTCTATGCAAGAAAAGTTGGAGACAACAACTTTCGAACAAAAATCCACGGTTTTGTTGTTGGAATGTCTGATCGTTTGTACAGGGCATAAGGCTCCGTTCACATTTCCACGGACGGAATCGCTGCGATCCTGCCCATGATTCGCAATAGTGGCAAATCGCGGGATGCCTGTCAATTTCAATAGCATCCCAAACGCGGCGCAATTTTCCTGCGATACATTGGGTGACAATCGCGTTAAAATCATGCAAACAGAATTGCGGGACTCCTGTCACCCAAAAGAAGTACATGAGTTTCTTTTGGGCGACGGGTGTCCCGCGTTTCTATTTGCGCGATTTTACCCCGATTGTCACCCCCATACATCAAGATGTGAACAGACCCTAATGGCCTGTACACACGATCCGAAAATTGTACGAAAAATAACGCTTTTCGAAGCAATTGTATGATAATTGGATCGTTAGTACAGAGCTTTCGATAGCCAATCACGTCAGTTCATCTGGTATTATCCAATCGGACAAGAATGAAAATGATTTGTATAGTGTGTAGCCAGCTTTCGTGTGCCTTGCTTCACAGATCGATCTCCCTCCCCTAGTGAAATGTTACAATGTATTTTGAGTCTTGAGCTGGGGCAGAACATTTTCACACGGATACATTGTATACTTTTAACTTACTGCCCAGATGACACGATTATAATATGCAACATTATTCAAGATTCCAAAACGTACACTAAAAAGAAATATTCCTTTTGCTATAAAAGTATAACGTATAAGAATGAGGTAACCAGACAAAACTCCCATCAGTCTGACAATGCTCTGCTGATTGTTCCCTTACAGATGATAGCAAGAGAGAGCTGCAGTTAGTAGTAATAAAGCTGTCATTTCATTTATTTAATCAGCCTGTTTCCTTTCTTTGCATGCATTCTGCAATGAAATCTTATCTATTCTTATTTAGGAGGAATTTAAATGCAATCTTCTTTAAAAGAGAATTATGGACTTCAAACATTTATACTTACAGTGGATATAAAAAGTCTACACCCCCCCCCCCCCCCCCCCCCCGTTAAAATGTCAGGTTTCTGTAATTTAAAAAAAAAAAGAGACAAAGATAAATAATTTCAGAACCTTTTCCACCTTTTAATGTAACCTATAAACTGTACAAACAAATTGAAATATTTTAGGGGGGGGGGGGGGAGTAAAATTAAAAAACTAAAACAATGTGCACACCCTCTTATAACTGGGGATGTAGCTGTGTTCAGAATTAAGCAATCACATTCAAACTCATGTTGCATAGGAGTCAGTACACACCTGTCATCATTTAAAATGCCTCTGATTAACCCCAAAAGTTCAGTTGTTCTAGTAGGTCTTTCCTGACATTTTCTTAGTCGCATCCTACAGCAAAATTCATGGTGCGCAGAGAGCTTCCAACGCATCAGAGGGATCTCATTGTTAACAGGTATCAGTCAGGAGAAGGGTACAAAAGAATTTCCAAGGCATTAGATATACCATGGAACACAGTGAAGACAGTCATCATCAAGTGGAGAAAATATGGCACAGCAGTGACATTACCAAGAACTGGACGTGCCTCCAAAATTTATGAAAAGATGAGAAGAAAACTGGTCAGGGAGGCTGCCAAGAGGCCTACAGCAACAGTAAAGAGCTGCAGGAATATATGGCAAGTACTGGCTGTGTGGTACATGTGACAACAATCTCCCATATTCTTCATATGTCTGGGCTATGGGGTAGAGTGGCAAGATGGAAACCTTTTCTTATGAAGAAAAATATCCAAGCCCGGCTAAATTTTGTAAAAAAAACATCTGAAGATTCCCTAAAGCATGTGGGAAAATATGTTCTGGTCTGATGAAACCAAGGTTGAACTTTTTGGCCCTAATTCCAAAAGATATGGTTGGCGCAAAAATAACACTGAACATCAGCAAAAGAACACCATACCCACAGTAAAGCATGATGGTGGCAACATCATGTTTTGGGGCTGTTTTTCTTCAGCTGGAACAGGGACCTTAGTCAAGGTAGAGGGAATTATGACCAGTTCCCCCCTCCATGACTTTTCCATCAAAATCAACAATGCAACCATCAGGCCCTCCCCTCACGCCAGGGTACTAGGTGTAACCCTAGACTCTGACTTGTCATTTCAGCCCCAAGTCCAATCGTTGTCAAAAGTTTGTAGATTTCACCTCCGTAACATCTCTAAAATTCGCCCCTTTTTAACAATTAAAACTACCAAGATCCTCATTCACTCCCTTACTCCCTTGTTATCTCTCGCCTTGACTATTGCAACTCCCTTCTCATTGGCCTGCCTCTCCATAGGCTATCTCCTCTTCAGTCTATCATGAATGCTGCTGCCAGACTTATCCACCTTACCAACCGCTCAGTGTCTGCCAACCCTCTCCTCCAATCCCTACACTGGCTCCCAATCACCCAGCGAATTAAATTCAAAATACTAACCACCACATACAAAGCCATTCACAACTCTGCCCCGAGCTACATCACCAATCTTGTCTCCAAATATCACCCAAACCGTCCCCTCCGTTCTTCTCAAGACCTCCTACTCTCAAGCTCTCTCGTCTCCTCCTCCCACACTCGTCTCCAGGATTTCTCCAGAGCCTCTCCAATCCTCTGGAACTCGCTACCTCCACCGGTCCGGCTATCCCCTACTCTTGCTACCTTTAGACGATCCCTGAAAACTCATCTATTCAGGGAAGCCTATCACGTCTCAAACTAATCTCCTACCACTTCCATAAACTCATTCCCAACAATTATAACCTTCTGTACCACCTGCCCCACCCTTTTAGATTGTAAGCTCTTCTGAGCAGGGTCCTCTTAATCCTCTTGTATTTAATTGTATTGTAACTGTATTGTCTCCCTTTTATATTGTAAAGCGCTGCGTAAATTGCTGGCGCTATATAAATCCTGAATAATAATAATAATAAAGTTCCAAATACCAGTCAATATTGCCACAAAACCTTCAGGCTTCTGCTAGAAAGCTGAACACAAAGAGGAACTTCATCTTTCAGCATGACAACAACCCAATGCATACATCCAGATCCACAAAGGCATGGCTTCACCAGAAGAAAATTATAGTTTTGGAATGGCCCCGACCTGAATCCAATTGAAAATATGTGGGGTGATCTGAAGAGGGCTGTGTACAGGAGATGCTCTCACAATCCAACAGATCTGGAGTGTTTTTACAAACAAGAGTGGGCAAATATTGCCATGTCAAGATGTGCCATGCTGATGGACTCATACCCAAAAAAGACTGAGTGCTGTAATAAAATCAAAAGGTGCTTCAACAAAGTATTAGTTAAGGGTGAACACACTTATGCAACCATATTATTTTTATTTTTACTTCCCTCCACCTAAAAGATTTCAGTTTGTTGTACAGTTTATAGGTCACATTAAAGGTGGAAATAGTTCTGAAATGTTTTATCTTTGTCTCATTTTTTACATCACAGAATCGTGACATTTTAACAGGGGTCTGTAGACTTTTCATATCCACTGTAACTAGGTGGATGCAGCATCGATCCGATGCTGCATCTGTCCCTTGCTGGCTCTGCAGTGAGAACTGAGCAATCAAACACCACTAAACACTCAATTCTCCCCTCCACTCTGAGCAGAGAGCTGTCCTCTTCAAAGCACACAGCCTCCCCAGCAACCAGTGATGATGCCGTTGGGGGAACCTGATGGGGAAACTGAGACAATAGTTTGTCCACTCTCGCCTTGTAATTGACAGAAGGCAGTGGGAAGATTCTATAGCCAATTGCAAACTATCTATTGGATAAGAATCTGCCCACTGCCTGCTGTCAATCATAGGGGGAGTGGACCTGATGGAGAACTCTTGTCTGTAAACCAGGCCAAGTTTCAGCTTTCAGTGTTGTCGCATTTTGAATGACAATAATTTTCACACAAATAGAGCTTTCTTTTCTTTTGGTGGTATTTAATCACCACTGGGTTTTTTATTTTTATTACTAAATAAACAAAAAAAGGCAGTTAAAAAAAATACAAATTTCTCTTTGTTTCTGTTATAAAATTTTGCAAATTAATAATTTTTCTTCATACATTTAGGTCAAATTGTATTCTGCTATTTTTTTTGGTGAAAATAACCAAAAGCAGCGTATATTATTTAGTCTGTATGTACGTTTTTTTTTTTTATAGAGTCCACAAACTATGGTGTGTGTGTATGTATATATAAGAGGGCCAGTATGGTGGCCCGTAATTATGGGAGGAGCCCGGAGGGTATATAATCAGACCACCCACAACGGTCTGTGTCGGTTCCAGTGCAAGGTACTGCACATCAAGGGGCCGACTCTTCTCAGCTCCCTCACGGTCGTCTATCTGTGTGTCCAATCGTATGTGCACTTCGGCTTCTTCATTCGTGGTCTTCGTCGGCGGTTCCCGCTCATGGTCGCAGGTAAGTAGTATCCGAATCTTTTCATATCATGTGAAAACTTGCGGCTTCATGCTTACTATCCTGCACCCCTTTCGCAAAATCTACCTCTGAGTTGTTGACACTCATGTCCCGACATTGTTCGGCACAGGCATAGTACATTCGTAAATTCCTTCTACCAAACGTACGATTCATTCATAGATCCAAGCCTTCGAGTCGCTGTCGGTTGTTCTCCAATATCACTCGCCATAGGCTTCACTGGTTATAAAATTCACTGTTCTCATTCTTTTTTGAGATAAACAGGTATTGTTTGTATGGGTTTCTGTGGCTGATTGAGGTGTAATTAAACCCACCTGATGTCTTTCCTGCACTTGACTAGCCTGGGGGGATGGGTGGTTGATAGGTGTTTGGTTTCACAGTAAGGAATGGCATACACTCTACAACCAATTTGTATCAGATACTCTTTACTGCCAATTTATATCAGATTCATCTCATACATTTTTGAGCTGATTCGTGTCAAATGCATTGCAGAGGCTGACTCTGCCAACCTACTGCATGTCCACGTAGTTGTACCTTCGAGATCGGTCGTATATCTTCATCGATTGTCCCACGCTCGGACCGCTACACACTCGCTGTCGCAGGTAGGACTTTGTTGTTACCGCTCTTCTAAACTCCAATAGTTACCTTATCATGTTCGTTTATCATGTTCGTTTTGCAAAGTCGCACTTACGCCACCGTAAGTCTATGTCATCTTTCATGTATTTCATCCTTTCTACCCAACGCGGGTTTACTCGAGCCGATCACTTCACGGTCGATGCGGTCAAATCCGACATTCAAGCCCCTTACTCACCTCGCATCTACGGCCGATTCGAAATCTAGTCGCAACTTCGCTTTTATGTTTCGGATCCTCGGCAATCACAAGCCCCTTCAACCGTCATCACCATTTAGTTGATTCAAACCCAGCCATATCATCGGCAATACGGTCAGATCTGTCATACGAGCCGCGTAGTCACCTCATATCTATGACCGAGTCGAAATCTAGTCGCAACTTCGCTTCTATGTTTCGGATCCTCGGCAGTCACAAGCCCCTTCAACTGCCATCACCATTTAGTCGATTCAAACCCAGCCATATCATCTGCAACACAGGCAGATCTGTCATACGAGCCCTGTAGTCACCTCGCATCCGTTTCGAATCTAGTCGCAACTTCGCTTCTATGTTTCGGATCATTGACAATCACCAGCCCCTTCAACCACCATCACAATTCAATCAATCCGAACCCAACCATATCCTCAGCGATACGGTCGGATCCCATATACGAGCCTCTCAGTCGCATCTACGGAGGATTCGAGTCTAGTCGCAGCATCGGCCCAACGATTCCAGTCCTTGCCAAACGCAACTCTAACAACCAAGCCGAATCCTGTTGCATCACCGACTCAAATGAGTCAAATCTTTCGCAGACTATTCCATAGCTATAGCCCAGTTCAAACTAGTCACATCGGCTGTACGAATTCAGCAGTACTTACATTTGACCTTCTCAGTCTATCCATACATGATCGTACACAATTCTCTCCACCAATTTGCTCAGTATTGCGCATGGTCATTCCTACATAATCACATTTCCTCTATAACCTTTCTTTCGCCTTTCAACAAAGCTGCGTTCTTGCAATTGCTGCAAGTCTTTCTGCATTTGGCTCAAAACTCCAGTAGCAATACTGCTGTTCACATCATACCTACACACTTATAAATCCGCAAAACATTGCTTTCACCTTTCAAATAAAGCTGATTCCTTGCAATCGCTGCGAGCATCGATGCAATGGCTCAATACGGCCACCCATCGCTCTCCTCATTCCTACACACTTATAATTAAATTTATAGATTCAAATAAAGCTGCTTTCTTGCAATCGCTGCAAGCATCTCTGCAATGGCTTAATACGGCCACTCATCGTCTCCAGTAGCAACACAGCTGTTCACCTCATTCATTCATTCATTCATTCTCACCTCATAATTCAATTTATAATTCAAATAAGGCCGCTTCCTTGCAATCGCTGCAAGCATTTCAGCAAATGGCTCAAACTGCCACTCATCGTCTCCAGTAGCAACACGGCTGCTCATCGTTTTCTCTGTCGCTTTCCCCTTTTAGGCCAGTTAGAACACCAGTTAGTCCACCCTGCACCAGGTTTGGACAGTATCTCCCAAAAAAAAAAAAAAAAAAAAAAAACCATTGTCGAGGGCTTGCATCTTCACCAGGGGGCCAGCTTTGCCCCAAACAGCTCTTTGCAATCCCCATTGTCAAAACGAAATTCTCATGTCACCTTACTACAGGCTCCCGTTCAACTCAGTTCTCGACCATCAACCAGTCGACTTCACAACTAGGGCATAAAGTCAGGTGTAGTTCAATGGGACTCCCCCTTTCTCTTAAACACTCTTTCACTACATATTTTTACTTCACATACAGAATTTGACCTGCTCCTGAGGCGTTAGCAACTGTCACATACTTCTGTGCACTTCACTCTGTTTTCGAAGCACAAGCCTTCAATACGCAGACAAGGTCGCCTAATCTCCATACTTGCTGGCAGTGCAAGCATTAGTAGACCGAACCCACGTCAATTAACTACAGATCGCAACATTCCTACTTAGTATACCAGACTTCAACTACCCACCCCAGTCCGCCCTGGGGCGCTCTGGTTCATTAGTCTGTGCCGAGCACAGACTGACACCCGAGCTATCGGTTACCTAGCCAGTCACCTCCTGGCTCACCTCGGTTGTTACGCATTCTTTTGAGTTTTCTAAAGTCACACTCAACAGCGCTCAAGCGTAAACCAACTGTCACTGTGGCTGTCGTTCCTTGTCCTATTCTTGTTTCCTTCCGCCTTTCATCTCATCTACTCAACGCAACTATCCCCTCCTACCTTTGCAACTTACCTCAAACATACGCACCCCCCCTTGCTTTTAGTTGACGCCATGTCACAGGCAGACAGTGAGGACTTTGCCTCAGCCCTGCCATCACCCTTTACGGGCTCAGCAAGCGGCGGTTTACAGTCTCACAAGAGCTTGGACCAATAAAAAAAAAAATAATAATAAAAAAATAAACTCATAGCAGAACGGTGTCGCAGGAGTAAATCCTACCTTGCTGCAGCCAGGAAACCAAGCCTTTAGGCTACTGTTTCCACCGCCAGTGGCAGCCCTTCCAGGCACCACTTCAGTCTATCTTCTTTGCGACTACTCAGCTGCACTCCTGGGTAACCACACTGTCAGCAGCAGTCGCCGAAGTCCAAGCAGAGTGACAGCCCTGGAGGTACGCCCAGCCGTGCCCCTACCAGCTCCAGTCACCACCGTCATTCCCGTACCTTCACTTACAGATACACCCAACTTCTGCACAATCGTCTTCCCTGCACACCTTGTCCTAGCAGGGCATCTAGGAGGACATCTTGGATGACAACGACGTTAACTTAGCATCCCTCCTCATAGCAGTACACAACTTGGCCTAGAACAAATCATATTCGCGGGGAGATGTCTCCGTCATCCTGAAGGCCAGAGACCCTTTACTTAATCGCAAGCTCACTGTCACAGAGTTTGTGCGGGCCTTGGGGACAGTCAGAGACATGCTAGGCAGAGCAACCCCGACAGGAGGGTAGAATTGGACCCGTATCTGCACGCAGCAGGTCACAAGTACGCAGGGTGCCCATCCTTTGACTATCACTGCTCATTTCCAGCCAAGGCAGCAGCCAGACTCAAGGGGATCTTTTACCTCCCATCTTTTAGTGTTTCTCTTCCAGGCAAAGACCCTGACTAAATCCTTAAATTAAGATATGCCAGCTATAGCAGATCTGCCCATGGGAGTCGAATTTCTCACAAATTGGAATGGCATGCCAATGTGTATTCCCTCAGCATCTCTCTCTTCATCTCAGGTAGTCATGGTCACCACAGCCTCCACAGGTCCTCGCCTCAATTTTGGCCAAATTGGGTTTATAGGGCCATGGCCGTCAGAAATCCTCTTGATTCCTGGGTTCAGTTAGTCCTCCTCTTTGTTCGACCTCTACCCCATTGTCGCAGCAGCTCAAGTCTGGTGCAACAACTGGGCAGGACAAACAGTGACGTTCGCCACAGACAACCAAGCTACAGCCAGTATTATAAATAAAGGAGGTCCTAGTAGCTGGCCATTGTGGCCTTCCTGTGCAGGCTGGTGCCACTATCCCCACAGCACCAATCTAACGTCCTATGCGTCCACATCCCAGACAAACGCAATAATCTGGCCAACGCACTACCCGTTAACTTTGCTTCGTTATTTTTTGCAGGAACCTGGAACCGACCCGACCATGTCTCTTATCCCACACTGGTCGTAGCTAACCTCGGATTCAAACAACACTTTCACGACGCTACCTGCCTTATTAATCTTTCACTATCTCACAACACCCTGAAGGCCTACCGGGCAGCCTAGAGGTTCTATGTCAGGCTACTAGCCTCAAACCCCAGAGCAATACCAAGAGTTCTCCATCACATCCTGGTCTTCATATTATGCCACCGCACACAGTTGGCATTGTCACACAATACCTTAGACCCCACTCAGCTGACATCCAGTATTTCATCCCCTTATGAGATCCTAACAAATCGTCTTGTTCGCCGCCCATACGGTCAAGACCATGTTGTGTGGTATTCACAGGCAATGACCCCAAATCAGTATCAAACGGCTCCCCGTCACCAGCGCCATATTCCAAGACATGTCTTTCATCCTGTCACATTCCCCTTTTGGCTAAATTCAGCCTGGTCCTTCAAGCAGCCATCTACCTGGCTTTCTACAGCTTCTTACTCCCCAGTGAATACTGTCACCATCCCAGTTGTAAAGTGTTACGTAGACGCCACCTCACACGCTATCAGACTTCATCTTGCTCCTCAGCGTGTCCAAAACACAATAGTCCGGTCCAGGGGTTGACATAAAACCTTTCCAAACTCTCAAAGCCTGGTGCCCCGTGTCCATCCTAGATCAATTTTTGGCCCATATGTTTGATCCCTCGCAGGACAGCCCATTACTACCGTTCTCGATTAGTACCCCAGGCAGCAACCAGTTCATTAGTCACGTCAGTTTCCTTTTGAGCAAATTAGGCCAGGACCTTGGTCATTTTCTTGGACATTCTTTCGCATTGGAACAGCATCAGCAGCCTCACGAAACGGGGTCCCAGTCCACGCGATCAAAGATGGGCAGGCGGGAATCCACCTGCTTTACTCGATACATCTCCAATCCACAAGTGGAAATGACCTGAGCCTTCAGAAACTTTGCCCCGTAGTGTCTTGCTGTACATAAATTAATAATTACCTCCCTACACCAAATCTTTTGCGGCCTTCTCTTGGCATATCGCCCAGCAGTGTAGGGCTCACCGCCCAGCTCACCAGGGCTTACCTTACAGCAGACCAAGGGCACAATTCAGGTCCATTTTATGTTGTTAGTCTTGTGACGTGTTTATGTGTTCTTTCATATCTCTTAGAGCGGAGGGCTCCAACCATAAATAAGAGGGCCAGTATGGTGGCCCGTAATTATGGGAGGAGCCCGGAGGGTATATAATCAGACCACCCACAACGGTCTGTGTCGGTTCCAGTGCAAGGTACCCACCCACCCATTTCCCTTCTCAGAGTACTTCACTTAAAACACGTTTCTCTACAGAAACATCCATTTACTTTCTTAAGGTATGCGGCCTTCTCTTGGCATATCGCCCAGCAGTGTAGGGCTCACCGCCCAGCTCACCAGGGCTTACCTTACAGCAGACCAAGGGCACAATTCAGGTCCATTTTATGTTGTTAGTCTTGTGACGTGTTTATGTGTTCTTTCATATCTCTTAGAGCGGAGGGCTCCAACCATAAATATATATATATATATATATATATATATATATATATATATATATATATATATATATATATATATATATATATATATATATATCACAAATGTGAGTACACCCCTCACATTTTTTGTATATATTTTGTTATCTTTTCAATGTGACAACACTGAAGAAATTACACTTTGCTACAATGTAAAATTGTTAGTGTACAGCTTGTATAACAGTGTAAATTTGCTAAACCACTGGCAACAAAAGTGAGTAAACCCCTAAGTAAAAATGTCCAAATTAGGCCCAAAGTATCAATATTTTGTATGGCCACCATTATTTTCCAGTATTGCCTTAACCCTTTTGGGCATGGAGTTCACCAGAGCTTCATAGGTTGCCACTGGAGTCCTCATCCACACCTCCATGACAACATAACAGAGCTGGTGGATGTTAGAGACCTTGCACTCTTCCACCTTCTGTTTGAGGATGTCCCACAGATGATCAATAGGGTTTAGGTCTGGAGGCATGCTAGGCCAGTCCATCACCTTTACCCTCAGCTTCTTTAGCAAGGCAGTTGTAATTTTGGAGGTGTGTTTGGGGTCATTATCATGTTGGAATACTGTCCTGTGACCGAGTCTTCAAAGGGAGAGGATCATGCTCTGCTTCAGTATGTCACAGTACATGTTGGCATTCATGGTTCCTTCAATGAACTGTAGCTCCTCAGTGCCAGCAGCACTCATGCAGCCCCAGACCATGACACTCGCACCACCATGCTTAACTGTAGGTAAGACACATTTGTTTTTGCGCTCCTCACCTGGTTGCCGCCACACACGCTTGACACCATCGGCTCCGGCATCGTGCAGCCTTACCAACCTGCTAAAGTATGACGGTGGCTGGTTGGCAAGCGATTAAAGAATTGGCTTGAGCGAGGACATCACTGGATCCCTGGACAGGGCAGCGTCCCTATATTAGAAGTCAGCAGCTACAGTATTTGCAGCTGCTGACTGTTAATTTTTTGAGGGGAGCCTGGAGCTCCTCTTTAAGCAACAAACAGTAACATTAATTACAGAGGGCCCAAGGTACCTCTGTGGCTGACAGAAATCAAGGTTAAATTTTTTTTCACGTAAATGAATCCTCATGACCAAGGGGCTGACATCCGTTCTCTAAGTATTAGCTCCATTGTTCCTAGTTTTTATGGAGACCTTACTGACTGGAATAGTACCAACTGATTGGTGAGAAGCAACCAATATTCAAAACCGAATCAAAATGTATACCAGAGAACTACAGACCAGTCAGCCTTATGTCAATAGTATGCTAGGTATGGAAAGAAATGGTTAGAGACTGTTTTCAAGAATTTGCTTGCAAAAATGGTATCATAAGTAACAACCAGCATGGATTTATGAAGAACCATCAAAATTCTCATGAGTTAATGATAATTACAGTGGCGCTTTGCAGGCGGGTTTACACCGCTGCCCCATTTTTTTCAATGGGAATGGGCACTTTAGGAGCGGTAAGTACACCTCTCCTACAGCACTCCAAAGATGTGGCTTGCAGGACTTTTTTGACCGTCCCGCAAGCGCACCGCTCCAGTGTGAAAGCCCTCGTGCTTTCACACTGGAGAGACAGCAGCCCCTGTCTTAGGGCGCTTTGCAGAAGCTATTTTTAGCGCTGTAGAGCCTGCAAAGCGCCCCAGTGTGAAAGGAGCCTTAAGGATAGCCAGGAACTTACACAGCAGGTGCCAGCAGGGGCCAGCACAGAGGTGGGTGGAGAAAAAGAGGTGCATGCACTAGGAAAGAGTAGATGGGTAACAGTCAGGAAGGATAAAGGGGGAAGTGCCAGGGAGGCTGATCCAGGGCAGGAGTAAGTACGCCCCATTGAGTGACATTGGTGAAATCAATCAGGGACCAGCACTGCTGGAGCTGAGGGATTCTCCTAGCTGCCGGGGGAAGAACTCCTTCTCCAGTGAGAGTGGGGGGGGGGGAAGCAAAGGGAAAGTAAAGGCAGATTCTGGTGGTAGGGGACTTCATTCTTAGAAGGACAGAGAGGGCAATCTGTAACAAAGACCTGAAGCTTCCGAACTGTTGTCTACCGGGCACTTGTGTTCAGCACATCATGGATCTGGTGGACAGATTACTGGGAGGAGCTGGGGAAGACCCGGCTGCACGTTGGCACCAATGACAAAGTCAGAGGCAGATAGAGTGTCCTAAAGAATGATTTTAGGGACTTGGAAGCTAAATTGAGGAAAAGGACCTCCAAGCTACATCGAGCTACACCAGAAAGGCAAAGGGAGATTGGGGAAGAAAACAAGTGGCTGAGGAGCTGGTGTAGAAAGGAGGGGTTTGGATTCCTGGAGGACTGACCCGACTTCTCAGTCGATCACCAGTACTATGGAAGGGATGGACTGCACCTAAATGAGGAGCGTACAGATCAACTGGGAGTAATGATGGTCAAAAAGTTGGAGGGGTTTTTAAACTAGGCGGGGGGGGGGGGGGCAGAGGTAGAGGTAGTGAGACTGTAACATATTCCAGAGGGTAGTATTGGGGGGCATTAGTGGTAAGTTGACTGAAGCACATAAACCCAAGTTAAGTATAGTAACAAGTCTTAGGCCGCGTACACACGGGCGGACTGTTCGCTCAACTTTGTCCGCTGAACAGTGTTTCAGCGGACAGTCCGCTCGTGTGTGGGGCTTCAGCGGACAGTTTCAGCGGACAGTTTGACGAACAAAGTTTTTCGGAAATTCCGAAAAACTGTCCGCTGAAACTTTGTTTGAGCGAACAGTCCGCCCGTGTGTAGGCCACTTTCGAAATGAGCAAACTGTTCCCGCTCGGAGGAAAGTCTGCTCATTACGAGCGCGTCTCCAGGTAGGCGGGGCCCGCGAAGGAGACGTCGCGGGCCCCGCCGCCTGGTATGGACTTAAAGGGGAACCCCAACGCCGAAAAAAACCGGCGTGGGGGTCCCCCCAAAGTCCACAACAGACCCTTGTCCGAGCACGCTACCCGGCCGGCCAGGAAAGGGGGGCGAGCGAGCGCACCCCCCCTCCCGAGCCGTACCAGGCCGCGTGCCCTCAACATGGGGGGTGCCTTGGGGAAGGGGGGGGCGCGCGGCCCCCCACCCCAAAGCACCTTGTCCCCATGTTGATGAGGACAAGGGCCTCTTCCCGACAACCCTGGCCGTTGGTTGTCAGGGTCTGCGGGCGGGGGGCTTATCGGAATCCGGGAGCCCCCTTTAATAAGGGGGCCCCCGGATACCGGCCCCCCACCCTATGTGAATAAGTATGGGGTACAATGTACCCCTACCCATTCACCTGTAAAATAAAAGTACCCAAAAAAAAACACAACACACGAGATAAAATATTTTATTGCACAGCTCCGGGGGTCTTCCGTCTTCGGGGGTCTTCTCGTCGGACTCCTCCGCTATCTTCGTGTAGCTCTTTTGCTAGCGGAGGAGTCCGGCTTTCTTCCTCCCCGCCGCCGGCCTCTTCTCCCGAATTCGGGGGTCTTGTCCCCCTCTTCGGTTCTTCTGCCGGGCCACCGCGCCTTCTTATAGCTCTTTTGCAGGCGATGGCCCGGTCTTCTGTCGCCGCCGCCTTCCGTTCTTCTGCCGGGCCACTGCGCCTTCTTATAGCTCTTTTGCAGGTGGTGGCCCGGTCTTCTGTCGCCGCTGTCGCCTTCCGGTCGCCTTCCGTTCTTCTTCTTGTTCTTCTTCTTCTTCTCCAGGAGATGTTGACACGTCACTCTCTCCGGCCGGAATGCCCGAGCCGCGCTGTGCGGCCACTTATATAGTGACAATGGGGCGGTGTCACATGGTATATGTCACATGGGTTGGTCACATGGTGACCCCGCCCCCTTACGATGTCATAGTCCCCATGTGACATCAACCCATGTGACCAACCCATGTGACATATACCATGTGACACCGCCCCATTGTCACTATATAAGTGGCCGCACAGCGCGGCTCTGGCATTCCGGCCGGAGAGAGCGACGTGTCAACATCTCCTGGAGAAGAAGAAGAACGGAAGGCGACCGGAAGGCGACAGCGGCGACAGAAGACCGGGCCACCGCCTGCAAAAGAGCTATAAGAAGGCGCGGTGGCCCGGCAGAAGAACCGAAGAGGGGGACAAGACCCCCCAAGTCGGGAGAAGAGGCCGGCGGCGGGGAGGAAGAAAGCCGGACTCCTCCGCTAGCAAAAGAGCTACACGAAGATAGCGGAGGAGTCCGGCGAGAAGACCCCCGAAGACGGAAGACCCCCGGAGCTGTGCAATAAAATATTTTATCTCGTGTGTTGTGTTTTTTTTTTTGGGTACTTTTATTTTACAGGTGAATGGGTAGGGGTACATTGTACCCCATACTCATTCACATAGGGTGGGGGGCCGGTATCCGTGCAGCCCCCCCTTCCCCAAGGCACCCCCCATGTTGAGGGCACGCGGCCTGGTACGGCTCGGGAGGGGGGGCGCGCTCGCTCGCCCCCCTTTCCTGGCCGGCCGGGTAGCGTGCTCGGACAAGAGTCTGTTGTGGACTTTGGGGGGACCCCCACGCCGATTTTTTTCAGCGTTGGGGTTCCCCTTTAAGTTCATTCCAGGCGGTGGAGGCCGCGACGTCTCCGTCGCGGGCCCCGCCTACCTGCACACGCGCTCGAAATGAGCGGACTGTTGCCTCGTGTGTGGGCGAGTCCGTCCATTTCAAAAGTTGCGCGGACTTAGTACGACGAACAAAGTTTGCCGTATTTGTCCGCTCAAAAAGTGCCGTGTGTGGGCGTGTTCGTTCATTCAAAAGTTTGAGCGGACTGTTTGACGAACTTAGTTTCGGCAGACAGTCCGCCCGTGTGTACGCGGCCTCAGTTGCAATCTCGGAACATCCAATAAGAGGATAGTATGTGACCGGATTTGGATTTTGTGGGAATTTCAGAGACCTTGTTCAACAACTCTCATGGTTGGCTGGCAACTATTCAAGGGAGCTAGGGAGGAGGTGGAATCCTTATGGATAGAGCTCCAAAGGGGTGAAGCTAAGAGGAAAATAATACTGGGAGTATGCTATAGGCCCCCTAACCTGAGGGAGAAGGGGGAGATGGAACTCCTATCACAAGTTGGTTAAGCAGCAAGGATGGGAAGTGTTATCATAATGGGGGATTTTAATTATCCAGACATAGACTGTGCGGAGGTAACCATGCATTCATCTAAGGCTCGCCAGTTCCTAAATGTCTTGCAGGACAATTTCATGGTTCAGATGGTAGACGCACCAACTAGAAATAAAGCGTTACTGGATCTATTGATTACCAACAATACAGACCTTATCACGGATGTGGAAATACGGGACAATTTAGGAAACAGCGATCACTGGTCAATTGGCTTCAGTATAAATCACACAAATATGAAACTATGAGACATAAGGGGAATACAAAGACACTGAATTTCAAAAAAGCCAACTTCCCTAAACTACGAACCTTGCTAGAAGGAATGCATTGGGATAAAATCTTAAAAACAAAGAACACAGAGGAGAGATGGGTTTGCTTTAAGAGCATATTAAATAAGGGCATTAGCCAATGCATCCCATTGGGTAATAAATTCAAAAGAGCGAACAAAAGTCTTGGATGGCTTATCTCTAATGTAAAAATGCATATAAATGCAAAGGAGAATGCCTTTAAAAAATACAAGGTTGAGGGATTATCATCAGCATTCAGACTTTATAAAGAATGCAACAAGAAATGTAAGGGTGCAATTAGGGTGGCTAAGATAGAACACGAAAGACACCATAGCGGAGGAGAGCAAAAAAAAAGCCCAAGACATTTTTTTAAGTATGTAAACAGTAAAAAAGGGAGGACAGACCATATTGGCCCCATAAAGAATGAGGAGGGACATCTGGTTACAAAGAATGGGGAGATGGCGAAAGTATTGAATTTTTTCTTCTCTTCAGTCTTCGCAAGGGAATTGGGCGGCTTCAGTAGCCAAAACTGCAGTGTTTATCCTCATGACACATTACAGGAAGCACCTCCCTTGGTTAACAGAGTACAGAATTAAAATTAGACTTGGAAAACTTAACATTAATAAATTACCGGGACCAGGTGGCTTGCATCCGAGGGTACTTAGGGAACTCAGTCAAGTAATTGCCAGACCATTGTTCCTAATTTTTACTGACAGTCTACTGACTGGAATGGCACCAGTTGATTGGAGAAAAGCCAATGTAGCACCAATATTTAAAACGTGTCCAAAATACATGCCTAGGAATTAGACCAGTGGGCCTAACATCAATAGTATGGTAAGGGATGATAAGGGACTATATACAAGATTTTAGTAATGAGAACAGTATCATTAGCAATAATCAGCATGGATTCATGAAGAATGGTTCTTGCCAAACCAATCTACTAACTTTCTATGAGGAGGTGAGCTGCCATCTAGATAAAGGAAGTCCCGTAGTCGTGATGTATCTGGATTTTGCAAAATCATTTGACACATTTCCCCATAAATGTTTACTGTACAAAATAAAGTACGTTGGCATGGACCATAGGATGAGTACATGGATTGAAAAATGACTACAAGGGTGAGTTCAGAGGATGGTGATAAATGTGGAGTATTCTGAATGGTCAGGTGTGGGTAGTGGGGTCCCCCGGGGTTCTGTGCTGGTACCAATCCTATTTAATTTGTTCATAAACCTGAAGGATGGTGTTCAATCTCTGTATTTGCAGATGATACTAAACTAAGCAGGGCAATAACTTCTGCGCATTATGTGGAAACCTTGCAAAAAGATCTGAACAAATTAATGGGGTGGGCCACTACATGGCAAATGAGGTTTAATGTAGAAAAATGTAATAATGCATTTGGGTCGTGAAAATATGAATGCACTGATACACTGGGCGGAGAACCTCTGGGGGAATCTAGGATGGAAAAGGACCTGGGAGTCCTAGTAGATGATAGGCTCAGCAATGGCATGCAATGCCAAGCTGCTGCTAACAAAGAAAACAGAATATTGGCATGCATTAAAAAGGGATAAACTACAGAGGTAGAACGGTAATTCTCCCGCTTTACAAGACTCTGGTCCGGCCGCACCTGGAGTATGCTGTCCAGTTCTGGGTACCAGTCCTCAGGAAGGATGTACTGGAAATGGAGCAAGTACAAAGAAGGGCAACAAAGCCAATAAAGGGTCTGAAGGATATTGGTTATGAGGAAAGGTTGTGAGCACTGAACTTATTCTCTCTGGAAAAGAGACGCTTGAAAGGGGATATGATTTCAATTTACAAATACCCCAATAGCGTATTTGTGACCCCACAATAGGGATAAAACTTTTTTACTGAATGGAGTTTAACAAGACACGTGGGCACTCATTAAAATTAGAAGAAAAGAGGATTAACCTTAAACTACGTAGAGAGTTCTTTACTGTAAGAGCAGCAAGGATGTGTAATTCCCTTCCACAGGTGGTGGTCTCAGCAGGGGGCATCGATAGTTTCAAAAAACTATTAGATAAGCACCTGAACGACCACAACATACAGGTATATACAATGTAATACAGACATATAATCACACACAGGTTGGACTTGATGGAATTGTGTCTTTTTTCAACCTCACCTACTATGTATCTATGTTTAACGCTACCTGAAGGGGAGGCCTTTGTGCTTCGAAAGCTTGCACTACAATCTATTTAGTTAGAAAATAAATGGTCATTACAAACTTCTACTTTTTTTGATGGCTAACATGGCACAACAATCTGCCACTGAAGCTGAATTGACAGTTACAACAATCATATAAGTAAACAAAAATGTCACTTTAGAAAGCCTTTGTAAGCTGTGATGCATAATAAATAACTTCTTCTCCCCCTTTTTCTTATTACAATCATTTTTTTAATTTATTTTTTATTTGTTTTGTTTCTAAACAAGTGATGTGTATTATTTTTTGTTATTCGTTTTGTATGTTAAAAACACACTTTTTTTTTCTTTAAGAACGTTTCAATGCTTTGTACCACAATCATAATGTCTGGCCTCATTTACATCCGTACAGTGTAAAGAGCTGTTTATTTATCTTTTTGGCTACACACACCTCTGTGCTAATACAGTCTATGTAAGTGAACCGATGCACATCGGCTGTACAGGAAGTTTCACATATACACTGAGACACGTGCACAGCCCCTGACACAGATCATGTGCAGTACCTGACAAACTTTTATTTACCAACCTTAGCTCTCTTGATTTTACTTGTCTGCTGTCTGCCCCACCCCAATTATATGTCCCTGTGGTGTGGGCAGCAGTAAAGGTAAGTATCCACTTGCTTCCTTCACCATTGTGATAATGATGGGGTCACTTTCATTATTTCAGGGTTACCAGTGCTGAAAGCCACATGATCCAACCTAGTTGGCCTAGTGCGCTTCAAACCATATACTATATATCCTGGGAGGCATATGGCTAAGCTAAAATCTTTCTAGGGTAACAGCACTAAAGTTCCAGTACCTGTGTTCGTTTTTAAATTGATTTCTGTGTCCCTGTGGAGTCCCTTCGACCCAAGGCCCAAACTGTACTTGAGGCCTTTATCTGTAACCAAGTAAAGATAAAGCCCCCTTGTCCTAATTCCTGCTACTGTCATAAAACTGTATTATCTGTATGTGGCCTCAGCTACAGTAGTATACAGTGCTGTGCGGTTGTGTACTGGCCATCCGGACTATTGGGGGTTTCCCCATGGGCCGATGACTCAGTGGGCCGGTTTCAGCGACAGTGGAGGTAAAGCGGGCATGGAACTCCCAAACCCTGTCCACCAATAAGCTAATCTACCGCTGTGCAGCTGTTTAGAAAAATTTCTCCGTGGGGGCCGGGGGACAGAAAGCAGACTATTTCATCACTTTCGGCTTTGGGCGGATTAATCTGCAACAGCACACTACACAGTTATAGGCAAGCCTGTGCTATATCAGTACACTGAAGCCAGCCGGGATCGCTGCTGCGGATTAATCCACCTAAAGCCAAAAGTAATTAAATAGTCTGCTAAATAGTCTCCCCTGAACACAGGGGAGACCCGGAGAAGTTTTGTTTCTAAACAGCTACACAGCAGGAGTCGGAAGATTAGCTGATTAGTGGACAGGATTTGGGAGTTTCCGCCCGCTCACCTCACCCAGGGCCATCTTTAAGGCAGGGCAAAAGGGGCAGCTGTCATTGTTGTGGGGTCCAAAGCAGCTGCTTCATACTTGCCAACATTTTCAGTTTAAATTCCCTTGAAGTTTTGGACCTGTGCTGTATCACGATATCTCAGTGTGAAGTGCTGCTACTAATGCTGCCCAGCTCTGCCCTATTGTTGTGTAAAGCTGACTCATCTGCAGACCCTGTGGTTACATGTAAATAACCATCATTCATATGTAAATAGCAGCGATATTCATATGTAAATATCTAAGGCCAGCGGCAATGATATGTAAATAAAGGTGGCATTCATATGTATATCATTCCTCCCTGCAGTGAGGATAGGATGTGCTGTAACCTATAGCAACCAGTGAGCAATATTAATGTACAGTAATCTCTAGCAACCAATCAAAAAGCAGAAATCATGTGCTGTAACATTTAGCAACTAATCAGTCAGCCTTAATGTGTGCTGTAACCTCTAGCAACCAGTCAGTAAGCGGTAATGATATGCTGTAACCTCTGGCAACCAATTGCTGCCTGATCTGATATAGTAAACTGATTTTAAGTCTAGCTGCAATTTATTGTATGTCTCATAGAAGGTAGAGAGCGAAATTGCATGGGGGAAGGGGGGCCCCCAAGAAAATTTTTGCCCAATCAATTTTTAAAGACTGCCCTGACCTCACCTCCTCCCCCACTTTCCTCCAGCCCTAGTTACCCAGGAGGAAGGGAGAGGACCAGATGTACCAGCAGTGCACAGCTGGTCCCGGGCTCCCAGAGGAACCACCTGCACCCGGAACCTAGGTAGAAGAAGCTGTGCAGACCAGGTACTGGGAGGGGTTAACATTGTTGGGCACTTATGAGGCTGCACTGATGGGCACTGATCAGGCTGCATTAATAAGCACTGGTGTGGCTGCACTGATGGGCACTGATGTGGCTGCACTGATGGGCACTGATCAGGCTGCATTAATAGGCACTGGTGTGACTATGCCCTGTCCTATTTAAAGGTATTTTAAACAAGGAGATCAGCTTTAAGGTCCCATGTAAAGCCTGAGTCTAGCTTCCAATGGGCTCAATAGCGATACAAGGTTTGATTTTAAGACTAAACTAGGTACTCATCATATGGCTTGGGGATTTTAATATGGTTCTAAACCCAACCATAGATAGGCTACACCCGCAGCCTACCCCAACACCCCAGAGTGCTTCCCGACTAGGCCGCATCTTTACGGACTTTTCCCTGACTGATGCTTGGCGACAGAAATACCCTGACGTCCGGACATTTTCATGCTTCTCTGCATTATACTCTACTATGTCCCGAATAGTCTATATTATGGTGTTGAACATACTGGTCCCCCTGGTAGAGGATGTGGGATACCACGCCAGATCGCTGTCAGATCATGCACCATGCTGGGCCACTATTCGTCTCGCCCCCCAGATGGGCCAGCATGTGTGGCGTCTGCACTCCTTCTGGCTGACGGCGCTAGGGGGACAGGAGGACATAGTTGAGGAGTAGCGATTTTACTTTAATACCAACAAGTACACGGCGCCGGTGGGTGTGGTTTGGGAGACATTTAAGTTGCATGCACAATCTGTTCTGTCCCGACGCATAAATAGGTTGAAAGCCTCCTCCACCATTCAACTTAAACAAGCCTCTGAACAACTGGAGTCCGCCACTAGCGTATTCACATTAGACCCCACACCGCATCAACTCTCAAGCTACACACGGATAGTAGACCACTTACACTACGAGCAAGCCAAACGTAAACATTTTTTCTCCAGACAACGGGTGTTCGAGCAGGGAGAGAGGGCGGGCAAACTCCTTGTCTACCTGGCCCACCAGGATGCTAGGCCACCAGTGGTGGTGCCCTTACTGGATACACAGGGTACCCTTGTTGCGGACCCGACACTGGTGGCAGAAATGTTCCGCTCCTACTATGCAGAACTGTACGCATCTCAAGTGGAGGCCCTGATACAGGAAACACAAACTTTTTTACAACATATACAATTCCCCCAACTGTCCAAAACCCAAGTGGAGGGCTTGGAGGTGCCCATTACCAGTGACAAGGCCCCTGGACAAGACGGCCTACCACTAGATTTCTATGCGGCATATGCCGAGGTACTAGTCCCTGAACTCCTTAGGCTATACAACTATATATTTGAGTCTGAAACCCTCCCTGATTCTCTTCGTCAGGCTATAATCATTGTACTGCCAAAGCCTGGGAAGGATTCCTACCGCCCAATCTCCCTGCTCCAGGCAGATATTAAAATATTGGCAAAAATGTTAGTGTCCCCTCTTAACCCACTTATCCTAACTTTAATCCACCCTGACCAAACAGGGTTCATGCCCGGCAAAAACACAACCATGAATATCCGTAGATTGCACATGAACATTCAGGCTCAACATGAGAGGGCAGGCGCGCGAGCAGTGATAGCATTAGACGCCGCCAAGGACTCTGTGGAATGGGGGTACTCATGGGAATGCCTTAGGAGATATGGTTTTGGCCCCAACTTCATTAAATGGGCCAGGCTCTTATACTTTTCTCCCAAGACTCGGGTGGTGGTAAATGGAAGGTTATCTGACCCTCTAAACTGATTTCCACGCTATACAATGTGTTATGAAACCGCTCAGTAGCTTGATCTATAGATGTGGCTAAGCAAAGATGGGAAGAGGAGGTAGGCCCCATAGGGGATGAGGACTGGGAGGAGATCCTCGAAAACAAGAAAAAAGTTTCCCCTAGACTATCTGACAGACTAACCCAACTGTACATTGTACAAAATCCTATCTCACCCCTGTAAGAATTGCCAAATACCAGGCCAATCGGGATCTGCGGTGCCCAAGATGTTCTGATCGGTCCGGCACATTTTATCATCTAATGTGGACATGCCCAGACATTGAGACCTATTGGACACAAGTAATGCGTTTTTTACATGACTGCATGGGTTCACCCCTACAGTTGGACCCCAAAACCTGTTTGCTGGGCTTACTTCCTGACGCATCGATTGGCAAGTTTCAAGCCATCTTCTTATATGAATCCCTATTTTGTGCCAGGAAAATGATAGCCCGGCTCTGGATGTGCAATACCCCCCCCACGGTCCAAACATGGATTAGGGAAATCAATTCAACATTACCATACAAGAAGGTTATATACCAACACAGGGGATGTCCTGATAAGTATCACAAGATCTGGGATAAGTGGCTAGACACATCAGACATCTGTACGGAATAGATTGATATACTCTCCAGTATCTGTGGAGATAGTCGGTAACAACAGTATATAATCTGGCTGGAATGAACATAGTGGAAATGTATGCGGCCGTAAAAAGGCGAGCCATGTGTCAGGACTTAGGGAACTTAGACCTGTATATGTCAATTATGGCCTATATTACCAGATACCCAGGAGAATAGGTACGCGCATGTACATAACGTGATTTATTTCTGTTATGTAACACATGTACTGAGGCTGTATGCTTTTTCTACTACTTTATAAATAAACTTGTTGTTGTTTAAAAAAAAACTAGGTACTCATAGTCACCATAAGATGTTTGTACTTCAGCATTTTTTGTTACCATATAAATGTTTCAGTGCAAGTGTGATTTTCTTTTCTGTAAATCTTAAAGATTTACATTTACACTCCCACTACTAACTTACAAATTAATAGCCACTAAGGTTGTAGCAGTTGCTGATGCAAACGCCCTGAAACTAATGCCGCGTACACACGGGCGGACTGTATGGCGTACTTAGTCCGTCGAAACACATTTCAGCGGACAGTCCGCTCGTGTGTGGGCTTCAGCGGACTTTTTCAGCGTGCAGTCTGGCGTACTAAGAATTTCGGATTTTTCGAAATTCTGTCCGTTGTACTTTGGTTTCAGCGGACAATCCGCTCGTCAGTATGCTAGTTCGACGGACTAAGAATGGCGCATGCCCAGAAAGGATTTACACGGCGGAAGGGTGCTTTGCTGTGTATTGGACTTCCTATTTCTAGTCCCGTCGTACGTGCTGTACACGTCATCGCGCAAGCTTTCGACGGACTGTTTGTGTATCCGTGTGTGGTCAAGTCCGTTCAGTCGAAAGTACGACGGACTGTCCGTCGGATTGTATGACGAACTAAGTACGCCATACAGTCCGCTCGTGTGTACGCGGCATAACTGGAGCCAAATACTGCTCCTGCTCCTGCAAGCCACTGTTCCTTTGGCTTTTTGTAGGTTTCCAATGTCATAACTTTTTCACAATTGTGAACTTCTATAGATCACACAGATACCCAAATAGCATTAAGGCCCCATTCACAACTGAGCGTTTTGTAGCTTGAAGCCTGAAGTTACAAAACGCTGGAGGGGAAAAAAATCTATTATTCTCTATGGAGATGGTTCACATCTCCACTCCAAAATGCCTGAAGCCAGAAGCTCCAAAACCCCTGACGCTCAAATAAGTTCTGGAACTTTTTTAAGGCAGATTTGGGCGTTTTTCTGATTTTTACATTGGTGGCCTTTTGATCTGTACAAAAATGTGTCAAACTCTCGGCAAAAACGCGATAAAAATCACGTGACTTTCTGCCTGAAAACACTACGCTCAGGTGTGAATGGGGCCAAAAAGAATCCATACGATTAGAGTACCTGGCTGGTTTTCAAACTATTATGGGTATTTGTCTGACTAGGTTCACTAGATGGGTGGGAGGGTATAGAATAAATATTGGTGGTTGTGGGCTATTGGGGAGTGGTAGCATCAACCACTGCATATTTTGAAGCATTTTCACAATTCTTTTTTAATCCTTTAAATACCCTTAAAACCCTTGAATTAATCAACTTGCTAAAAAATAAAATTTGTGTGTGGCACGAAAAGGATATAATCTTTAAAAAAAAATAAAAAATAAAAAAATTGTGCTTCCTAATGTTTTCCTTGTCTTAGGCTGGTCTTCATGTAATCTTGTTGGTAATGATCTGAAAAGTATCAAGAAAGTCTTTTATATATTTTTGCAATCCAACAATGCAAAGAATGTGGATTGACTCCAAACAGCTGCAAGTGTGTGTTTTGCAAATATTGTACGGCAAACAGAAGCAAAACTGGTGTTAAGTGATTGAACTTAAAAAAATGCCGTGAGCCGTCTCATACGATTTTTTTTTAGGAAGCTGGGAAGTAATTAGTCACAGTCGTGTGCCCATAAACAGGATAATTATTATCATTGTCAACTGACATTGCATAGATATTTTTTTTAATTCTAAGCAGTGAGAAGAGTGTAATCATATCTTTTTCAGTAAACCAGACTCCTCTTCACAGTACAAATGTATTACAAGTGGTATACTTAGGGCTTTTTCTTCACACTACAAATCTGCTTGGAATTTAAATGGCCAATATGTCAAAGGAGATTTGGTTGGCACACAGTTTTTAGGTTTTAATCCTTTCAGGTATCAAAGTTATTAAAAGTGAAAGTAAAGCTGGAACTATATTTATGGGTTTGATAGATTGAGAAGTGTTAGAACTCCTGTTAGGTTTTTCTTGGTCACCCTCACTATTTGTGCTTGTGACTTTTGTTTCTGGGATGGAAAGTGAAGAAAATCCTACATTTTAGATATGTCACATGAATGGGAATGGGAGAAGAAATCTTGCAATGAGGGCACCTGATCCTTGTGGGGTTCCCCTCCTTTTTTCTGAGATTTTCACTTACATCCTACTGTTTCTCTGGAACAGGAACTGAAGATAAATCCTTCCAATGTGACACAAATGGGGAAAAAAAACAACAGAAGTAGTAAATGTTTGTAAACCCTTTTTCTTGATCATACATCATGGGACACAGAGCCTTCATTACATAGTGGGTTAGATAGGAACCTTCGGTGATTGGACACTGGCTATTTGGACACTGGTTGGAATATAAACCTAGAAAAGTCTTCCTTGCAACCTTCAACAAGGTTGGAATATCTGGGCATGATCTTAGACACCGCTCAAGGCAGGGTGTTTCTACCAGAGCCAAAAGCCAAGGCCATAAAGGTTCTGGTCCACCTAGTGTTAAGCAGAAGGAGTTCCTCCATTCGGCTATGTATGAGGCTGTCGCCTCCTCCGAGGCCGTTCCATTTGCCCAGTTTCACTCAAGGCCTTTACAGATGTGCTTATCCCCAGGGATATGCAAGGGTCTCAATTGGTGGTTACAGTCCAAGAATCTTCTGAAAGACAAGACCTTTCTTCCACTTCCATGGAAAATTGTACCAGATCTACTCTCGCAGGATCCAATCTAACATCCTGCTTTACAAAGTCTGAATTTGATGGGTTGGCTGCTGAGACCCACATTCTAAAAGACCTTGAACTCTCAAAGTCAGTCCTCTCTACTCTGGTCAATGCCAAAAGCCTCCAAGCTTATTTACTACAAAATCTGGACGGCATATGTTTCCTGGTGTGAACCCATAGGATAGCATCCTAGAAAGTATGTCGTTAGCAGGATCTTGGCTTTCCTCCAGTCAGGCCTAGAAATGAATTTGGCCGTAAGCACTATCAAAGTCCAGATTTCAGCTTTGTCAGTGTTTTTTTCAGAAGCCACTTGCATCACATTCACTTGTCCAGACTTTTATTCAAGGGGCCATGGGGTTAAAACCTCCAGTCAAACCTCCAGTCAAACCTCCAGTGTGCCCATGGTATTTGAATTTGATTCTGTCTGCATTACAGGGACAACCGTTTGAACCATTGCACCAGGCTTCTTTAGCACTTTTGACTAAGAAATTTTTGATAGCTATATCTTCGGCTAGGAGAGTTTCAGAGCTAGCATCTCTTTCAAGCAAGGAACCTTATTTGATTATTCACAAGGACCGAGTAGTGATGTGTCCTAACAGGTCCTTCCTACCTAAGGTGGTTTCAGGATTCCATTTGATTTAAGATGTGATCCTACCCATCCTTTTTTCCAAATCCGCAGTCCGCGGAATAAGAATTGTTGCACACTCTTGATGTGGTAAGAGTAATTAGTACACGCAGGCAACCGCTCAGATAAGAAAGACTGATTTTTATTTATCTTGCCAGAAGGCCCTATAAGAGGCCAGGCAGCATCAAAATCCACTCTCTCGAGATGGATTAGACAAGTTATTCTTCAGGCCTGTGGAATAAGGGGGAAGACCCCTCCTCTTCAAGTCAAAGCACACTCAACTAGGGATGTTAGTGCTTCTTGGGCAGTGCATCACCAGGACTCCATGGCTCAGATCTGTAAGGCTGCGACTTGGTCATCAGTCCACACATTCACCAGATTTTATCAGGTGGATGTAAGAGGGCAAGAGGATACTGCCTTCGGGCGCAGTGTACTGCAGGCTGCAGTTTAGTTCCTCTGGTCTGTGGCAGTCTATATTCTGATCTGTGTCTCCCTCCCCTCAAACTGAGCATTGCTTTGGGACATTCCACTATGTAATGAGGGCTCTGTGTCCCATGATATATGATCAAGAAAATAGGATGTACAGCATTGCATGATCGCGCAATTGTCAGTTAAAACAACGCAGTGCCAAATTCTAAAAAGTGCTCTAGTCGGAAAGGGGAGCTGAAGTGGTCAAAACAAAATAATAGGATTTTTAAATACAGCTTACTTGTAAAATCCTTTTCTTGAGAGTACATCACGGGACACAGAGCCTTCATTATATAGTGGGTTATATAGGCACCTTCGGTGATTGGACACTGGCTAACCCCAATAAGGAATTCCTCCCCTATATAACCCCTCCTATATGGGAGGTACCTCAGTTTTCTAGCAAAGCAATAGGAAACCACGTAAAAGCCAAGAAGGGCGGGAGCTCTGTGTCCTGTGATTTACTCTCAAGAAGAGGATTTTACAGGTAAGCTGCATTTAAAAATCCTATTATTTTGTTTTGACCACTTCAGCTCCCCTTCCCGACTAGAGCACTTTTTAGAATTTGGCACTGCGTTGTTTTAACTGACAATTGCGCGATCATGCAATGCTGTACCCAAACAGTGCTGTTTCCCCCACAAATAGAGCTTTCTTTTGGTGGTATTTGATCACCTCTGCGGTTTTTATTTTTTGCGCTATAAACAAAAATAGAGCAACACTTTTGAAAAAAAAAATATATTTTTTACTTTTTGCTCTAATTATTTCCAAAAATGTTTAAAAAAAAATGTCTTCATCAGTTTAGGCCAATATATATTCTTCCACAAAAAATCGCAATAAGCGTATATTGATTGGTTTGTGCAAAAGTTATATCGTCTACAAACTATGGGAAAGATTAAAGGTATTTTTATGGTCTTTTTTTATTATTTTCTTTTTTTTTTTTTACTATGGCGGTGATTAGCAATTTTTAGCAGTATTGCGACGGACATTTGACAACTTTTTTTGGCCATTGACATTTATACAGTGATCAGTGCTATAAAAATGCACTGATTACTGTGTAAATGTCACCGGTAGGGAAGGAGTTAACACTAATGGGCAATCAAGCGGTTAAATGTGTGTTCCCTTGGCGTGTTCTAACTGTGAGGGGATTGGACTAACTGGGGGAGGAGACATATCGTCGTTCCTACTTAGTAGGAACAAATGATATTTCTCCTCTACCCTGACAGAATAGGGATTTGTGCGTTTACACACACAAATTCATGTGCTGGGTCTCGTGCACGCGATCACAGCCACCGGCCACACGCATTGGATCCCCCGCCATGGTGGCTCTTAAAGGGGACCCTGTAACATTGTGCTGCAGTAAATATGATTGAGCTGATTGGGAACTTGTTAAATAACAAACGTTATACTTACCTGCTTCATATAATGGTTTTGCATAGAGTAGACCCGATCCTCCTCTTCTGGGGTACCTGCCGACACTCCTGGCTCCTGTTCGCCACCAACTGCCCACCATAGCAAGCCACTTGCTATTGGGGCATACGTGTGGGCTCACTCCCAAGCCAACTCTGTGTGTTCAATGACACACAGAGTGTGGCTCGGCCCAACCCCTGCTCCCTCCTCACTGGCTGTGATTGAAAGTAGTGGGAACCTATAGCTCCTGCAGCTGTCTCTGAGCCAATGAGGAGTAAGAGAGCCGAGAGAGCTGCTGCTCTCGTGTAAATCGCTGGATCGAGATCAGGCTCAGGTAAATATAAGGGGGGGGGGGCTGTACTCAGAAGGTTTTTAATACAGAGAATGCATTGGAGTGTAAAACCTTCAGCCTGTAGAACCACTTTAGCCATTCCATATCCCTACAGTATCTCACAAAAGTGAGTACACCCTTCACATTTTTGTAAATATTTTATTATATCTTTTAATGTGACAAGACTGAAGAAATTACACTTTGCTACAATGTAAAGTAGTGAGTGTCCAGCTTGTATAACAGTGTAAATTTGCTGTCCTCTCAAAATAACTCACCACACAGCCATTAATCGCTTCCCGACCAACCGCCGCAGTTATACTGTGGCAGGTTAGCTCCCCTGCGCGAGCCATCGTAGCTGTACATTGGCTCCTGGGGTTGGGATAGCATGCACACGCTTGCTGCACAGCAGGGGTGCCGATGCTCGGGGCCGACAGTCACGATGACCGCCGGCCACGAGTGATCGTGAGCAGGAGACACAGAACAGGTACAAGTGTATATAAACACACACTTCCCTGTTCTGTTCTGAAGAGGAGCGACAGATCGTGTGCCTATTAGCTAGGAACCACGATTTGTCACTTCCTCTAGTCAGTCCCCTCCCCCTCCATTTAGAATCACCTCCCAGAGAACACAGTTAACCCCTTTATTGCCCCCTAGTGTTAACCCCTTCACTGCCAGTGACATTTTTACAGCGTGTCTTGCCTACAGTGAAGCATGGCGGTGGGAGTGTCATGGTCTGGGGCTGCATGAGTGCTGCCGGCACGGGGAGCTACAGTTCATTGAGAGAACCATGAATGCCAACATGTAGTGTAACATACTGAAGCAGAGCCTTCGGAGACTGGGCTGAAGGGCAGTATTCCAACATGATAACAACCCCAAACACACCAAGATGACCACTGCCTTGTTAAAATAGCTGAGGGTAAAGGTGATGGACTGGCCAAGCATATCTCCAGACCTAAACCTCATTGAGCATCTGTGGGACATCCTCAAATGGAAGGTGGAGGAGCGCAAGGTCTCTAACATCTACCAGCTCTGTGATGTCATCACGGAGGAGTGGAAGAGGACTCCAGTGGCAGCCTGTGAAGCTCTGGTGAACTCCATGCCCAAGAGGGTTAAGGCAGTGCTGGAAAATAATGGTGGCCACACAAAATATTGACACTTTGGGTCCAATTTGGATATTTTCACTTAGAGGTGTACTCACTTTTGTTGCCAGTGGTTTAGACATTAATGTCTGTGTGTTGAGTTATTTTGAGGGGACAGCAAATTTACACTGTTATACAAGCTGTACACTCACTACTTTACATTGTAGCAAAGTGTCATTTCTTCAGTGTTGTCACATGAAAAGATATAATAAAATATTTACAAAAATGTGAGAAGTGTACTCACTTTTGTGAGATACTGTAAGTATCCCAGAGCAACTAGTATTTAAAAATGACTGAAATCATATCAGTTTATTCTGAGCATGCGTGGCACTTTGTCGCAATTGTCTACACATGATCGATCGGAATTTAAACGATCGGATTTTGTTGTCGGAAAATTTTAGATCCAGCTCTCAAACTTTGTGTGTTGGAAATTCCAACGGAAAAAGTCAGATGGAGCCCACACATGATTGAATTTTCCAACAACACGATCCGATCACACATTTTCCGTCGGAAAGTCCGACCGTGTGTATAGGGCATAATAGTTTTTTTCACTCAACCCAGCGGGAGCGGGAACGAAAAAACATACAACAGCTCCGGTCAGAGCAGCTATACTAACAGTGCAATGTTAGTACAGCCATCTCCCCCGCTGAGCTGTTTTGACAGGGGCATGCCCCTAGGGTTGCCACTTCATCCCTTTAAACCCCGAAAACATATGAATTACACAGGTTCTGAGGATAATTGAATGCAGATAAGGCACCAATTGAGTTTAATTACCACCTTAATCAGCCACAGAACCTGTGTAATATGTGTTCAGGTTTTATAGGGATGCGGTGGCAACCCTAGAAGCCACAGGCGCCAGAACAGTCTGGCCAGCGCTCACAGCCATTGACTGAGAGAGCTGATCGGGAGGTGGTCGGCTGCTGGTTTTGCAGCTTGTTCACCTGACAGAAGGCGGCCAAATGGCTGGCTTCTGTCAGACTGACTGACATACACACGAGCCGAATGTCAGGAGACATCGACCACTCCAATAAAAATGTCCGATGTCTGCCAACATTGGCCCATGTGTACTAGGCTTTAGATTACTGTTTGTGCCTCAAAGACAAAACAGAAAGCAGGAGGAAATTTTCCTAAAGTGCAGGGAAATCCCTAATTTGTGTCCCCACTGGGGAAATTCCACTCACCTCTTCTCTTCGATTTTCTGCAGACAATTGTGACTAGGACAAGACGATAGGAGGAAACCAGGCTGTCACTCAGGAATGAAAACACACTTTTTAACAGGTGCCCATTGTGATTTTGATAAAGTGATTGTAAACAATCATCTTGTAAATCAACCCATTCAGTTTAAAATAGAAATGAAAGGCAAAACATTTTTGTATAGATATAGAAAAATTATAAATATCTTTTTCCATTTTTTTAAAAATAAATGATCACACTCTGTTCTCAGCTGCATAAGAGCTGGGGGGAAGAGACGCAACAGTACAGTGGTCTTCCCAGTGAATGCCTGTGCAGTGGTTGCATGTCAGGACAGTCTGATCATTGGAGGAGAGCACACTGAGTTTCCAGCAGAGCTATAGAACTGACCAGGAGTTTTTATTAGGAAAGCAGAGGGAATTGCAGGAACACCAGGGATGTCACATACAGGAAGCAATACAAAGGAAACAGGATACTTATTTTATACAAGTACAGTACATGGTACAGCAGGCACATATCAGGAATATGAAGTGTTGGGGTAACAAACACTTTAAGTAAAAATGTGCAGTTAAAATGAGCACAATATCATACAGCATCTCACAAAAGTGAGTACACCCCTCACATTTTTGTAAATATTTTCTTCTATCTTTTCATGTGACAACACTGAAGAAATGACACTTTGCTACAATGTAAAGTAGTGAGTGTACAGCTTGTATAACAGTGTAAATTTGCTGTCCCCTCAAAATAACTCAACACACAGCCATTAATCTTTAGACCGCTGGCAACAAAAGCGAGTACACCCCTAAGTGAAAATGTCCAAATTGGGCCCAATTAGCCATTTTCCCTCCTTGGTGTCATGTGACTCGTGTTTCAAGGTCACGGGTGTGAATGGGGAGCAGGTGTGTTAAATTTGGTGTTATCGCTCTCACTCTTTCATGCTGGTCTCTGGAAGTTCAACATTGCACCTCATGGCAAAGAACTCTCTGAGGATCTGAAAAAAAGAACTGTTGCTCTACATAAAGATGGCCTAGGCTATGAGAAGATTGCCAAGACCCTGAGCTGCAGCACGGTGGCCAAGACCATACAGCAGTTTAACAGGACAGGTTCCACTCAGAACAGGCCTCACCATAGTTGACCAAAGAAGTTATGTGCACGTGCTCAACGTCATGCCCTGAGGTTGTCTTTTGGGAACTAGACATATAAATGCTGCCAGCATTGCTGCAGAGGTTGAAGAGGTGGGGGGGGGGTCAGCCTGTCAGTTCTCAGACCATACACCGCACACTGCATCAAATTGGTCTGCATGGCTGTCATTGCAGAAGGAAGCCTCTTTTATAGATGATGCACAAGAAAAACTGAAAACAGTTTGCTGAAGACAAGCAGACTAAGGAAATGGATTACTGGAACCATGTCCTGTGGTCTGATGAGACCAAGATAAACTTATTTGGTTCAGATGGTGTCAAGTATCTGTGGTGACAACCAGGTGAGGAGTACAAAGACAAGTGTGCCTTGCCTATAGTCAAGCATGGTGGTGGGAGTGTCATGATCTGGGGCTGCATGAGTGCTGCTGGCACTGGGAAGCTACAGTTCAATGAGGGAACCATGAATGCCAACATGTACTGTGATATACTGAAGCAGAGCATGATCCCCTCCCTTCGGAGACTGGGCAGTATTCCAACATAAGGACCCCAAACACACCTCCAAGACAACCACTGCCTTGCTAAAGAAGCTGAGGGTAAAGGTAATGGACAGGCCAAGCATGTCTCCAGACCTAAACCATATTGAGCATTTGTGGGGCATCCTCAAATGGAAGGTGGTGGGGTGCAAGGTCTCCAACATCCACTAGCAAAGTGGTTTCATCATGGTGGAGGAGTGGAAGAGGACTCCAGTGGCAACCTATGAAGCTCTGGTGAACTACATGCCCAAGAGGGTTAAGGCAGTGCTGGAAAATAATGGTGGCCACACAAAATATTGACACTTTGGGCCCAATTTGGACATTTTCACTTAGGGGTGTACTCATTTTTGTTGCCAGTGGTTTAGACATTAAAGAGGAGGGCCGGTTTTAAAAAAAAATGTAAAAGTCAGCAGCTGCAAAAACTGTAGCTGCTGACTTTTAATAAGCAGACTTACCTGTCCAGGGTGCCCGCGATGTCAGCCGCTTGAGGCTGACCCGTCCCTCAGCTCTTGGCGCCGCTATTTTGGCTAAGGGAAACAGGCAGTGGAGCCTTGCGGCTTCACTGCCCGTTTCCTACTGCGCATACGCGAGTCACGCAGAGCTTTGTGAATGGGGCGCGCTGTGTTCTGGGACACACAGTTCCCAGAACACAGCGTGACCCATTACCCAGAAGACGCCGCACGGAGGAGAGAAGATAGAAGATCTCCGCGGAGGAGGAAGAGGCAGATTAGGACGATGTGCCTAGCAACAGGCATTTCTGGTAAGTTAAAAAAATATTTATTTATTTTTTCAGATTTTTTTCTAATTTTTCATGTATTTTTTTTTCAGGGTGGCCCTCCACTTTAAGTGTGTTGAGTTATTTTGAGGGGAAAGCAAATTTACACTGTTATACAAGCTGTACACTCATTACTTTACATTGTAGCAAAGTGTCATTTCTTCAGTGTTGTCACATGAAAAGATATAATAAAATATTTACAAAAATGTGAGGGGTGTACTCACTTTTGTGAGATAATGTATATATTGGCCGGATTCTCTAGTTACACCTCTGATATTTATTGTTCGTTTTAAAATTGCTCCTGTGTAATATTTTATCATTGTGGTAACAGTTTGCCTAAATGCTCAGGTATGAGCTACAGAATAAACTGAACCCGATTGCTATTTACTATACACCACATAGCAGTGAAGCAAGATTGTGAGGTGCTTGTGATGAAGGCTGGATGACATTTGTTCTCCTTTTTCTGGTTCCTCCAACATGCAGATGTTTAACTTGCTAATTGTTACAAAAACAGCATCAGCACTTTAATGTTATAATGTCAAGAACATTTTAAGGATCATTATCATTAGAGTATCATTCACAAATTGAATAATGCTTGGTAAAATAAGCACCATAAGATGAGTACCACTGACATAATTAAAGTTTAATTAATCTACACTGTATGAGATAGTCAAGAGTCTTAAAGGAAAACGTATCACCAAAGAAAAACTGCCAGTAAAATTATATATACTGTATTTAGGATATGCTCATGTAAGATTAGCAGCAAATGTATTTTCTCTGTGGGTTTTCCAGTTCCATACAGGTATATATGGTGGGTATAAAAAAAGAATCACCCCCTTTAAAATAATCATGTTTTGTTGCTTTGCAGCCTGAAATGAAGACAGACACAGTTTTTGTTTTACCAGCTGTATTTACTAGTGCAACTTACAACATCCACGTGAAAGATATAACATCAACAGGTCAAATGGAAAAAAAAATTCCAAAACAATCACTGAGTTGGAAAATGGATCACCCCCCCTTATGTCAGTATTTTCTTGGACCACATTTTGCTTTAGTTGCAGCCTTTAGTCTGTTGGGATAGGTAGCTACTAACTTTGCGCATCTAGACTTTGCAATATTTGCCCACTCTTCTTTGCAGAACTGCTCAAGTTCAGTTAAATTTGATGGTGACCATTTATGGACCGCAGTCTCCAAGTCATTCCACAGATTTTCAGTGGGGTTTAAGTCTGGGCTCTGACTAGGCCATTCACAGGACATTCACCTTTTTCTCCTTCCTGTGTTGTCATTTTTGCTATGTGATTTGGGTAATCGTCATGTTGGAAGGTAAACCTTCCATTGACTACTTTATGGCAGAGGGCAGCAAATTTGATGGTATTTTGTCCCATTTTCCTTCTATCCTAACAAGTGCTACAAGAAACACCCCCATAACACGATATTACCCCCTCTATGCTTTACTGTAGGAATGGTGTCATTTGGATGGTGAGCTGTATTGAATTTCCACCAGACATATCATTTGGTGTTGAGGCCAAATTATTCCATTTTTGTTTTATCTGACCACCTTTACCACTTCAGCCCCAGAAGGTTTTACCCACTTCCTGACCAGGCTATTTTTTTGCCATACAGGACTGTGTCTCTTTAACTGACAGTCGTGCAACGCTGTACCCAAATACAATTGTTGTACTTTTTTTCCCACAAATAGAGCTTTCTTTTGGTGGCATTTGATCACCTCTGTGTTTTCACTGGAGGGAGGGTTCCGAAAAGCGGAAATTCAATTTTTGTATGGAACTCCGCTTTAAAGGGAAATAAGAGACAAAATCTTACACTTAACTTGTGCCTCCTGCTGAAAAAAAAAATATTTTTTTCAGACCCACTACTCTATAACTAAATCAATACATCTAAAATCCCAAATGTCTCTCTTTTAACCAATGTGAACAAACAACCACATGAAAGTCTCACTTAAGAGAAGAACCAAAAGCCGTTTGGAAATTTTCATTCAAACTACAGCCGTGTCCAAAAATTTTGAGAATGACACAAAATATACATTTTCACAAAGTCTGCTGCTTCGATGTTTTTAGATCTTTTTGTCAGATGTTACCATGGTATGCTGAAGTATAATTACAAGCATTTCATAAGTGTCAAAAGAAATTATTGACAATGACATTTATGTTTATGCAAAGAGTCAATATTTGCAGTTTTGACCTTCTTTTTCAAGACGTCTGCAATTCACCCTGCATGCTGTTGTATTACCTTGATGGTTAGGCAGGGCTGCTAGTAAATTTACCTGTCAGGTATAGTTGCCTTGGCCAATTGATAAGGGATCAATTGATTCCACCCTAATTCTGGAATCTTCACTTCTTTCTTCTGTCACTAGATGGCCAGGTATCTGGTGACATTAGATAAGACAAGGGCATTGCAAGGACAGAGTAGGAATAGATAGGGTATCCCAGCCAATGGGCAGGGATCTTCTTGGGTCCCTTGGCCTGCTGGGAGAGCCTATTTATTTGGATGGTTTATTTGGATGTTTTTCTGGGTGAGAGTGTGTTGTGCTGTTCCTGGCTGCTAGGCCTATCCCGAGGACATTTTGCTGCTAGGCCTATCCAGAAGCAAGAAAGCAGCGTAGGGTTGGAACTGTGGCTTGCAGTCCAACCATAAGTGGCAGTTCTGCCGACCGGAGAACCTGCCGTGGTCGGATTTAGAGGGAAAGCTGTCACCATTAGGGGACATTCCATCTTATTATCAGGAACCACAGTGTGCAGCTGAAGCAAGTACCGGAGCAGTATTCTCACTAACTGGAGACGGTGAAGAATTGTAAGACTTCAGCAGGTGTCAAGCCAGGGACCCAGCTAGGGGAGGTGACACTTGCTGAGCAGCCTTGTGTGCTAAGCCAAGGACCGAGCAGGCCAGCGGAGTGACGCTTGAGGAGTATCTGAGAAATAGTAGAAATAGCTTGAGGAGTATCTGTGATTGCCAAGCTAGGGACCCAGCAGGGAAGCGGGAGTGATGCTTGAGGAAGATACTCAGTGAGAAGGTTGCAAGAGCTCGGGAGATCCAGTGGCAGTGGATCAGCAGGTCTAGTGAGAGAGACTGGGCGCTCAGTGGAGTGAAGATCTACAAGAAATGATTGTAGAGGAATTACAGACGTTTGTTACAACTTTTGTTAGAAACTGTTATAAGACTGTGCCATAGGAGACAGTAATCCTACTTATGCAGATGTGGTGTCTTGCTGGATGCCTTTCCCTGCATGGCTGTCTACCTATTGAAGTCTCGGAGTCTGCTAATTAACATTGCAACTGGCCCTAAACCCTCACTCCCACAGTTCTGTTCAAGAGAAAATAAATCTCTTTGCATTCAAGAAGTGTCTGGCACCCATGAGCTCAGCTATGACTAAGAACTGTTAAGTGTGAAATACGTCAGCTCATTTGTGCCATTTTTTTTGCTGTGGCTTGAATCTGCTGGACTTTTTACACATAAAGGCTATATTCCAGAGTGCGGCTGTCCAGAACTTCCTTTTTGCCACACAAAAGTTCTCTGAACTTTCCACTATCAATAACGCAGTGACGTACAAAACTATGACGAGCCGAGAAAATGAAGTTCAATGCTTCCAAGCATGCGCGGCCCCCCCACCCCAAAGCACCCCCCATGTTGAGGGCACGCAGCCTGGTACGGCTCAGGAGGGGGGGGGGGGGCGCTCGCTCGCCCCCCTTTCCTGGCCGGCCGGGTAGCGTGCTCGGACAAGGGTCTGCTGTGGACTTGGGGGGGACCCCCACGCCGATTTTTTTCGGCGTTGGGGTTCCCCTTTAAGTCCATACCAGGCGGCGGGGCCAGCGACGTCTCCTTCGCGGGCCCCGCCTACCTGGAGACGCGTTCGAAATGAGCAGACGTTCCTCCGCGTGCGTGGGCGAGTCCGTTCATTTCAAAAGTAGGGCGGATAGTACGGCGGACTTAGTACGTCGTATTAGTCCGCTCAAAAAGTGTCCGACGGACAGTCTGGCGGAAAGTACGCCAGACTAAGTACGTCATACAGTCCGCTCATGTG
Source organism: Lithobates pipiens (assembly GCF_037356315.1). Taxonomy (NCBI): domain Eukaryota; kingdom Metazoa; phylum Chordata; class Amphibia; order Anura; family Ranidae; genus Lithobates; species Lithobates pipiens. The sequence continues at coordinate 279,782,705 of NW_027507718.1, read as the reverse complement.
TACGCGGCATTAATATATGTGTCATTCTAAAAAACGTTTGGTTAGGGCTGTAGATGATAGAGCCTTTTTAAGTATGTTCCCACAATATTAATGATGATAAAATATTAATAACAACAATAATAATAATATTATATGATTTGATACTTCCTCAGTCCATCACTTAGGATAGCAAAGTGCTTGTGAATAGAGACAGCAGAAGTTACTTGCGTAGCTTACTGCACTAAGTTGCTTAGATGTTCTCACTTATTTTTGAACTATGTATTTTAAGTTCACTTGGCAGCAGGATTCTCCGGTTCTATATATGTCTATCCGCATATCTGCTCGCCTCTATTTAGACATGAGTCCACGTGTCCATCTGGTAACCCATACCAGGAACATCTGACATGTTTGGCAGAAATACTGGCAAAAATTATCACTCATTTAATTGGTACTAGAAATAAGCTATCACAGATGTAGGTTTTTTTTTTCTCATTCAGTGCAAAGATTCCTAAACCTAAAACCAAAATGAATTTATTTAAAATCATAGTGTTGTATTTTTGTCCATATTACTATTTTGTATGCATTTGTATTAATTTTAAAATAGGAATGCATGGTAGAGAGGAACCTTGACATGGTAAGCAACCTTCACGTTTTTCCTTTTAATTGTATGCAACCAAAGACCTCTGTCTTTAATTAATACACAGATTAACATAGGTCTTTTTGCTGGTTAGCAGGGCTGTGTACTGAAAACGTATGTGCTGAATTTTACACAACTAAGATTGCCTAAAGAAATTCACTTGTCTTCTTCAAATAAATACAGAAGCAAACAAATGTTTGTCCAGCTGGAGATTATAGTCAGCTTATATAGTACAGTATACCTGCTTATTTTTCAACACCTTTTTCCAAAATAAAGTAATGATTTTTCAAAGTATGGTTCGGTTCACACTAGTACGACTCTAAAGTCATGTAATTTGCAGTGTGACTTTCATGTGATTCATTACACTCTATGGCACTCAATTCACAAGAAAGTCTTATCAAAGTAGTGAAGGAACATTTTTTAAGATGCTGCAAATTTAGTAACATAGTTTGGATAGGGTGCCATTAAAATAAATGGGTTTCAACTTGTCATGCGACTATGTGCCTTGAGACTAGTGTGAACCGAGCCTAAGAAGTCGCAATTAAGAATAGCTAATGTGTATTGAATCGTCTGCACAAGGTGGTTTGTGCAAAAGAAAGTATCACAGCTGAATGTCGGCTACTAACTGATGACCATAAAAAGACAGCTAAATTGGAATAATTGACTAATTGGTCTTTTTCTATGCTCATGAAAAGTATGGTAACTTTTTGGTCATGTTTGTTGCCCCTTTAATGCCTTGAATGCAACAGGTTAATTGGACCTTGCACTAAAACACAAGGCCTGCTTATGTGATGGTCCTTACCACCTGATTACAAAATGCTAGAGGTAAACTATGAAAAAGTCCAAGATTGTTCAGGATTATGGATAAGCCGAACACCCTCCGGTTCGGTTTGCAGCAGAACATGCCAACAGGCAAAAAATTTGTGCCAACACCATTAAAGTCTATGGGGCACGCACATGAAAAATCAAAAGTGCTAATTTTAAAGGCTTATATGCAAGTTATTGCCATAAAAAGGGACCCGAGTCCTGACCCACGGGACATGTATCCTGACCCAGGGGACATGGCTGCAGGGAAAATCCTTGGCACTCTCAATGATGGTCAACGATAGTTCCCATGTATCATGCCAGAGGAGGACTGGGTCGTTGGAGATGCAGTCCATTCTTACTATGACCTTTCCTGATATTTGGGATCCTGAATAACTTTGGCAGCAGCAATGGGATTGGGAGACCTTTTACTATTAAATAAAGGTGGAGGGAGACTCGGGTTACATAAGGGGGGGTTTACGGGTTCTAGTTAACTATATTACTATTCCAAGAGTCTATATATGCAGAGGACATATTCCTCATATGGGGAAACAGAAAAACATATTGCCTTTGATTTATTGCTGCTGCAGTGTTTGCTGCGCTGAATGTTAATCTTATTGTTCACTTTACAGAGATAGCCAGGGGGAGCTCTTTTGGGGGGCTCTTTTGTTTGGCCGTGTACTTCCTCTCTCCCAATTAGGTTTGCATTCTTATGCAATTATTGTGTGCTTGCACAGTTTAGAGTTTAAGTATACACAACTTGCTCTTCTATTCTCTTTCCTTCTATTACTCTCTCTTTCTACCTGTGTACCCGCTAACTCGTTTTCCTCTCCTTTCTCTTTATTAAGCCTTCTCAGGCTTCACTAGCTTCCCTCTTTCCCCCCTTTCCTTCCCTTTACCCCCTCTCCCCTTCCCTACGATGGCACTCGACAACATCAAGATGTTCTCTCTTAAAACAAAGGGGCTTAATATGCCAGAGAAAAGACGTATCCTATTACATGACCTTAAAAAGTATAACACAGATATTGCCTTCATTCAGGAGACGCACTTCAAGACTGAACAACTGACTTACCTACAGAATAAATATTATCCGCTAGCATATCATTCAACTAACCTGATATCTAAATCTAAAGTGGTAACCATACTGATCTCCAGTAAATTACCTTGGCAGCTACAGAATAAGGCAGCGACATTGACTTTCTTTGCTTGTCCCGTCTACCTGGAGCCGCATTCAAAATGAATGGACTTTCCTCCGTGTGTGGGCAAGTCCGTTAATTTCAAAAGTCCGGCGGATTCCCGCCATAGTCCAGCAGTTTGTCTTCCGTACCTAGTCCGGTCGTGTGTGTGGGCAGGTCCGCTCGTTCGGAAACCTCTGCTTCAAAGTCCGGCGGTTTGTCAGCCGGACTAAGTCCGCCGGATAGTCCGATCGTGTGTACGCGGCATAAGAAGTACTACCATGCAGGACATCTAGGCAGGATCATAGATTGGAAGAGACATGGCGACGAAAACTGTGGGTGCAGATCGAGCAGGCACAGTCCCCTATTCCCATAGAAAAGGCATTATGGTGTTGGGACTCAACACCATCTGGATTAAAAACACACTCTTTAATAGGAAATACCTTAAAAATATGCTCAAAAGTGGCGATAGGAATATAACAAATGACCAAAACATTTCCCTTGACATCTCCCTTGACATCTCCCTTGACCCCTGTTCTTGGAAACCAAAAATTCCCACCGGGTTTATCAGCTACACATTTTAAATCCCCATGGGAAACAGGAACTATCAGAGCAGCCGGGTTTGTAAGAGGAAATAAATGGTCCTCTATTGAAGAATTGATAGACCCCGCGGAGCCTTATAAGCTTACATTTTGGTCAGCACTACAACTGCACCATTTTCTCCAGACACTGGAAGACCCCAAAGCGTATACCAGACAAACCAACACATTTGAAGAATATTGCTCCGGGACTGAACCACTCACACATGTCATCTCCAAGACATATGCCTTGATTAATACCCCACCGGATAAACCAGAACTAAATTGCATAATGAAATGGGGTAGCGATCTTCAACGTACTTTTGCGGCGCCACAGGTATAAAGCAGAATACAGTTGGCCCTTAAATAATTACGATGCACCAAGATGCAGGAAACCAATTACAAGCTCTTGACCAGATGGTATATGACACCCAGTAGGCTGCATACTATCTTCCCCGATACATCAGAGCTGTGCTGGAGATGTGGTGCCGCAGAAGGGATGATCCTACATATATATTTGGAGTGCTCTGAACTGATGTCTTTCTGGACAGCAGTGCGGAACATATCGCAGAAATTTACTTACTACACAGTCCCGGACGACCCAGCATTCTTTTTGCTTCACATATCAGGTATGCCACTTAAAACATACAAGAATTCAGTGTTACGACACTTGGGGAATGCGGCCAAGTCATGCATACCCCTTCTATGGAAGCAGCCACACCCACCGACCATAGCATTGTGGCTTAAAAAAGTCGACGATGTAAATAGAATGGAGGACCTGATCATGACAAAGGCAAACACAAAAAATACCAGAAAACATGGACTCATTGGAATATATTTAAATACTCCCAGGAAGGCAAAGATCTTTTTGGCACATGATCTCCTGATGTGATTAAGTAGCGACCATAGCACATAGGAATAGATGGCATTCGAGATTCGGCCCAGCCAGACTGTCACCCCCCCCCCCCCCATTCTTTTTCTTTTCCTTTTCTCTGCTTCTCTCTCTATTCTCTTTCCTACTTACCCTTTTTCTTATTATTTCCTCTTAGACAGGCTCACTCTGCAACTGTCTAGAAAAGGTTACAGTGGATTTGTAAGACGGCTCCTGAGACACGAGAAGGGGGGAATCAGGAAGGAGTGTCCCCTGTCCTGTCCTATCAAGCTTATTTAATAAGCCATGAGAAAGATAGGGGGTCAATAACCCAAGCGATTGCTTTGGGGAACAATTTATTGCATCAATTTTAAACTATTCAGTCTTCGATGACTCTGAACCTTCACTATATCCTGACCCGCTGTAATTCATTCATATATATTGTACGGATGATGACCTGTTCTACTCTTGAATGTGTATACCTTTGTGTACATTTTGTATTGTTTTTTGGAAAGTTTAATAAAATATTATTTGCAAAAAAAAAATATGAAATATTCCTTTAGTCTGCCTGTAAAGTAGCGCATCTTTCCCATGTTTACAACAGTACCACAGCAAAAGGACATTTCTATAGGAAAAAATGTCATTTAAAACCGCTCAAGGCTGTAATGTATTGTCGGACGATGGCAATATAGATAAAATACCCCCCTCCCCCCAGTCCATTACCAGGCTCTTTGGGTCTGGTATCAATATTAAGGGGAACTCCGCACAAAAAAAATTACTTGGGGGTCTCCCACTGACTATATACTCTGAACAGCAGTGTATATATACTATACAGCCTGCCCTATATACTCTGCCGAAAAATTGGGCCTTAGGTGTTGGTGATGCCAGGACACTGTAATCCCACACAGTTACTCTTGTTGGGTGCAGGAACAGGCCCTACTGTGAAATATTATATCAAAAAATTTAATTACATGGCCCTGTTAAACAGGGGCAGAAAAATTGGGCCTTTGGTTTTGGTGGTGCCAGAACACTGTAACCCCTCACAGTCATTCTTGTTGGGCACAGGAACAGGCCCTGCTGTGAAATATTATATCAAAAATATAATATAATATTTCCAGGGGTATGAATACTTTTTAAGGCAATGTAATTTGCAGATTTACAGGAAGATCTGGGTCCCTGTGTATGATGTACATTTCTACCTCCATCACTCTTTAAAACCCTAAACCTTTTCTTCTTATACATTACGCAAAATACCACTACCATAATTTGGTACTGGTATGACAGTATTCCAGGGATAACATACTGTATGCTGTGCTGAAGGCAGAAGACATCGCTTCTCATTATTTGGTCCTTGAAATTAATATAACGTTAGATATTTCAATTACTTTGTCCACACCTTAGAGGTGAGGAAAAGTCAGAGGACATTTGGGCAAAAACAAAATAAAAAGATCTACCTTTACAGCAAGTATAAAATAAAGTCAATGCATACAGGGAATAAAGTTGACATACATGTGGAGGTAATGTTATTGTACTGATCTCTACCAAAAGTTTGCCTGGCAAACAATTTATAAAAATGTAATATTAAATGGGGTGCACAGAATCCATATTTGCTATGACACTGGAAGTGCACAAGGTCTTTGTTTTCTACGTAACTAATAGCACACAGCATCCTTGGTTGATAGGACAAGGACAGTTGCTAGAATGCAGGCAGCCATGCAGCACAGTGCTGATGGTTGTTATGGTACAGGAGGCCTTTTGTAGTCCCTGGCACAACAGGGTTCTGACTGGGTTATAAAGGGACAGTACATAACCCAAACAGGCTCTATTCCATTGCACATTGTTGTCAATCTAACACAGGGACCTAGTTGACAAGAGGAGTGAAAGAGAACTGCTAATGTTTGTCTATGGTTAGCTTAGCTTGTTTAGTCTTATTTCCAATCCATCCTATTCTGCTTTATGCTTTATTTGGTTGGACAAACTATACCAACTACCATAAATAGAACTCTGATGTTTAAATCTTTTTTTCGTGCACATTATAATTCTAATTCTGGGGCATGACATATCGCTTATTCACTCTGTAGGCATAATTCAGTCAGTGCTGTATACACACCTAAATGTTAGATCTGGTTCTGTAAAATAAAATAAATTGTCCTACTGCTTTTAAATTTCACATTTGTTTTCATAATATGATAAGAAAATGGGAGTCTTCTACAATATATATGGGAAGGAATGGTCATTAATAAAGACAGACTGACAAAACGCCCTTCACTGTCAGTTCAACACTATTTAGCACATCTTTAGCGATAAACAAAATGAAATATTCTTAAATGTTTAAATCAGCGTTAGACCTAAAGAGGTGGAGATGTACCTGAACAACATGGGAGAAGTCAAAGATCATGGGGCACAGTGTTGCACAGTGTCGCCCCTCATACCTGATTTAAACCTCTAATTGCTGTACTACCATGTGACAATGGTGTGCATTGCAGGGCCATCATAGGTTTAAATCGCTTTTCAGGGGAGCAGCAGTGCTTGCTGCACTTGTGAATGAGCCTTTAGTAGAATTCAGTAGCGGCACCCCTAGGGCTCATTGACACGTAAAATTGTGTGGTAGTAAAACCCTGCTGTTGAATCTGGGTTTTACCGCCCACAATACCTATCCCATTTAGCTGTGGAGGAAGCAACCAAAGGTGTACACATGCTGTAGCAAGAATAAGGCCCCCTGTTGCTTTTGGTGGGTGCTACTGCCTGCCAATGGTGACCCATTCAAGTAAATAGAGCCACTCTGCAATACCACTCAACAACATGCTTCTGCGGGGTCCATGGGGTTAAATCAGGTGGTGAGAAAGCAACACAATGCCGCCTGCTTTACCCCTTGTTTGCTGTACTGCACAAAGTTGCAGGCAACTTGCAGAGTGGCCTCATTCACTTGAATGGGTCATGCTTGGCAAGTGCTACATCCACCCACCATGACAGGACGTATAACTCCTGCTGTGGCTGTGACATGTGTACACCCCTGCCCTTTGCAGCTGAAGGGGATGTGGTTAGGGCCAGGTTAAAAAAAAACACATGTTAACTATGGGGTTTTACCACCCCCCAAACTGCAAATGTAAATTAACCCTTACTGTTCTGAGCCCCCTATAAGGCTGCTTTCACCCTGTTGTGCTGCGGTTTAGTGCATCTGCAACTTTCCTGGGTTTGCTGCGTTTTTCCATAGACTTCTATTATATCCTTTAGGTGTGGTGCACTTTCTGAAAGCACACCAAAATTCCAGCATTAATAAAGTGCACCAATTCAGGTTATAATAAAAGTCTATAGCTAAGAGCAGAAAACTCGCAGGAAAGCTGCAGGTACGCTGCACTGCAACCATGGTGTGGGTAAACTGCAGTGCATCGATGTGAAAGCAGCCCTATACTATTCTACCAAGTGTATTGCTTCACATTAACCTGAAGATCTCTTTTATCCTCCTGCTGGTACCATTCTGGAGACCTCTAGCTGGGATAAGAGGTGGATTGCAGTTGCTATCACTCTACATGGGATAGGAGGCAGCACTACAGAAAAGGCGTTGCCTTATGCGGCACTTGCTAATATCTCTAGAAGAGAAACAAGTAGTAGGTTCCAATTAAATTTGCTAAAGCCCTTGTAATTCATGTTGGTGGCCTATTTTTGTTTTTTGAATCCCCCACTCTTGTACAAATACTTGTCCCACTCCCAATGAAGTGTCCCAAGTTTCATTGCATCAGGGACTGCTTTGGGTGGTCTCTTTGCTATATGGGGATGTCTCTTTGCTGGATTGGGTTGTCTTTTTGCTATATGGGGATATCTCTTTGCTGGATTGGGTTGTCTCTTTGCTATATGGAGATGTCTCTTTGCAAGATTGGGATATCTCTTCGGCATAGTCGTGGGGCAGGAGACCCTGGAGAGGACACACAGGCTGAATCATGCCTCTGCCCTGCCGAAGGTAGGACTGTGCAGGGGAGGCAGAGAGTAAAAGGGGACACTGTGATTAGAGAAAAAAGGGGGAGGGGCATGACTGCAAGGGACACTTTAATGGGGGGGGGGGGTGATTTCTAGGGGCACTGTAATGTAAAGGGACACTGTGATATAAAGGGGACTGCACTGTAAAGGGGCACTGAAATAATTACAGCGTCCCTTTACAGTGCAGTCCCCCTCATATCACAATGTCCTTTTAAATTTACAGTGCAGAGGACTTACTCTGTGACTATCCGGTCATCAACTGCCCCATACGAACACCTGCCACAGACCCCCCTCCCCTTGGAAAAATTGGCTGCTCAGTCTAAAATTCCCGGGGCAATGGAACATATGACTTACTCCTAGTCCTCTAATGTGACAGTACTAGTGCCGGGTGATTGGCCCAATGCTGTCTAATGGGGCAGCCTAGATTAACTATGAAACTAGGATTTCCTTTCCTTGTACAAATCATGGACAACCTAACGAGATGCAGGAAAAATGTAAAGGCTAAGGATGGAGCTTGATTACAATGAGAGGAAAGCAAAAAAAAGCTGTGCCCAACGTCAGGTATATATTTTGGATATCTAAGTAGAGGAGATTAAATACAGTTATGGGCAATTTAGAAAAAAAAAAAATTATATTTTTGTGTGACTGTATAAGAATTATATTGCAAGCTCCATTGCGGTAATTACCCCATAGGGCAGTGGTCATGAACCCTGTCCTCAAGGCCCACTAACAGGCCAGGTTTGCAAGATAACTGAAATACATCACAGGTGATATCATGTGCTGCTCAGTGATTGCAGTATTCTAGTCTGCATCTCCCCAAGGTAATACATAAAACCTGGCCTGTTAGTGGGCCCTGAGGACAGGGTTGATGACCACTGCCATAGGGGACTAAGGTTGACCACTAACATTGTTCTTTCTTTATTCCTGTGAATTATTGCAGCATTTCTAGTAGTAATTGGATGGTCCACAAAACCTGATACCCAGAGTAATCCAAGTCACAGATATTTTCTAGCATTATAGATAATCTCTGCCACGTGTTTTTCCTTGCACAACATTAAAAAAATAAAAAGATTTGCACAACCAGGACTGAATATTACAGCAGCATCTGGGGCACAGCAATTTGTCAGGAATAGTAGATCTGCCTATTTATGGCTACAAAAATGTGAATGGACAAAGTTGCAGGGTAGAATGCCAAGTAACAGAGCTATCATAGCAGAGCTATTACTCAGTAAGTACAGGGAAAAAAAGCATTCAAAATACAGGCATTTGTGACACTTCTATAGAATTAATAACATTAATTCATATATTTATATATATATATATATATATATATATATATATATTTTTTTTTTTTTTTTTTCATTTTTTTTTTTTAAGAATGAAATAGGATATAGGATTAAAAAAAAAAAAAAAAAAAAAGAATGAAAAACGTTCTTTTACAAGTATATAGGATCCAAAAAAAAACAAAAAAACAAGCAAAATATTTTCTTTTATAGCAAAATGTATCCATATATCTGACAAGAAGGTATAAACATGATAAAATCCTACAATGAACCTTGAATCTATAAAAAATATTTGGACTGCTTATGCTACAATGTAGGCAGGTTTCGTGCTGCCTATAAAATATATAGTCTGGGAGAAGTTGTCCATACGTTCTTGATGTGGAGCCAAATTAATCTTCAAAGCGATTGTAAATGATTCGCTCACACTTGCTCAAAGGAATAAAAATATTTGAAAGGAGTGCAAAGCATCTCTCCCCCCACATCCCTTTCTGAGAAGCACCAGCATAAACACATCCCTGCACAGACATCTGAAAGACAGCCTGTTTAGGTAAAAACACTGGAAATTCTGGGATGCCGTCACCCAAATTAACTATGTTACTATTTTCTATAGCATATAAGTATTGCTCATAGCAATTTATATGCACTTGCATTCAATCACATTTACTTGGTTGTTAACATGTATGTAAACTAACTCCTATTTCTCCCTTTTGGTCTGGTAAATATGCCATTAAAAGCAGGGCTCAAATCCTGCGCGAACGCATGAGAACGGAGTTCTTGTACTTTTTCCACAGCAGGAACTCAGTTCCCGTTAGCAGCCGTGTCCTGCAAAACTTTGAAGTATGCGAGCTGTGTGGCAGGTGCTACACCAGCAGCTGCCGACACAGCTCGCAATAGTAAGTGCTTCACACCTGACCATTCAGGCATTGCCAGTAGGGGGCACCATGACAGCTTCCGCTTCAATCTACCTGTCAATCACAGCTAGCTAACGGGTAGATCAGGATTTCTGCTGCTAAGAGATTGTGTTTAGTCAGACCTCTTGTGATGCGCTCCTCCCCGCCAGCCCCTCCTGATTTTCTGTCTCCTCACCCCCCCCCCCCCCCAGTCTCCTGCATACTTGCTCTGTGTGTCCCGCTGAATCCCCCCTCCCCCCCTCCTCTATCTTTAGTGCCATATAATGAGAGAACCCAGAGGAGGAGCACAGCTATTCTGCTCACAGGACATGCAGGGAGAGAGGTGAGCTGAGGGAGGAACATCAGTTTGGGTGGTAATCTGAGCACAATACCTGGCAAAGTTTAATGCCAGTAGGGAAGTTTATGTGGAAATGTGAAGAGTCGGCATAGCAGCGAGTGTGTGTTGGAGCCCCGCAGAGTTTGCAGCCCCCCAAGCTAACATACATCTCCTAAGCAGGAACACATCACTATCTCCCCAAGCATTCTGTCCAGATAATGTGCAGTTCATTTATTACCTTTCCTTTCAACCCTGTGTTATCCAAACTCTGTTCAATGAAAAGTGTAAATTCACCACATAACACTCTATATACAAAATAAAATTCCCCAATAAAGATCAGAACATGATGTTCACATTTGCATTAAAGCACAATTAAATGAATGCTGATTAATTCAGAGAACTACCGTATTTATGTTTATTGAGGATTGTTTTATTTAATGTACTAACAGTTAAGCTTACACACAATACGAAAATTGGATGAAAAATACCACTTTTGAAGCGTTCGTGCATATGAGCATATCATTTTTTTTTCTGGTGGGGGAGTGGATCTTGGGTGGGAGTTCTTACACTATTTTCCCCAGGGCTTGACCCCTGATTAAAAGCATTTTATTATACCTGTTTAACAAGTGCAAAAAAATAAAATACAATAGCTGTTCATTCAGCTATAAATCTTGTGAGACTTCCTGTGCTTTCTGCCCAGGATTAGGGTTGCCACCTGTCCGGGATTCACCAGGACAGTTTGGGATTTTGACTCATGTGTCCAGGTTTCAGTCCACTTTAAACCCGGACACATTATTCAAACAAGAATGTGGCTTGGAACACGCCTTGGCAGGAGCGTGAGGGTGCACTATGTGCGCCACATTACTATTCAGTTTGGAATGCCCACAGGTGTCCCAGGTCTGTAACAATCCTATAGTGCAGGGGTGTCAAACTCATTTAAATTAGTAACCATAATTCACCAAGCCACCCACAACTCTGCCCCTGGCTACATCGCTAACCAAGTCTCAAAATACCAACCAAGCCACTCTCTTCCGTCCTCCCAAGACCTCCTGCTCTCTAGCTTCCTTGTCACCTCCTCCCATGATCGCCTCCAGGATTTCTCCAGATCTTCTCCTATCCTTTTTAACTCCCTACCCCAATTTGTCAGACTGTCCCCTAATCTATCCATCTTTAGACGATCCATGAAAACCCTTCTCTTTAAAGAAGCCTATCCTGCTTCTAACTAATACACTGTTTTACATTCTCCATCAGCTCATCCCCCACAGCTATTACCTTTTATATCAATTGACAGTCCTTCCTAAATTGTAAGCTCTAGCGAGTAGGGCCCTCTGATTCCTCTTGTACCAAATTGTAATGTAACTGTAATGTCTGCCTATATTTTGTTAAGCGCTGCACAAACAGTTGGTGCTACATAAATCCTGTATAATAATAATTGCATTGTGGGCCGAATCAGCATTATGATTGTCCTTAAAGGGCTTTTTGTATCTGTAAGAGTATATAAATGAATGCAAGCCTTTTTTTTCTCAGTAAATGGGTGCAGGAACTCAACCACGCCACCGCCGAACCTCATTGAACAGTGGATGAGGTCAAATTGCACTAAAAGTAGGCAGGTCTTAAAGGGGCAATAAATACCAAGAGTGCATTATGTGTGGAGTTCAGGGATGCACTGTGTGCAGAGTGCAGAGTTCAGAAGTGCACTACATACAGAGTGCAGGGTTTAGGAGTTTGCTATGCACAGTGTGCAGGGTTCAGATCTATTTCAAAGGCTGTTCACATCTCACTTCCACCCTTCCTCCTGGGTGCGAGGGCCACATGTAATGGCCTGGAGGGCCTGATTCAGCCTGGGGGCCTAGTATTTGACACCTGTGCTATAGTGTATACTACAAAAAAAATAAATAAATGACTGTGCACCCAGGACAGTTAGCATTGTTCCCTGCAATCTCTGTGGACTATAAAGCACCCCCCCCCCCACAATATGCAGAAGAGAGGTAGGTGTTATGCAGTCCTAATAGGGTTGCCACCTTTTCTTCAAGTCAAACTCAAACACTTTAGCAGCACACAGCATTTTTTTTTATAGTATTGTATAGTATCGGAATTTGCAGAGTTCCCCTTTTACATCTGAACTGGCAGAGTTCTCTTACACTGTAAGGGGGATCTCTGAGGTCTCCGACATCAGGAATGCTCTGAGAACGCTGATTTAATGAGAAAAACTGAGAACTCTGATGTAAGGGGGAACACTGTGGTCTCTGATGTAAGGAGTGCTCTGAGAACCCTGATTTACCTTAATGTACTCACTCAGAGACAGGAGAGAGAAGGGGGATAGGGGAGACTTCAGTCAGACGGGAATGGATAGTGAGCTCACTCACCCCTTGGCTGCGTGGCACAGTGCCGGCTGGGCAGACACAGAGGGGTAAGGGTGGGAAGAAGAGGAGCAGATCAAGCCCTCTCTCCTCTCCTGTCTGTGTGTGCATGGTGGTGGTGGGGGGGGGGGGGAGACTGTTAGTGCTGGCTTTGACCAGGGTGATTGAGAGTATAACACAACAGACAACTGCAGCCAGCAACCCTCCCGGGAAGCCATAGTCCAGTCTAAATAATGTGTCCGGCTTTCAGGCGGTCTGAAACCTGGACACAACATTCAAAACCCAAACTGTCTGGGTGGCAACCCTAAGTCCTAACAAAGTGTTATGTAGTCCTAACACACTCCCTGTCAGAACAGTTTTCAGTCTATGATTAGTTAATGGCAGGTTTACCTGGTTAAATGGAAGTAAAAAAGTGTGTAAAAAAGAAAATGAATGCAGACACCACATCCAAGGACCTGTAAGCTTCTATATTATGATTTTTTGTTCTTGGGTTTAGATAAGTTTTAAACTGACTACCACTGATTCATTTCTAACAGCTTACAAAACTTTTCCCCCTCCTGTTTATAGGCTGCAATATTGTAAATATTAATGTACAAGTCCGAGCAGCTAAAAAGTATGCTTTCTACTTGCACAGAGTGTGAGATTTTGCTGAAATACAAATAAAACGGATGTATTGTGCACCATCTACACATTTTATGCACACATTGCAGTTATTTCACATTGCATGCTCTTTAAGGGGTAGAAGTCTTGACTTGCTCCAAGTTCTAATGCTCCACCATGTAATATTTTAAATTTATCACTTTACCCAGGGGTGTAACTAGAGGAGAATAGCAGGGGCAGCTGTCCATAACACAGTGCAGGGGGCTCATGCGATGGTAAAAAAAAAAAAGAAAAAACATGTCAAATATGTCAAGATCTCTGACAAGTATAATAACTTTTTAAAATTGTCTTAGGAAAGAGCAGGCAAAAGGAAAAAGGGATTATGAAAATCAACACAAAATAGTGTATGTGTGTGTGTATGAAAATGGGTGAACGTTTTAAGAGCTTTTTGCTCAGTGTATAAAAACCGATGACATGCAAAACTAAAGTTGAGCTTATACATTTTACTATACTATATTTATGTTCTGGTGAGCCACTGAGCCAGTCACGATGTCAGTGCAAGCAATTATAATGCCCGCCTATAGATAAACATCTAAAAAGAAAACAGACTGGAATGCAGAGCAGTTGCAAGTAACTCCTTATAGCAATGCGTTAGATGTCGTTAAGTTGTCGTGGTTTTGAAAAATTCCAAACTGTAGATTTTACAAAGTGATAGACGTATGTTATTTCAAGTAATACATTTTAATCAAATATACAATTTCTAATTAAATTGAAAAAAATAAATAAAAATCTTTAAAGTGATCTTTAGACCCCCCCCCCCCCCCCCCCCAATGTATTTTTTACACGTCGGACTTTTCAACTGACTTGGTCCGGTGGACTGGAATTCGATCGTGTGTGGGCTCCAGCGGACTTTTTCTTCCCAAAAGTCTGGCGGACCTAGAAATAAAACTTTGCTTCAAGTCTTTCCGACTGACTCGAGTCCGGACGAAAAATCGGGACGTCTGTGTGCTAGTCCTAAGTCCTAGTCCTTAGACTAAAACCAACGCTAAAGCAGCTATTGGCTACTGGCTATGAACTTCTTTATTCTATGTCATCACGTTCGAATCCGTCTGACTTGTGTGGCCAAGTCCGTTCGTTTGAAAGTCCGGCGGAACTTAGTTGCAAAGTCCGTCGGATTGGCTACCTGACCAAGTCCGTCGGAAAGTCCGTTCGTGTGTACGCGGCATTACTGGTTGGTATCAATGGGTATTTTATCATGGTTACTTAAAGTGGTTGTAAACCCTTACAAACCACTTTGACCTACAGGTAAGCCTAAATTAAGGCTTACCTGTAGGTCCAAGAAATATCTCCCAAACCTATACAGTTTAGGAGATATTTGCCCGAAGACGGGCACTGCTGTCTACGGCGCCTGCGCATGCGCAGGCGCACTGAGCGTGGCATCCTCGATGACGAAGATGCCGCGCGTCTCGGCTCCCATGCGCATGCGCGGAAGTGACGTCATCACGGCTTCACCGAATGACAGTGGCGGAGCTGCGAGACCCCACCGAGAAGATGGATGCGCCGGACTACAGGGGACAGCGGTGACTTTGCTGGCTCATGTGTCAGGTAAGTGACACATAATGAGCTACTATGCGATGCATAGTAGTCCATTATGCTTTGCCTTTGCAGGGAATGAAAGAGGAAGTAAACCCATCAGGGTTTACTTCCTCTTTAATAGTTTACCTTTTTTGTGGTTGTATTCGAGATGTGCAGAGAGATCGCACAAACACTTTTAGGTATAACATTTTACTTAAGTAATGATAGATACAGATAACAAATGTAATAATATTAGAAAATGTAACAAGAATACTTAACCAACGATGCCACGGGTCCCTCTATCTTATACAGCGTGGCACAAATGATCAGAATCAGACGCATGCATGATAGCAGCTCTGAGACGAGACAAATATATTCAAAATATATAAAAATATTCCAAGTTACAGGACTTGTATGTAAGGAAATGACCAACGCTCCCCCCCTGTCAGCAACATGACCGTTTAACCACTTGCGCGCCAGAAGATTTTACCCACTTTCATGACCAGGCCTTTTTTGCTATTCGGCACTGCGCTACTTTATTTATGTTTATTTAAAGCAAGTACTTATATAGTGCTGTCAATTTATGCAGCTCTTTACATATATATTGTACATTCACATCAGTCCCTGCCCTCATGTAGCTTACAATCTAAGTTCGCTAACTCACATTTCTGCATACACATAGTAGGGCCAATTTAGACAGAATTCAATTAACCTACCAGCATGTCTTTGGAATGTCAGAGGAAACTGGAGTACCCGGGAGGAAACCCACACAGGCACAGGGAGAACATGCAAACTCCACGCAGTTAGTGTCATGATTGGGATTTAACGTGTATTTTGTATGTACTGCACTATGTATATATACTATGGTATATATATACTGGAATCGATATACTACTAATGGTGGTGAATAACGACTTATAATGGGACTGCAATACTGCGGCGGTCAATCTGACAATAATTGACACTAATGAAGTGATTGTACAATAATCGGATCGTTAGTACAGAGCTTTCGAGTGTCAATCACGAAACTTCATCCAATATTATCTGATCTAACAAAAATGAAACATTTTCGATACCAAATCGGACGATTTTAGTTTAATCAGTACAATTTTTGTCTGAAAATACAATAGACATAGAGTACAACATATGACATCACTTCCAATTTTTTATTCTGTCGTACGAGAATTTTTGTAACTTTAGTAACCTCTCTAATCAAGAAGACTGAGAAATTGCAGGGACTTACAGAGCTCCCTCTAGTGGCTAATCTACAAGTCATGCATTATGAATACAGCAGTGGAGAATCAAGCACAGGATATAATAAATTCATATATACATAATTTTGCTGACTATTGGTTCCCACTTGTGGAAAACCAAATCTTAACACCCTGCCAGTATGTAAACATAGTGGTACCTTCAGCCCTGGTTCACACTGAATGTGGCTTTGAAATCACGCTACTTCAGTGAGATTTCAAAGCCACCGCTCAGTGCAATTTCATGGGTGGTTTGCCGACATTGTGCAATTTCATGCACAGATGTCAATGCAAGTCGTACATGAAATCCCCAAAAATAGTGCAGGAACCTTTTTCAAATCGGTGCAAATCAGAGACACGCCAATTGAATCTCTGCCTTCCCACAGTACAACCCCCCCCAGTTAGAAAGCACTTGCGTCTATTGACACAGACAGCAGGATCGGCCCTGCCCCTGGCTCCCGTGTCACTGGATTTGATTGACAGCTATCAATCTATCCAATGAGCACCCAAGACAGTGGCTGCTGGAGTCACTAAGCTTGTGCACATCGCTGGAATGATCAGGTCCAAGTAAGAAATAACATAACATGCAATAAGGTGAAAAACCATGAGACTTTAAAACCACTTTAGCCCCTTCCCAGCCAATGTTAGTACAGTTACAGTGCATTTTTTTTTTTAGCACTGATTACTGTATTAGTGTCGTTGGTCCCCAAAAAATTGTCAAAAGTGTCACATAGTGTCCGATTTGTCTGCCACAATATCGCAGTCCCGCTATAAGTGCTGATCGCCGCAATTACTAGTTAAAAAAAAGTTTGCGCCAACCAATCAATATACGCTTATTGGGATTTTATGTACAAAAAAAAATATGTAGCAGAATATTTATTGGCCTAAATTGATGAAGAAAGTTGATTTTTTATTGGATATGTTTTATAGTGGAGGGGTAAACCTTCTGGAGTTGAAGTGGTTAATATTTAAAACTGCCAAAACTTTCAAATATTGCTTTTTTGTAACTACGCCAACAATGGGGGAATTATGTTTGTGTTTTTTATGAATCTTTTTTTGGCAACATATCACCCATGGTTTGTGGGTGATACAGTGCCTTGAAAAAGTATTTATACCCCTTGAAATTTTCCACATTTTGTCACGTTACAACCAAAAACGTAAATGTATTTTATTGGGATTTTATGTTATAGACCAACACAAAGTAGCACATAATTGTGAAGTGGAAGAAAAAATGATGAATGGTTTTCAATTTTTTTTACAAATAAATATCTGAAAAGTGTGGCGTGCATTTGTATTCAACCTCCTTTACTCTGATACCCCTAACTAAAATCTAGTGGAACCAATTGCCTTCAGAAGTCACCTGATTAGTAAATACAGTCCACCTGTGTGTAATTTAATCTCAGTATAAATACAGCTGTTCTGTGAAGCCCTCAGAGGTTTGTTAGAGAACCTTAGTAAACAAACAGCATCATGAAGGCCAAGGTCAGGGATAAAGTTGTGGAGAAGTTTAAGACTGGGTTCAAACCTATGCGAATTGGATTTCGTTTCTCCACATCCAATTTGCATAGCAGGAGAATGTGCCCGGTTCTCTATGGAGCCAGTTTACATATCTCCAGGGCGGTTGCAGAACGCACTGCACAGAGTATCACTGGCTCTGTTTCAGGGAAGAATTCAGGCAAAGATTTGGCCCCGATTCATCCCTGAACCAGAGAATAGGGAAGAAACAGCGTTCCTGTGCAATCCGCAGCTGGTTCCAGTGTGAACCGAGCCTTAAGCAGGGTTAGGTTATAAAGAAATATCCCAAGCTTTGAACAGATCACAGAGCGCTGTTCAATCCATCATCCGAAAATGGAAAGAGTATGGCACAACTGTAAACCTACCAAGGCATGGCGGTCCAACTAAACTGACAGGCTGGGCAAGAAGAGCATTAATCAGAGAAGCAGCCAAGAGGCCTATGGTAACTCTGGAGGAGCTGCAGAGATCCACAGCTCAGATGGGAGAATCTGTCCACAGGACAACTATTAGCCCCTGTACACAAGGTCGGAGATTTCGACAATCAAATCCGTCGGATCTTGTCCGAAACTGTTGCATACACACGGTCGGACAAAGTTGTCGAAAAATCCGATCTTTCAGAACGCGATGACGTAATTTCGTTATGATGGGACTACATTCAGGCTAGTAGCCAATAGCTTTGATGTAGGAATTTGATCTGAGCATGCGTGGCACTTGGTCCGATCAAAATTCTCTACACATGATCGGAGTATCATTCGATCGGCCCAGTTGGTCGGGAAATATTTCCAACAAGTTGTAAAATTGGGTCCGACGGATATCAGTCGGATGCATACCACACACAGTCGGATTATCGGACAACACGGTCCGATAGGACACATTCCGACGGATTCTCCGACCGTGTGTACAAGGGCTTAGTCGTGTACTCCACAAATCTGGCCTTTATGAAAGTGGCAAGAAGAAAGCTATTGTTGAAAGAAAGCTATAAAGCATTCATTGATTTTAATGGAAATAGTTTTTCGTGAGCTTTCAGGCACCTTTTTTTGAAAAGCGCCTCAGTGTGAAAGGGATCTAACTGTAAATAAAGAGAAATTTTTTGTGGCACATTCAAATCGCTTTAAGGCTAGGTTCACACTATTGCGATGCGGGAACGCCGCGAATCCGCGGCGTTTTCCCGCATCGCTCACCTCCCGCCGGCAGTTCACACTGCCCTATGCGGACGGCTGGGGGTGTCAATGTTATGTTAATGACACCCCCAGATCCGTCGGCATATCGCAGTGCGATCTGCCGACTCGCACAGGAATCGGATCGCATGGTGTGAACCCCCATGCGATCCGATTCCGTTGCGGACCCAAAAAAGGGTCCTGTGCGAGTTTGCTGCGGGACAGCTGCGAGTTCAGCCATACTATCTGTATGGCTGAACTCGCAGTGCTACGGAGATCGGATGTGATTTGCTGTGCGAATCACATCCGGTTCTCCCCCCGCAGCGGTGTGAACCCAGCCTTAAGGACTTTGGAAGCGCTGCCCATTCATTTCAATGGGCAGGGGTGTTTTGGGAGTGCTATTTACAGCGCTCCCAACCCACCTCAAAGATGCTGCTTGCAGGACTTTTTCTAAGGTCCCGCAAGCACACCACCCGAGTGTGAAAGCACACTGCAAAGAATGGGAGGTAGTTTTCAGGCACTTTTTAGAGGCTATTTCTAGTGCTAAAATGCCGGAAAACTGCCTCAGTGTGAAAGCAGCCTTAGTTTGTTAAATCACTGCGTATCATAAATAGTTTTTTCTTTTTAATATTTAAAACACTTTTGTGTACCCTTGTTCATCCTTTGTTGCATCTCAGTGTCACTGATCTCCTGCGGACTCTTTTGAAGCTTGCTTCCTGTCTACATAGTGGGCAATGCCTGCGTAATGTATGTTGGCATCACCACTTGCCAGTATGCTGGGCATGTGCAGTAAGCATGCTTTCAGGATTGAACCTTGGAGCTATCACGATGTATATGTGCAGGGGCGGGACTTTAAGTCCTACCTGCTCTGCCACTGCATATACTGTATGCGTTACACCAGTGGGAAAGGGGGTTAATGTAATTACAAAGGGTAATTTCAATATTTCTAAAGTTTTCATTACCCACTTCCTGATCGTCCCATAGCAGATATACTGCTACACGATACTGAACCCCCACCTAGGGCTTCTGTGATTACTCAGAAGCCAATCTGCAGGTGCCGAGCAATGGATGTCCGCCAGCACCCAACGATCATTGGGAGGAGACAAGGAAGAGCTCCATTCTGATAGGGGAAAAGTGAGTTTTGTGTCCCTGCAAAGCAGGGAATAAAATCCATCACTTCCCTTAGTAACATCAGCACACTGTTTACACAAAAACACTGGTTAGGCATATAGTTAACCCTTTGATCGCCCTGGATGTTTAACTCCTTCCCAGCCAATGTCATTAGTACAGTGACAGTGCATATTTTTAGCACTGATCAGTTAGTGTCGGCTTAGGTGCCCCCACAGCAAGCAGCACTCAATGGGAGGAAGGGGCCAGGAGCACAGTAGAGGGACCCAAGAGGAGGAGGATCCAGGCTGCTCTATGCAAAACCATTGCACAGAGCAGGTAAGTTTTTACTACAGAACAGGTAAGTTTGTTATTTTTATAACAAGAATTTACAATCACTTTAACATAGTAACCCCTGCCACAGCCTCCCAGCTGGCCTTGGTGCCTGTCGATGCTGAGAGGTGGCTTCCCAATCATGTGATCACTGCGAATGGCTGTCACAGCGGTCACATGATCGGAAGACTATTTTGCTGACTTAGGAGAGCAGAGATTAGAAGCTGTCAGAGATTTGAACTGTTAATGGGCAGGCTAAATGTACCAAGTTGATCGATCTGTTGATTTCCCTCAGTTCAAGAAAGGTTAACAATGAAGAAGCCAGGAAAACTGCACAGGAGAAAGCATCCTACAGCCAAACCATACTCTAAAATGGGTAAGCTGCAGCAGTGGAGCTAGCCCTTGTAAGCAGGAATCCAATGACAGATGAGAATGCAGTACAAATAAGATAAAGTAAGGTATGAACACACCACAGGGTCATACAGATGGTGAGAGGGTGTGGAAGTGGCGGAGGATGATTATTTTACATTTCACGCAGAAAACAAACTATGCACTATGAAATGCTTCGTTTTGTATCAAAGCAGTGGAGCCTGTGTAATATGTCTGACAATACTTAGCAATTCATCTGTCGTTATTCACCGTTCAATGCACAAGTCAAATTTGCTATTATGTAGGAAAGACATATTGAAGTTGGTGTGAAGCTCAGTTCCGGTAGGAACATGAACAAAGCAAAATGTCTTCACGGGCTCATAAAGCCTATGCCACCCGTGACCCTGCCCTTACATCATTTGTCAGCGGAATCAGCTGTCTGCTCTAGTGGCTCCTGGCAGCGATTGTCTTGGATTATTAAAGCAACAATCTTGAACTCTAGTAGGACAGGTGAACAGATACTAAAATGACTTGTGCAGAACAATATCCATAGAGACGAGCAGTCTTGTAAAATTCCTGTGAAGCAGAGCAATAAATACCTATCGGAGGAATGCAAAATATGACAAGGCCCGAGGAAAGGCCTAAATTGTCTGGAAAGCTTTCAGCCAAAAACATTGCACAGCTATAAAAAGTATCATCTTCAGTGAACCATTTGTCGTTTCCTTTAATAAAACATATTTTTACTGTGACATATAAAGGCTTTATGGTACTTTCTATTGTAAGCTCTGCCTCACACATATCATCTTATAAGGCTAGCCATGAGATCTCAAACTGTTCGAATTTCGAGGAAATACAGGTGGTAATTTGTAAAGGGAAGTTAATAGATCTGGTGGGTCATCCCAGACTTCTAGGCACCAGAATATCCCTTATCACTGTCTTGTTAATTCATTTTCCATTTTCAGAAAAATAAATATGTGCAGCTATTAAACAGCAGATTTTGGTTACGTAATACTACGGTTTCCTTCTCCACGGTGAAAAACTATCTTTGTATTGTTTTGTCTTTGCATAAATGTAAGTTTTCTTTTCAACATACAGTAAAACCTTGGATTGTGAGCATAATTCATTCCGGAAACATGCTTGTAATCCAAAGCACGCATATATCAAAGTTTAGCAGAATCTCCCCCTTAGAAATAATGGAAACTTCGATTGATTCATTCCACAACCATTTATTCATAAATCCTTGAGTTTATAGTCCATATAAAAAGATTATAGCAATGTGATAGGCTGTGTAACCATAAAAATGTCCATCCACAAATGGAAGCCTCCACAAGGGGATTAGAAGCAAAATACAGCAGGAGCTACAGAGTATAAAAGAGAAGAGAGGCGCCTCTAAGTCCGGCCCGTGTTTTGGTTTAATATGCTCCCCACTGGTAATTTGGATATATATATCTTTTGTGGCCCCCCCAACGAATTCCCGAGCGCCATACTGCTACAAAAGATATATACCGTATATATCGTTCCTCGGAGGGGACAGGGATGAGTGTCATCAGATTACATACAGGAGAATCTCCTGTTTTCTCAGTGGCTTCTGTAATAGGGAGTCACATATCCTGGGCTGGCATTGGACAACTGTTTTGTCTATCATAGGAGGCGGGACTTTGTATTAAAGAGGCCGCCGAGTAAACAGGAGATTCTCCTGTATGTAATCTGTTGGTGCTCGTCCCACCCCCTCCCTCTCCCCTGCGAGGCTGCAGATGGGCGTGGATCAGGCTGCACTGATGGCATTGGTGAGACTGCCTTCATGTCAATGGTGAGGCTGCATTCATGGCACTTGTGCGGCTGCATTTATGGCATTGAAGAGGCTGTAGATGGGCACTGACCCTTATTTTGCTTCATAGTTTTTTTATTTAACCACTTTCAGACCGGACCATTTTGCTGGTAAATGACCAGAGGTCTTTTTACACTTTGGCACTGCGCTGCTTTAACTGGTAATTGCGCGGTCATGCAATGTTGTACCCAAACAAAATTTGCGTCCTTTTCTTCCCACAAATAGAGTTTTCTTTTGATGGTATTTGATTGCCTCTGCGATTTTTATTTTTTGCGATATAAACGTAAAAAGACCGCAAATTTTGAAAAAAAATGATATTTTCTACTTTTTGTTATTAGAAAAATCCAATAAACTCAATTTTAGTCATACATTTAGGCCAAAATGTATTCAGCCACATGTCTTTGGTAAAAAAAAAGTCAATAATTGTATATTTATTGGTTTGCGCAAAAGTTGTCACATCTACAAACTAAGGTACGTTTTCTGCAATTTACGCAGCTTTTAGTTTACGACTGCCTATCTCATTTCTTGAGGTGCTAAAATGGCAGGGCAGTACAAAACCCCCCCAAATGACCCCATTTTGGAAAGTAGACCCCCTAAGGAAATTGATAAGAGGCATGTTGAGCCCATTGAATATTTTATTTTTTTGCCTCAAGCGATTGAATAATGACAAAAAAAAAAATTTTTTTTTTTTTTTACACAAAGTTGTCACTAAATGATATATTGCTCACACATGCTATGGGCGTATGTGAAATAACACCCCAAAATAAATTCTGCTGCTTCTCCTGAGTACGGGGATACCACATATGTGGGACTTTTTGGGAGCCTAGCCGCGTACGGGGCCCCGAAAACCAAGCACCGCCTTCAGGCTTTCTAAGGGCGTACATTTTTGAGTTCACTTCTCACTACCTATTACAGTTTTGAAGGCCATAAAATGCCAAGATGGCACAAAACCCCCACAAATGACCCCATTTTAGAAAGTAGACACCCCAAGCTATTTGCTGAGAGGCATGTTGAGTTCATGGAATATTTTATATTTTGCCACAAGTTGCGGGAAAATTACAAACTTTTTTTTTTTTTTTTTTTTTTTCACAAAGTTGTCACTAAATGATATATTGCTCACACATGCCATGGGCATATGTGAAATGACACCCCAAAATAAATTCTGCTGCTTCTCCTGAGTACGGGGATACCACATATGTGGGACTTTTTGGGAGCCTAGCCGCGTACGGGGCCCCGAAAACCAAGCACCGCCTTCAGGCTTTCTAAGGGCGTAAATTTTTGAGTTCACTTCTCACTACCTATTACAGTTTTGAAGGCCATAAAATGCCAAGATGGCACAAAACCCCCACAAATGACCCCATTTTAGAAAGTAGACACCCCAAGCTATTTGCTGAGAGGCATGTTGAGTCCATGGAATATTTTATATTTTGCCACAAGTTGCGGGAAAATTACAAACTTTTTTTTTTTTTTTTTTTTTTTCACAAAGTTGTCACTAAATGATATATTGCTCACGCATGCCATGGGCATATGTGAAATGACACCCCAAAATAAATTCTGCTGCTTCTCCTGAGTACGGGGATACCACATATGTGGGACTTTTTGGGAGCCTAGCCGCGTACGGGGCCCCGAAAACCAAGCACCGCCTTCAGGCTTTCTAAGGGCGTTACAGTTTTGAAGGCCATAAAATGCCAAGATGGCACAAACCCCCCCCAAATGACCCCATTTTGGAAAGTAGACACCCCTAAATTTAGGGGTACACTAGTGAGACTAGGTAATAAATGGCGGGTGCCCTGAAACTATAAAAAAATAACTAACCAACCAGCGTCACCTGTAACAGTTATATGGTGATCACTGGTGAAAGGGTTAACTAGGGGGCAATCAGGGGGCTTTATGCGGTAGTATATGGGGGTCCCTGGCGCTATAAAAAGCTGCGGCGAACCTAAATACCTACCTGCCTAACTAGCGTCACCTGTGACACTAATACAGCGATCAGAAAAACGATCGCTTATTAGGCTGGGTTCACACTGGAGCGATGCGGGAACGCCACGAATGCGCGGCGGGTTCCCGCATCGCATGCCTCCCGGCGGCAGTTCACACTGCCCTATGCGAACTGCTGGGAGTGTCAGTGAAATGTTACTGACACCCCCAGATCAGTTCGCATATCGCAGTGCGATCTGCAAACTCGGATCGCATGGTGTGAACACCCATGCGATCCGATTCTGCTGCGGGCCAAAAAAAGGGTCCCGTGCGAATTTGCGGCGGGTGCGGCGGGTGTGGCGGGTGCGGCGGGTGCGGCGAATGGCTGAACTCGAATCGCACAGAGATCGGATGTGATTTGCACTGCAGTGCGGTGCGAATCACATCCGTTCTCATAAACCGCTGCAATGTGAACCCAGCCTTAGTGACACTGGCGACGGGGGGTGATCACGGGGTTAAACCTTTATTGGGGGGGTTAGGGGGGTACCTTAGAACTAAAGGGGGCTAACCCTAACTGCCCTAACAGTTATTAGTCACAAATGACACCCGCCGGGTGATCAGGGGGTTAAACCTTTATTAGGTAATAAATGGCGGGTGCCCTGAAACTATAAAAAATAACTAACCAACCAGCGTCACCTGTAACAGTTATATGGTGATCACTGGTGAAAGGGTTAACTAGGGGGCAATCAGGGGGCTTTATGCGGTAGTATATGGGGGTCCCTGGCGCTATAAAAAGCTGCGGCGAACCTAAATACCTACCTGCCTAACTAGCGTCACCTGTGACACTAATACGGCGATCAGAAAAATGATCGCTTATTAGGCTGGGTTCACACTGGAGCGATGCGGAAACGCCGCAAATCCGCGGCGGGTTCCCGCATCGCATGCCTCCCGGCGGCAGTTCACACTGCCCTATGCGAACTGCTGGGAGTGTCAGTGAAATGTTACTGACACCCCCAGATCAGTTCGCATATCGCAGTGCGATCTGCAAACTCGGATCGCATGGTGTGAACACCCATGCGATCCGATTCTGCTGCGGGCCAAAAAAAGGGTCCCGTGCGAATTTGCGGTGGGTGCGGCGGGTGTGGCGGGTGCGGCGGGTGCGGCGAATGGCTGAACTCGAATCGCACAGAGATCGGATGTGATTTGCACTGCAGTGCGGTGCGAATCACATTCGTTCTCATAAACCGCTGCAATGTGAACCCAGCCTTAGTGACACTGGCGACGGGGGGTGATCACGGGGTTAAACCTTTATTGGGGGGGTTAGGGGGGTACATTAGAACTAAAGGGGGCTAACTCTAACTGCCCTAACAGTTATTACAGTCACAAATGACACCAATGCAAAAAAAAAAAAAAAAAAAAAAAAAAATGACATTGGTGTCACTGTGACTGGGGGGCAGGGGTAATTGGGGGGGTGATCGGGGGGTAAAGGGGGGGTGTGAGTGTGCCTGGCATGTTCTACTGTGTGTGTAGAGTGTTGGTGCAACTCACCGATCCGCTCTCCTCCGTGTCGGAACGGAAAATACCGACACGGAGGAGAGAATACATCACTTCCTCTCCTGTGTTTACATTACAGGAGAGGAAGTGATGTCACGGGGGATTCCTATTCGTCGGGAGCGATCGCGAGGGGGTGGCCATGAACGAATGGCCGTCCCCTCGTCCGGGATCGCTCCCGCACGAATACCGACCGCCGCAGGCACCGGGCGGGGGCCCGATCGGGCCCCCGACCCGCGGGAGGCAAGGGACGTACATGTACGCCAATATGCCTGCCCGTGCCATGCTATCGACGTACATCGTCGTGCGGCGGTCGGCAACTGGTTAAAATGTACGTTTTTTTTCCCTGAAACATCCCTCTTAAAGTGAAGGTGCGTGTTATCGCCTGTGCGTTTTCTACTCTGATAAATACAGTATATACAAATAACACACCCAAGCTCATCCTTAGACTCTTCACCACACACAGCCACAAAGGCAAGAGAATTCTTGTTGGGCAGTGTATTAGTTAGTTTGCATTTCATTTTAATGATTCAAAGAATGTCAGGCAAAATGGTCGACCCTCATGCATGTTCACTTCATCAAATCTGGCCCTCTTTGAAAAAAAAAGTTTGTACACCCCTGCTCTAAGTGTAGCAATATGGTTACATTTAATGAAGGTACAACATTTAGCAACTCAATGATTAACCATTTCAATACTGCCTAGGACAATTTCCAGCTTTCAGTGCCATCACACTTTGAATGACAATTGCGCAGTCATACAACACTGTACCCAAACTAAATTTTTATAATTTTCTTACCACAAATAGAGCTTTCTTTTGGTGGTATTTGACCACCACTGGGTTTTTTATTTTTTTCTTACCAAACAAAAAAAGAGCAACATTTAAAAAAAAATAAAAGTTTTTCTTCGTTTCTGTTATAAAATATTGTTTTCTCCTTCACTGACAGGCACTAATGAGGCTGCACTAATGGGCACTGATGAGAAGGCACTAATATGTAGAATTGATGGGCACTGATATGCAGCTCTGATGAGGAGGTACTGACAGGCATTACTGATGGGCATCTGTGAAGGGCACGACAAGCGTTACTGATGGGCACTGATTGCCATTGTGGTGGGCACCTCTGATGGGGGCTGCGCTGATGATCAATGTTCTATTTCTTGTCTTGCAAAACACTCTCAAACCAAGTTACTCTTAATCTAAGGTGTTACTTTATAATTAGAGTTCCTGTGTCTTGTTCAATATTAGTCATTCTTCTTTCAGTGTTATTGTGCAAAAAAGCCATATACTTAATTGATGTCTTGAAAGAAAGTGTTTTCAGGTCAGCAGTAATGAATGCCCTTTACACAGCTAGGGAAGGACTGACTTTTTGCCATACTGCTATATAAAAAGTTTCATAAGGAACCCACAGAACTGTCCATTTTGCTCCAATTTTGGCTCACAAGTAAGACCCCAGCTTTGAAATCACACTACTTCAGCACAATTTCAAAGCCGCACATCAGTGCGATTTGCACTTCTGATTTTCATTGTGGCTTGCGACATAGACAAGAGTCTATGCAAGTAGCAATGTAATCGGTAAAAAGTTGTGCAGGAACCTTTTTCAGAATCTATGCAGCATGAATGGTTTCATTGCTGGCAATGGGGTGAGTCTTGTCATGCGATTTGGAGTCAGCCAAAATAAGGAGTTTACACTGCCTGCATGCAAAAAATACAATTATTGATGTATTAATGAACACAGAGCCACATTAATGTGTATTTTATACGTGTCTGAATTTCAGCTGTAAAGTTCCTTATTATGAGCACAATCATTGGGACCTGGAGACATAAAACGAATCATTACAACTTACTTAAGGTAAAAGTAAGTTCTGGACTTAAAGTGGTTGTAAACCCTTACAACACACTTTTGATTTACAGGTAAGCCTAGATTAAGGCTTACCTGTAAGGCCAAGAAATATCTCCTAAACCTACACAGTTTAGGAGATATTTGCCGAAAGACAGGCACCGCTGTCTATGGCGCATGCGCCATAGACATCGGCACACAGGTGCACTGAGAGCGCCACGGTCAACGGCGATATGCCGCGAGTGGCGGCTCCCGTGCGGGAGTGATGTCATCGTGGCTTCGCAGAGAAGACGGATGCGCCGGACTACAGGGGACAGCGGTGACTTCGCTGGCTCCTGTGTCAGGTAAGTGACACATAACGGACTACTATGCGATGCATAGTAGTCCATTATGGTTTACCATTGCAGGGAATGAAAGAGAAAGTAAACCCATCAGGGTTTACTTCCTCTTTAAGTGTCATATATTAAAAGAGAAGTATGGCTTAAAAAAAAAAAAACAATAAACAATAAAACAATAACCCCCCCTAAGCATGGATCCCAACTGCATCTGTAACTGACTGCCTCTGAGACCATTAAGTGAGCGATCAAAGACTGCTGATCTCTCAGTTCTCGGTCTTTAGCCTGCAGGGAGCTGGTAACTGTCAGTCACTGGCTCTCTGCTCTGCCCCTCCAGGGCTCACTGCAGAGCCAGGCTGTGGAGGGAATGGGAATGGTTGGCTGAGGCTCTCTGCAGTTCTCCGACAGGCTGAGCCCAGCTGCCAGTCCAGGCATCTGGGTGGAGCCCGCTGTCGGCTGAAAATGTGTCACAGGATTGCAGAATGAACTTCACTCGTGTGACCCATAGGAGAAACAGAGCCAACATCGCTTTGACACAACTTTGGTAGGCTTACCCTTTGACCTGGTTTGGAAGAGTGAATGTGCCTAAAATATTTTTTTTTAAATCTAAAAGTTTTTATTGCCCAAAAAAAAAAATAGCAAATTCAAACAAGTATCACATTACACTTCCATTTGTCAGTGAAAAATCTGTTACATAACCATTAGGCATACCCTTTAATAGACAGGTAACAATGAGTAGTCATTGTATGGCACATTCAATGTTTAATTCCTTATGGTGAGACGCCGCAATCCCTTACCATTGTACTGACATCAATACCATCCCCGCTTTTCCCTACAAAGATACATTATGCTCCAGCAAGCATTTCACCGGGCATCCATTGAATCTATGGGCATCTGAGCAGCCTCATCTGTCAAATTTCCCAGGATTCCCCCATGTTGATATATGTATTTTTCTTGTCATTTACTCTGGGATTGCCCCCTCCAGTACACCTAGAAGGCAGCATAGTGGATCAAGAGGGACATTTGTTTGGAATACCTTCCAATATCTATGGAGTTTGGGGCAACACCAGAGGAGATGTATTAGGTTACCTTGCACTATTTTACACTTGCCACACAAGGGGTCAGACAGTTTGCTCATTCTATAGGGTTTTACTCGGGTATAATGTGCTCGCAACAGGATATACAATTGTGATACTTTTTGCGATACGTTCAGCGAACAAGTGTTAACAGCTTAAAGGACTTCTTCCCACTGCTCTCCTGTAATAGGGCCTAAGTCTGTCACTGGGTAGCTGCTTTCATGGGGCATCCCTCCACGAGTGCGGATAAAAGCATAAGATAGCATTGGGATATTATACCCTTTGTGTCCGTTGCGTTTTGTAGTATGTGGAAAACAGGGGTGGTGATTGTACCCATTCTACTGCGGTACCTTGGGCTTTAACAGCATGCTTTAATTGTAAGTAGTAGAATAGCATGTTGGAAGGTAGTGCAAATTTAGATTGCAAGTCTGCAAAAGAGAGCAGTCTCCCGTTGTGAAAGACATGCCGGAGGTGAATTATTCCTATGGACCGCCACCTGGGTCCCTGTTGGAATTTGGCCAGTTCGTAAAATGATTTATTCTCCCAAAGTGGGCTATAAGCTGTATACCCCATTAGTTGCTGCAATTGTTTGCCCTTATTCCACACCTTCTGAAGGAGTGTGTAAGTGAGCATTTATTTGTTGGGCCGTTGAAACAGCTGTGCTTCCAGGCCCTCCGGGACTGACTCTTCCCCTGTGCCAGTGCCTAAAATTATGACCCTACCGAGAATAGTGTATTTATTATATGCAGTGCCCATCTCTTTGCTGCAGATTTTTTTTTTCAAACTACTGCATTGGGCTTTTCTGACTTTTGTTTGGCATGGGAAGCAGCTGAGATTGGTGTACGACATACTGCATAGACATAAATTGAAAGGTGGGGTCAGCCTTCCGGGTATAGCATTATATTACAAGGCTATGGTTCTGGTATGCATTCTGAACTGGTGTCACAGTGCTTTGACTGAAATTTGGGTACCATTAAAGAAATTGATGGTGGGCAGAAACTTAGCAGGAGCTCCGTGGACCCCGACTACTTCTAGAGGATTCTCGGACTGGATGCCCCCCTTGACTCAGAAACATGCTGATGGTCTGGGATAGACTATATGAGATGGGCCGAAATGCCCCCAAGACTTCCCCATTAGCACCTCTAGGGGAATTTCCCTAGTTCCTGCTGGGAGAGGATATTGGGTTCTTCCACTCCTGGGGAACTGACAATGACACTTCCTGTGCAAAATTCACCCCCAGTGTAAACTTTTACCATTTGAGACACTTCAAGCCTCATGCAGGAATTTTATGCTAGTGGAATGGAAATACCACAAGCTTTTAGATTTTTTTTAGGCAAGTTAGCACCCAAGTAGTGACCACGGGGTGCCCTCTCCCTGTTTGAGTCCACGTGTGTAAAACTTCTGGACTCTAGACACCTGCTCTCATACACATACATATTTGTTCTTAGTACTCACTGTGTGTCCATTCCAAATTATATTAGAGAATGGGAGAAGGAACATGGATTGGAATTTACTCCCCTTCAAATTCAGAGAATCATTTAATTGACTCATACATACACTAATTGTTCTCTAAGAGTCATCATAAAAAAACCTTACTAGGTACAACACGTCTGGCTTAGATGTTTCCAAATGCAGATGCCTGATGGTGGAGGGGCTGTGACCAATGAGGCATGTTCTTCCACCTTTGATTAAAGCCGTTTGGGAAGCAATTACCCCATGGATTAAAAAAATGACTCTTAGACCCATAGAATGCAACCCCCTACAACTGTTCCATGGTGCCCCCATTTTCTCTCAAATCTTATAAGAAAAGTGTTACCCCCATTTGCTGAATGCAGAAAAATCCTTAGATCCCAGGATTTGGAAACAGACCAATTGCACTTCACTACTGACTGGAAAGGGAGGTGAATGCCATAACAGAGGCGAAACGTTGAGTACATACAATTAGACTTCAACAGGTGAATGGGTTGGATGTACTACTCCACTGAGATAAAGGATGACTAGGTAATTGCCTATATAACAAGTAGCAGCCCTATTCGTTGTACTTACCTGGATTGGCATTTCTGATATGTCCATGAACCTGCCTAACCCCCCCAGACCTGGATTCATAAGTTTGTTTCACTTTTTTTTTCTCTAGGAGAGTGAATTGTAATATACTTGTCCTACCTTATTTTTCTCTGTACAGTGGTTGTCCAACTGATCCCTGCACAATTTTGCTTGCTTTACTGAAGCTTTGCATTGTTTGATTGACATATGCTTCCATGTACATGCTTGGTCTAGCCAATTCCTTGGCTGTTCATCTACACTTGGACTTCCTATACTTTTGTACTTAAAGTGTTACTAAACCCACAACAGAAAAATCAGTCTGTATATGCAGTAAAGCATGCTTGTTATGCTAACTGTGAAACTGTATTGTGTAAAAAAGGCTGTTTGAACATGTATGCACAGATCTGTCCCCTGGACTAGTCTGGATGACACAGAACCTTTGGAGTCAGTTTGCACATGCTCCGTTTGGTGTGTATTGCTAGGGAGGTCTTTTTTACTTGGGAGAGTGCGTGTGATCAGCACAGGGCCAATCAGCACTGTCCAGACAGAGGGTCGGGAGCCCTGCAGCCTCATAGGACAGCTCAGTGCAGTATAAAATCTTCTACAAGCTTCACCAGGAACTGATAGAAATCACAAGACTGCTATATACTGATGATGAGAAAGGGTATTTAGCTGTTTATATTTCCTAAAATAATTGCATTTCCATGTTCTGTGTACTGTGGGAGACCAGCTATAGTGAATGCAGGGTCCTGGGTTTAGTAACACTTTAAGTGGTATGTTGTACAACACCTGTTCTTTGTAATTGTTATTTTGTACTTCCTTTTCTCTCTTCTGTTGTTCAAAATCTTAAACTTTGTTTACGAAAAAAATAAAATATTGCTTTGGCTATACCCCTCCTTTTAAATGCATAAATAAGAACACATCTCACCAGCACTAAAAGGATCCATAATCGGTAGTTCAAAAGTTTTGTCAGTGCAACAGGTTGAGAAAAGCACGGGACACATGCCTAACGAAGAGGTTCTTTGTGGCCACAAAATGTGGCACTGACATGGTTTGTGATGTGATTGCTATCGTAGACTATTGATTATGGATTCATGGTGTGCCGGTGACACATGCTCTTGTCTATGTAGTGATATTAGCCAACCTGCTGAGAGCTGTTACCGCATGCTTCTCACTTCAAGCCCTGTCCAAAAACAAAAGTAATGGTGATATAGTGGATGTATTAAATGCATGATGCAAATTTCTACCTTTATGACCTTCTTCCTTCTGTTTTGAAACACATCTCTGCTGTAGGGAATAACAACACTGAATTAATCAGGCGAAAATACTACTATACTTTAAAATTATGCAGAATTCCACAGTTTACTGTAGCACATTCTTATTTGTGAAGACATAAAGCCTAATTATTAACTTGAACGTATTAATGAACAAACCTGCGTGCCTCAAGCAAGTGATTCCAGCACTCTCATATGCATAACATCATAATTCATGATTTATAGGTATGCAATTTGGCCAGCTGACAAAGTGTGCATAAAACTTGACTTTAGGCTTTGTCACAAGATATAGGGTGTGGATAGTGTGCTAAAGTAGGGGCAGTTCGGGCCAACACGTCCTACCTCATACTATTGCCCTAAAAGCCAGGAATTACAAATGCTATTCTATCAATGCTTCTTAATGTATACTGTGAGATGGTAGCAAAGCAGCAATAATGTGGTTCATATAAGGTAAAGAAAGCAACTTTAATTAGGATGTAATCATCCTGTAATTACAGCAAGACTTTATAAACCACTGATGACTGAATCCGCATACTGGACTCACAAATGCAATAAAGAAACCTAAATCCAGAGTTGTTTTAATTGTTTTTTGTTCAGATTGCTTTTTTAGTAAGGACACAATTGATTATTATGGAAATGTAATAAAAGACCAATAAAGACCATATTGGAAAAAAACTTGTAATATTAGGTGCACTTCATATAGTACAGCCACCTTAGTACAGTAGGAGCTGAAGTGAAAAAAGCACAATTCCTCACAATTAAGACAGTGTATGGATGTTCCCATAACTCTAGCATTGGTCACTATTGATGCCATATATATCTACTGTGTATATGTATCCATATATCCCCATCCATGATGTCTAAATACTGTGACACGCTGCGTGAAGCTTGGGAGCGACAAGAGGTACTCTTATCACTACTGTGCAGTTCTTAAAAGTATAAGTTAGTGGATTGGAACGCCCGTCAGGTTTTTATTGCTGTCTGTTCCTCCCATTAGTGAGATTCATTGTCTCTAACTGTCATGTTTATGATGTTTATGATGATCAGTGAAAAAAAATCCCAAATTTTGGACTGTTCCCAGAACAGGAATAGATGGGAAATCTTCCAATGGAAACTTGTACTGACCCTGGTGACAACCAAGGATTCTCACTTTGGAGGGATTTCTTCTCAGTTCCTGTTTTGGCTATGGAATAAGAAGTAATGAGAATATGGGATACATATGGAAAAAACCTGGAAGGTGTTGTAACCCCCCCTTAAGACTTTGTTTGCACAGGCGTACTTTAGTGTGAAGGACTGTGTTTGTCTGCATGGGATACACAAGTGTCCCAGGCATCCACATGTAGGCACTCCCATTCTACTGGGACACTGCAGCTGCTCTTGTTTGACGTCCATGAGGGTGCATATGGGTGCATGTCCCTGAACTCACGCTGTCTGTGTTTGGGGACACTCAACCACATACACCTGCACAGCTGTCAAATTTGGAGCAATGGCTATGTCTGTGCAGCCCCCACCTCCCAATAGACATGAATGGATCTGGCTGCACATACAGTGCATCTGGAAAATATTTACAGTGCTTCACTTTTTCCACATTTTGTTATGTTACAGCCCTATTACAAAATGGATTAAACTCATTATTTTCCTCAAAATTCTACAAACAATACCCCATAATGACAACAGGAAAGAAGTTTTTTTGAAATCTTTGCACATTTATTAAAGATAAAAAATCACATGTACAGAAATATTCACAGCCTTTGCTCAATACTTTCTTGAAGCACCTTTAGCACCAATTACAGTGTCAAGTATTTTTGATTATGATGCTACAAGCTTGGCACACCTATTTTTGGGCAGTTTCTCCTATTCTTCTATGCAGGACCTCTCAACCTCCCTCAGGTTGGCCGGGGAGTGTTGGTGCACAGCCATTTTCAGATCTCTCTAGAGATGTTCAATTGGGTTCAAGTCTGGGCTTTGGCTGGGCCACTCAAGAACATTCACAGAGTTGTCCTATAGCCACTCCTTTATTATCTTGGCTGTGTGC
Source organism: Lithobates pipiens (assembly GCF_037356315.1). Lineage (NCBI taxonomy): Eukaryota > Metazoa > Chordata > Amphibia > Anura > Ranidae > Lithobates > Lithobates pipiens. The sequence goes on along the minus strand of NW_027507718.1, from coordinate 279,748,015 downwards.
TTAGGGTCGTTGTGCTATGGAATGATGAACCTTTGCCCCAGACTGAGGTCCAGAGCGCTCTGGAGCAGGTTTTATTCTAGGATGTCTCTGTACACTGCTGCATTCATCTTTCTCTTGATCCTGACTAATCTCCCAGTTCCTTGAAAAGCATCCCCATAGCATGATGCCGCTACCACCATGCTTCACTGTAGGGATGGTATTGGCCAGGTGATGAGCGGTGCCTTGTTTCCTCCAAACATGACGCTTGCCATTTATGCCAAAAAGAGTTCAATCTTTGTTTCATCAGACCAGAAAATTTTGTTTCTCATGATTCAAGAGTCCCTTAGGTGCCTTTTTGGCAAACTCCAGGCGGGCTGTCATGAGTGTCCTTTAACTGAGGAGTGGCTTATATCTGACCACCATAGGCTTGGTTGGTGGAGTGCTGCAGAGATGGTTGTTCTTAGGAAGGTTCTTTTCTCTTCATAGATAAGTGCTGAAGCTCTGTCAGAATGACCATCAGGTTCTTGGTCACCTCTCTGACTAATGGACTTCTCTCCCATTTGCTCAGTTTGGCTGGACGGCCCACTCTAGGAAGAGTCCTGGTGGTTCCAAACATCTTCCATTTACGGATGATGGAGGCCACTGTGCTCATTGGGACCTTCAATGCTGCAGAAAATTTTCTGTACCCTTCCCCAGATCTGTGCCTCAATACAATCATATCTCGAAAACGTCTCAAGGATGATCAGTGGAAACAGGATGCACCTGAGCTCAATTTTGAATGTCATGCAAAGGCTGTGAATACTTATCTACATGTGATTTGTTTTTTTTGTTTTTTGATTTTTTTGAATAATGTTTATTTTAGTCAGCATTGTGAGAGAACAAATCAAAAGTAAAAGACCAGAAAATAATAAAAACAAAGAAAACAAACAAGACAGTAACATAATAGGTATACAGTATACCGAAGTACCACGAGTCATCACTCACAACACAGCTAACAGACACAGAGCTACCGCGACACTATTAAACACAAGGAATATCTCCTCTCTCAACTGACAAAGGAGTGGAGAGAACCACTCTCAGGAAAATAAATGAAAATGTGTCTAAAGCTCACATAAAATTATTCTCCATTATCCTGAGCTATCATGTGACTGAACTCCTGTACACAGTCCAAGAATATGGTCGTGGCCTTCACACCAGGTTCAAACCTACTGAGATGCGATGTCTGGTAGATCAATAGTGGACAGGGAACGATCAGCTAAGACCATTATTTTAAATGTAGGGTCTGCCAATGCCAATAAGGCTATATCTAAGTTGGACGAGATTGAGATTGGTTGGGCAATATGTTCCTTCTAGTTTGCCCAAATGGAATCGAACCTCTTGCATCTGTCTTAACATGTGGAAAGCCACTCCTCCGCCTCCATAATCTCCCTCTCCTTCCGCATCCACTCCCTTTCACTCGATATTCAAGAGGTTTTCTAGTGGACTGATATGAGGCGCTTACCAGCACTGAGGGGGTGGGGGGGGGCCTACGTTTATAGCGAGAGAGAGGAATATGGGGAACTTGAATGAGAAAGCATTTCGGAGAATTAGGGAGGTCTATCCTGAGGCCCTCCAGCACGTGTTTATGCATCATTTCCCATAAAGGTAGGACAAGGGGGCACTCCCACCATATATGGAGGAAAGCACCTCTCTGTCCGCAGCCTCTCCAGCACAAATCAGAATGTGAAGGGTAAATTTTTGCTAGAGTTGTGGGAACATGATACCACCTAGTCAACAGCTTGTAATTATTTTTCTGGGCTTTGGACTCTACTGAGCTAGAGTGGGTCAAGTAATACAACTGCTGCATTTTTTCTTTAGTAAACTCACATTGGAGGCCGCGCTCCCAGTCTCTATTGAAATATGGTTAAGCGACTTGACTGTGTCTATTAGTTGGTATGGAGATCGTGTAAGGCTGAGGATCCTGAACTGCCCATAAATGTTCAAACTCGGTGAAAGTGGATTTAATCTGCATCTCACGATGTGTAGCGGCAACAAAATTTGCCAACTGCCGGTACCTCCAGAAATCAAAGGGGAAGCTCCCATACCTCTCTCTGAGAACACCAAGAGGGATCAAGGTGTGGCCCTCTACAAAACGTGCCAAGCTAACTATGCTGTCTCTCACCCAGAATCCGAGGCAAGACAGCCACTCCCCAGGGGTGAACTGGGGGAACCCCCCCACTGGAGCCAGCGGAGATGCTGGGGGAGCTAGATCCAAGGATCTATTCAGTCTATACAGTTAATGAATGGGTGGTCAGCAGGGACACCCACTCTGAAAGACATCTGTCTCCTGTTGGTACCCAGGGGGTGTATGACAGGTTGCGACCGGCAATAGTCTTTTCCAGTGAGACCCATAGTTTAGAGGATATGTGAAATCTCCAATTGAGTAAATGCTGCAAAGCTATCGCCTGATAATATTGGAGGATATTAGGCAGACCAAGGCCTCCATGTCTTTTGGACCGCTGCAGTAAGGCCATAGCTACTTATGGCTTCTGGTTTCTCCACGCAAACTTAATAAAAAGACTATGGAGCTCCATAAAAAAAAGCATCTGGGTAGGTGGATAGGTACCATCTGCAGAACAAACAATATGCGGGGGAGGATTGTAATTTATGATATGCGTGCGACCAACCCAAGTGACAGTCGTCTTCTCCCAAGATTGTAAATCTAGGCGAAGCTTCTTTAGTAATGGGATATAGTTATGAGTAAATAGAGCTTCCAAGCTACTAGTAAGTTGGATTCCCAGATACCTTATTGAAGAGGATGCCCAAGCAAAAGGGAGAGCTCCCTTCATGGCGGTAGTCATGACTGGAGGGATCGTAATCAGCAAGAACTCTGATTTGGTATAGTTGATCTTAAAGTTAGAAACCTGGCTATAAGCTGCTAGTTCCTCCATCAGGTTTGACAGTGAGACTGTATGGTCTACCACGCGATATAGGACATCATCTGCGTATGCAGAAAGTTTTGAAGAACCTACAGTAACCCCGCTGATGTTTTGATTAGCTCGTATTTTCTGGAGCAGAGGTTCCAAGACCAGAGAAAACAAAAGGGGGGAAAGGGGGAACCCCTGTCTCGTGCCGTTCTGCATAGGAAACACTGAAGATAAACAGCCATTCACCTTAACCTAAGGTGATCTGAAATAAGGGGATGCTCTGCTGATTTTATCATCCAATCATGTGCAAGCTAAAATGCAGTTTTTTTTTTATTTTCCATGCATCCCCCCCCCCCCAGATCTACAGTGACTGCACTTGTAGTGCAAAGTTGATTTGCCTTTCGTAAATAACCCCCTTGTCTCTTCAACATCTGATACTACTCCAGGGTCATATAAGAGGTTCTCGTTTAGTCTCCACGCCCAGGATAGAGATGCCATATGGGGTAAGCCGAACGTTATGGTCACAGGGGAATGAGTTGTCCTGCTACAGATGCAATACCATATAGGTTCCAGAAGAATACATGGTGAGAGTTCCTAGGTCATGCTGTGCTTCAGATGTCACCATCCTGGGTTCCAGGAGAAGTATTGGGTGAAGAAGGTTTGTGGTCATGAGAGCATCTCTTAGGTTGAGCAAGGAGCCAAGGGTTTGGTGCCGATGGAAGTTGCATCTCTGCACGATGATGCCAATCTGTAAAGTCCAATGGATCCAGTCCCAGTTGAGAGAGGAAATAGGGAAGATCATCTTTGGTATGCAAAGTAGCAGACTTGCCGTCCCTTCCAGCTTGTAGATTGAAAGAGAACCCCCAGCGATATTTAATGCCGGCGGCTCACATAGCTTCCAGGAGGGGATGGGGAGCCCTACGATGCATCAGTGTGCGGGATGACAGGTCTTGGTGAAAGAACAGGCGTGCACCCTCAAAATCAAAGAAGGGGAGTTTGCGCATACGTTGCATGATCTGCTCCTTGACTGAACTTATGCAGCTTGCATATACTGTCTCCTGGGTTTGAGGCATTTTGTGAAGGGGGTCTGAGCGCTCTATGAGCTGTATTGAAATCCACCGATTCATTGGGGGAAAGCGCCAGAATCTCCTTGAAGATGCCCTGTAGAGTTAAGAGAATGTCTTTGGCTGCTGTAGCCTCTGGCAACCCATGGATGCGGATATTAAAATGGCAGCTGCGGTTCTCGTAATCATCTACTTGGCAAATGATTGCCTCAATTCTTTGGTCTTGAGCATAGCAGGTATCCCTAAGCTGGGAGATGGCTGGAAGGGTCTCCGCTACACTCTGCTCCAGGGCTTCCACTCCACTGACCAGCCGAGTAGTGTCATTATGCAGTTGTTCAATGTCCTGTATCAATGCATTCTAAGTCTTCTCTAGTGGGGAGGGACCAGATATGTTGCTTCAAGTCTCTATCCCCATGAAGCTCCAAAATGTCAGACCTCTGATCATGGGAGGCAGAGGAGCCAGGGGAGGTTGGGGAAGCTGTATTGCTTACCATGTGCGGCAATTCAATAGGAGAGGCTGCAGGAAGGCCTGGGCGGCTGATGCTGCGTTCTTCCCCTTGTCTTGGCGGGCCATATTAGATAGCTTGTTCTGTGGCCATCCTCCATCATTGATATAGCATTTATGGATCCACGGGGGGACTTAACGGAGCCTTGAGGCTGTGATTGAGTTTGGTGGCAGTAGGACATCTCAGCTGAGGCTCGGTGAAGCTAAAGAACCCCGGTGGAGGCTGTGAAAGTGTCTGTCGGCAAGGAGCCGCAAGAACACGTCCTGACTCGCTCATGTCCAGGCCACGCCCCCTCATTTATTTATTTTTAATACATTTGCAAAGATTTCAAACTTCTTTCACGTTGTCATTATAGGGTATTGTTTGGAGAATTTTGAGGAAAATAATAAATGTAATCCATTTTGGAATAAGGCTGTAACATAACAAAATGTGGAAAAAGTGATGTGAATACTTTCCGGATGCACAAAACACCTGTGTATCCCGTGTGGGCAAACACAGCACTTATTATGGATGTATTTTTAGGTTCACCCTTGTCAATGGGGGCTTACAAAATGAATCTACTTTAAAGAAAAAACTATTTTGGTTGCCAATAACATAAATGTATCCAAAAACAAAAGCACAAATGCTAAATGTCACTAATAAATAATAATAATAAAAAAGGAACCATGACCTTACTGGATGAACTAGATATACAATTCTATGATAACACATGTAGAAGGGTTTGTATACAAAAAAAAAAAAAAAAAAATCACAAGGGAGCTATATATATTCAGAAAGAAAGAAAATACAACTTGCCCTTCTTATATTAAGCATGGGCTCTTTAAAAGCAGCCAAACACTGCAGATTTAATTAACTTACAAGTATACTAGTGGATGAGTGTCAGTAAAAAGCCTATTGGCTTGAAGTACGGTAATTAGTCTGGGAGCTCCTGTCTTGTAGCCAGAGGTGGGAGTCGGTATTCTGTGTGGTAGCAGATGAGAAATGCTGAATCTCACATGCCAGAGAAGGATGCAAATTTGCCACCTCTCAGTGCACTGCGGAGCAGTGATAAGGATATGTAACAGGAACACCATTCCACCTCTGCTATAGAGAGGGGGAATCCCTACAAGCTGTAAGCTCATCAAAACAACACTTTTACACCAGTAGCTATTCTAGGTTACCATGATCGGCAGGTTTTAAAGCTTAAAAGTGTGCCTTTGCGCCTGTAGTACATGGTTGTCATGTTTACATATTACTTTCTGCACTTATGTTGAAAACGTAATAAAAACAATATTGGAAGTGAAAAATTAGCCTTGTTTCATTGTCCAGGATAACTAGATATTAACACCCCCCCCAGCTTCAGATTCAAATTGTTAATAGGTTCTTTTCTATTCATTTACATAGTGCTACTATTGAAAACAGAAACCTTCCAAACCACTTATTATTTAGCGGTGCCCATTTCCCCTGTTGCGGTTTTCTTGTGGTTAGGAAGGAAACCAAGCCACACAGGCACAGCCAGGAAAAGTCTGTACCACTGTATTATATGGTACTCTCTTCATCCAAGTGTTTCTGTAAACTGTGGTTTAGCAATATGTAATCTAAAGCACTTTGCCACTGCCTTTTGGAATACTTATTCTTTATTGTTTTCGATGGCCCAACATGCAAAACTCATACAATCCGAGTCAAAATACATTCAAACTGGCAATAAAACACACGCAATATACAAGTAAAACACATGCAAGACCTACACCTTGGGGGCTATTTACTAAAGTTAACTCCACTTTGCACTACAAGTTTCAGATCTTCCCTTCAGATCTACAGCGACTGCACTTCCAAGTGCACTTTTAGTGCAAAGTGGATTTGCCTTTAGTAAATTAAACCCATTGTTTAAATAAATCCAGCAATGTAAATGGCCCTTAAAATTCCAAGGTTATAAATTCTTTTTACATTGTCCGTATTTACATAAACCACTTCAGCAATATATAAAAAATGTTGATGTTTATTAAAAAAAAAATTTTTTCTAAATATTTCAATACAAATATCCTGAGTAACCAATGTCTATGAATTTGAGCCACAGCCACAACTAAAACCTTCTACTGAACTGTTCTTGCAGCAGTAAACTGCAGAGTGTCGTAAGCTTGACATAATGATATATCAAGTTATAGTAAACAAGCATATAGGTCTTTTACATAAGGCAGCAAAGAGAGCCATGAAACAGTTGCAACTAAAATGGGTTTCACCAAGGAAATAAGATTGCTCAATCTACTACTCTATTATACGGTTTACTGCTGCACTTCAGAAATGGTTCTTTATGGTGTTACATAAGGTGGAACTGATTTCTCTTTACAGTCTGGTAAACTGGCCCCATTTTACACTGGGGATCCCACAATCAAATTATTCTTCGGTGAGCAACTCTCTGGTTCCATTGAGATAACGTGGGCTTTGTATCCACACTGTTCTGCAGCCCATGCTCGATCCAGGTCCACCAATCCCATACATCGCTTCCCTTTGAGACACAAATAAAAATGTATTATTACCCTCTTCCTCTAGTTAAAACGATGATATGTCTGTAGTACTCAATACAGAATTAAATTAAACAGAAGATCTTACATGCTGATAAAATAATGGGATACAGCTAATCCAAAGCTGATAAAAACAAATGATATACAACCAATCCAAAGCTGATGAATGGTATACAGCTAATCCAAAGCCAATCTCAACTAAACAGTTTGTATACATTTATTCAGGGCAACTTTGATATTATTACCCTACATGGTATTGCCAATAGCTGCCACTAATCATGCATTAGCAAACTTTCTGTGTCCGGCTAAGGTAATCAATGTCAATAATGTTAGTTTAAACTTGGTGAATCATACTGAGAGTCTCTAATTTAGCACTGATACACAAGCAATTAGCTTTCACTTACTGATTTACACTTTCCCAGCCAAAACTTTTATCTTGTTTTGGTACATAGGTCAGAACCTCTGACAGATAATTGTTGCTTTCTCTGTTCTGGTGACAGAGGCTCAGAAAGTGGGAAATCTTTCCAATGGGTACACAGAAAGCAACAAAAATAACTGAGTTTGAAAGGTTAGAACCAATGGGAGGTTTGCAATATCCTCTCTGTCTTTATTTACTGATGACCCTCTGGCTCATAATTAATAAAATGTTCTGTTTCATCAGTAAAAATAGGCCATACTCAAAGTTAAATCAGAACTAAAAGAAATAAAGTACTGATGCTTAAAGCTTCATAAATCCCCTGACTGACCTGCAGTTGGCTGAGTGAGCGGTAACGGCATGTCCTGAAATTCTTAAAAAGAATAACTAACATTCAAGGGAAACAACTGCACTGGCTCCTGTCTACTGTCTGAGCTTCATTCTATTATACTTTACTTAAGGGAAATCAATTTTCCTTGTAATATGTAAAAATGTACTTGGAAATGTCCCTGGTAGCCCAATAAGATTGATGCAATTAGTACATGAATATCTAATCTATATTTTAAAATATACCATGTAGGATACACTTACCTATCAGTCTCCGCTCTGGAGGAAGTTGGACAGCTGTCTGATCTGCAAATCTACATAGTATCATGTGTTCCTGTATGAACAAGAAAGCAGCAATTAAAGTGGACCTCTTAGGTACTTTACAAGCCTATAAGAATACATTCCTGACATATCACATGACACTAACATCAGTATAAATGGTTTTAAGAAGAGGAATCTTTTAGAATTAAAAGGCATTCATTGTGTAGTCACCGTGACAGGCTGAAATGTGTGTTGGCTGGACGCTGCACCGATTAGTACTCACGATTAGGGCCATATGCCCAAAATGCAGGTGTTCTGGGCATACATCTCTGAATGCATATGGCCCTAAGAGTACTGCTTGGTAAAGCATCCTACCACCGCATATTTTAGCCTGTCAAAGATGTGGCAGACTGATAGCAGTGGGGCTGGATTTTGCACCTGTGCCTACTGGGTGCCTTTGATTTTATGCTGTTGGGCCAAACCACGCATGTGTATGTAGCCATTACATGATGCTATCAGTCTTCTGCAGGCAGAAAAAAGCATTTTCTTAGCCACCTTTCCTCTGTGATCTTACTGCAACAATGTAACTTTGCAGCAAGTCACAGGGTGAGAGGCTGCAGTTGGGGGATGTTCTGTGTCATAAATTTGTGATGACTGTTTTATGCCAAAGTCAGCTTTTTAGTCTCAGATGTAAATGCTAACCATGGATGATGCCTGAACGAATGAGCGCCATGCCTCTGGAGAGGAAAACAGGTGAAGGCATTATCAGGAGAGTACATTTACATTACTTTGCATGCATGCACATAACAAAAAAATATGCTGGGTCTACTTTAAATGTGTATATATATATATATATATATATATATATATATATATATATATAGAGAGAGAGAGAGAGAGAGAGAGAGAGAGAGAGAGAGAGAGAGAGAGAGAGAGAGAGAGAGAGAGAGAGAGAGAGAGAGAGAGAGAGAGAGGGGAATATACATAAGAGAATGCATCAATCTTGCAGGAGGATCACTTAAATACGTGTTAGTCAATCAGTGATTGGACAGAAAAAGTTTCCAATAAAGAAAAACATATGAAAAAACTCAGGGGCAACGCAGCTGAATACCGCTGAATCCTATAGAGGCCATCTGTCAGCTGATCATCAAAATCTTTTTAAACAGGGGATATTAGATGGGAGATGTTGTATGCTGTGGGCCATGATGAATAGATCCAAAAATATCCTTAACTCACAAAAAAGACCACAGGTAAAAGCCTAACTATTTATCCAATATGGTGGATCCAGATCCCAGCTAGCATCATCCCAAATAGGTATATGGTGGTATCACAAAAATCCACTGGGAGAGATTAATTCAGGCAATATCAGTTCTATTTAGTTATTCAAGAAATGTTATCACTGCAGATCCAAACTTCTACACTGACTTGTGAATGCACTGTATATCTAAACTATAAACTGTTCAAGCTTACATGAACTACCTAGTCCTGTGCCAAATACTAACCGTTGATGAATTCCAACCCCTTATTCATCTAATGAAAATTTGTGAACTATGATACCATACAAACATCTCAGTTGTCCAATCCCGCCAAAATAACATATATTGCCGCTGAGCAAGTAATCTCATTAAGAAACAGTTTAAATATATGTGTGTTTGAATTGTCCACTGCATTCTACCTTACACCAATTGGCTCTGAGGTTCGAATAAAGAAAATACTTGAAACTATACAACAGCATTAAAGTAGGATTAATTCTAGATAATCAACAGACAAGAGGCCTTAATCTGCATGGTCAGGCTGGGAGACGATGCCCGCCTATTAATGTTGAATGCTGGCCCCTCAGCCAATTATCTAGGCTTAATTCATAAGAGGTCCATTAAAAGTATCAAAGATCTCTACCTGCACTACGGTCTGTAAATTCAGGAATTCTTTACTGCAGCTTGTGCAAACATATGCCCTTGTCACATATCTCAATATGGCTGCTGGCGACACAGCGATACAGGAAATTTACAAAGAATGTGATTAGTCTAAGCTTTTCAAATATAAAAAAAAAAAAAAAAAAAAAAAAGACTTCAACAGCCATAAAACTAAAATGAAGAAAACTTGGCAGCTATTACAATTTGTACTTGTATTCCTATCATTTATAGAACAAATACTTGGAAGATGTCTTTACTGTGAGCCTTAAGGTAGATGGCAATCAGTCATGCTATCGTTCTTACTAAACTACTAAATTTTTCTAACAATAATCTTTTTAGTTAAACACCACCTCGATATGGTTAAATAAGAAGAATTTGACAGTTGTTTTACAAAGAGGGTGATTAGGACACACTATCTTCTATCATCTAATGAAGATAATAAAAAAAACCTGACCAGTTTCACTGGTTATATTTTCCTTCTCATTAAAGTTTAACCTGTTACATACCTCGGCGGTCCAGAATGAACAAAAAGTGCATCTGCGGAAGTTATTTTCCTGACAGCAACTCAAAATGATCATCAAATCCAAAGATAAGCAGCTGTTACCGTATATGCAAATCTTAAGCCGGCCATAGACGGTTTGATTCGAACCATGTATAGGCAGGCTGAATGTAAAAAAGTTGATCGATCAATCAACTTGGGTATAACCAACCTTCCACATTTTACATCCGATTATTTTTATTTATTTCAGGTACTTATATATAGCCATCAATTTACACAGCGCTTTTACATATACATTGTACATTCTCATCAGTCCCTGCCCTCAAGGATCTTACAATCTAAGGTCCCTAACTCACATTCATATATACACATACTAGGGCCAATTGGAATGTGGGAGTAAACCAGAGTACCCTTGAGGAAACCCACGCAGGCACAGGGAGAACATGCAAACTCGAGGCAGGTAGTGTTGTGGTTGGGATTTGAACCAACCACCCTTTTGCTGCTAGGTGAAAGTACTAACCACCACACCATTGTGCCGCTAGAAATAATCACAATGGCTCCACAGCAGAGATTTACCCATCAACACTGACTGTAGTGATGGGGAAATTGAGGGAATTTCTTACCTGCAACCAGTGGTCGCAGGAAAGAAATTCACTCCCTCTATGGCCGGCCCTATAGTAACTTTTTCTTTAGCAAAAGTTGGACACATTATTTCCTCCCTCTTCTGGTCAGTTTAACCACCTATTGTATTAGCGGACATTTTATATATTTTTATGTTTTCTATTTCCCTGTATAATACTGATATTGGCCCCAACAGTCATATCTTATAGGTCTATTCATCATGAAGCATTCTTTGCAATATGAGTTATATATTCACTGCAGAATGTAGTGCAATCAGCCAAAATGTCTAACCTGGCTAAAGGTTTGCATAGACACTAGGGTTAGTTCATCCAGCCTCTGCATCTTCCTTCTTTTCTCCTTGGATACTAATTGTAGGAAGAATCCTCTTATGAAGGACTTGTGGGCATTCCACAGGACCGTCGGGTCAGCCACTGAGCCTGTGTTGTCAAGGAAGAATTCTGTCAATTTTTGGGACAGGTATTTGGCGTTGTCTGGGTGTTGAAGGGAATTGTTCCCCCTCCAAGTATATGATTTTGGGTTGGTCAATTTGTTAGTAATTTGTATGGTAACAGGTGTGTGGTCTGACCAGGTGATAGCGTGGATTTGGGAGTCTTGAATATTTTGCAATAACCACTTGTCAAAAATGAACAGGTGGATATGAGAATATGTGTTGTGATGTGGGGAGAGGTATGTATAGTCTCCATACATCGTGCAAATCGTGAGCTGCAAGAAGGGAATTCAGCAGAGATGTAAATCTCTTAGGGCCTGATGAGGAGTCCAAGACATTGTCTGGGACTAAATTGAAATCTACACTTATTAGGAGTTGCCCCTGTTGCACCTCTTTGATTTTCTTCAGGGTATTTTTGAGAAATTTCATTTGTCTAACGTTCGGGGCATATAAAGTAGCTAAGGTGTATACTACGTTTTCTATTGGACAAATTAATATTACATAGCATCCATCTGTGTCAAGTACGCATTTTTGTAGCTGAAATAAGACAGCGTCTCTTATAGCAATGAATACTCCTCTGTTTCTTCGAGTAACTTTCCTTGTAAATGTGCGGGTAGTTCTTGTGTTGGCAGAGGGGAGTAGCATCCAAAGAAAAGTGCATTTCATGCACACATAAAATGTCGCTTTTGTGCTGCAGTGTTGTTTTCCATAGGGATGCTCTTTTGGCCGGGTGGTTCAGGCTTTTAGTGTTAATAGACAGTATAATAATGTTCATTGTCGGGTTGTGGGTGGCTGTATGTATCAGGTGGAGTGATCAAAAAGGTAAAGCTCACTTAAGGTGGAGAGTGAACTTCAAGTTTTCTGCAGATGGCGGTGTCCCCGGATGTATCGGGGTCTTAAAAGAGTAGAGGTGATTGGTTACCTGGCGGTATATTCCACTGCGGTTGGAGGACCGAAAGTCACGCTAGGTGCAGATAGCAATAGAGTGAGGTCTTTTCTTTCTTTTGTTATGCGTCAAAGTGTACTCCTCTGCTGCCGTGGAAAGGTGCAACTATTGGTAACTGCAACACGTGAACTGTAGTTCAAAAAGTCAGTAAATAGACTGAAAGTACTGACATAACGTGGGGGTAAAATTCAGGAAAGGTGTTACTTCGTATAGACATAGATCTGGGCATTATGTTGCGAGTAACGTAAATACCTTTGTGTTTGTCACTTTCCTCTGGGGAGACGAAAGCCTTTATGGTGGAGACCTTGCTCCTTGGGTCCCTTGGTGTGCTGCTGCTCTGAGATGGGGAGCTCTGGAATTATTCCCCATGTTTGGAGTAGTTATAATCCATCATTTGGGTTGAAGACAGAGTGCACTGCCCTGTTTTTGGTAATCACCACAGTGGCAGGATGGCTTTATTTGTATGGTATCTTATGGTCGTTAAGTGCCTTTGTAATCGTTTTCATCTGACGTTCCTTGGAGAGAGTATATTGAGATAGGTCAGCATACAGTTGGATCCCATTGTATGGGGAGGGAAGTTCAGGCATTGTTCTCGCTCTGGTCAGTAGTTTCTCTTTCATAAGGTAGAAGTGTATTTTCATTAGTACATCTCTGGGGATTGAGGCGTCCAAGTGCTTTGGTTTTGGAATGCAGTGAAATAGATCGATCATACATTCGATCAGTGTCATCTTGGGTATTATTTTAGCAATCATGTCACCTGCAAATTTCTGTAGGTCATTTAAATAGATAGTCTCGGGAATCCCTCTTATTTTTACGTTCTTCCTCCTCGAGCGGTCCTCGAGGTCCGCGAGTTTTGCTTTAATCCACTCTGTATCGTCTGTGTTTCCCTCTGTGTTTCTAAGATGTGTTTCTATTATGGTTGTAGTGCAGGCTTCCACTTTGTGCTCCATATGCTGGACTCTGTCCCCCAGAGGTGAAGCTACCAAACATGGTAGAGATGTTGAGCATGAGGGACTGTTGTAATGGGAGAAGCATGTCTTTCATTACAGTGTCGAGGACCGGTTGGTTGGATATGTGGCAATGGAGGATGAAATATTAAGGCCTACTTGGTCATGGTGTGGAGCTGTGGGCCTTGTGTCTGTTGTCTGCACTGCAGGGTCCAGGTGCATTGGCGCCTTTTCTGGGCTGTTAGGTGGTAAACGTTGTGGCAGCGGTGGATCGTTTCCGGACTCTGATGCTCCAGGGTTTTCATCCGGGAGATCCGTGTACGGGGAGGATGTCTGTCTGTAGCTGAGCGCCGCCGGCGCCATCTCGCTATTCCTCTTCGGCCGTCGCTGGCATAGCGAAGAAGTCCATGAGCCTTTTAGACTGCCTCGCTTCTTTCTGCTTGTGAGATTGCATTGAGTTGACTCCTACTTCTGTGAGGAGCTGTGTGATGGCTCCTAGTTAGTGGTATATCGCTGGATAGTATGCTGTTTCCCCGGTCTTTCGTCTGAGCTAAAGGCTCAAGCGGCCATCATGATCACGCGCAAGCCACGCCCCCGTAACCTGTTCTTAACATGTATGACCATGATTAGAATAGCCAGTAAAAACAATGGTAATCTGTTCTTAACATGCATAAACATAATTAGAATATCCAATGAAAACAACAAAAGCACAAAAAACACCAGTTGTTAACTATGTGATTTATTAATTTATTGCATTAATTGCCTAGGTGTGCCCAAAACCTGGCAAAAAATTGTCATGTGAAGGATTACACTGGAAACGGGGTTAAACTCCAGTTACAAACAAACATCAAATGGGTGTATTAGCTGTGAGAATATGACCCACAATATGACCCACTGACAAGGACAGAACAGCTTAAGCTGACTAAAGAGTTCCTTGCTTCAGAATTAATTATCCAGAAGGTCACTGACCCTACAGGAAAATGAAACCTCCCAGACTGCTTAAAAGGATTAAAAACAAAGCTGTTTTGATTCTTTATTGTTCTTTTAATTATATATTCAGGGAGGCTGAATTCAAAACACTCTAATCTTGTAGCTGAGGCTAAAATATAATCATTTATACAAAATATACTATAAACGTATGGTGAAAAAATGTGTGCGTCTCTCTCTCTCTCTCTCTTTATATATATATATATATATATATATATATATATATATATATATATATATATATATATATATATATATATATAGCTAATATAATAACCAACAGGAAAAAAATACATTTAGCTGAATTATTCAATTCTCAAATGCAACATAGACTGCCTGGCAGCAAACTGTTGAAATGCTATACCATAAAAAATTATAAATACATATATACACACAGCTTTGCCCTATTTTCTCAAATATCTTCTTCAATCTGCGGTACCCTATAAGGCTCCTAGTTGTTGCAAGGACCGAATGTAGCCAGGTGCTTGGCTAGAGACAGAGAATGATTTAGGATTGCTGCAGTGCTCTCTCTCTGTACTCCCAATAGACTTCAGCTTAATGGGCTAACATAACCTCACCTCCATCTAAAAGGGGGAGTTGACATGCAGAAGATGCTCAAAAGACTTTATAGTTGGCAGCATTGAATCATGGAAGATAAAATTTGGGAAATAAACTTTACTGTGGCAGTCTATGGACCATTGGGCTAAAGTTCCCAAAGTGAGCTAAGTAGAGCAGAGAGAGTTGTATTTTCTCAGGCTGAGGTCGTGAGGTCATGAGGTCATGAGGTCAAGTCTGTGGCCATGCTGAGGACCAGAGTCACTCCAGGCAGATCCAAAAGTGAGCAGACATCTGAACAGGGCACTGGGGAGAAGACACTTTACCCATTAACCTGTTGCTGCTAGCAGAGACACATCAGGTCTGGCCATCTAACTTGCAGCATTACTTACTGCATAAACTAAAAATAAGTGCGCTCTCTCTTTAAACATAAAATAAATACTTAAAACTACCCAAAATATCAATAACTTGCATGTAAAATAAATGAATAAATTATGACACATAAATCATGTCCATAAGTGAAATCAAAGCATATAGTGCAAGTCTCACTTATAACGTGAAGTAAATCTTGCAGTAAACAGAACATAAGAACCTGTAAAAGAAGCATTGTGTTTACAACAACACAGAGCAAAGGAGTGTTCACTTCACAGTCACCAGTGCTAAAAAGCTCTTTACACAGTTAGAATATTCCTCAGGTTCCCTGGTGATCCAGTGCTGAACATAAAGGTCACATAGAGCATATAAGGAACAAAAGGCATATTCCACCGTGTAGTATTTTAAAACACAATCATATTTATTAAAAATGGCCCTTAAATTGGAGATGAAAGACTGACAATACTTAGAACAGCACCGCCACAAGTTCACAGACGAGCTTGATGATGTTACAAACCAAGCTCCACCCAACGTGTTTCAAAACACATTGGGCAGGGCTTGGTTTGTGACGTCATTACACCCGCTGGTTGACTTGCTAAGGTTTAGGGTTCAGTACTTAAAATATATTTCATAAAGATAACTGAGCTTCCTAAGGTGGATCTTCACCCTCTAAAACATGATACCTCCTCTCCACATTTTTCTAATTTCTTCTTTCTTTTTATTAATGAAGAGGAACTTAGCTGGACACGCTAGATCTGCCGGGTGGGCGAGTATCTGAAATGTGCAGAATTCCCCACCACGTAAGTAGGGAACCTACTGTGATTCTGTTCAATGTGTAGCCTACATTTATTACACATTCATTTCCTTTTTCTCAAATGTAACTTTGTATGATTTTACAAATAATACAGAAATCTGGTTTACCATTCTGTAGCATTTTATTGCAGAAAGAGTTTTGATAAAGAAGGGTTATGATAAATATGATAAAGTGAAAATTACCTTGTACGATAAAACTTCCTGAAAGCGGCCACTGTAAAAAATGACAAAAACATAAATTCAAGATGAATAAAAACTACTGCTATGTAATACTATTCTATGAGTTCCAAATTTTCAAAAGAGCTGGAAGCTGTCGCTGTCAGTCATGTCATGACAAAATATATGTGCATGTAGACACGGACTAGGCTGTTCCAAGAAGGATGTACAGTTTGCATCTTCTGGGAGAAATGGGTCACACAAACTCCTTTCACAGCAACTGTTCAAATCAACGTGAACATCAACACTTTTCCTGTGTAAGGCAAAGCAACAGAGTCACTTAATTGCCTCCCCACCCCCCTGCTAATACTCTGCTTGCTCCACTACCACTCCATTCAACTGCCCTTGCCAAGTGACATACAGTATCTCACAAAAGTGAGTACACCCTTCACATTTTTGTAAATATTTTATTATATCTTTTCATGTGACAACACTGAAGGAATTACACTTTGCTACAATGTAAAGTAGTGAGTGTGCAACTTGTATAACAGTGTAGATTTGCTGCCCCCTCAAAATAACTCAACATACAGCCATTAATGTCTAAACCGTTGGCAACAAAAGTGAGTTCACCCCTAAGTGAAAATGTCAAAATTGGGCCTAAAGTGTCAATATTTTGTGTGGCTGCCATTATTTTCCAGCACTGCCTTAACCCTCTTGGTCATGTAGTTCACCAGAGCTTCACAGGTTGCCATTGGAGTCCTCTTCCACTCCTCCGTGACAACATCACGGAGCTGGTGGATGTTAGAGACCTTTCGCTTCTCCTCCGTTTGAGGATACCCCACAGATGCTCAATAAGGTTTAGGTCTGGACACATGCTTGGCCAGTCCATCTCCTTTACCCTCAGCTTCTTTAGCAAGGCAGTGATCGTCCTGGAGGTGTGTTTGGGGTCGTTATCATTTTGGAATACTACCCTGCAGCCCAGTCTCCAAAGGGAGGGGATCATGCTCTGCTTCAGTATGTCACAGTACATGTTGGCATTCATGGTTCCCTCTATGAACTGTAGCTCCCCAGTGCCAGCAGCACTCATGCAGCCCCAGACCATGACACTCCCACCACAATGCTTGACTGTAGGCAAGATGCACTTTGTCTTTGTACTCCTCACCTGGTTGCTGCCACACATGCTTGACACCATCTGAACCAAGTAAGTTTATCTTGGTCTCATCAGACCACAGGATATGGTGACATTAATCCATGTCCTTAGTTTGCTTCTGTAAACTGTTTGCGGGCTTTCTTGTGCATCATCTTTAGAAGAGGCTTCCTTCTGGGATGACAGCCATGCAGACCAATTTGATGCAGTGTGCGGCTTATGGTCCGAGCACTGACAGGCTGAACCCCCACCCCTTCAACCTCTGCAGCAATGCTGTCAGCACGCATACGTCTATTTCTCAAAAACAACCTCTGGATATGACGCTGAGCACATGCACTCAACTTCTTTGGTCGACCTTGGCAAGGCTTGTTCTGAATGGAACCTGCCCTGTTAACCACTTTCAGACCGGACCAATTTGCTGGTCAAAGACCAGACCACTTTTTGCGATTCGGCACTGCGTCGCTTTAACTGACAATTGCGCGGTCGTGCGACGTGGCTCCCAAACAAAATTAACGTCCTTTTTTTCCCACAAATAGAGCTTTCTTTTGGTGGTATTTGATCACCCCTGCGGTTTTTATTTTTTGCGCTATAAACAAAAATAGAGCGATAATTTTGAAAAAAACGCATTATTTTTTACTTTTTGTAATAATAAATATCCCCCAAAAATATATAAAAAAACATTTTTTTCCCTCAGTTTAGGCCGATACGTATTCTTCTACATATTTTTGGTAAAAAAAATCGCAATAAGCGATTATTGATTGGTTTGCGCAAAAGTTATAGCGTTTACAAAATAGGGATAGTTTTATAGCATTTTTATTAATAATTTTTTATTATTTATTTTTTTACTAGTAATGGCGGCGATCTGCGATTTTTATTGTGACTGCGACATTGTGGGGGACCCATCGGACATTTTTGACACATTTTTGGGACCATTGTCATTTATACAGTAATCACTGCTATATAAATGCAGTGATTCCTGTGTAAATGACACTGGCAGTGAAAGGGTTAACCAGTGGGTGGCAGTGTAGGGGTTAAGTGTTCCTAGGGGTGTGTTACTAACTGTGGGGGGGTTGGGCTGTCATTTAGTGTACACTGATCTCTGCTCCAATCACATGGAGCAGAGATCAGCGTCACTAGTTGCTAGGCAGAATGGGAAAATGTTGTTTATACAGCATTTCCTCCATTCGGCCGCTCCGTGAGACGATCGCGGGGATGCCCGCGGCGATCGAGTCCGCGGGTCCCGCGACCGGACTCACGGGGGTCCCGACCAGCGCGGGAGCGCGCCGCTCCCGATGGCACGGCGGCAACGAATATTGGACCTACATGTACGCCAATATGCCTGCCCGTGCCATTCTGTCGACGTACATCGTCGTGCGCTGGTCGGGAAGTGGTTAAACCGCTGTATGGTCTTGGCCACTGTGCTGCAGCTCAGTTTCAGGGTCTTGTCAATCTTCTTATAGCCTAGGCCATCTTTATGTAGGACAACATTTCTTTTTTTTCAGATCCTCAGAGAGTTCTTTGCCATGAGGTACCTGTTGAACTTCCAGTGACCAGTATGAGTATGAGAGAGTGAGAGGGATAACACCAAACACCGGGAGGGAAATGGGCTAATTGGGCCCAATTTGGAAATTTTCATTTAGGGGTGTACTCACTTTTATTGCCAGCGGTTTAGACATTAATGGCTGTGTGTTAAGGTATTTTGAGGGGACAGCAAATTTACAATGTTATACAAGTTGCACACTCACTACTTTACATTGTAGCATAGTGCAATTACTTCAGTGTTGTAACATGAAAAGATATAATAAAATATTTACAAAAATGCTGGGGGTATACTCACTTTTGTGAGATACTGTATCTGGTACCTTTGGGCATGAGGAGCAGGTGACTTTAAAGTGTATTTCCACATTTGTAGCCAAATGCCTACTTTATAATTTTTACGCGCTTCCATAAAAATGGGGTATGGAATAATGTTTAACATAATAAACCCTGTCTGTACTGTGTTCACAGTTCCTTATTATCAGTTCTAACAAGGGGTTAAGAATTTAAAAACCACCCCTACATTGTATGGCAATGAGGCATAGGGTGGGAACAAAGACAATTGAGACTGCCCAGAAATTCTTGAAATCAGCATTCATGCATGCTATATATAAAGGTAAAAAAAAAATCAGTGTGCAGCATCCCCCCCAAGCCCTCCCTCTAATACTTATCCAAGCCCCATCTTGATTCAGAGATGTGCATAAGAGCAGTGGCTCTCCTTCCTCATTGGCTGACACACAGCAGTGGGAGCCATTGGCTTCTGCTGCTATCAATCACAGCCATTGAGGAGGGAGCAGGGTCTGTGGCTGAGCCATGCTCTGTGTGTCTTATGAATGTACAGAGGCGGCTCAGGAGGGAGCACATGAGTGCCCTCATAGCAAGTGGCTTGCTATGGGGGCACTTGGCAAGGGGGAGGGCCAGGAGCATGAAAAATATGGAAAAAAAACATGTTGGTCACACTGGAGCAGTTCCAGCACATTAGTGTGCTCTAGCCCTGCGAGAAAGAAAGCTCACTGGTCAAGTATAGGTTAAGTAGATCAAACAAGATATATATCATTACCTGCGTGGAAAGGTGGTCTTCACTGTGTTTTGGATAAATCCATAGCAGCAAGGGCAGATGACAAAGCCTGCTCTGGCAGCAATGCAGTGTTCAATCACCATATCTGTCGCCACTCCACATGCATGCAGTGCTACCTACACAGAATATGGACACTGTTAGCGTACATACAAATTTTGGCCATTTCCAGACTAGATGTCTGTGTTTTAATGAACATTTACACATGTGCTTTGGAGGCATTTCAAACCTAAACCTAAGAACACAATGTCATATATTGCAGCTCCCCAGCCCTTAGATGTGATGACTGTGTTTGTTTTATTTATTTTTTTAGGTCAAGTACATTTTTTGCAGGTACAGAAAAATACCTTTGACATTACTCTGGCGAAAAAAAGGATGAAGATTTTTACTTGCACCACTGCACCTTAAAGAACAGTCAGCACTATTTGCACTTTAACTTCCTCCATGAGCTCATCTCCCCACAGCTATTACCCTTTTGTATCAATTGACCCTTCCTTTTTAAATTGTAAGCTCTAACGAGCAGGGCCTTCTGATTCCTCTTGTACCAAATTGTAATGTAGCTGTAATGTCTGCCCTCATGTTGTAAAGCGCTGCACAAACTGTTGGCGCTATATAAAACCTGAATAATAATAATATTTTATATCAATAGATTTTAACAGATTTTAATCTGCAAAATCCTGTGCATTTATTTATTTGTACAAAAAGTGAATTTGTCCTTTAAGGGCTAAAGCCCAGTACAAAAAGGCTTGAATGTTGGGAGACATCAGCTGGTTTAAAAAAAAACAAAAAAAAACAAAAACAAAAAACAACACCCAACATTCGGCCCCTGTGTATACCATCCTGCCCAACAGAAGCTGGCCATTTGGCTTCTGTCAGACGAGCACGCTGGAAAACCAGCAGCGGACTGACTCCTGATCAGCACACTCAGCCAATGGCGAAGAGCGCTGATTGGAGTGTTCTGGTGGGGGGGCTGTCCCCCTGTCATAACATAACAGCTCAGCCGGGGAGATCGCTATACTAACTTCGCACAGTTTTTTTTTTCTCGTTCCACCCAAGATATATCAGGCATGTATGTATATCAGGCTTAAGAAGACATTCTACACAGGTATGTTAACAGAACTTAGCAATTTGCTGTTCATCTTCTCAACACATAGAATTTATACATTTTGAAGGAAGTGGTATAGTATACAGTGCCTTGAAAAAGTATTGCTACGCCTTGCAATTTTCCACAATTTGTCATGTTACAACCAAAAACGTAAATGTATTTTATGTGATCGACCAACGCAAAGCGGCACATAATTGTGAAGGGGAAAGAAAACTTTAAATGGTTTTCAACATTTTTGACAAATAAATATATGAAAAGTGTGGGATGCAATTGTATTCAGCCCCCCGAGTCAATACTTAGTAAAACTGCCTTTCGCTGCGATTACAGCTGCAAATCTTTTTGGGGATGTCTCCACCAGCTTTGCACATCTAGAGAGTGACATGTTTAGCCAATCTTTTTTGAAAAATAGCACAAGCTCTTGCCACAGATTCTCAATTGGATTTAGGTCTGGACTTTGACTGGGCCATTCTAACACATAAATATGCTTTGATCTAAACCATTCCATTGTAGCTCTGGCTACAATGCAGGTGGCCGGGGGGGACCCCTCTCCCGCCGCCAATAACAGTGATCTCACAGCGAATACACTGCAAAGACCACCATTATCGTTTACCGAACTGCCTGAAGAGATGGATACCTCGGTTGTGGCAGCAGCTGCTGCCATTACCGGGATATCCCTCTTCAAAAAAGGGACGTACATCATCGTGCGGCAGTCGGTAAGTGGTTAAAGGTAAACGGGCACACAAAGTTCACAAGGTACTGTTGTAGGACTACGTTTGAAAAACAACTCATGACAAAGTGACATAAATTAATTGGTCCCTGCAAACAGTTCCTGCCTGGCCTATAGCAAAATGATGGCCGGGTGGTGGTTCAGTTATCCTGACTAGTCGTCATATGACATCCAGCAGGATAACAGCCACTGCGCGCCCATAGGGGCGGGCATCATGGCGATCGGTGGTGCGGTGTCTCAGTCTGACACACCGCTACACTGATCTCGGTAAAGAGCCTCCGGCGGAGGCTCTTTATCACTTGATCAGCCGTGTCCAATCACGGCTGATCACGATGTAAACAGGAAGAGCGGTTAATCGACTTTTCCTAACTCGCATCTGACAGAAGCGAGTAGTGGAGAGCCAAAAGGCGGCTCTCCTGACAGGGGGGATGTGCGCTGATTGTTTATCAGCGCAGCCCCCCCTCGGATGCCCACACTGGACCACCAGGGAAGCCCCCAACATATGGATGGCCAGGTATGTACCCCATGGCCATCCACATATAGAAAAATATGCCAAATATATGCTAATCAGTGCCCACAAATGGGCACCGACTGGCAACATTATGCAGCAGATCAGACAAGTGAAGCCCAGCAATGCCACCCAGTGTCCTCAGTGCCCATCCATGCCCACCTATCAGTGACCATCAGTGCCCATCCGTGCCACCCATAAGTGCCCATCAGTGACACCTTTCAAGAGGAAGTAAACCCTGATGAGTTTACTTCCTCTTTGATTCCCTGCAAAGTTAAAGCATAATGGGCTACTATGCATTGCATAGTAGCCCATTATGTGTCACTTACCTGACACAGGAGCCAGTGAAGTCACCGCTGTCCCCTGTAGTCCGGAGCATCCATCTTCTCGTGGGTCTCGCTGCTCCGCCGCTGTCATTCGGCGAAGCCGTGGTGACGTCACTCCCGCGCATGCACACGGGAGCCGCCACTCGCGGCATATCGCCGTTGACAACGGCGCGCCGCTGTCTACGGTGCATGCGCCGTAGACATCGGTGCCCGTCTTTCGGCAAATATCTCCTAAACCGTGTAGGTCCAAGTGGTTTGTAAGGGTTTACAACCACTTTCAGTGCCCATCAGTGCTGCCTATCATCAGTGCCACCTCATTGATGCCACCTCATCGGTGCCACCTTATCAGTGCCCGTAAATGAAGGAGAAAACTTAAACTTTTTTTTTACAGAAACTAAGAAAAACGTATTTTTTCAACATTTCAGCCTTTTTATATTTGTTGCGCAAAAAATAAAAATCGCAGAGGTGATCAAATACCATCAAAAGAAAGCTCTATTTGTGGGAACAAAATGATAAAAAATGTGTTTGGGTACAGTGTAGCATGACCGTGCAATTACCATTCAAATTACAACAGCACTGAAAGCTGAAACTTGGCTTAAGCAGGAAGGTGTATAAGTACCTGGTATTGAAGTGGTTAAAGAACAGTTTAATAGGTAATTTGTAAGTAAAACTTACACAGAATGCAGTTTCAAAGAATGCAAAGCATCCTATTTAAGATAAAGACTGAAGTATCTGTGACCTCCCACCAGTAGAATGAGAGTCGCTGACCAATGTACAGTTATGGGGAGGGGTAATCTGCTCTTCTATTATGTATATAGATATTACCATCTGACTTGGGTTTCTGAAGCTTTTAGAAGATGAGGAGGATAGGAGAAGATGAAAGACAAAAAACAGACCATATACTTCGAGTTCATTCTTAGGATGTGGAGGGGGCACATGTATACAGAAATGTTCGCTATATTTTCATTTGTGGTCATGTATAACTGCCTAGTAATCTTGTGTAGAGAGTCATCTGTTTAGTAACACCGTTATAATTTAAGGAGTATTTTATAGCTTTCACATTACAGTAAACTAAGTAAACCAAACAAATTACAAATGTGTTTTTTTTTTTGTATATTGTTGGGTTCATGAACGTATCCAATAATTAAATCACCAATGACACATTCTGTGTGGGTGTATTTTAAGAACATCTTCATAATAAACTATTATCACAGTGACAAAATTGAATTTTAAGTTTCAGAATCGACTCATCTAGTATCCTGACAATATGCAGAGAAATGTCATTTCTGAAAACGACATGGGTTACCATTAATAACAGAACACAACGTGAAAAAAATAAACAAAGAAAGCTGGTCATCATAGATTGTCAGTACCACATGGCTCTTCTGGGTGTGGAAGGATTTGTGCTGAAAGGGGGGGATTTGGCCTGGAGGTGGGATTCAGGGGGACAGTATTAGTGCCGGCAGGAGATTGGAAAGAAGAGGATGAGAGGATTTGTGATTGGGGGGAGAGAATTTGTGCTGGGAGGTGGGGTAGAAGAATAGTGCTAAGGAATGGGGGGGGGGGGGGGGGTAAGGATGATTTGTGTTGGGGAGGAAGGGAGATAATTTGTGCTGGGGGGGAACTTTTGTGGGGTAAGATGATTTTTGCTGGGGGGGGGGGGGAATAGTGCTGGAAGAGTTTTGTTGGGGGGAGGGGTGATTTGTGCTGAAGAGGTGGAATTTGGGAGGGAAAAGGGTTGTGTTAGGAAGAGGAATTGGCTGAAAGGGGAAAAGTGGGAAGGGGGGATTTCTGTTGGGTAGGGGAGATTCGGGGGAGGGGGGTGATTTGTGCTGGGGGAGAGAATTTGTGCTGGGAGGGGGAATAGGGAGGGTTAGGGAGAACAAGATTTGTGCTGGGTTAGGGGGATTTGAAAGGAGAAATATAACTTTTGCTAGGGAGAGAATATTGGGGGAGAGAGAGAAAAGGATTTGTTCTAGGATGTGGAATGCAGTGGGGGATAGAATTTGGGCTAGGAGGTTACACAACCTGGACTCCTGTGCTCTATTCATTTTGTACTTTTGACCCTTGTACTCTGCACATGTGTTGCTATGGATATTTTTGGGTGGTTTTATAGACATATGTGAATTATTAAATGTTAAGACCACGTGATGTATTTTAGAAGCCAAGTCTCCCCTATTGATATGTAAATTAATTAGTTGGACTAGTTTATGAGCTCAGATCACAGGATATGATGTACAGGAAGTTAGGAGAGGGGAATACTTTTGAATAGACCATGTGGGTCAGACAAAGGACAGAGTTGTTTTGAGAGTCCCAAGGAAATGCTAGACTCTAATAAAAAAAGCCATGTGAAGATTCCATCATAAAGAATGATCCAAGTTAAGTAGCTCATTAGTATACTTCTGCCTATCCCATAAATTGTTCATGCTTAAACCACTTGCTGACCTGTGCACGTCGATATACGTTGGCAGAATGGCACAGACAGGCAAATGGGCGTACCTGTATGTCCGTTTAAATTTGCCGCCGTGCCATCGCATGCACGCTGCCAGCTGGTCGGTACCTCCGTGAATTGGATTGTGGGACCCACGGACTCAACCGCCGTGGGGATACCCGTAATCGTCTCACAGGGAGGAAGAACAGGGAGATGCTAATGTAAACAAGCATCTCCCATTCTGCCTAGTGACAGTGTCACTGATCTCTGCTCCCTTTCATTGGAGCAGAGATCAGTGATGTGTCACACACAGCCACGCCAGCCACTGTTAGAAACATGCCCCAGGACACACTTAACCCCTACACTGCCACCTAGTGGTTAACTCCTTCACTGCCAGTGTCATTTACACAAGAATCAGTGCATTTGTATAGCACTGATTGCTGTATAACTGACAATGGTCCCAAAAATGTGTCAAAAATGTCCGATGCGTCCTCCATAATGTCGCAGTCACGATAAAAATCGCTGATCATCGCCACTACTAGTAAAAAAAAAAATAATAAAAATGCCATAAAACTATTCCTTTTTTTGTAAACACTATAACTTTTGCACAAACCAATCAATAAACGCTTATTGCGATTTTTTTTACCAAAAATATGTAGAAGAATACGTATCGGCCTAAACCGAGGAAAAAAAAAGTTTTTTATGTATTTTTGGGGGATATTTATTATAGCTCTATTTCTGGGAAAAAAGGGAGTCAGTTTTGTTTGGGAGCCAAGTCGCACGACCGCGCAATTGTCAGTTAAAGCGACGCAGTGCAAAAAGTGGTCTGGTCTTTGGCCAGAAAAACGGTCCGGGGCTTAAGTGGTTAAACAGGCAGTTTATACATTATAGGCATATTTTGTTATACTTTGCATGCTATGAATTGTGTATCCTGAAGTTGTACATGCATTTTTTTTCTGTTTAGTAAAGGCATTAATACACTAGAGTTTTAATAGCTTCCTTGGCTTATACTATAAAGTAACCTTACAAGAAAAACAGACCATCACACACACCTGATCTAAGCATTTTGTGCATTCTGTACTCCTGACCCCTTCACTCTGTGTGTTACACAATCCTGACCTTTTCACGCTGTATGTTACGTATTCTTGATCCCATGGCATGATGGATAAGTATCTGCCTGTATTTCTTAGCACTGAGGTCACCATTGATCAAGCATTGTTGAGGACCGTAGACACAGTGGTCAACCAAGGAAACTTAATGCAGTAGATAAAAGACATCAAGCTTACTTCCCTTCAACATCGGAAGATGTCCAGCAGTGTGATCATCACACTACTGGCAGAAACCTGTGGGTGTCAGGCACACCCATCTGCTGTTCGGAGAAGTCTGGCCAGAAGTGGTCTTCATGGAAGAATTGCAACCAAAACTTTATACCTCTGACAAGAGAAACAAGGGTATGCAACTCAACCATGCATGAAAACATAAATCTGGGGTGCAGAAAAATGGCGGCAGTTTTTTTTTGCAGAAGGGCTGGAGAGCAGTACAATAATGAGTGTCTGCAGATAGCAGTGAAACATGGTGGACCTTGCAAGTCTAGGGTTGCATTTCTGCAAATGAAGTTGGAGAATGGGTCAATGCCTAGAAATACAGGTAGATAATTATCCATCATGCCAGACCATCATGGAGATGTGTGATTGGTCCCAAGTTTATTTTGCAACAGGACAGCGACCCCAAACATACAGCCAACGTCATTAAGAACTATCTTCAGGAATGTTCTCCTCCTACCCATCACAGTGCTCCTTAAGGCCGCGTACACACGCGGGGACTGTTCGCTCAACTTTGTCCGCTGAACAGTGTTTCGGCGGACAGTCCGCTCGTGTGTGGGCTTCAGCGGACAGTTTCAGCGGACAGTCTGACGAACAAAGTTTTTCGAAAATTCTGTAAAACTGTCCGCTGAAACTTAGTTTGAGCGGACAGTCCGCCCGTGTGTAGGCTTGTTCGTCAAACTAAGTTCCGCGCATGCTCAGAAAGGATTTACACGGCGAAGGTTGCATTGCAGTGTATAGGACGTCGTATTTCTAGTCCCGTCGTACGTGCCGTTCACGTCATCGCGCACGGTTTCAGCGGACTGTTCGTTCGTTGTGTGTGGCCAAGTCCGTCCATGCTAATTTTGAGCGGACTGTCCGCTGAAACTGTTTGACGAACAAAGTTGAGCGAACAGTCCCCGCGTGTGTACGCGGCCTAAGTGTTACCTACAACTCTGTTTCTTCTTCTCAATTGCCACTTTCTGTGGGGAGGCCACCAAGGCTCTGTGCTTGGACCTCCTTCTCTTCTCTATCTACGCCTCCTCCCTTGGTCACTTGATAACCGCCTATGGCTTCCAATACGATCTATACGCCGATGACACCCAAATCAACAGTATCTGTATCCTCTTCACATCACTTCTTCAGTCTCCTCTCTTACTAACTGACATATCAGCATGGCTGTCGCACCACTTCCTTAATCTAAATCTCTCTAAAACAGAGCTGATAATATTCCCCCACCCATGCCCACCTCAATGACTTTTCCATCAAAATCAATAATACAACCATCAATTCCTCCCTCGTGCCAGGATACTAGGTGTAATCCTAGACTTATCCTGTCCTTATAGCCATAAATCTAATAGTTGTCAAAAGCTTGTAGACTTCACCTCCGTAACATCTCTAAAATACGCCCCTTTTTAACAAATGAAATCACCAAGCTACTCATTTCAGGTGATCCCTATTACAAAATAAACTTTTAACACTTCTAATTTTGAAGAGCTTTCTTAATTTACAGTATTTTTCACACTTGCCTAAAACCTTTGCACATAACTGTATTCATTCTCGATCAATAAATAAGTAGATGTTTTCTGCTATTCATGTTGTAAGAGAAATGTTGTGGTTATGGCTGAAGACATGCAGTGACCATGTGTTGTTTTCTCACCATGTTATTATATTATGAGTCTTCTACACACTTTCAAAGCATGTTCCGACATCAAAAGTCTCTTTCAAAAAGCTCAAACGCCAGCGTAAAATGATTCCTGCGTTCTTTTATATATATCATTTTGCTTATAAAATAACATTTTGAGCATTCAAGAGTACGGTCATCCTTCAAGATTCACAAGTGACTTGGCCGGCATCAAAAGTCTGCTCACACAACAGCATTTATGTATATGACATAAGATACGGTGCATGCATAAACCAGGCATACATTACTCATGCACTATGAACCCTATTAGTACCAT
Organism: Lithobates pipiens; assembly: GCF_037356315.1. Taxonomy (NCBI): domain Eukaryota; kingdom Metazoa; phylum Chordata; class Amphibia; order Anura; family Ranidae; genus Lithobates; species Lithobates pipiens. Next base: position 279,719,682 of record NW_027507718.1, on the reverse strand, counting down.
GTCAGACCATGCCTTTGTACTCTCGACATACTTGACCGATACATACACTCTGCCCAGGAAATGTTTAATAGGAGGGTGGGAAATGGATGGAGTGGCAGTGGGATTTAGTCTGTACTGTATAACACATCCATTGGTTTACAACTTTGCATTATTCCTTATTTTAATGTGTTCTTTAGTGTTAAAACACAAAAATAGAGAACTAGCATTATTCAGAAAAGCATAATAATATGTAGACCATATATATTGCTCCATTGTATTCTGTTTTGTAATGCAATGTAGCTTCCTCTTTGTATCTGAATGGGTCAAGGCTTTTTCCAGATCACTGGATACTCTGATGGATAGCTGTGATCTGTAACAGCTAAATCCTAGCAAAAGCAATTGCTTTTTAAAACAGGAGGAGGAGGAGGAGGGCTTGTCTAAGGTCACATCTGACTGGTTGATAAAAGTGCACTTGAACATTACTTATACACATGGCATTGTGGGTGAACGGGTCATGACAGCTTACTTTCATCACTAGGTTAAACCACATTATAAGTCAGCATTCTTCCAACATCTTTATGAGACTCACTCTTCTGGTACCATGTTTACTCAAGCTAGGCCTTAAAAATGAGAAATTCCACAATGACATGTGGTTGCACACCATTTCAGCTATACAACGTGCAGAAAATAAATGTTTCTTCACTTGTTAACGCGTTAAGTAGAGGCGCTGCTATAATATTGAATTACTATATAGGCAATTCTGGAAGGAAAATATGTTCTGTTTAAAACAAAAATGTAGGTAGTAATAGATAGTATAGGTAGTAAATAAATAGTAAGGCCATTCCATAAGTTCAACTGCATTCATAATAACTTTCTCCAAAAAATGTTTACTTCACACCAAAGTTCGGATTTGTTAAAAAAAAATTTATAAAGTATTTATTTAATTTTGTGTTTCTAATGAAGTGTTATTTATCTTCACACCTCAAAAATCTCCATATTCTGCTCAATTTAAGACACCTCACAGCCAACTGAAGGTTAGTAGCATTATAACGTTACGTGTACAATACTATATAGATATAATAAAATAACTAATAAGACGCTAATCACACCATTTTGAATGGTAACATAGCAAATAATAGATATTAGGTAAAATACTTAAATTTTAGTGTACTGATCCCTTATAAAAAGGATACAGCAATAACAATGCAATATGTTTGCTAAACGCCTTTTGATTTACTAGCTGGATTATACTGTATTTAATCTTGGAAGAGTCAGGTCTCAAACCTGATTTCTGTGGTGTGAATTCTCAAACCTGAGATATTATTTAAAGCCTAACTCCAGCCAAATGTAAAGACAAAAATGAATGCAGCTCTGTATTAACTGAGTATTAAAGTGATTGTAAAGGATTGTTTTTTTCCCTATAAAAATAACAAACATGTTATACTTACCTGCTATGTTGCAGGGGATTTGCACAGAGCAGCCCATATCCTCCTCTTCTCTGGTCCCTCTTCTGTAATCCTGGCCCCTTCCTCCTGTTCAGTGCCCCCATAGCAAACAGCTTGTTATGGGGTACCCAAGCCGAGTCACAGCTCCCCGTGTCTATTCAGACATAGAGCCCGGCCCTGGCCTCTCTCTTCCCTGATTGGCTAGCTGTCTTAGATTGACAGCAGCGACAGCCAATGACACCGCTGCTTTGTCTCAGCCAAACAGGAGGGAGAATGTCAGACGGCTGAGGCACTTGTGGACATCGCTGGACAGAGAGGGACCTCAGGTAAGTGTTTTACGGGGGCTGCTGCACAAAGAAGGCTTTTTATCCTAATGTATAGAATGCATTAAAATAAAATAAAAATCTTCTGCCTTTACAACCAATTTAAAGTGGTTCCAAAGCCAGGTCATGTTTTATCCTAATGCATTCCCCCATTAGGGTAAAAAAAAGTCCCAGTATTTGTATCACCGCCTTACCCCACCCTATACTTACCCAAGTCCTCATTCAATCCAATGTGGTGACTGTCTCTAGGGCAGTGTTTCTCAACTCCGGTCCTCAAGGCGCCCCAACAGGTCATGTTTTCAGGCTGTCCATTATTTTGCACAGGTGATTTAATCAGTTTAACTGCCTTAGTAATTACCACAGCCATTTCCCCATAGGGAAATCCTGAAAACATGACCTGTTGGTGCACCTTGAGGACTGGAGTTGAGAAACACTGCTCTAGCGGCTCTTGCCTCTCTCTCAGCATTCGCAGGACAAAGAGGCAGCAGCAGAAGCCATTAATCAAATCCTGTGAGGCAGAGAGCGAAGGGTGGGGCTGAACTGCACTGGGTGTGTCTATAAATGCGCACAGCTCAGCTCAGAAATGAGCCTGCACAAAGAATGGAGCACCGGTGGTGGAACCCAGAAGAGAAGATTTTGGCCCGCTCTATGCAATACCATTGCACAGAGCAGATAAGAATTTTCTTAAAAGGTTTGTTATTTTACTATATAATTTACAACTGCTTTAAATGTATTATTCAATTTGATATCAATCTTTTGCAAGCCAATGTAGATGTGTAGAGATCATACTGGGAGAGGTAGAAGGAGCGAGCAGAGAGCTGAACTTATTAGTGCGCCGCTTCTCCTTTCACTGTTCAGTCACAGGCTGGGAGTTAAGAGGAGACCTTTACGTTTACTGAACTTCAGTGGAAAATAAACAGGTCTCCTGTCCTGCCAGATAGGACTGTCCTGTGAAGCAAATATGTGTAAAGGGCCATACACATTGGCTGAATATCGGGCAGCTTCGACCAGGTCTATAGAACCTGTCCAACACTCAGCCGGTGTGTACGGCAGCCGGTCCAACAGTTCGGCCAGCTTCTATCGAAGGGGCATGTCTGAAAAAAGGTCAGCCGATTGACACCCAATCAGTGCTCTCAGCCTGACCGGTGTGTTCTGGTGGGGGCAGAAACACAATAGCTCAGTGGGGGAGATCCCTGTACCAACATTGCATGGTTAGTACAACGGCTACTCCTGAGTTCTTCCAGGTTTTATTTCCTTCAGCCCGCTGGGTTGAAGGGAAAAAAGAATTGTTATGCCATGTACACACGATTGGAAATTTGGCCAGCAAAAGACCAATGAGAGCTTTTGGTCAGAAAATGTGATCATGTGTATGCTCCATCGGACTTTTGCTGGCCGAATTTTGGCCAGAAAAGATTGAGTGCATGTTCTAAATTTTTCGGTTGGAAAAAGTTCCTATCCGAAAATCCGTTCTTGTGTATGCAAATCCGATGCACAAAAACTTACGCATGCTCAGATTCAACTACGAGATGGAAGCTATTGGCTACTGAACTTCCTTTTTTTAGTCCCGTTGTACGTGTTGTATGCCACCGCGTTCTTGACGGTTGGAATTTGGTGTGACCGTGTGTACGCAAGGCAGCTTGAGCGAAATCCCGTCGGAAAAACCATCAGAGCTTTTTCCAACCAAAATTCCGATCATATGTACACGGCATTAGTTTGTACCAAGCTTAAATCTCAGCACTGGCTGACCCTTCCTTTTACATTGTAAGCTCTAATGAACAGGCCCTTCTCATTCCTCTTGTATTGAATTGTATTGTAACTGTCTGCTCTCACTTTGTAAACTGCTGCGCAAATTGTTGGTAATATATAAATCCTGTATAAAAAGCATTATAATAGTAATAAAAAATAATAATAATTTGGAAGGTAAAATGACTCCCATCTACATAATTCAGCTGTTTGCCTGAAGTTCAGCTTGAAGGTTTAATGATGTTTCAGTATAAAGGATATCAAATGCATACTGGGAAGGATGTGCCTAACATCAAACCTACAAGGTTTTGCTAAACAGAACCAGGGAGGTTGTTAGAAAAGTTTTAAATGTTTATTGTGTGACTATTAGAAAAACAATATTCCTGAGACTGATTTTTAAAAACTTACTTCTGAGCACATTATTGTATTAACTTGTTGTATTGTTTTGTCTTAACTAATTCCATAGTAAGTTGTAGGATGATTAGGTTTAACTAAATATGATAGCCTAAGATTGTACGGGAAACATGAATACCAAAATAAAGTACCAGTTTGTACCAGACACGTTATTTATGTTTCCTCAGCCAATAGAAGCATAGAGGTGGTATTCTTGTAGGAATAAGGGGGGGGGGGGCGACACATTCTTTTGGGAGACACTTTCCTTCAGCTTCTGTCCTGTAAACATGTCTCCCTTTTGTGGGCCACATCAGAAATAAATGGTCTGCTTCTCAATACATCTGGAGTTTTGAATGATTACAAGAGAAGATTCCTAACAGAGGTGTTGATATCGTTTTGGTGTCTGTGGTGAGATAATGAGCAGCAAAAATCGAATTAGATATGTGCACAACAGAGCTCTTTTATGCTTCATTTAAATCTATATATTAGTGACTGGATGCAAATAAAAGAGAGGAAACTTGGAAGAATGTTCTGCCCTTGTTCATAAATAGCAGAATAGGTTGTATTACATAGGTGTGAAAGGCTTTCAATAACAGGTAGTGAGAAAATTCATGAAACCAGATTAATGCTCTGTTTCCACTACTGCGAGTTGTTGTGCGACTTGACACATGTGAAGTTGCATGACAAGTCAAAGTTCATGTATTTCAATGGTCCCCGTTCTAACTGGTGCGACTCAAGTTGCAGCGACTCCAAAAAAGGTTTTTGTACTACTTTGTTCCGGCTTCGGTTCAACTTGTTCTCCCATGGTTCTCCCCAATCGCATGACATCACATCAAAAATCTCATTGCAAGGTCGTACTGTAAATCGTGCAACTTTGGGGTCGCAATAGTGGAAACGTAGCCGAAGAAGGCACCAAAAAAGTTTCCATATATATATTTTTTTTTAAACGACCTCTGTAACTTCTCTTTACTAATTTTGTAGAACAAGAAAAACAAAAACAAAAAAAGACACTAAAAATATTTTTGGGTACAAGGTGAAATGTAAAATGTGCTTGTTAGCCTAAATGTAACCATGTGCAAAACTAACACAAGAATTAATATGCTCTCGGATAAATAGTACATGTAAAATACAGTACATGTATAAAGCATAGCATTGGACACATTCAGATAACATACCCCAATATTAAAGGCTCCTATAAAATAATCCAAATTAGCTTGAATAAACCAGATGTTTGATAACCCCAATCCATCACTCCTCTCTTTAGCCCGAATCAGAGACTCTTCTTTATTCTCAATCAGAACAACCTGCAGGCAGAAAATAAACAAATTATTCAGCCACAGCTGTTCCGCTAATAAATATTAAAAAATATACATGGTATCTGCATTATTTGAACTAAATATACATAATGCAAGTTCTCTTTAGAAAGTTTAGATCATCATTCTGTGGAGCAATTTCATATATCGCTGTATTAGCACCATGCCTTGCAGTGCTAGGGTCCTGAATTCAGTTCCTACCTGGGATCATATCTGCAAACATTTGACTGTTCTGCCAATGTCTGGTTTTCTTTCCCCCCACATGTGGCAAATTGTAGTCACCAGCACATCACACAGTTCATCATGAGTGCTTTTATACATCACATGCAGTTTCGGAGCCTTGATAGACTCCTTCTTCAGGTACTCTTTCCTCAGGCAACCATCTCTGCTGCTTGAAGGAGTTCATGGAGGCTATGAAATGTTGCAGTTTACCATGTAATGAATTAGGCCAGGTTCACACTGGTACGACATGACTGTTATACAACTGTCATGCTACTTTGCCCTATGACATAAGTCCTACTTCGGTCCTACTTCCGTCCGACTTGAATGAGCAGGATATGATTTTGCCCGACTTTGAGTCTGACTTGTCCTTTGACCAATCAAAACAATCCCAGTGTCACCTAAATTCCTTTTCCTGCTGCTGTCGAATGGTTAGGATGAAGATCTGATGTCAATGATACTGAATGGGCTGAAAATGGACCAAAGTAGTACAGGAACCTATTCTAAAGTCGGACCAGTTAAGGCGGAAGTAAACACGTTGACTTAACAGTTTCAAAAATGTGTTACATTTCCGACACGTGCAGGAAATGTAACTGTCACATTGTTTGTGCTCTCATCCAAACTGTCAAACCATCCAATGGCTGGTGTCATAACTGATCACATGTGCGGCATCATGGCAGTTGTAATTTAAACAGGGGCCAAGATGGCAGCTTCCTTGGCTGAAAACTTTAAGATGGCTCTCATAGGGAACCATTGATTTGTACAAGTCATACAACACGTGCTCCCAAAGTCGGAGCGTATGTTGCACCATTGTGAACCAGGCCTTAAAGTGGTAATGATTAGTGATTTGGTAACTACAACTACTCGCATAGGACGGTGACATTTGTGATTTGTCCACTACGATACCCATACCCAAGGGTCAATTCAAACCAGTCCAGTCTGCTGTGTTGTGCTAAATGCATGCAGGTTAATGCACACTACGTTGCGTGGTTATATGCAGTGCATTAGGGAAGATTGTTATGCATTGTGTGTAACCCCTTAGAACCCATTCACAAAAGTCCAGTCTGCCATGGTTTGTTAACGCATGCTGTGTCATGTATTAACCTGCTTTGCGTTAAGGCAGCCTATTCATTTAAATGGGTTTTCTAATGCACCATAATGGACAAAAAAAAAAAAAATGTGCATGCTACTTTAGCCTGCTCCACCTGAGGCCTATCCTCTTATGACATATGTATTTTGCTTTGTTTATCTGATCAACTTACCAAATGTGTTTCCTTTTTATGGCTTTAAATGTACTGATGGCTTGCATTTGTATCACACTTTGATAAACTTTAATAAAATCTTTGAACAAGAAGAATTATGCATGCAGCATTTTTGGTAGTTCACCACACCACAAGTAAGTGTTGCACTGCAAAGCAGGTACATTTTAAAGGTGTGCTTAAGTGTAATTCAAAAAGAAAGGGACCACAACACAGCAATGCATATAATGTGCATTACGGTAAAATGCGTGTTATGGCAGTGCCCTAGTGTTAAAGAGGAAGTAAACCATGATGGGTTTTACTTGCTCTTTATTTCCCTGCAAAGGTAAAGCATAATGGGCTACTATGCATTGCATAGTAGCCCATTATGTGTCACTTACATGAAACTGAAGCCTGTGATGTCACCGCTGTCCCTACTAGCAGCGAGCGTCCATCTTCACCCCTCTTCCTTCAGGGGCCGGAGTCGCATGACGTCACTCCCGCACATGCGCGGCAGAGCCACCAGTCACAGCATGACCCTTTAGAAATGGCACGATCTGCCCTTTCTAAAGTGTGAATACACCGTAGACATTGGCGCATGCACTGTAGACATCCGCACACAGCTTTTTTGTAAATATCTCCTAAAACGTGGAGGTTTAGGAGATATTTCCAGCACCTACAGGTAAACCTTAATATAGGTTTACCTGTAGGTAAAAGTGGTTGTACAGGGTGTACAACCACTTTAATGGACTCTAATTATTTCTAGCTATTTGAAGTGCGCCTGGATACACACAAAGATTGATGGTTTCCTTCCATAGGCTGGTAGGTTAAAAGAATTTTGCACTTTACCTGTAGATTTCTAAAACCGCACATGAGATCTCTTATATTTAAACAATAAAGAAGCTACAGTATGTCCTGTAGAATTTAGATTGTCATTCACAACACAAGAGAAGTTACTACTCAATTTCCATTTTCCTGTATGCTGGTGGGCAAGCAGCTAAAGAACAGCAGTATGTGTAGATTTATGTTCATTCCTAGGGTTTAGCAGGATAAATACCCCCCTGATCATGATGTTCACTCTTACATACCAGCAATACATACCGTTGATCTCCGAGTAACTTTTACGGCATTAGAACACCTCATAATTCCAATGCCATAGAAAACAAAGGAGACTATGATGTATATTTCATCTTATATCTCATTACATGGTGTTATGTCTACAATATATACACTAGGAAGCGGACGCTTTATCTCTATGAAAACACGGTTGAAATTCCTCTGCAGCAAACCCTTATTAGTCCTATTGAGTAAGCACAGGTTTGGCTGTTGTAGGGGGATTATAACCTCCTTCTGGCAGAATTGATATTAATGCTTAAATGTTCCCAGGAAAATCATGAAGAATTTTACAGTGAAATGTATTTTAATAAAATTAGTATATTTCAGCTAGCCTGATGATAGCTTATCAAGAATCACATGATCAGGTAAAGCTGGAACAGTGCTTAGCCCTTGCGTTTATTTTAATATTGGTCAAAGCATTTAAAATAAAAATATTGCTTCAGGTGACTTCCACTGATGACCCATTGTTATTGTTTCCAGATCAGTTACGGATGCACTCTATTCCATTACAAACAGATGGGGGACTATTGAATGGCCCAGCTTGGCACGCCGTTTACTCATGACGCTAGTTGATTCAGCCTTTCTTAATTTCCTGATGTTACTTTTATTATTAAAAATATATATAAGTGGTGTGCAGAGCTCACACCACTTATATATATTTTTTGTCACCTTCGGGAGTTGTATGTTCACCCTTGTGTGCCAGCTGCTGCAATTTATATAACACTCGTTTCTTATCTTTATTTTTATTATTGACCTGACCTAGCAGTGGCTGACAATCCTGTGCTGAACAGATTTATACTGGATTCATGGCAGCGATGAACAGCTGATATTGTGTGGGGGGCATGTTTCCATAGATCCGTCAGCTGTATATTTATATGAAATGCCAGCCTGTAATGCTAAAAAAGATCTCTTCCTTCCAGGCCCCTGGATGCCTTCTCTCCTGGATACTGGAAAACAGTGAGCTGATGTTGGGTGCACACTATTTTCATGCAAGAGCAGCTAGAATTGTGCTACAGTGCTACAGTGAAAAAAGTATTTCAGGAGAGATTTTGTTCCACTCCTCTTTGCAGATCCTCTCCAAGTCAGTAAGGTTTCTGGGCTGACGTTTGGTAACTCGAACCTTCAACTCCCTCCACATATTTTCTATGGGATTAAGGTCTGGAGACTGCACTGCCACTCCAGGGCCCTAATGTGCTTCCTTTTGAGCCACTGCTTTGTTGCCTTGGCTGTGTGTTTTGAGTCATTGTCATGCTGGAATACCCATCCACGACCCTTTTTTAATGCCCTGGCCGAGGGAAGGAAGTTCTTCCCAAAGATTTGACGGTACATGGCCCAGTCCATCGTCCCTTAGATGAAGTGAAGTTTTCCTGTCCCCTTGGCAGAAAAATACCCCCAAAGCATAATGTTTCCACCTCCAAGTTTGACGGTGGGGATGGTGTTCTTAGGGTCATAGACCGCATTCCTCCTCCTCCAAACATGGCGAGTTGAGTTGATGTCAAGGAGCTTGATTTTGGCCTCATCTGACCACAACACTTTCACCCAGTTCTCCTCTGAATCATTGAAATGTTCATTAGTAAACTTCAGATGGGCCTGTACATGTGCTTTTCTTTTTGAGCAGGGGGACCTTGTGGGCGCTGCAGGATTTCAGTCCTTGGCAGCATAGTGTGTTACCAATTGTTTTCTGGTGACTATGGTCCCAGCTGCTTTGAGATCATTGACAACATTCCCCTGTGTAGTTCTGGGCTGATTCCTCACCGTCCTCATGATCATTGAAACTCCACAAGGTGAGATTTTGCATGAAGCCCCAGATCTAGAGAGATTGACAATTATTTTGTGTTTCTTCCATTTGCGAATAATCACACCAACTGTTCTTACCCTCTTCGCCCAGCTGCTTGGAGATGGTCTTGTAGCCCATTCCAGCCTTGTGTAGGTCTACAATCCTCCCTGACATTCTTGGACAGTTCTTTAGTCTTGGCCATGGTGGAGAGATCGGTATCTGATTTATTGCTTCTGTGGACAGGTGTCTTTTATACATATAACCAGCCGAGATTAGGGGCACTCCCTTTAAGAGAGTGCTCCTAATCTCAGCTTGTTACCTGTATAGAAGACACCTGGGAGCCAGAAATCTTGCTGATTGATAGGGGATCAAATATTTACTTCACTCTTTAAAATGCAAATCAATTTATAACTTTTTTGAAATGCGTTTTTCTGGATATTTTCATTGTTATTCTGCCTCTCGCTATTAAAATAAACCTACCATTAAAATTATAGACTGATCATTTCTTTGTCAGTGGGCAAACATACAAAATCAGCAGGGGATCAAATACTTTTTTCCCCTCACTGTATACACAGTGTAAAGCCTAGGGAGGGAACAAGGTACAAGAATGAAAAACCTATGGATGCTGCAAGAGACACAATGCCAAAATAGACTCATCTGATCTTGCACGTTTAAAAAACCACTGCACAATGTGAGTGGAATGTTATTCCTTTTTTTTTTGCTAGTTTCACACAAAACAGAGCAACTGCCATTGTTGCTGTGTTGAGCTCAAGCATATTCGGCCTAAGAACCGAACCCACATGTGAGTATCCGCCAGGAAACGGACACCTGTATGGGTCACTAATCTGCAGCCAGGGCATTCCCCACAAATCAGCCGCACATACACACACTCCTTGTTGTGAGAAGAAGAATGCCGCAGCTGAAGATGGCTGGCTAGTACAGGTGAAAGCTTTCTAGCAGGCTCACACATATAGGTTTAAATCCTAGTCTGAACACACATGAGATCATCATACACACTGTAAGTTTTTAGCTGCCTTGCATTGGTTATGTTGTTAGAATGGGCTACTGATGTCTTGCTGTACCTTTAAAGTGGTTCTAAAGGCAGATTTTTTTTTACCTTAACATATTAAGGTAAAAAATATTCCAGTGGAAGAGTCGCCCCTCATCCCTCCTTATATTTACCTGACTCCTATCTCCATGCAGTGCTGTGTCCGTCTGGAGTGGCGCTGGTCTCTCTCTGTCACTAATTCCTCCAAAAACTATTCCAATGTTTAACTGCACAAAATGACTAATATATATGACCAAAGTTCAAAGGATACTTCCTGATTTTATGAAACAGAAACACATTATAGCACAAAGGTATACACAAAGGACAAGCTTCTGTCACACTCCTTTTAGGCAGACCACAAAGAACTCTAATGCCGCGTAAACACGACCGGACTTTGAGGGACTAGGTCCGATGGTCTTTCCGACAGACTTTCCGTGGAGTTCCGACGGACTTCCCAAATGAACGGACTTGGTCACACACAATCACACCAAAGTCCAATGGATTCGAACGTGATGACGTACGACTGGACTAGAATAAGGAAGTTCATAGCCAGTAGCCAATAGCTGCCCTAGCGTCGGTTTTTGTCCGTCGGACTAGCATACGCACGAACAGATTTCTCGGTCCGGCAGAGTTTCGGTGGAAAAATTTAAAACATGTTCTATTTCTAAAGTCCACCGGATTTTTGGCAAGCAAAGGTCCAATGGAGCCCACACAAGATCGAATTGTCTGACGGACTTGTTCCGTCTGACCTTTGCTGTCAAAAAGTCCGGTCGTGTGTACGCAGCATTATACATGAATGGATTGGTTGAACCCACACATCCTTTTTTTTCAATTTTTTCTTCATAGTGGCTTCTCAAAATAACAAATGGAATAATTTACAGGTTAGATGAGATATTAGGAGCGATAAAAAAAACGTTTTGATAATTAAATGTTCACACTTTATCATTTATACATCAGATGAAATAGGACAACTCACTAAGGATTAAGACAGAAGGATTTGGTTGCAAAAGAGGTACAGTCCCTCCAAATGAGAGGCAGTTGGGAGCTATGCCAGTTAGGCAAAACTTGATCATTTTGCAGTTTTACTTAACCTCCCTTGTACTAAGTAAATCTATAAATTAGACTGGTATGTCCTATTTTCCTTTAATCCGGGGCACAAAGGTATGCTTGAACTTTTATTACTCAATTGCAGTAAGCACATGTCTGCATCTTCCCCTCCTATATTCCATAGCTACACCTGCAGTGAAAAGATAAAAGTTATGTGCATTTTTCAAATATTTTCATCAGATGCAAATCCAGTATATGCAACATCAATGCCATGGCAGCAGGTGTAAACAGTGTGGCCACAGGGATCAGAAGGTCTATCCTGAGTTGCTTGCTTTCATCCTCAGCTCTACAGAGGTCTCTGATCACAGTTCACAACACTACGAACGTTGCTATATTTAGCGATCCATATCCTTATTAACATTTCTGAGCAGTAACATTGCTAAACTTGCTGAGAATCCTGGATGCAAAGTGCCCACAGGTGACTAGCAGGAAGAAGTTAGTAGGGTTTAGGCAAAGTAGATGGGGCCTTGGCATTGAACAGCACTAAGGCCTGGGGCTACTCTCTTGGTCAGCATGTATTTTACATGAAGCACTCTCCGTATTAGCAGCAGCAAACTGATTCTTTTTTTAATTTTCACACATACTCTGAAAAATATTCAGCTTGCTATGGACAGAATATAAAGTTCTTAAAAAAAAAAAAAAAAAAGAGGCCCAGAGACAGGAACTTTGGTTTGTGTGGTCTACAGAAATTAGCCTCAAATTGGAAATGCTTACCTGGCATAATGGAAGCATGTAAGCCAAAACAATCCCAACATGGCCCTGTGCAATGGAAAAAGCAATAATGAGATGCAAATTGGTTACAATTGGGAAATACATTTTTCTTTTTAAGCATTACTTTTGTGAGGCCATGAATCTGAGCATTCAACTACACTACTTATACATAAGAAACTAGAATAGAGACGAATGCCATAGTTTACTTTTATTGTTAAAGCTAAACTTCAGGCAGAACTATTCAGTCATAAAAAGTTTGAAACTTAAAGCCCAAGTTTATTAACATTTTTAAATATAAACAGGCACAAGGGACGGTACTTACATGAGAAATGAATGAGAAATGTCCCTAGCGGCTGCTCCCTTAGGCCTCTTTCACATGGCTGATCCCTTCAGGTCCCCCTGTCAGTTTCTCAGGTGGACCTGAACGGACGCTCCATAGAGGTCTATGGAGTGTCAGATGTCAGCGGTGACATGTCCGCTGACATCCAACCCGCTCCGATCCAAAAAAGTGTGATGGAGGAAAAACGTACTTTTCCATCCGTCATGGGATCAGATTGGGTGACGACGGACACTGCGGTCCATCGTCATCTGATCTCCCATAGGGGAGAGCGGCGCTCTGATAGGTCCATCCCTGCACAGTGTGCAGAGACGGACCTGTCATCTTCCTGCTCAGCGGGGATCGACGGAGCGATTCCCCGCTGAGCAAGCGGATATCCACGGGGTGGATCATCACTGATCTGCCCCATGTGAAAGGACCCTTAGTTGAACTCCTCTGTCCTCTACCCCACCCATACCCCTACAGCGGTAATTTTCCAGAGTTGTGGGGGTTAATACAAGCCACTGGACCCATCATAGGCACTTGAAAAGAGTGCCGACTATGTCCACCCTCCTCTTTCATTCATAGAAGCTTTTCTATAGCTTCCAGGGATAGGGAGAATTATAAAAAAAATGCTCCTTTTGGAGAGGCCCAGTCAGAGCAAATACCTTAACCTTATAACCTTATAGATTAAAAGTGCTCTATGAATGGAGAAGGCAAATCTTTCATTCATTCATCCTCTGTTCAAAGAGCTTTTTTTTTGCTGGAAGCTATAGTACAGCTACTATGAATAAAGTAGGGGGTAGGCAAGGGTGGGCATAGTCACTCTTGGGCTTAGCCCTAACCCCCAACTGCTCAAACCTCTCTATTAGACCTTTAATTATATGGGCATGTTCGCTGAGCAGCAGTGACATTTTGGAAGAGGGAGTGGATGGGACCATACAAAAAATAAAAAATTAAAAAAGCCTACAACATTGTTATAGGTTTTTTGCTAAAAGTAACCACTTATACTTTTTTTGTTTTATCATATTCTCAGCTTGAATTGACAACTCTTAACAAGTTTACTAAAGAAAGGTTATGCTGAATGTTTTAAATAACACTAGATGAGGTTATTAATACTCATCTAGTGTGATTTAATACTCACCTGCACCCCTATTCCCATAACCAGGAGGCATACAAAAAGTTAGCAAAATGAAAACACTACCTTGTTTCCAGTCTGTAGTAATGCACTCCCAGTCAATCAAAATATCAATGTACAGTGGTAAGAAAAAGTATGTGAACCCATTGAACTTAACGGGTTTTTCTGCAGTAGTTGGCCATAAAACATGATCTGACCCTCATCTAAATCACAGCAATAGAAAAAACACAATTCTCTTAAAGTGGGGCTCCACCCTAAAGTGGAACCCTCCCCCCCTCCGGCGCCACAATTGGCACCTTTCAGGGGGGAGGGGGGTGCAGGTACCTGTACAGTACAGGTATCTGCAACCACTTCCGGCATAGATATCCGCAGAATCTGCAGATATTTACGCCCCTTTCCGCAGGTCCCCCGCTGTCTGCTGGGAAACACATGGATCCCAGAGACAGCGGGGACCATCCTTATTGCGCAGCGCGACTCGCGCATGCGCAGTAGGGAACCGGGAAATGAAGCCGCAAGGCTCCACTTCCTGATTCCCATACCCAAGATAGCGGCGGCAGCACCCGAGAGACGATCGAGAGATCGGCTTCGGGTGCCGACATCGCGGGGCGCACTGGGCGGGTAAGTGTCCTTATTTTAAAAGTCAGCCGCTGCAGTATTTGTAGCTGCTGGCTTTTTTTAAAAAAAACGGCGGAACTCCCGCTTTAAGCTGATAACACACAAACAATTCTAATTTATTGTGTCTTTTTTTAATACAAACATTAAACATTCACAGTGCTGGAGGAAAATATAAGTGACCCCTTAACGTTAATAGCTGGTTGAACCTCCTTTAGCATCGATGATTTCAAGTAAGCACTTTCAGTAGCTCTAATGTTCAGGAGGAATTTTTGGCCACTTCTCTTTACAAAAATACTTAATTTGTAGGATGTCTGGTGTGAGCGGCTCTCTTGAGGTCATTCCACAGCCTCTTTATAAGGTATGTGCTCTAACTGGGCCACTTCAAAAGGAGAATTTTTTTTTTACAATTCTCCCTATCCCTGTATCATTAAGATGCTCATCTATTATATTATTATTTATTTATTTAAGGTACCCATATAGGGTCGTCAATTTACACAGCACTCCACACATACATCGCACATTCACATCGGTCCCTACCCTCAAGGAGCCCACAATCCAAGGTTCCCAACTTACATTGATATACTAGGACCAATTTTGGACAGAAGTCAATTAACCTACCAGCATGTCTTTGTAGTGTGGGTGGAAACCGGATTACCCAGAGGAAACCCACGCAGGCACAGGGAGAACATGCAAACTCATGGCAGGTAGTATCGTGGTTGGGATTCGAACCAGCATCCCTTTTTACTGGTAGGTGAGAGTGCTAACCACTACACCACAGTGCTGCCCACCTAAGACCCCTCTTGATCCAGCAATGTGCACGAGAGCCTCGGCTGTCCCGGGACTCCCTCTCCTCATCAAAATCAGATCACATTTTATAGCAAATTACTGCAGAAAAGCAGTTATGCAAGTATATGTAAACCCTCACCTTGTAAAACAACCCAGTCAGTTTAAGATAGAAATGAAAGGCAAAATATTTGTGTATAGATATACAAATGTATTTTCCTCTTTTTCATAAGTGATGATATTCCCTCTTTTCTCAGCTGTACAAGAGCTAGGGGAGGAAAAACAGCATTACACTGAACTTTACTGTAAAAGGGTTGTTGGACTGAACTTCCTGGGGGGGGGGGGGGGGGTGTCAGGGCAAGTCTGAATATTGAAGAAGGGCAGTCTGAGTTCCCAGCATAGCTAGGGAACTGACCACACTGTGCTCTTCTGCTTAGTGTGGTCAATTTTTAATAGAAAATCAGAGGGACTGGCTTCCTGCCAGAGATTTCACACAGAGGAGACAATAAAAAGAGAACAGGATATTTTTCCGTGTAAGCACATGGTGCAGCAGGTACATATATGGAATATGAAATGTTGGGTTTACATAAGCTTTATTTCCAAGGAGTTCATGTGCTTTTTCTTTCCACTGTACAATAGGGCATCCTGCCCTAATACAAGAAACACACACGTTAAAGTGATTGTAAACTCAAACTTTTTTTTACATACTTTTACCTAAGCATTTTTTTACCTTAATGCAAGTAATGTGCAAGGAATGCATTAAGGTAAAACATGTTTAGGCTTTAAAATCACTTAACGCACACCTGAAGTAAAATAATAACTTTAGGCCCAATCCTGTCCCATGATGCTGTCATGAACAACTAGTAGAGAAGCTAACTAATTGTTTACTTTCTACCTCTTTTAACAGGGGAGTAGGAAGTCAGCTGTCAATGCTCTGACACATTTTGTCCTCAAGATGTACTTAGAGTCTGGTAAATCATGTAGTTTCTCCACTGGAAACAATGAGAACTGAGAAGAAAAAAAATGGCTGGAGAAATTTCACTTTGTAGAATCTAAGCAAAAGAGATGCAAAGCTATATAGATTTTCCTGGCGCCAACATGGTAGCATACATGGGGTAGTAGTCCGGCCTACTTACGCCCACAGGACAAGTGAAAAGCTATAAATTGATGGTGCCCACACAACAGCCCATACAATTTCCCTTTGGTCACCAGCAGTGTCAACAGTCCTAATTACAGCTGATTTTGGCAGCCAGGTTGTAGCGTCTTCACTTTATAAATTAATGCCGCGTACACATGAGCAGACTTTGACGGACTAGGTCCGACGGTCTTTCCAACGGACTTTTGGCAGAGTTCCGACGGACTTTCCAAATGAACGGACTTGGCCACACACAAGCACACCAAAGTCCGACGGATTCGAACGTGATGATGTACGACCAGACTAGAATAAGGAAGTTCATAGCCAGTAGCCAATAGCTGCCCTAGCGCCAGTTTTCATCCGTCGGACTAGCATACACACGAGCGGATTTCTCTATAGGAACTGGGTCTGGCGGAGTTCCGGTGAAAAAAAATTATTTTTTATTTCTAAAGTCCGTCAGATTTTTGGACAGCAAAGGTCTGATGGTGCCCACACACGATCGAATTATCCGGCAGATTCGCTCTGTCGGACCTTTGCTGTCGAAAAGTCCGGTCATGTGTACGTGGCATTAGATTTGCTTAGGCTACCCACCCTGGTAGGTAGCTATTAGTCTATCATATGCTGCCACATTGGTACCAGGGATATGCAAAATTGTGTCATACTTACCTTGTAATTTTCCTTTCCTGGTGCCAATCCATGGCAAAATACGAAACCCACCCAGTTTGTTTCTAACATTTTATAGGGAATGGGCTGCTGTGTGGTGCATAGCACTGGTCCTGTGGGTGGAAGTAAGTGGGGCTACTACTACATGTATGCTGCCATGGATTGGTGCCTGGAATGAAAAAATAAGTATGGTACTATCTTCTATCTTTACATTGAGCTAATCCCCATCAGTTTGCTTTACTGAGTGAAAGAAAACCTCTACCAAGACATGAAATACACATTTACAAAAACAAAACAAAAAAACAAACCCTTTACAAAGAATTTATTGTGCGATTCACACAGCAAATGTTTGCTGGACATAGATCTGTCTAGATTTAATTCACTTGGCTATCATTTTCAGAGGGTTCTCTATATGTGTGATGCAGCAGCTGATGGGCGAATCTTGCTTGCTTTATGAATGTGATGGGTCAACCTTGCTTGTAATCTATTTTGTTGTATGCTGTTGTGTGAATCTTGCTTGTGCTTAAAGTGGTTGTAAACCCTTACAAACCACTTTGACCTACAGGTAAGCCTAGATTAAGGCTTACCTGTAGGTCCAAGAAATATCTCCTAAACCTATACGGTTTAGGAGATATTTACCTCAAGACAGCCACTGCTGTCTACGGCGCATGCGCCGTAGACAGCGGCACGCAGGCGCACTGGGCAGGCCGCAGATCGCGGTGATATGCCACGAGTGTTGGCTCCCGTGAGCATGCGCGGGAGTGACGTCATCGCGGCTCTGGCGAATCACAGCGCCGGAGCCGCGAGACCCGGAAGTCGCTCCGGGATCCATGGCAGCGGCGAAGAGGAAGACGGAGGACCGCTTTGGGGGCTTCGTTCTCAGGTAAGTTATTCATAATGAGCTAGTATGCTATGCATACTAGCTCATTATGCCTTTGCCTTGCAGGGTGTGTTTTTTTTCCCCTTTACTTCCTCTTTAAAGGGGTTGTATGGGTTTGTTTTTGTTGTTTTTTAAAATAACAAACGTGTTATACTTAACTCCACTGTGCAGTTTGTTTTGTACAGAGTGGCCCCGATCCTCCTGTTCTGGGGTCCCTGGGCGGCTGTCTTGGCTCCTCCCTGCAATAGCTAACCCCCCTCTGGGAAGCTCTATCCCAAGGGGGTTAGCTTGCAGGCGCGCTCCCTGTCATACACGCTGTGTCCATAGACACAGCGTGTATGACTTGGTCCCGCCCCCCGGCGGGCTGTGCCATTGGATGTGATTGACAGCAGCGTGAGCTAATGGCTGCGCTGCTATCAATCTCTATCTATCCAATAAACGGCCAGACTCAGTGGAGAAGAGAACAGCAGGTTAATGGGCTCAGGTAAGTAAATGGGGGGGGGGGGGGGGGCGCGTCATTGCCAGGTGTTTTTTCACCTTAATGCATAGGATGCATTAAGTTGAAAAAAACACAAACCTTTACCTTTAAGGCTGGCTATAGAAAGATCCAAATTCGGCCAGTTCAGCAGGAAACCAGCTGAATTATTCATCTATGGGCAGGCTGGTTGTACTGAAGTCAATCGATTTCAGTACAACAACCCTGACAATTTTTTTGTGTGATCACTGCTGCCAGCTATAGCTGACATTGTATTCTGATGGCGGGGAAACCTACAGCTGTCAGAATACAATGGCTCCACAGGAGGGATTCCCTCATCAACACTGACTATGTTAATAGGGGAATCTAACAATCTTCTTCCCTTCAACCTGTGAAAATTGTATGTGTGGTTTGCTTAAATGTGACAGGCAAATGTTGTTATTGTAATTTCTCTATTATGTTATATGTTAATGGTTGAATCTTCTTTGAAGATGATTGGCAAACCCTCTCTGAAAATGCAAAATACTCTAAAACAATAATTTGCTGAGCGAATCACAAAACTAATCCATTATGAATTGACCCCATAGTCACCAAACCTGAGAAAAAAAAAAAAAAAGAGATATAGAATGAGATAAATTACCCCTCCACTACAAAAGTCCACAATGATATCTCCGGGTTTTGCCATGTTTTTTACTACTGATAACAGGTTATTCAGCTGCTGCTGTTTCCTCACAGCTCGGCCACTGGGCAGGTTTCCTACGGAAAAACAAACATAGCACATTATTACATAGTGTGAGAGACATGTTGTTATATTTCATCTCTTTTTAACGAAGTAACTACCCAGCAAGAATATAAAACACTATGGAATACTAAGGGGTTGGTTTATAAAAACTGGAGACTGCAAAATCTGGTGCAGCATTGCATGGTAGCCAATCAGCTTCTAACTTCAGCTTGTTCAATTAAAGCGGAGTTGCACCCTTTTTTTTCTAGGTACCTTCCTTTGTTGTTTCATGAGGCGGCACTTCCTGTGCCACCCACCTAGGTGATGACATCATTAGGCAAGTCCCATCGACTCCTGGGATATTGGCGTAGTCTATCCCAGGAGTCTCCGGGATGCCTAATAATTACATTCCACGGTATTTGCAGCTAGAAAATTACACGTTTGGGAGAAGCTAGGCGCCATTTTATTGACAGGTTGCCATAACTTCTGTGGGAAATTCCGCTGACACCGCCATTGCTATGGCAACCCGTCATGAACAAACTGCACCACCCAGTGTCATTACTGTGCAGGAGCAAGATAAGGAGATACATGGTAAGTAGCCAGTTGCATCTAATCCCGGAAATAAACACAAGCGGCTTTAGATACCCACAACCTCGATGGCCCTCGCCTGCTTCCGAGGGCAGGTTGATTTAAAAGAAAGAAGCATGAAGACAGTCCTAACAGTATGCAAATATTAAAGTAGAAGTTAGGACAATCACTGGTGGAGCTTTTTTTGGGACTGGAGCTCTGCTTTAATTGGTTTCTATGCAGAGCTATGGCAGATTTTGCAATGTCTTTGTGTGTATTTACCTCACAGTTAATACCACTACCTCCAAAATGTCCAAAGACAAATCATGTAGTACTTTATTAGAGCTCATAAAATACATAATTACAGACTAAATACAGCCTCCACTCCACTAACATTTTCTTTTTTCTTTTTGTGGCTGCTGTAAACGGAATAAAATGTTTCTCTTTTGGAAGCTTCAGTAGCATTTCCTTACCTAAATTCCAAACTCCACCCAACTGTCACAACAGATAATGGTGTCACGCCTTCTGATGGATTCTTTAGAGCAGGGGTAGGCAACCTTTTGAGCACAGTGTGCCAAACAATTTTTTCAAAGAAAGTGAGCGTGTCGATTTTATAACAAAAAATGTCAACTTCACACTCTCAATCACGAAAATGGTTTTGTATAAAGTAAATGCTGTAAACTACTTCAGTAGTAGTGAGAAATTAACATCCTGCACTCTCACGCCTCAGGTTAGCCACATTCATACTCCACACTTCAGATCACTGTCCCTCCTGCAAATCTGCCCCACCACTGTAACCCCTGTACATCTGTCCCACCAGTGTAACCTCCCTGCACATCTGCCCCACCACTGTAACCCCTGCACATCTGCCCCACCACTGTAACTCCCTGCATATCTGCCCGACCACTGTACCCCCCCTGCTCATCTGTCCCACCACTGTAACCCCCCTGCTCATCTGTCCCACCACTGCAACCCCTGCACATCTGTCCCACCACTGTAACCCCTGCACATCTGGCCCACCACTGTACAAACCTGCTCTTCTGTCCCCCCACTGTAACCCCCTGATCATCTGCCCCACCAATGTTCCCCCTTTCTCATCTGCCCCACCACTGTACCTTCCTGCACATCTACCCCACCACTGTACCTCACTACACATCTGCTCCCCCGCTGTACCCCACTGCTCTTCTCTCTCACTGCTAAACAATCTTCTCATCTGTCCTAACACTGAATGTATCTGTTCATCTGCCCCACCACTGTACATCCTGCATATCTGTCCCACCTCTGTCCCCCCTGCTCTTCTGCCCCAATACTGTATCCCCTGCTCATATGTTCCACCAATGTACCTCCTTTCTCCTCTGCACACCCCTTCTCCTCTGCCCCAACGCTGTAAACCCCTACTCATCTGTCCCACCAATGTACCTCCTTTCTCCTCTGCCCCGCCACTGTCGCTCCTGTACATCTACCCAACCTCTGTACTCCCTTGATATTCTGTCCCACTGCTAGGCCCCTTTCTCATCTGCCCCAACAATGAACCCCTCCTGCTCATCTTTCCCATCACTGTAACCCCCTTCACATCTGGCCCAACACTGAACCCCCCCCTGCTCATCTGTCCTACCACTGTAAACCCCTGCTTATCTGCCCCATCACTGTACCCCCTGCTTTTCTGTCCCACTGCTGAACCCCCTTCTCATCGCTCCCACCACTGTACCCCCTTGCTCTTCTGTCCCACCACTGTAACCCCCCTGCTTATCTGCCCCATCAATGTAGCCCTTTTCTTATTTGCCCCACCACTGTACCCCCTAGCACATCTGCTTTACCGCCGTATCCCCATGCTCTTCTGTCTCACTAATGAATCACCTTCTCATCTGTGCTAACACTAAACCCATTTGCCCCACCACTGTAACCCACGTTCTCATCTCCTGCACATCTGTCTCACCTCTGTACCCCCCTGCTCTTTTGCACCACCTCTGTTCCCCCTGCTCTCCTGCCCCTCCAGTGTAACCCCCTGCTCATCTGTCCCACCAATACACCTCCTTTCACATCTACCCCACTGCTCTACCCCCCTGCTTTTCTGTCCCACCACTGAACACCCTTCTCATCTGCCATGAAACTGAACCCCCCTGCTGATCTGTCCCACCATTGTAACCCCCTTCTCATCTGTCCCAACACTGAACCTCCCTGCTCATCTACCCCATCACCGTACGCCCCCTGCTCTTCTGTCCCACTGCTGAACCCCCTTCTCATCTCTTCCACCACTGTACCCTCCTGCTCTTCTGTCCCACCTCTGAACCCCTCCTGCTCATCTGCTCCACTGCTGTACCCTCTTCTCGACTATGATATGTATGATATGCAGAGTGGTGAAAGGAAGCAGAGATGAGACACATTTATCTGTCCTGACACACTCATCCTGCTGATTCACCTCTCGCACCCAGCCCACGTGCTTCTAGATGATGTATGTGATGTCACACACAAGCATCTGGAATGGATGTGCAATGATGAGCTCAGGTCAGGGGCATTTTCTGAAAACAGTGGTCCTGTGCGCAGGATCATAAGTTGGGCCCCCGCAGCTGAGAAAAAGTTTCTGCACCGCAGCAAAAGTTGGGTGTAAGGGGTTCAGTAGTAAGTGACGCAAAGGTTCAGGAACAATTTCAACAAAGTTCCCGGAAGCTCAGCAGTAATTGCACAAACTGTCACCTGATTGTGGTTTTCTCAATCACAGTGAAATCCCTTCTTTCTGAGATTGGTAGTGGCAACCAAGCGAGTCATCTTCCTCCAGATGGTGGACAGGGCTAGCAGGACTGTGCTTGGCTTTAGCAGTGGCCAATAACAGTCCTTCTTCTCCTGGAAACAAGGACCGCTCCCCCTACAAGAACTGCACCCAATCTCTTCCCCATCAAAAAAGTGGACGATCACAGCTACAGCAAAGTTAGAGAACCAAACAATGTTTCCCATCTTTTACAACGTGTGGGGGGGGGGGGGTACAATGCCTCCCCCTCAGTGCAGGAAAACTGAAATTGGAATGCATTAGTGTCTCACTGACTCTTCCCTGCTGATAGGGGTGGGAGTCGAGTGCAGGCAAAGGAAGCTTTGCGTGCCGTCTCCGGCATCCATGCTGGGGGTTGCCTACCCCTGCTTTAGAACCTACAGTTAGACTTCATGTACACTGCTGCTGGTAAACAGACGTTTAGGAGCAGTTGGGCGTTTTTTTCAGCTGCCCCTGAACTCTCCTCTATGTTATCTTATCAGTACATGTACACAGGGTCTTTTATAGTCGTTTCTAAGCAGTTGAGTTTAGAAGCTTTT
The DNA here is from genome assembly GCF_037356315.1 of Lithobates pipiens. Classification (NCBI taxonomy): domain Eukaryota; kingdom Metazoa; phylum Chordata; class Amphibia; order Anura; family Ranidae; genus Lithobates; species Lithobates pipiens. Next base: position 279,696,674 of record NW_027507718.1, on the reverse strand, counting down.
TTTTGGAAAGCAAAAAAATGCATTCAGGATGGATGTTCAGAGGCATTTGAAACACCAAATGTCTGTAACAGCTTGTAAACGTGGCAACTCACGTTTAGCCGCATTTCAATTTCAGGCGTTTTTAATTTTTGACTAGTTGGAAAAAAAAAACACTTCTAATCGCAAACACGGGTAAGCGCAGCATATAAACACAGCATTGAAATGTGGCAAAATGGAAGCTTTTCAAAATCTCTCCAATGGGAGAAAAAAACTATTTTAGTAGCGTGAAGAACAGTAAGAACTTCTGACTATGTTTTTATTGCTGTCTGTCCTTCCTAATTTGTGTAAGGCAACATAGTAAGGAAAAACTCTGTACTGGGGTCACAAACAGAAATTCAAACTAGAAAGAAGAAAGTGGTAGTAAAGCCTAACACTAATGATTTTTAAATATGCCCCCCCCCCCCGCTATCAATTTTGCATACCATGTATCTGTATACTTACCTTTTTTAGTCCAGTCTGGTCACGTGATTCTGCAGCTCCAGGCTTTTCTACTACTTTAAAGCAGTTGTAAACCGCTGCACTTTTTTTTTTCTTACCTGCAAGGCCTAATGTGCTAGTATGCGTTGCATACTACCACATTATGTGAAACTTACCTAAAAACAAAGCCTTCCAAGCAATGCGATGTCAATGCTGGAGATGGAGTCCATCTTCACCTGGTCTACCTTCCAGGTTTGTGGACTCTGGCTCTGTGACTGTTTGGAGCCGCAATGACGTCACTCCTGTGCATGCGCGCGGGAACCGCCGGTTACGGCACAGGGCTCTGAAGAAACGGCACGGGGGGCCGTTCCATCAGATCACATGCGCCAGTGAACTCACTGGCTACATGTACAGTAAATCTCTCGTAAATGACACACTTTAGGAGATATTTACACTACCTATAAGTAAGCCTTATTAAAGGCTTACCTATGGGTAAAACTTAAAGATGAAACTTTACTTACACTTTAAGGCCGAGCACACACTGAGCACTGTTTACATTTTAATTTCCCATGCTAGCTGAGCTGCCAACCATTAAGCCATTTGACTCAATATACCCTTTAGGTCTGGGCATCTGGTAAAACATTAGGAACATCTGCTGTATAAATAAGCCATAATATCTGCATGCATTATGCCAAATTAACTGTCTTGTTAAAGTTAGTCCTTTTCAATGATGACAGGTTTACCCTCTTCAAGATGTAATAGAAAGCGGTTTGTGATCAATTACACTCGCAGAAACCAACACCACATTGTTTAGTGGAAACCTGTGCTTAGTAAAATACAGGGACCTTCACCGATGGCTTTGCCCCACCTGTCCCTGCAATCGTCTGACTTTAGTACTTTTTCAAACACTGATCCAAAATAAGCATGCAGCAAGTAGAAAAACAATATGCATACTAGCTCATTATGCCTTTGTCTTGCAGGTTTTTTTTCTTTCCCCGAGATTTACAACCTCTTTAAAATAAGATATGCAACGCTTTAACTACCAAGTGTTACACATTCCTGACAAAGCACACTTTATCTACATTAATTCAAAAGGTTATAGAAACAGAATATATTCTGGATTATCTGACTCCTAGAATCCTATGCTTTACATTGGTTACATCCTTTCCCTACAGCTGCATTCCATAAAGTACCGTATTTACAATTACTGGTGAGCTGGAAACACAGAACATGTTTACAAGGGCCAATAAAACTGTCGCTACTTATTAAGATGGCCGACACATTTCTCCTACCGCTACAAGGAGTTAACTTTCTCCTAGCATCCCTAGTAAAAACTTTTTTTTAGCCAGTGGAGCAGAGTGATAATGTGCAACGCTTTAAATAGAAATCCGTACATAAGCAAGCAGAGTTTTAAATAGTACCTTCCCCCTGAACCAGAAAGCTTTTCTGTTGCGTATTTGCTCATGTGAACATCCATTACAGTGTCCAACATTCCATTGGGGGGGTTTTCACCAACGGTTTCTAATGATCAGTCTCCCTGTCAGCGTGTAGAAAAGTGAACAGCTCCAGGCACCTAGACATACGCAGGGATGACAGATGGAGCCCCAGTGTAAACATACACAGGCAGAGTCAGGAACCGACATGTAGCTGTAACCTCACACAATCTTCCCACCTCTCCTTCACCTCTCTTCATTCACTAAACCCCACATATTAGTGCTCCTCACTGGAACAAAGACAGTGTCATGACAGCTATCCATGTCGTACTTAGTGTGGTATGAGCAATATATACAGGTCGGGTTTACCTGCATTTCCGAATCTTACTAGGGGCTGTCATCGCCTGGCCTATGACAAGGCACACCTCTGCTTCAGACTTGTTTTTCATTCATTCATTCATCCATGAGCGAAGTAACGGATACATCTGCTTTTCTTGTGTATACAATTCATCTATCCATTTCCATTTTAAAATGATCACAAAATAGATCATCTGACATTACTTGAATGAGTCCAACATAGTCACAATGAGATTTATTGGGCCACAAGATCCAAACTGTCAAGCAGTTGTCAAAGTAGGATTCCAGTATAACCTGTGTAAAAAAGATCTGTATATTTACAGATTTTTAATCTGCTCCAGTCTGGTCACATGATCCTGAATCCCCTGTGTCAGTGAGTGGTGGCTGCAGGGGAGATGAGGTAGTGCTAACAACATCCGGGCCATGGATGCCTATGGGTGATGTCATGGCTCCCAGAATTAAACAGCTATCATTCATTGCTTCTTCCTTTCCCCTGCAACAGCCGCTCATCAACACAGGAATTTCACATGAATTGACCTGGAATTAAATTTCTGGGAATAAATGAATTTCTGGGAATAAATATTAAAGTAAACCTGCACTGGAAAAAATATTGCCTGCCAGTGCTGACCTCCTTTTGAAAGTGTTAGTTGCCTGGCTGCGTCTGGCTTTATTACATGTCTGACATTCACGGAAATACCTCACATGTGTTGTGCGAACACCGTTTACATATGCGAGTGGGATCTTTTTACACGGTTTCTTTATTTTTTTATCACTTTTACAAGGGATGAACAACAACCCTTGTGATAGAATGGGCAGCGAGAGGTGCTCTTTACTGAGACATCTGGGGTCTATTAGATCCCAGATCTCTTCTTTGCCCTTAAAAAGCATTTGATCAAACCTAGATCGGTTTGATCAGATGCTTTCACAAGCCAGTAATGGTGTGTTTACATCTGGTCTCTTTCTTAGACCATAAAGATGATCGGGGAACTTCCAGTTCTCTTTCATCTCTTTGGTAATCCGGCGGAACCACCGGCTTCAGTCTCGGACTCAGTGGGGGGATGGGAGAGCCTGCAAGGACACTAAAAGGTAGTGGGAGAGGGGCACCCATGTCTGCCGCATTAAAAAGCACTCCAGCATGTGGTAAGAAGCTAGGATTTGTTTTACATTAACCACTTCAGCCCCGGACCAATAAACACCTTAAGGACCAGAGGTCTTTTTCCAATTTCGCACTGCGCTGCTTTAACTGGTAATTGCGCGGTCATGCAATATTGCACCCAAACGAAATTTGCGTCCTTTTCTTCCCACAAATAGAGCTTTCTTTTGATGGTATTTGATTGCCTCTGCGATTTTTTATTTTTTTTTGCGATATAAATGGAAAAAGAGCGAAAATTTTGAAAAAAAAAGATATTTTCTTCTTTTTGTTATAAGAAAAATCGAATAAACTAAATTTTAGTCATACATTGAGGGCAAAATTTATTCAGCCACATGTCTTTAGTAAAAAAAATGTCAATAAGCGTATATTTTTTGGTTTGCGCAAAAGTTATAGCGTCTACAAACTAGAGTACATTTTCTGGAATTTACACAGCTTTTAATTTATGACTGCCGATCTCATTTCTTGAGGTGCTAAAATGGCAGGGCAGTACAAATCCCCCCCAAATGACCCCATTTTGGAAAGTAGACACCCCAAGGAAATTGCTGATGGGTATGTTGAGCCCATTGAATATTTATTTTTTTTGTCCTAAGGGATTGAATAATGACAATTTTTTTTTGCACAAAGTTGTCACTAAATGATATATTGCTCACACATGCTATGGGCATATGTGAAATGACACCCCAAAATACATTCTGCTGCTTCTCCTGAGTACGGGGATACCACATGTGTGGGACTTTTTGGGAGTCTAGTCGCGCACGGCACCCCGAAAACCAATCACCACCTTCAGGATTTCTAAGGGTGCAAATTTTTGATTTAACTCCTCACTACCTATCACAGTTTCGAAGGCCATAAAATGCCAAAATAGCACAAAACCCCCCCAAATGACCCCATTTTGGAAAGTAGACACCCCAAGCTATTTACTGAGAGGCATGTTGAGTCCATGGAATATTTTATATTTTGCCAAAAGTTGCGGGAAGATTACAAACTTTTTTTTTTTTGCACAAAGTTGTCACTAAATGATATATTGCTCAAACATGCTATGGGCATAAGTCAAATTACACCCCAAAATAAATTCTGCTGCTTCTCCCGAGTACGGGGATACCACATGTGGGGGACTTTTTGGGAGCCTAGCCATGTACGGGACCCCGAAAACCAAGCACTGCCTTCCGGATTTAAATATAAAATGCTACCAAAAAACCTGTTAGCGATGGCAGGGATCAGGCCTGACTCTGCGATCGCTGCAGTTATGTGTTTAGTGTTTTGTAAGTGACAGTGATCGATCGATACTGCACTTGGGTGGGCTGGGCAGAGGGGCAAAACGCAGGTGCTAGCAGGTATCTGGGCTGATCCCGCTAACAATGCGTTTTTTTGGAACCCTAAACTGCTGGGGACGCTAGTATAGATCTGATCAGATCAGATATTGATCGGTTCAGATTCTATAGCACTACGGGAGGTGTATGCTTTGCGTGTGGGTGTTAGCGGTACTGGCACTAACCTAGCGCTGCCTGAGGCGACGCAGACCCTGACCCTAAAACCTAATTGATATCACCCGCCGGGTGATCAGGGGGTTAAACCTTTATTGGGTAATAAATGGTGGGTGCCCTGATGCTATAAAAAACAAACTAACCAGAGTCACCCGTAACACTTATACGGTGATCAGTGGTGAAAGGGTTAACTAGGGGCAATCAGGGGGTTCAAATTTTTATTAGGTAGTATATGGGGGTCCCTGGCGCTATATAAAAACCTGACGGGGAACCTAAATAACTAACTGGCTAACCAGCGTCACCAGTGACACTTATACTGTGATCGCTGGTGAAAGGGGGTGAAAGGGTTAACTAGCAGCAATCAGGGGGTTAAAACCATTATTGGGTAGTATATCGGGGTACCTAGCGCTATAAAAACCTGGCGGTGAACCTAAAAAAATAACTAGCTACCTAGCGACACTGATGCAGCGATCAGAAAAATGATCGCTTAGTGACACTGGCAAAAGGGGGTGAAAGGGTTAACTAGCGGCAATCAGGGGGTTAAAACCATTATTGGGTAGTATATCGGGGTACCTAGCGCTATAAAAACCTGGCGGTGAACCTAAAAAAATAACTAGCTACCTAGCGACACATGCAGCGATCAGAAAAATGATCGCTTAGTGACACTGGCAAAAGGGGGTGAAAGGGTTAACTAGCGGCAATCAGGGGGTTAAAACCATTATTGGGTAGTATATCGGGGTACCTAGCGCTATAAAAACCTGGCGGTGAACCTAAAAAAATAACTAGCTACCTAGCGACACTAGCGACACTGATGCAGCGATCAGAAAAATGATCGCTTAGTGACACTGGCAAAAGGGGGTGAAAGGGTTAACTAGCGGCAATCAGGGGGTTAAAACCATTATTGGGTAGTATATCGGGGTACCTAGCGCTATAGGTACTGGGGGGGTAGGGGGATCGGGGGGCGATCGGGGGGGGGGGATCGGGGGGGGTTTGTGTGCCTGTGTGTACCTACATGTCAGTGTAGTGTTGGTGCACACTTACTATTAGTCTTCTCCTCGTAGTCCGGTCAAAAAGACCGCCCCGAGGAGAATGACATCACTTCCTCCTTCCTGTGTAAACAATACACAGTGGGAGGAAGCTTCTCATTGGCCAGGAGCGATCCAGAGGGGGTGGCCGAAAACCAACGGCCATCCCCTCATCACGGAGCGCTCCTGGAGCGAACCGGACCGTCGTATCCAACGGGAGGGGGTCCGAACGGACCCCCCACCCGCTGGAAGGCAATCACGTACATCTACGTGATTGTGCCTGCCTGTGCCATTGTGCTGACGTACATTGGCAATACGGCGGTCCTGAAGTGGTTAAAGAGCATCGCTGGGAAAAAAATTTGATAGCAGCCTGTTGAGGCAGTCATCATCCTGGTATAACCACTAAAACTCTAGGACACCACATGATGTCCTACGGGGTGGCAAGTGGTTAAGGTAAAAATTGTTCCACTAACTCTTCTCCCCAACAAAAAACACTTACCTGCCTACTCTCAAGATCAAGCACTATCCCTCTTTGCAGCATTTGCTCCACTGACTTCCTGGACTCACAGGAGACACAGGCAGCAGCAGGAGCCATAGATGCCTGCTGCTGTTAGGGGTGCACCGAATGGATATTTTGGTGCCGAAACTGAAAATGCAGGATGCGCGTTGCCGAAAACAACAGTTTTTATAAAATATTTAGATTTATATATATATATAATTATATATAATTGTATTATATTCGACTTTTTAATTAATATCATCAATTTAAATTAATATGAATTTTGTGTTGCCCATTATTGGCACCTTTCGTGCAAGAAAAACTCAAGAAAATGCAGTCTGCACTGCAGTCGCTAACCATCTCCTGTATCATGTCCTCATTCTCTAACCATCTCTTGTATCATGTCTGTAATCTCTTACTTAAACTTAAACACACTGCTAATAGTATTAGCAAAATTTCCATTTGGTGCACCTCTAGCAGACATGATACAGAGATAGTCAGAGACTGCAGACATGATACAAGAAAGCAATGCAGTCTACCAGTGCATGTCAGATGCAGTCTTGCCAGTGCCTTGCAGATGCAGCCTTGCCAGTGCCTGTCAGATGCAGTCTGCCTCTGCTTGGGGGATGCAGCCTTGCCAGTGCATGTGGGATGCAGCCTTGCCAGTGCCTGTGGGATGCAGCCTTGCCAGTGCCTGTGGGATGCAGCCTTGCCAGTGCCTGTGGGATGCAGCCTTGCCAGTGCCTGTGGGATGCAGCCTTGCCAGTGTCTGGATCAGAATGGCGATCTCCCACTGTGTCATGGAGCTAGATTTGAATTTCTTGGCTGCAGTAACAATGTCCCACCTTCTGTGATCACGTCACACTGATTCAATGTCCAGGCATGGGATCAGTGTACCCTCTATCAAAGGAGCCAAGCCACCGTGTATCTATGGCAGCACACAGCCTTACTTAGGAACAAGCCCATACGGGTTCCCCATAGCATGCGAATTGCAATGGGGTCACCCACAGGAAGAAGGAGCAAACAGTGCTGGCAGGGGAGAAGAAGAGGTAAGGGGCATATCGCTGTACAGGGTACATAAGTATAACCTCTATTTCTTTTATTAACAAAAACCTTTTGCCTTTGGAATCACTTTACCTGCCCATAGAGATAAAATTAATGCTACCCAAATTAGCCAATCCCATGTCTATTAGGACTAGGTAGACAATCCTGGTTGACATGAGAAAAACAAGTGACTTAACCAGAACGACAGCCAGGGAATCTGTTTTTAAACTGGCCAGGCACAGGGAGGTCTTAATCATCAAATCAATCCTCAAGAAAGTCTTTAGTCAAAAGACATGTATAAATCTTTCAGTACTTTCTGAAGAATATCCCTGGAGGTCGACACTAAAGATAATAAGAAAAATGGATAAACAGGGAATTAATGAAAAAAATGACAAATGCATTTGAACTGTTGCAGCAAACAGAGAAAATACTGGAGGCATTAACTAATGTTCATTGAGATCTTCTCAGTAATAGAAACAAGAACCACTCACACCAATGTTATATAGAATATAACAAATTATCACGTCCATGGAAACAAATCATATACTCCCTTTAGATTTATACCCCGTTTTTCCCCTTTTCTTTAATTTTGTTTCACGCAGCATTCTGTTGTCCATGTGGGACACTCCTATACACTTTTACTATCTTCTGGGGCACTTACCCTGGATGAGGTCTATTTTTTTCTTCACTTTTTTTTATCCTCCAGCCAGTACTCCATATACCCATGCTCACTCTTAGTGATACCAAAATACTAAAAACTATTTTAGATTTTTTTTTGTACAGCATTAGAACCATTGCACTTAGCTTGATCTTATACTAATACACATTATAGAAGTAAGCCTTATATGCAGGTATATTTTTTTTCTACAGTTATTACCATGGATGCCACATCTAGGTTGGTTCAGGCTCACGTCTGCTCGTTTTGCCTCGATGGGCCTTCGTTGGACCCCCTGCCTACAGTTCCCGGTATAGATTTTCTTACTAGCAGCCCACTGAACATGAACATGTGATTTCTCTTTAACAGTTTTTGTGAGTATGGGCCCAATATGGCGGCCTTTTAACGTCTGGTGCTAGTACATTGAATTTACCGTCTTTACTACATATTCTTACACTGTTTTATTTCATAGATATTAAGGCTGCATAAACCCCTGAGAAAATGAACGATATTCACAAAATGCGTCGGTCTACTATGTTGCATACTTATACATACTATGGATTACTCTATGGAAAACTACTGTTGACCCTATATGTATCAATAAACTTTTATGTTTCATCCACAGCAGTGTCGCACCTCATTTAAAGTCCCAAGGCCAAATGTTTTTGTATAGTGCTTTAGATTGTAAGCTCCATGAGACTGTCCTCTCTCTACATTGCAAAGTGCTGTGCAAACTGTTGGCGCTATATATATCCTGTGTAACAATAATAATAATAATGATATACTTTACACAAAACTTTCACTGGTGAAGTGAAAAAGAATAAAACAGGGACTTTTAAATCAAGTTCAAAATTGACTAATACTTGCCTGACCATAAGAGTTAAAGAGGGACTGTACTTGGGAAAAAAATATTAAAAGCCAGCAGCTATAAATACTACAGCTGCTGACTTTTAATAATTGGACACTCACCTGTCCCGGGTTCCAGAGATGCCGGCAGCCGAGGCCGATCGATCGCTCGGCTCTCGGCTGCTGCCGCCACCATTCTAGGTGAGGGAATCAGGAAGTGAAGTGAATCGGCTTCACTTCCCGGTTCCCTACTGCGCATGCGCAAGTCGCGCAGCGCAATAGGAATTGTCCGCGCTGTCTCTGGGACCCGTGTGTGTCCCAGCAGACAGCGCGGCAGGACAGGAAGAGGCATAGACTCCCACGGGAGTCTATGCCCGGAAGTGGGTGTAAATACATGTCTTTGACAGGTATCTCCACCCCCCTCCCCCCTGAAAGGTGCCAATTGTGACACCGGAGGGGGGGAGGGTTCCAATCAGCGGAAGTTCCACTTTAGGGTGGAACCCTGCTTTAAAGCATATGTACAGTGCATCCGGAAAGTATTCACAGTGCTTCACATTTTCCACATTTTGTTATGTTACAGCCTTATTCCAAAATGGATTAAATTCATTATTTTCCTCAAAATTCTACAAACAATACCCCATAATGATAACGTGAAAGAAGTTTGTTTGAAATCTTTACAAATTTATTAAAAATAGAAACTGAAAAAAATCACTTGCACATAAGCATTCACAGCCTTTGCTTAATACATCCTTGAAGCACCTTTGGCACTAATTACATCCTCGAGTCTTTTTGAGTATGATGCTACAAGCTTGGCACACCTATTTTTGGGCAGTTTCTTCCATTCTTTTTTGCACTACCTCTCAACCTCCATCAGGGAGGATGGGGAGCATTGGTGCACAGCCATTTTCAGATCTCTCCAGAGATGTTCAATTGAGTTCAAGTGTGGGCCACTCAAGGACATTCACAGAGTTGTCCTATAGCCACTCCTTTGTTATCTTGGCTGTGTGCTTAGGGCCATTGTCCTGCTGGAAGATGAACCTTCACCCCAGTCTCAGGTCCAGAGAGCTCTGAAACAGGTTTTCATCGAGGATGTCTCTGTACATTGCTGCATTCATCTTTCCCTCAATCCTGACTAGTATCTCAGTTAATGCTGCTGAAAGACATCCCAGCAGCATGATGCTGCCACCACCATGCTTCACTATAGAGGTGGTATTGGCCAGGTGATAAGCGGTGCCTGGTTTTCTTCAGATATGATGCTTGCCATTCATCAGACCAGAGAATTTTGTTTCTCATGGTCCAAGAGTCCTTAAGGTGCCTTTTGGCAAACACCAGGTGGGCTGTCATGTGCCATTCACTGGGGAGTATCTTCAGTCTGGCCCCTCTACCACACAGGCCTGATTGGTGGAGTGCTGCAGAGATGGTTGTTCTTCTGAAAGGTTCCCCTCTCTCCACAGAGAAACACTGGAGCTCTGTCAGATTGACTATCAGGATCTTGGTCATGTCACTGACTAAGGCCCTTCTGCATAGGCAGCCCACTCTAGGAAGAGTTCTGGTGGTTCCAAACTTCTTCCATTTATGGATAATGTTGGCCACTGTGCTCATTGTGATCTTAAATGCTGTAGAAATGTTTCTGTACCCTTCCCTGGATCTTTGCCTCAATACAATCCTGTCTCAGAGATCTGTAGACAATTCCTTGGACTTGACGGCTTAGTTTATGCTCTGACATGCACTGTTAAAGCGTAACTCCACTTTTGTTGAAAAAAAAAACCCAACATTCTCCCCTGGGTGATCTATGTACATTGCAAGCATTATAACAACCTTTGTTGCAGATTTCTACCTTTTGTTATTCTGAAGAAATACATGTGGGTTTGTTTGCCCCTTGGGGGATGAGTGGGTCTAATGGGAGTGGTTTCATAATTATCAGTCAGCTGCCGCAGCTTAAGTCCACTAATGAGGAAAGCTGCTGGGCCAGCATCCCTTTAGACATTTTCCTATTGGAAATATCTCACCAAAAATTACATTTGTGTTGAAGAAGATGCCCGAAATCTGACTTGTATATCCACTTACGGACTGCCAGACGTCGTTATACGTTGGAGAGGGGTATCTTTGTTATGGCAGCAACTAGCTGCCATAACCTTGATATCCTCTTCTTCAGCGGGCGGTCTGCCTTCAGATAAAAGTGGTCTCTGTGGTGGATTCACTATGAAATCACTTTTATAGGTGGCGGGAGAGGACCCCCCTCCCGCCGAGCTCTGGTGCCCTCCACTGCTTACCGGAACTGTTGGTAGTGGTGGAGACGATCGGGTCCTCTTCTGTGTGCGGTATGTAGATGAGTGAGGGGAAGATGGCCCCAATCCATTTAAATACCATTGCAGGGTGGAAGCAATGTCAAATCGTCACTTCCGCCCATAGCTCTTAACCACTTCCCGACTGGCGCATGCCAATGTACGTCGGCAGAATGGCACAGACAGGCAAATGGGCATACCTGTACATCCCTTTAAATTTGCCACCGTGCCATCGCATGCGCGCGCTGGCCAGGACCTCTGTGAGTCAGGTCGCAGGACCCGCTGACTCGATTGCCGCGGGGATACCTGCGATCGCCTCGGGGAGAGGAAGAACAGGGAGATGCTAATGTAAACGAGCATCTTCCCGTTCTCCCTAGTGACAGTGTCACTGATCTCTGCTCACTGCCATCAGGAGCAGAGATCAGTGACGTGTCACACACAACCACACCCTCCCAGTTAGAAACATGCCCCAGGACACACTTAACCCTTACACGGCCCCCTAGTGGTTAACCCCTTCCCTGCCAGTATCATTTACACAGGAATCAGTACATTTGTACAGCACTGATTGCTGTATAAATGACAATGATCCCAAAAATGTGTCAAAAATGTCTGAGGTGTTCTCCATAATGTCGCAGTCACGATAAAAAATGCTGACCGCTGCCATTACTAGTAAAAAAAAAATATTAATAAAAATGCCATAAAACTATCCCCTACTTTGTAAACGCTATAACTTTTGCACAAACCAATCAATAAATGCTTATTGCGATTTTTTTACCAAAAATATGTAGAAGAATACGTATCGGCCTAAACTGAGGAAAAAAAAAGTTTTTTTTAAATACATTTTTGGGGGAAATTTGTTATAGCAAAATGGAAAAAAACGTTTTTTTTCAAAATTGTCGCATTTTTTTGTTTATAGCGCAAAAAATGAAAACCGCAGGGGTGATCAAATACCACCAAAAGAAAGCTCTATTTATGGGGAAAACAAGGACGCCAATTTTGTTTGGGAGCCGCTTCACATGACCGCGCAATTGTCAGTTAAATGGCGCAGTGCCGAATCGCAAAAAGTGGTCTGGTCTTTGGCCAGCCAAATGGTCTGGGGCTGAAGTGGTTAACCACTTCAGCCCAGGACCATTTTGCTAATTTTTAATAAATTTGCAAAGATTTCAAATAAATTACTTTCTGGATGCACTGTATAGTCAAAATTTTATAATCATAAATTAATTTACACATTTTAATATTTCTATCTTGCTCCTTACTTTGTGAAGAGCCTCATTTACTTCCTTGAATTTTGAGACACAAATTATTATTATTATACAGGATTTATTTAGCGCCAACAGTTTGCGCACCGCTTCACAATGTAGAGGGGGGACAGCACAATTACAATGCAGTTCAATATAGAAGGGACAGGGGGGCCCTGCTCATGAAGCTTACATTCTAACGGGATGCGGAAGGTGGTACAAAAAGGTAACAGCTGCAGGGAATGGTCTGATGGGGGTGGCCCAGGTACAGTTCTTAGGTGGGTGTGGGGTAGGCTTCCCTAAATAAATATGTTTTCAGGGATATTCGCTATACCATGTGTGTAGGCACTGCTGTGTCACACATTCCACAGAGCCTGACTTTTGAACTACAGTGGTGTGGAGAGGATAATTTTTCAGGAGGCAATACAGAAATCACTGCTTGCAGGAAGCAAGGTACTATGGGATATGTAGTCCTTAAAAATGGATACAGCAGAGAGGAAGCTGCAAAGCATGCAGGGAATCCAGGAAGTTGTGGAAAGAGATGGCTAGCAGACCGGCAGCACTCACCACATGAAAGGAAAACTTATATTGGATTGCCAATAATATTTATTGTTTGCATAGCTATTACAATGCCGATGTTATAAAGTAAAGTAAAGTAAACTGTATGCTGTGACCATAGATTTCCTTCGATTTCCTTTAAGGCGGGGATGGAATTTCCGACATGCAGATTGCACATAAAATGTTTTGTAAAACCATTCACATTCACCAATGCAATCCATCATCAGCAGTTTCCTAAACAATAGTCATATTTTTTCCTCTTCCAGTAATCATAAGCCTTCGTTAAACAAGACCTCAGGCTTGATGATAAAGCATGTATCATTTCAACTTTTGGCCTTGCAATGTGAGGGTAATATGTTTATTTTATGGGGATTTCCACCTTATCTGAAGTGTTGATCTTTCTGGTAGTTAACATAATAATATGGGAAAGAAGAAAGCCCCTTTAATTCCTGAGGCAGAAGCACACAAACCTAAACCTAAATATGATCAAGTAACAGGTCTTAGGTGCTTCTACCTTTTCCCACAGAAAAGAAATACTGAAGGAAATCAAAAGAAACAAGGGAGAAAAACCTTAACTTTTTTGCTTAAGACAGTCACATTTTGGATCGTGGCAACAGATTTTGTCTGGAAACCTAGTCTATGGGACAATATGTGCAGAAAGGCACTACTTATCCTGGGACTAGGCAGATATGCCAACTATCCAGAGAAGCTCATAAAGTAAAGATTACTTTGTTGAAGCCATACAGGTGAAGGCAAACAAATTATGTAAGCAGGTCCACAACACCTGACCTTTTCATGTCCTGGTTGGTATGGCTTTATAAGAAGCAAGATTTTTGGATAGACGAGCTTCTTTGAACAGCCTGAAGCACCTGTTGGAAGTTTACAAGCATGTAGTGTGCTGTTCTGTTGCATCCGATTTAGCACAGAATAGCTCCCACAAATTATAACAGTGGCACAACATGAAAAGAGAAGTATGGGCTTTTTTTTATCACATAATCATACTTACCTAGGTGGATGCTGCATCCACCCCCCGTCACCTCTTCACTGAGAACCGAGCCACTGAACACCACCAATGGCTTGGTTCTCTCCCCTACCAGAGCAGAGAGCTGCTGCCTGTCAATCAGCATCTCTCCTGCTCTGCTCCTCTTCGCTCACTGGATGCCCATCAGTCCAAGCATCTGGAGGAGTCAGACTTCTAGAGTCAGGATGACTCGGTACCTGGACTGATCTTGATGACGTCAGCAGAGAATGGATTTCAGACCACTCTCTGCTGAAAACAGGTGAAAACGGGTCACAGGAGTGCAAATTGCACTCCTGTGATCCAGAGAACTTCTCCTTTAAGTAAGGTCCCCGAGCCATAAAAACGAAAAAAAAAAAAAAAAAAAAAGTACCTTGACAAAGCTCTCTCCACATTCTGTTGGTACATGATCTATTTTCGGGATAGCTGGGAGGAGTCATTTAGGGACTCCATGACTACATGTACAATAAAAACAGAACTGAAAATCATGTTTTCAATGCTTGTTTACTGTACATCAGGGGCAGGCACAGTGTTGTCTCCTCATACCTGAATTAAACCTCTAATTGCTGTACTACTGCAATTCCGCAATATGTCGTAATTGCGTGCACTGCACGGCAATCATGGGTTAAAATCAGGTGGTGAGGAGGCAACATATCGCCTCCTCACCACTTGTCAAAACACAATCAGATAGCTTTTCAGAGTAGTGGCAGTGCCTGCTGCACCTGTGACTGAGCCCTTAGTTGCATTCGGCAGTGGCACCATTTATGGATGGATTGAAATATAAATGTGTGCCTAGGATCACTCTGCACCCTCTGCAGACAACAACTTTGACAACCTATCTCTGCATAGGAATCTATCATTTAGGCTAAATCAATATTATTACTCCTAGATAAAGCCAGTACTACGTGATTCTACTAACTTGGCCAAAATAAGTATGCATGATTAAAGTATCACTAAACCCACATCACATACTCGGTCCCTATAACAGGCTTTCTCAACCTATTAATCCTTGAGGAACCCTTACTAAAACCAAATCATCAGGGCTCAATAGGAACAATGCTCCTTATATTAGTGGTCAATAGGAAGAATGCCCCCCTTAAAGTGGTGCTCAGAATGCCACCCTTAAAGACGGCTAAAAAGATATTTGGTGTTATTCTGCTGGCTTTGCTAAGTGGTGCTGAACCTTGAACAGTGTAGACATCATCAAATAGGTGGTTCATCAGCCACAGCTCAAGGAACCCCTAGCAACCTCTGGAGGAACCCCAAGGTTCCACGGAACCCTGGTTGAGAATGGCTGCCCTATGAGATTCACTTTCTGTATTCTGCAAAAAAAACCTGGCTGATCCTGCTGCTCTCCATCTCCATCTCCACTGTTCATGTCCCCAATCCAGCTAGGAATTTTACAGCTTTGTGGCAACTATGTACATTCTCAGTTTTCAGTGAGTTTCTATACTGTGCATTTCCTCCCCATCATATCTGAATAGCCCATGTGACTATAGCGTCACACATGTGGGTTTATACACAGTGGTAAATGACAGCCTGCTCCTTCCTCCTCTATGTTCACTAACCAGCTAAACACAATGGGGGCGTGACACAGCCTGTGACTGGCAGAAATCCACCCACACCATGTTATTTCCACAAAATAATAAAGATTTTGTTTCAAATATATATTTGTATGCCAGTTTAAAACAGTTTATTGATATTATCTATTATTACTCAGTATTCCAAAGCCTTATTTTTTACATATGACCAGCAGCAAAGGACTAGAAGCTCCTCCTGCTCATGTTTCCCTGCAGACAGGCTGGGAAAGATCTGGGTCATGTGACAACTGTATATCGATTAGGAAAAAGGTACTTCGATTTTATTTTATTTTTTTTACTAAAATAATTACAGTGCCATCATCCATACACAGAAATAGAAGGGACAATGTAAACTAAACAGTGTGTGTTTAGCATCACTTTAAAGTGATTGTAAAGTCTTTTTTTTTTCCCTATTAAAGTAATAAACACGTGTATACTGACCTGCTCTATGCAGTGGTTTTGCACAGGTCAGCGTGGACCCTCTTCTTGGGTCCCTGGCTGAAGCTCCTGGTCCCTCCCTCCGAGTGCCCCTACAGCCAGCAGCTTGCTATGGGGGCACCTGAGTTGAGGCTCAGTGCATATATTCAGACACCGAGCCACAGCCCGGTCCCGCCACTCTCTCCTGATTGGCTAACCAAGATTGACAGCAGCAGGAGCCAATGGCACCACTGCTGTCTCAGCCAATCAGGAGGGAGAGCCCCTGATGACCGAGGCATTCATGGACATCACTGGATAAAGAGAGGGCTCAGGTAAGTAATAGGGGGGTGGCTGGGGGGGCTGCTGCACGCAAAAGGCTTTTTTAAGCTACGACTGTCCAAAAAATAAAATAAAAAAAGGCCGGTTGCCCAACTGCTAACACAGGTCTACCATCGGGATGACATATATGAAAAAAAGGATCATAATAGTAAAAATAACTAATGATATGCAGCCTATTTAGCCTCATATTCAAACAGCGGGGCAACCAGATCAAATTCTTGAGGCCTGCAGCATATTCTTGTAGCTTTCTGTGATTATCCAGGGCAGTACAGAAATATGGTAGACCAACAGACCAGACTTTCCCTGGAAATTTAAAAGCTGGGTTTTAGACAGAATTGGTTGTCAGATTTGTCCTGGAAACCTAGCAACTGTGTTGTAGTTTCAACAAAAATGAAGGGTAATGCATAATTCAGAATGGTCATGAACTACCTACTTATTTACAATATCAATGTGCTGTGCTAAGGAATGTGTATGGAGCTCCAGCAGGTCCATATTCTAGCTGAGAAAACTAATGACTACATGGGTCACTGCCATCCACAGACTCATTACCACCGCTGAAGCAAGCAAGCCCTCCAATGTTCCCATGAAGGTCTTTGCTTGTAAAAACATAAATAGTTGGGGGTAGAAGGCTACTCATTTCCCATCCCTACTATTATCTTTCAATTAACTTATTTTATTTTCTTATCTATTCTGACGTAGAAGTAGTAGTAAAAAAAATCTTGTATATTAAGTAAATACACACATAAAAATACATTGTGTGTATATATTATACGTATATCTACATGTATAAATCCTAGTGATACCATTATCAGTTTTTTTTTCAACTGTTTTAAAAATGTTTGCCACAAAGATATCCACATGGAAATTAAAAGAAAAATGTACTCATTTATAAAATCTACCGTATTTAAAAAAATATCATCCCATTAGATGTTATCTCAAACTCAATGTCCTGCTCTAGAAAGACACATATAGTCTCTTGCTGGTTGCTATGGGAAAAACTTCTGATTTTTCTAAATAAGCCCCAAATGGGCTATATGTGATATTAGTGCAAAATATTGATTATGGGACTGACTCAGGTTGAAAGTGTAGTTATCTCCATTACCAAGTGATGGTGCTGAATGTCACTTTCTGTGTTCCCATGTTTAAGAAGACATCAGGTAGCGTGATAAATATACATTCCTGTCGTGTTTATGAAAGGACAGCTCAATTTTTTTGAAAGGAAATTCCATTGCTTATTTGAGGAAAATTGTTACGTGCCACCCACATTGGGATCTGAGGGGAACCACCAAGGACAAAATCCATGCACACAAGGTACTTACAAGAAAAGAATTTCTATTTTATATTAAGTAGGAATGTAGTGCAGGAGTGATAGGATTTCTCACGTGAGTTGCATGAGAATTCTGGTTCTATTGTTCAAAAGATGTACGGAAAATAACTGAATGCTATGTTAATCAGCCATATAACATTAGCACGTTACTAGTCTGGTCTCCCAGCTCTCATAGTAAATGTTCACATAGAATAAACAACTAGTGGTAAGTAAACAGAAATGTATGCACCTAACAGTAGGAAGTCATTGTACAATTTGCCTGAATGTCATTTTTGTGGCATATTTAAAAAGTCATATTTCTAGAGATCTGACGGTTGTAACTCAAGTGCTTCCCTAATGATTGTCATTATAGCCACACAGAACGTACACTTCTCAGTGAAAATTTGCTGACAGACATCGTGCTTATAGTTTAGGAACAGGAGCAGTAAAGTACAACTGATGTCCTGTGCTGCTAAACAGGAAGTACAGCATGGATATGTGATGTGTAAAAAAATGTTTCTGAATGTAACACATCTGAGATTATTTGCATTAAACTCTTCACTTTCATATACAGATTACCAGATTACTACTTCTTCTTCACTTACTCTTCCAGAGAACAGGAAGTTAGAGGAAATCTTTGCAAAGAACAATTCCTTGGGAGATGTACCCTCACCTGATGGTGACAACTGTAAAATAATGTATTTCCCATTACTTTCTGCCGTGTGATAATAGTCTCCAAATAAAGATGCTGAATGTATCCGGCAGGGATAGAGAAAGCAATAAAAATTGGACAGGAGCTCCAACATTTTCCTTCTAGGAAGAAAAAAAAATAGGAGTTTTAAAACAGCTTACCTGTAAAATGCTTTTCTTTGAAGTACATCAGGGGACACAGAGCCATAGTAGTTACTTTGTGGGTTATAGGCCACCTTCAGGTGATGGACACTGGCACACCCTAAGACAAGAAGTCCACTCCCTATATAACTCCTCCCACTACTGGGAGCACCTCAGTTTTGTAGCAAAGCAATACACGTGTATCCCAAAAAAGAAGGGAGGCCCTCTGTGTCCCGTGATGTACTTCAAAGAAACTGATTTTAACAGGTAAGCCATTTTAAAAATCCTATTTTCTTATCATACATCACAGGACACAGAACCATAGTCGTCACTACATGGGATATCCCATAGCAATGCCAACTGAAGGGAGGGAGACACAACAAAAGCAGGGCACTAAGAGACTAGAGGACTTATACTGCAGCCTGCAATACACTGTGCTCAAAGGCGATATCCTCATGACCTTTTACATCTATTTGATAGAACCTGGTAAATGTACAGACTGAAGACCAAGTTGCGGCCTTGCAGATTTGAGCCATGGAGGCTTGGTGATGCACTGCCCAGGAAGCACTAACAGCCCTGGTGGAGTACGCTTTAATATGAAAAGGTGGAATTTTCCTCTTTAACAACTTCCCGACCGATGAACGCCGATGTACGTCATCAGAACGGGCAGGCATACTGGCGTACAGGTACGTCCATTTTTAAATGCCGCCTTGGCATCACGTGCGCGCCGCCGGCGGTGTGCTCGCGTGCCGGTCAGGACCCCCGTGAGTCCGGTCGCGGGTCCCACGGACTTGATCGCTGTGGGGATACCCACGATCATCTCCCGGGGCGGCTGAATGGGGGGATGCCGTTGTAAACAGCATCTCCTTGTTTTGCCTAGCAACAAGTGATGCTGATCTCTGCTCCATGTGATTGGAGCAGAGATCAGTGTTCACTAACACAAAGCCCAGCCCCCCACAGTTAGTAACACGCCCCTAGGAACACTTAACCCCTACACTGCCACCCCCTGGTTAACCCCTTCACTGCCAGTGTCATTTACACAGGAATCAATGCATTTGTATAGCATTGATTGCTGTACAAATGACAATGGTCCCAAAAATGTGTCAAAAATGTCCGATGTGTCCGCCACAATGTCGTAGTCACAAAAAAAAAATCGCTGATCGCCGCCATTACTAGTAAAAAAAAAAAAATATTAATAAAAATGCCATAAAACTATCCCCTATTTTGTAAACGCTATAACTTTTGCGCAAACCAATCAAGAATACGTATCGGTCTAAACTGAGGGAAAAAAATTCTTCTTTATATATTTTCGGGGGATATTTATTATAACAAAAAGTAAAAAATTGTCGCTCTATTTTTGTTTATAGCGCAAAAAATAAAAACACAGGGGTGATCAAATACCACCAAAAGTAAGCTCTATTTGTCGGATAAAAAGGACGTCAATTTTGCTTGGGAGCCACGTTGCATGACTGCGCAATTGTCAGTTAGAGCTACGCAGTGCCAAATCGCAAAAAGTGGTCTGGTCTTAAGCCAGCAATATGGTCCGGTCTGAAAGTGGTTAAACCATAAGCTTGAATAATCACTTGACAAATCAATTTAGAAATAGTAGATTTCGACGCTGCCTGTCCTCTCTTAGGACCTTCTGGCAACACAAACAAAACATCTGTTTTACGAATCTGAGCGGTCACCTTCAAATAGACCTTGACTGCTCTTACCACGTGAAGAGAATGTAGTGACCTTTCTTCCGCAGAATGAGGTTCTGGAAAAAATGAAGGCAGAACAATATCCTGGTTTAAATTAAATTTATGTCACAGTCCTGGGGGATGCTGGGACTGTGACATCATAAGGGGAGGGGTCACTATGTGACATCACCCGGTGACCCCACACCTTATGCCTATATAAGTCGCCGTACAATGCGTCCCTGCCATTACGGCTGGAGAGATCGTCGTGTCAACATCGGAAGAAGAGAAGAAGGAGAAGAAGGAAGAAGAAGGCAGCAACAGCGACAAGACCGGGCTAACGCTAGTAAAAGATCTGTAAGAAGATAGCGGAGGTCCGGCAAGAAGAACCGAAGAGCGGGACAAGACCCCCGAAGTCGGAAGAAGACCCCCGGACGTTGGCGACGACGAAGAAGAAAGCCGGGCTCTGCTAGTAAAAGAGCAGAAGATAGCGGAGGAGCCTGGCGAGAAGACCCCCGAAGATGGAAGAAGACCCCCGGAGCTGACTAAT
The DNA here is from genome assembly GCF_037356315.1 of Lithobates pipiens. Classification (NCBI taxonomy): domain Eukaryota; kingdom Metazoa; phylum Chordata; class Amphibia; order Anura; family Ranidae; genus Lithobates; species Lithobates pipiens. Next base: position 279,675,921 of record NW_027507718.1, on the reverse strand, counting down.
AAAGTACTTTAAAAACCTGTGTTGTGTGTTTTTTATTTACACTTTTTTTCCCCCAGGTGAATGGGTAGGGGTACATCGTACCCCATACTCATTCACATAGGGTGGGGGGCCGGGATCTGGGGCCCCCCCTTATTAAAGGAGGCTCCCGGATTCCGATAAGACCCCCGCTCGCAGACCCCGACAACCAACAGCCAGGGTTGTCGGCAAGAGGCCCTTGTCCTCATCAACATGGGGACAAGGTGCTTTGGGGTGTTTTGTCTGCCAGAAAGGTCCGGTCGTGTGTGGACAAGTCCGCTTGTTCGGAAAGTCCGGCGGACCTCCGCTGCAAAGTCCGGCAGATTGTCCGCCGGACTGAGACTGCCATATAGTCTTGTGTGTAAGGGGCATAAGAAAAAAAATGTGGACTGAATGACTCAAGTCCAACATGAAAGACACCAGACTTTACTGGCTCAGTATGTGAGACAGCACATATTTATAAAAGGTAATGCACTTTATTGCACATATAAAAAGCACATGAATAAAAATAAATGCTGCCGAATGACTCAAGGAATTAGTAGGGCCTAAGGTTGTATACCCTGCTCAAAAGGCCAGAAGTCTAAACATAAATTACAGGTTTTAAATAGTATACACAGCATAACAATAAACAAATATAATAATGTGGACTTCTGGTTGCAAAGGTAAGTGCATTGTATGGATTCTGAGGCCCCTTTCACACTGGGGCGGGAGCGGCGTCGGCGGTAACTATTTACTGTCATTTTAGCGGCAATATTCGCCCGCTAGCAGGGGTTAAAACTGCCCCACTAGTGGCCAAATATTGCCGCTAAAATGACAGTAAAAGGGTTAAAACCGCCCGCAAAGCGCCGCTGCAGCGGGCGGTTTTAACCCACTCCTTCACTGCTCCAAAGATGCGGCTAGCAGGACTTTTTTTTACCGTCCTGCTAGCACAACGCTTTCACACTGGAGTGAAAGGGGCTGCATTTTTTCAGGTGCTATACAGGCGCTATTTTTAGCGCTGTAGCACCTTAAAAATGCCCCAATGTGAAAGGGGCCTTAGGGACCCAATAAGATGTAATGGCATCAATGAATGTAGTGGGTTAAGGGACGTTCAAAAAAAGCCCGGGGGCGAACACAGGGGTATAAAGATCAAGAGACCACTAAGCACGACATGCAGCGGACAACATATAGAAATTAAAATTGATAAAAAGTAAAATAAAGAGCAGGTGAGCGGGCTAAAAGTATACAAAGGCCACAGAGTGGCTGGGAGGCACCAATGTCCCCAAGCTCAAATGTATAGACTTTATATTGGTACAAAACCCCCGCCAACAAAACGTCATCCAATAAAAAAAATGGGTACTCGATAGCCAGTAGCTTGGAGAAATATCCATATGATGGATTGGGGGAACATCAGACCAGGAGCGTGATCCTGCCTTCAGGAACGGCTTGCTGTCCATACTAGAAAGAAGTTTTGGCTATACATACATTTTAGATATATAGTAAAAGAAAGAACCATTGGATATAGATTTAACAAGGTCTTTGCCTGGTACTCGTGGTTTTCACAGTCTCTTTAAATTCTGATATTGTGTCTAGTCTGAGAGTGAATTTTAGGAGCCTAGCTAGAATTTTTTTCATTGTTACCTCAGTATTAGGTTGGTGCCCAGGTATTTCATGTTTGCAGGTTATGAGTGTACACACCTTGTTAGGTGGAAAACTCCAGCCTGATTTAGGGCAAATTGTTAGCATTGGATTCCTGTCTACAAATTAAGGCAAGTTTTACAGCCCTGGTATTTTTCACAAAAATGTGAAATAAGCACAATTCAAATCAGTCATTTTTGGACAGACCCAGTGACATTATGTCTATTACGATTGAACAGACACTATGCTTCCCATCATTTTAAGTCACTTGATAACATGGAATCTCCAAACCTGTCAAGTAAAAGAGCTAAGGAAAGTCTAGAGACAGAAGTCTGGGGTTACTTGTGTGACTACATTAAAAACATGCCCAAACTGTTGATAATCATTATCTGGATCCCCCTCTCAACACACCTTTACTCAATAGTAATCCTTTTTTAATTAATTTTATTCTGATATTGCCAAGGATGCTAATTTGAAAAATTAGGTGTGAAAAGATTGGAATCCTCAAATCCTTGTGTAAGAGCTATAAGATGATGTTTAACACATGCCAATGGCATCCTACAACAGCAGCAGCTGACTTGGTGGCTGTTCTTCCAAAGCTATTCATATACAAATGCCCTACAGAGATTGTAGTGGAATGAGAATATACAAACATTTGTCACTGGCAAATTAATATTATACCATGCGTGGCCTTGTTTACTAAAGGATAAGTGTTCTACATGTACAAATATATTTGTTGATGGAAATCATGGGCGAACACGTGCATGTGGCTATCTTGCAGTAGAGACATCAGAAGACAATTGAAAGTGATCCATATTAATCTGATGAACTGTACAAGCAAAGAAAGTCACTTCACAGTTCTATCCATATAAGCCTACTTTTGAGTCACAGGTGCCATTATTTTTGGAAAAGCAGTCAATTGAAGTAACCCTGAAAGAACAACTTGTTTGAAAACTACAAACTAGAATTTTTTTTATGTGCTCTTTGAAAATAGGACTCAGATCTTGTTTTAGTTCCTCCAGAAGTCAATGTGAAGGCATAGAAAAAGCATAAAAGCACTTTGTGAAAGCATGGCAAATGGCTTAAATTAGGAGAGAGGAACTCAAAAAAGGCTGTATTTGTTACAACAGCCATTAAAAGGTGAAGTTCATAAAAAATTAAAATTTGATCTCTAAAACCCTGAACTGCACTCAACTGCTCCAGTGAAAGTCCCACTGGCCACCAGGCCATACACGTTAAAAATTCTTTATATAGCCCTGCAGGTCGTGTAGCATCATAATACAGGCACTTAAGTTTTGAACGGTACGTCTGTTACACCAGCTGGTGGGGGCAATGGGAATTAGATGCAGTTAAGGGACGGGGGTGTTGGGGAGGGTTCTGGAAATAGTTCACCTTTTCATTTTTTTAAGGAAAATGTGAGCTTAACCTTTAAATATTTGTTTAATGCAACATGCTCATCATACGTGTTACACTTACAAGTACCTAAAGAGGTTCTTCAGTCAGAAAAAAATAAAATAAAAGCCAGCAGCTACAAATACTGCCTGCCTTTAGAACCACTTTAAATACATACTGTATTTATCGGCGTATAACACACACTTTTTTCCCCCTAAAATCAGGGGGAAATCGGGGGTGCGTGTTATACGCCGATCCCCGCTGTTGCTAGGGCTTTCTGCCGCTATCTGCGGCTTCCATGTATTTTTGGCTGCACTCGGCCGTTTGCGGCTATCTTCGGCTATTCTTGGCTATCTTCGGCCGTTCTCGGCGGCTTTCGGCTTAAGACTGACAAGGCTGCAAATGTAAGGCTGCATACGACTGACAAGGCTGCAATGCAAGGCTGCAAATGACACTGACAAGGCTGCATTGATGGGCATTTAAATGTAAGTTTTTTTCCTGAACTTCCCTCCTAAAAGTTTTTTTCTTTTAACTTCCCTCTTGGGGTGCGTGTTATACGCCGATAAATACGGTAACTTGAATTTTACTTTTGCTTCTTGCAATCCACTGTACAGCAACACTCAGACTGGGATAGGAAGGGGTGGCACTAGGAACCGACTGGATGTCTTGCATTTACTTGTCTCTGGGAGGATGGAGCAAAGAGACTACCTCATCAATCTGCTGCCACTCCTTCAGTTTGCAGTAACACATTGTAGGAAGGGTGGTGATCTAGTGGTGTTGCTTAAGTATAGCAGAGAAAAGTCAGGTCACCAGACTGGCAGAGCAATGTAGTAGACAATGACTGACTATTCTTTTTTTTTTTTGTCAACTGGCAGGAGGAGTTTTCCTTCCAGTGAGGATAAGAACAACTGTATACTTATGAAACCATCAGATGCTTTGCAAAGTGATGACTTGAGTCTCCTACAAGATTAGGAGCTTAAATAGGTAAACAAAATGAGTAATTCACAATCAACTAATATAACATGTGCTAATGGAAAAACCAACAAAGCTTTCATAAAATCCATGTTGATTGATAAACATTAGAAAAAAAAAATTACTTGCTACGCTGGGAGAGGATTAATTTTATCGTGCGGAGTCCCTCCCTACCTGGAACATTCCTAAGGCAATGCAATGACAGATTTACAGTAAGCCCTTTGTTTTTATCTGTCAAGTAATGTGCCGTGAAGATCTGCTTCTTATCATAATACTGTCAGCTGCTGCTGCCACACCAGCCTTCTTCCCCTGCACCTCAGCATTCATTTGTACCTTGAGCTAGATAAACATTGGCAGCAGTCCAGCAATATACACACTCATAGCCCTTGGCTGCTAATTCTTTCTTTCTTAGAAAACAAGCAGCCAGAATAATTATAGGCAAATAGCTGTTGGGCTTACTCGTAGTAATTAATTTGATGATTTTTATGCACAGCATTCTAAAATAAAGAGTAAAAGAGAAAAACATACATGTACCAAAGGTATAAATAAACATATATTACGGGGACCTGCCAGGCAACACTAAAAGAGCCATCATTAGCAGAGTTAAAGGATAAGTTTACTTTTTTTTTTTTTTTTTTAGATAAGTGAATTTTGTTTTTGCAGGTAAAAAAATGTACATTTACTTTTTTTTTTTTTTTTTTTTAGGAGCTTGTAAAGCATTGTACGGGTGCAATGCCAGACTTCTGCAGACTGGCTGTCTGCTCATATCTCCGGTACAGGCAGGCAGTTACAATACAGGAAGCTCGATGGACTATGAAAGCACTCGCCAACGCCCTCACAGTTCATTTAGAACTAAAAGCAATCAGCTGCAAGGGATATTGGTATTTGTAGTCTATTCATTCACAAGAAACTGGATGGGTGGGGCCTCACACAGCCACAAGCTTTATAAAATATGACAGTGGGTACAGGGAGAAGATCCCCGCTGGCTGTCACAGGGAGGGGGGGGGGTCATGTGGGAGAGCTGCAGGAGTTGTAACATGTTACATGTTCTACCCTGCAAACAAGGTGAACTTAGCCAAAATGGTAATGTATTTGTTGAACAATAGAATTATACAGTATAAAAAACACTTATGCGTAAAAAAAAATTAAAAAATGTATGAAAGGTTTTAGTGTACTAAATAAATTTATGAGAAACTGAGTCTATTGAATAATATGTTAATCTAACAATTCATATTTCTGATATGTGCCTGCTTTACTATGTCCTTGTATGGAAAAGTATCCTGTTCTCTTTGTATTGCTTCCTTTGTGCAAAATGCCTGGTGTTCCTGCCAGTCCCTTTACTTTCCTATTAAAAACTGACCCCATCAGGCATGAGAGCAGAGCATGGTTAGTTTTCTAGTTGTGCTGGAAACTCAGCCTGCTCTCCTCAAATGATCAAATTGGTGCGGACGTACCCCTCCTCCCCCTACATAGCAATTCACTGGGAAGATCAGTGTGTGTGGTTGTTCCTCCTCCCCCCCAGCTCTTTGGGCTCCTTTTGTAGCTGAGAACAGACATTATGTGATCACTTATATAAAAAAAAGGAGTAAAAGGTATTTTTTTCCAAAATATTTTCCGAAAGTATATGAACTAAGTAGGAATCCAAATCAAATCAATATTTGGCAAGACCACCCTTTGCCTTCAAAACAGTATCAATTCTTCTAGGTGCATTTGCACACAGTTCATTTTATTTTAAGGAACTCTGCAGGTAGGTTTCCCAAACATCTCGGAGAACTAACCACAGATCATCTGTGGATGCACGCTGCCTTAGATCGTTCTGTCTCTTCATGTAATCCCAGACAGACAAAATGATATTGAGATCGAGGCTCTGTGGGGACCAAACCATCAATTCCATGACTCCTTGTTCTTTTTTACGTTAAAGATAATTCTTAATGACATTGGCTGTATGCTTGAGGTAATTGTCCTGCTGCAGAATAAATGTATGGACAATCACACACATCCCTGATGGTATGGCATGATGGAGGAGTATCTGCTTGTATTTCTAAGCATTGAGGACACCATTGATCCTGACTAAATCTCCAACTCCATTTGCAGAAATGCAGCACCAAACTTGCAAGGAACCTCAACCACGCTTCACTGCTGCCTGCAGACTCTCATTGTCATACCACTCTCCAGCCCTTCGGAAAACAAACTGCCTCCTGCTACAGCCAAATATTTCAAATTTTGATTCACCAGTCCAGAGCACCTGCTGCTATTTTTCAGAACCCTAGTTCCTATGTTTTGGTGCATAGTTGAGTCACCTAGCCTTGTCTCCATGTCGGAGGTGTGGCTATTTGGACGCATTCCTTACAGGAAGACCACTTCTGGCCAGACTTCTCAGACAATAGATGTTACTGGTTTCCGCCAGATCTATGTTAATGGCACTGCTGGACATTTTCCAATGTCGAAGGTAAGTAAGCATGATTCGTCTGCTGCATTAAGTTTCCTTGGCCGACCATTGCATCTGCGGTCCTCAACATGGCCCATTTCTTTGTGCTTCTTCAAAAGAACTTGACCAGCACATCCTGAAACCCCAGTCTGTTTTGAAATCTTTGCCTGGGAAAGACCTTGCCAATGCATTAAAACTACCTTGTGTCTTATTGCTGTGCTCAGTCTTGCCATGGTGTATGACCTGTGACATGAAACGGTCTTCCACAACCTCACCCTAGTAGCAGAGTTTGGCTTTAATTCTCCTACACAGCTATTTGTATTAAGTTAATGACTGTGTTAATGACCTACATAAGAAATTGATGATCATTAGCACCTCCTTGGTATTATTGGTTAATCATACACTTGACTCTAATTCTACAAAATCCCTGACTATGTGCAAGTGGAAGCCCTTGTACACACGGTCGGACATTCTGACAACCAATCCTTTGGATTTTGTTCGATGAATTTTGTCCGAAACTGTAGCATACACACGGTCAGACAAAGTTGTCGGAAAATCCGATTGTTCAGAACGTTGTGACGTTATTTCGTTACGATGGGACTACGTTCAGGCTAGTAGCCAATAGCTTTGGTCTAGGAATTTGACCTGAGCATGCAAGGCACTTTGTCTGATCGGAATTCTCTACAAACGATCATGTTGTCGGAAAATTTTATAGCTCAGCTGGAAAACTTGGTCCATCGGATACTCCGACGGAAATAGTCCGAAGGAGCCCACACACGGTCGGATTATCCGACAACACGGTCCGATCGGACATTTTCCGTCGGAATGTCGGACCGTATGTACAAGGGCAAAGAATTGATGCTGGTTTAAAGCCAAAGGGTAGTCACATCAATTATTAATTTGATTTAGATTTTTCTTCTGTTCGCTCACTTTGCATTTTGTAAATTGATAAAAATAAACAATTAAAATATATATGTTTGAAAGCTTTCTTACTTTACAGCCTTCTACACACCTGCCTAAGGCCGCGTACACACGGGCGGACTGTTCGCCCAACTTTGTCCGCTGAACAGTGTTTCAGCGGACAGTCCGCTCGTGTGTGGGCTTCAGCGGACAGTTTCAGCGGACAGTCTGACGAACAAAGTTTTTCGGAATTTCCGTAAGACTGTCCGCTGAAACTTGGTTTGAGTGGACAGTCCGCTCGTGTGTAGGCTTGTTCGACAAACTAAGTCTCGCGCATGCTCAGAAAGAATTTACACGGCGAAGGTTGCATTGCAGTGTATTGGACGTCGAATTTCTCGTCCCGTCGTACGTGCCGTTCACGTCATCGCGCAAGTTTTCAGCGGACTGTTCGTTCGTCGTGTGTGGTCAAGTCCGTTCATGCTAATTTTGAACGGACTGTTTGTCAAACTGTTTGACGAACCTAGTTGGGCGGACAGTCCGCCCGTGTGTACGCGGCCTTAGATCTTTGCACAGTACTGTAAATATACAAAAATGTTTTGCCTTAAATTTCTATTTTAAACTAAGTCGGTTGTTTTTCACACAAAAATGTGCTGAATGAACTTGTCAACATAAGAAAAAAATAAAATTAGGTGCATGGATGTACAATAAAAAACGTGTATGTGTATATTCCAGTAAATACATAAAAATATGTTACAATTAAATTGAGAAGACAGTCCTTGTCAAATCACCTGTCACTATGTCTGATCTAGCACTGTCATCACAGATTACACTTTGCTATGTTACCACACATCAACTATCACTATGTCAGAGCACTTTGGAATGGGGTGTCCCAGGTGGTTATCATGCAAGGAGGTTAGTAGAAGAAAGACAGATACTGCTTATCACACTGCCATGTTAGAGCTTTTCTGTTAGAGAAAGACCATCCCGTTGGAATAATACTGCTACCTTATTGGTCAGTAAGGCCATTAATGACATTAGGAACAATATGAAGGTTTAGGAGCAAAGCCAGCATTTTGTCATTGCATGTTCAATTTAAATTGCCCACAGTGGTTCCAGGTTTAAGATCTTCTAATGCATGTTCTTTTTTTTAATAGCCATCCCTGTAGAAGGTTTTAAAAAATATATATTTCTGAAACAAGGAATTAGCCCATAGCAACTAGCACAGTCTGAGCATTTCTCAGTGTTCACAAGAGCCATTTCAAAAGCTTGTACGTTCACAAGTCATTAAGATAATTAATAATGTGTTATTTAGTTTGAGTTATTGAACTATGTAAACAGTTTTGTTTTTTTTACAACCAAGGAGCAAAGTCAATAAAGGAAAACACGCATCAAGGCATTTAAAGGATTACTAAACCCAAGAACAAACATTTTATACATTACAGCTCAACAATCCTTAGATGTGATGGCGGGATTCGTTTTCCTTTTTTTAAAGCTAAGAACATTTTCAGAACGTACAGAAAATACCTGTTGTTCTTGCCAGAAATGCAGTGTCCTTGTCCCTTTTTGTGAGCGGAGCTGAACTGTAAGCAAAAACAATTTTATCTTTCTCCTGAAAAAACTGCTGATCATCCCATCCCCCATGTCAGGCCTCATGCACACAGGGCATTGGAAAAAATGGGCTGCAAAGCCACTACCAAAGGAAAAAGCAGCTGTTAAAACACGCTTTTAGTAGCCTTTTGCATTGGCGTTAATGCAGGTTTAGCCACGCTAGCTTTTAGCAGCGTTTCTCTGCCTCTATTCATGATGATCTGACTTGCGGTATGGATTGTATGCTGAGGATCTTGAAGGGGAACCCTCGCCCAAAGGAAAAAAAACTGGCGTGTGGTTCCCCCTAAGACCATACCAAACCCTTCAGTCTGGTATGGATTTTAACCACTACAATACAGGGCACTTTCGCCCTCTTCCTTCCCAGCCCAATTTTCAGCTTTCAGCGCTCTCGCACTTTCAATGACAATTGCGCGGTCATGCTACGCTGTACCCAAATAAAATTTTTATCATTTTGTTTGCACTAATAGAGCTTTATTTTGGTGGTATTTATTCATGACTTTGTTTTTTATTTTTTGCGATATAAGCAAAAAAATAGCGTAAATTTGGAAAAAAATATATATTTTCTTCTATTTTAAAAGAAATCCAATAAAATCGAATTTTGTCATAAATTTAAGCCAAAATGTATTCTGCTACATGTCTTTGGTAAAAAAAAATCTGTTAAGTGTATAATAATTGGTTTGTGTGATCACGGACATATGTACGCAAATGATCATGTACAGATGTGTGCAGGTGATCACGGACATATGTGTGCAGATAATCATTGGGACATGTGATTTTAGTGGGAGATATGTGGGGGGACATGTGTTTTTATTATTTGGGGACATGTGTGGGGACATTGTGTTTATACTGTGTTTTACACTAGGTTGGTGATCAGTGAGGAAAAAGCTGTAAAAAACAGCTCATACTCACTGATCACCAGCCGGCTGCAGCGATCCGCTCTCCTCTCCTCAGTGACGACTTCCGTGTGAGGAGAGGAGAGCCAATTGCCTAGCAACCGGCTGTTTGTTTACATCACATGATGGCATGTGAGCAGGAAGGCCAATCAGAGAGCCCTCCTGCCGATCTGAGATTCGCCGTGTCCGAGTGACACGAGCGCATCCGGATCGCGCCGCTGTGCGGGCACGCGCGCTCGCAATCCCCCTACTTCTGAAGGATGTTCAGGAATATCCAGTCAGAAGTAGAGAGCTCCCAACCGGCCGTATATATATATATATATATATATATATATATATATATATATATATATATATATATATATATATATATATACATTGGCCAGGTGGGAAGTAGTTAAGGGGAACTCCCCACACCAAAATCCATACCAGACCCTTATCCGAGCATGTAGCGCAACAGGTCCTTACCTGGACCATACCAGGCAACATGCCCTCAACATGGGGGGGGGGTGCTTTGATGGGGACAAGGGCCTCTTCCCGACAAGCTTGTCCGTCGGCTGTCGGGGTCTGCGGGCAAGGGACTTATTGGAATCTGGAAGCCTCCCTTTAACAAGGGGCCCCCAGATACCCGCCCCCCACCCTATGTGAATGAGTAGGGGTACATTGTACCCCTGCCCATTCACCCAAAAAAGTGAAATAAAAACAGTACTTTATTGAAGCAGCTCTGGCATCTCTTCTCTTTCTGATTTTTACAGCTGGTCTCAGTATTTCAAAAACTGCTTATGTACTGGGATTTCACGTACAACCATCTCTAGGGATTACAGAGAATGGTCCAAAAAACTGAACATATCCAGTGAGCGGCAGTTGTGTGGACGAAAATGCCTTGTTGATGTCAGAGGTAAGAATGGGCAGACAATGGTTTGAGATGATAGAAAGGTAACAGTAACTCAACCACTGGTTGCAACCAATGTATGCAGAATACCATCTCTGAATACACAAAACATCGAACCTTGAAGTAGATGGACTATAGCAGCAGAAGACCACACCGGATGCCACTCAAGTCAGCTAAGAACAGGAAACTGAGGCTACAATTTGCATAGGCTCACCAAATTGGACAATAAAAGATTGGAAAATGTTTGAGGAGTCTCCATTACAGCTGGGACATTCAGATGGTAGGATCAGAATTTGGCGTAAAGATGGATCCATCCTGCCTTGTATCAACGGTTCAGGCTGGAGGTGGTGGTGTAATGGTGTGGGGGATATTTTCTTGATACACTTTGGGCCCCTTAGTACCAACTGAGCATCATTTAAATGCCATGGCCTACCTGAGTATTGTTGTTGACCATGTCCATCCCCTTATGACTACAGTGTACCCATCTTCTGATGGCTACTTCCAGACAGATAATGCAACATGTCACAAAGATCAAATCATCTCAAACTGGGTTCTTGAACAATGAGTTCACTGTACTCCAATGACCTTCATAGTCACCAGATCTCAATCCAATAGAGCACCCTTGGGATGTGGTGGAACAAGAAATTCGCATCATGGTTGTGCAGCTGACAAATCTGCAGCAACTGCGTGATGCTATCATGTCAATATGGGCCAAAATCTCTGAGGAATGTTTCCAAAACCTTGTTGAATCTATGTCACAAAGAATTAAGGCAGACCTGAAGGCAAAACAGGGTCCAAACTGGTACTAGCAAGGTGTACTCAAAGACATGCTGGTTAATGGGCTTCTGTCCAAAATTGGCCCTAGTATATGAATGTGAGTTGGGGACCTTGGACTGTGGGCTCCTTGGAGCTGTATGTGTTTGGAATGCTGTGTAAAATTGACAGCGCTATATGGGTACCTTAAATAAATAATATATAATGGAGGCGCACCTTGATGAGACGCAATGTGCAGGGGTAGGGACAATTGTGGACACGCACCCACACAAACTCAGGTTGAACTGGATGGACTGGTGTCTTTATTCAACCTTACTAACAATGTAACTATGTAAAGGGAACGGTGAGTGTATGTGAACATGCTGTAAAAACTCACTGAAACGCACATGAAAACTGATGTGAAACGAATGTCTCTGCAAGTGAAGTCTGTGCGGTTTTCCCATCAGTTTTCATGCATGTAAGGTGTGAACGAGCCCTAAGAATAGGTATCGGTAATTGGTTTTAGCAAGTACTTGAGAAAAAGTATTGTGTATCCCTATTGACAACCATGGATACACGCAAAGATAGTGGAGTGAGCGTGGCCAACCAAGGACAAAAAATTTGCGTTATTTGCAGGATTAGCAGGTAAGAATAAAAGAAAAAAACCTAAAAAAAAAAAAAAATGAATGAAGCCACCTCGTCTAAGGACTGGTAAGCTAAAATGTTAAACATTTTGGTTTTCGATATGCTTAAGCTCCACTTGCTGGATCAAAAAAAAAAAAAAAATACACAATATGAATGCCCAATATTTCATATTTACCCCCAAAACATAAAACATGGTTGCATTACCCTGATCATAAAAAATAAAATATTGGCATAAGAAAAAGTGTCAAACTTTTGGAGCAAAAACAACTATTCTAATTAGTACAATAAATAATGTGAAATAAACTGAAAAACTGAACACAGGTCAGTATAATCAACATACAGTATATATAGTTACAACAGTATTTGGAAAGGATACAAAAAAAAGTAAAAACCCAGAGAGCTTATGATGTAATGAAAATGCATATGTGTAATGCTCTTATTTGCCAGAATCATTAAGCCAAACTTGCGAAAAGACATGCACTTGACAGCTTTAAGCAAGAAGATAACGAGTTATGATGATGGACTGACTTGCTGGATCTGCCTTTCAGTTGAGCATATCATCTACTTTTCAATCCTCACTTTAAACAAATCAACTCATAAAAGGGTATTCCATTGGGTATTCCAAACTTAATTCACTGGAATAACTGGAAAACTCGTAATAAAACAAGATAGTCTTGGCCAAGTAAAATGTACAATAGAATATAAGGGTCATTAATGAGTGAGAGGGAAGTCTATTTTGCCTCATTGATCGATGTCTGAAATATAAACTATTCTTAGAAAACTAATCAAGCATCCTGTTGTCTTTTTTCTATTTAAAAAAAGAAAGGAACAATTTGATTGAATGAGAAACGTGGGCTGTTCATATTCCAAGACATTTTGACAAACGAGACCATTCTATTTTAAGCTGTCTACAGGGATTGTGGCAGAAGCAAACCAAATGTAGCCATAATAAAGCCTGGTTTTAGGTGCTTTCTGGGAAAAACACGTTGCTTTTGATAATCCTGTAAAATGCGTTTACAATACATTCATATTTCATAAACAAGTGATCAGGGGCGGACTGACAACTCATGGGGCCCCCGGGCAATAGGAGATTATGGGGCCCCCAGGCAATCAGACATTATGGGGCCACACAGTATACACAAACACACACACACACACACACACACACACACACACACACACAGCATACACAGTCATGTTTCTATTGGCTGAGAAGGTACTGGAGAGGTGGGGTAGCTATAATCTAAGGATTTTTAGACCAAAAGGATGTCGGTAAGGGACATTTCAGAGACAGATGTAAAAAAAAAACACAGATTTTTACATACTTTCCCTGGTTTTACTGAGGCTGGCAACCCTGATGGGGCCCCCTAGTGGCACGGGGCCCTCTGGCCGTGCCCAAGTGGCCCAATGGTCAGTCCGCCCTTGCAAGTGATTATAACAAGTGCATGGGTTGGTATAAGTTTTTATGGTCGGCAATTGGCTGTTCAGAGAAAGTAATCTGGGTGGCACTACAGTTGCCTCATCACTTTTACAGTGGCAAGAAGGGCCGTCGCCCACCCTGTCCCCCGCAGTGAATCTCAGACTCCAGTCAGCCTGGGACTGCAATATATGGCCGGGATAGCTAGATACAGAGGGGATAAAAGGAACATTTGTTTTTTCAATTTCCTCTGTGACCAATGAAGCCAGGAAACGACAATGATTTAATCACTTCTGGTTTCATAGCTGTCATTCCCTGGCTGCCACAGCCAGGAAAGCAGCTAATCAAGCATGTTCTGGGCTTGATTAGCTGCTTTGAAGCGAAGGGGAGACAATGTGGGTCCCTGAAAGCCTAAGAGAGGGAGTTACAGGAGGTATAGTCAGTACAGGAATCATTGCTTGCAGACAACAATGTACCATGAAATTTGTAGTCCTTAGAAGTTAAAGCAATTTTAAAGGTACATTTACACTTTTATTTTATTAACAAACATCTATACTTACCTGCTCTTTGCAATGGAATCTGACAGAGCGGCTGAGAACTTACGGGGCCTTTTCTCTGTCCAGTGCTCCCATGGGAAGCAGCTTGCTATGGGGGCAGTGGTGTGTGCTCGCTCCCAAGCCCCACTGCTGCATCCATTGACATAGACTGCGGGACTCCCCCACGCTCCCTCATCACTGGCTTTTACAGCACTGGCAGCGGATAAATCCTGGGGCCCCAGCAAAGCCAGCGGGACCCAGAAATGAGAGAGGAGCTGCAGACATGCATAGCGCTTGATCGAATGAGGGCTCAGGTAAGTAAAATGGGGGGGGGGGGGTGCTGATGCTTAAACATTTTTTACTTTAATGCATGGAATGCATTAAGGTAAACAATGTGTAGGCTTTAGAAGCACTTTAAAGGTTGTGGAAAGAGATTACCAAGCAAACAGGCAAAACTCACAATATGAAAGGAGATTTTTTAAGTAACTTTATGTTGGATTATCAAAAATAACTATTGTTTATATTTATATGACAATGTTGAGGTTATAAGATAAAAGTGTATGCTGTGATCATAGATTTCCTTCTTGCTCGTCATATAGCTTGGTGCATCCAACAGACCATTTTAATATTAATTTCATTTTAACAAAATGTTTTCCTATACATATCATACCATATTGTTCACAAATTACTTGGACTTCATACACAGGATATATTCCAACAGCTTTGTCTCAAACCCTAGCTCTGTACCTGCCCGCCTGAGAATTTTGGATGTTCCTGCCTACTTTGCAAGTTCTAGCCTCCTATTTCTTTCTCATTATAACTGTCACATTAGATGTGCAGACCCAGAGGATTGGCCGAATTTCAATCTATGTATGGGCACTGAGGTTGTACAGAAGTCAGCCTACTGATCAACTTCTGTACAATTACCCTGTTGGATTTTTTTCCACTTGATCAGCACTGCAGGCTATAGCCTGCAATTCTGACAGTGGGGAAGTCTTTCATCCACATTGAGTGTGTGGATGGGGGAACTGAGTCGGTTTTTTTCATTCAACCCCCTGGTTGAACGAAAACTAAATGACTCATCTATGGGCTGCCTCGTGAGGTTTAATGCAGTTGATTTGGGTGGACTGTTCCTATAATTATTAGGTTAGTTCTAATTTAAAAGGGGAGCGATAGTCTGCAGGCCTTTTAACCCCAGATTACATCTCTAAGCCAAAGCGATAACTAGAGCTTATTCTCTCAGCAAACTGCTATTGTTTTCACCCCAAGATAATATGCCAGCTTTACTTTGAGTGCTTCACTGAACTGGATCTAATATATAGTCTGTAAGTTAGGAAATTTTTTTTCCATTTGTGCGTTCATACAGAAGCACCTAGATTTGCGTGACACTACCAGTATTATCATGCTCTCACGTAATCCTGTCTGCTGCTCTGTGATACCGCTATTGCTTCTTGTTACTGGCCTTGGCTTGTGACCCCATCACCGATTCTTTGCTATCTGCACCAAACTCTGCTGTCTCTGTGCCATGTGATCTAGACTACTTTATTCTTCTTTCACTAAAAACTGTGCCTAGCCTGAAGTGTCCAGCCACTGGTCTCCAATATTTACAGCAATCTTTTAAATAGTGCTCGATGATTACCCACTGCCTTGAATAGAGATTGGTGGAGCCTGGTTGTATGTGGCTGGTCCGCTGCCCCCTGGTGGAGAAGAAGGAGAAGAGAGACAGTCCTTCCAAGTGTCACAGTGGTGTGGTCATTAAGAAGAGGGAGAGAGTCCTGTATTTCTGTTGTAAGCGCTATATGCTGCTGATCTTGGTGTATAGTAGTAAAGGTGTAGTGGCACTTACATTTGATGAAGAAAAGAGGCTGGCTCTCTAAATATCAGACACTTTCATGATATTTTGTAACACTTTAGCTTTAACTTTAGCACATTGGACTATTGTTTTGAGACATTACAAATGTATTTATTTTTTAAGTATATAGATGACATTTTGCAATTGATTGATTTATATGAGGCGCTGCACATTCCATTGATATATTTTTCTACAGGTAGTGTATATAAACCTGAGTTGCTTGCAGCCTTAACTTAAATTACTGTAGCGCTCACTTGTCTCCTTTTACAAGTCTAACAACAGAACAATGCATACATAATTGCTCAACAATGACACACTGTGGGAGAATTTTAAGACAGGTAACAAGGGAGACAATGCAGAAATGCATGTGCTGTCAATCAGTTTTTGAAACGTAAAGCAGAACTTCACCCAAAGGGGGACATTTTGCTGTTCTGCCCCCTCCCCTTCCCCCTCCTTTAAATTTTGGCATTTCACTTTTTTGGGGGGGAGTGGGTGCCTGATTTTGATAGGTACCTGCTCCCATCCTTCACCTGCAGCCTTCTGGGACACGTCACAGGTTCCAGAAAGCTGCAGGACCCTGCACAAAGCACAGCATAGTCACAGCTAGATTTCCAAAGTAAACATGCCAGTGACTGGACCCGAAGGCAGCCTATTATTGAAAGTTAGAAGTTAAGGTATTTGACTGTTAATTTCTTGTTTTCAGGGTGAAGAACAAATTTATTTATAAAACTTTTTTGTTTTCATTAGTATCGTTCATTCTTTTTTTTAAGTGACTGTAAATCTAAGTTTTTTTTTTTTAAATAACAAACATGGTATACTTACCTCCACTTTTCAGTTAGTTTTGAGCAGAGTGGCCCCGATCCTCAACTTCTGGGGTCCCCTGGTGGCGCTGGTAGTTCCTCCCTGCATCGTATAACCCCCTAGGAGAAGCGCTCTCCCAGAGGGTTATCTTGTGGGTGCGCTCTCGAATCCAGCATTTGCATCCAGAGATGCAGAATGCCAGACTTGGCCCCGCCCCCGGGTCACTGGATATGATTGACAGCAGCAGGAGCCAATGGCTGCGCTGCTATTAATCTATCCAATCAAGAGCCAAGACAACGGGTAGAGGGGAAGAGCTGGTCTCCGGAGTGATAATTACGGAACTCAGGTGAGTAAAACGGGGGAGCTGGTCATTGACAGAAGTTTTTTCACCTTAATGCATAGGATGCATTAAGGTGATAAAACACAAGGGTTTACAATCCCTTTATGTGAAGCTTTTTTAAAACATGTACAAAAAAACTGAAATAAAGAGGCACATTTATTTTATTTGTAAATTACTTCACCATGCTGTATAATAGAAAAATAATTTAAGTGTCATAAATGAGCCAAATTATAGAATTATTTATCTACCTTAACTTACTTTTATTTAAAACACTGGTTGTTTTGTTACATCTTCTGTTTATAGATTGCATTAAAATAATTTTGCAGTACAATATTGGCAAAAAAGGTTGGTTTGACAAAAAGATGGGACTAGTACCCCATCATTGGTATTAGTAGGAGGAATCACGCCCCATTCTTGTGTCAGTGGAAGGAATTATGTCCCACTTTGGTGTCAGTGGAGGAAAGAGTGCCTCATTATTGGTGTCAGTGGGATGAATAGTGCCTCATAATGGTGGGATGAATAGCCCCACAAGGGCTGTATAAAGTCAAGCAAAGGCCGCATCAAGCCCACGGGCTGCAGTGTGGACACCACCGCTCTACAGCTACCATTTTTCACAGCTCTAATTTGAAACTACAGAGTACAAAACTCATACTGGCAATTTAGTACAGTAAACGGGTGCTGCCCATAAGGTTAGATCTTACATGTTCAGCAAGAAGTGCTGTCTGTCGCTGCAGTTAATAAAGCTGGAATGTCAATTACCTGCCTGATCAAGAGGAAGTGCACACAGCATCGATCTGAAAAGAAAGTGAGTTGGTTTTCACCTTCTAAGGTGTTAACAGCACTATTGTTAACCTGTAGGCACAACACAGTAAAGGCTGTCTTGTTGGTTGACCGATTTGTTATAAATATGAAAGTAGAATTCCAGGCAAAAAAGCTCCAAAATGAGTTTAGAACTAAAAGAACCCTCCAAAGGTTCTGTTTTTCTATTCAGAACATACCTACCCTCCTCTACCACACTGTATGACCAGGAAGATGACTTTACTGTTTCATCTTAGCAGCTTTCCAGGCCACCTGTCTGCTTGTTGGACAACTTTATTATTCAGTAAGCTGGAGGTTGAGAGGCAACTCTGCAGAATGGAACCAGAGAACAGCCTGGACACCTGCCTGGCTGTGTAGGGTAGCAAAGGTGTATGAATCACAGAAACTGGTATGAATAGAATTCCAAATTATATAAGAGATAGGGACAGTATTGTGTTGTCCCCATCTTTTTTTTTTTTTCACCATTTAAAGTTTTATTGTGTGCGTCAGTGTCTTGGCACATGAGCAAGAGCATTGGCTGCATGGGTATAAACAGTTGCCTCACACCCAGTATTACACCTATACTGTACACTATGTGCTCTAAAAGACATAATAGATTTATCCTAGAGAGTGACAACTAAGTTGCGCACTAAGCAAAAAATAGCTGTCATGTGATTGAGGGTTGGTTACTGTCAAGCGCTGTAAACCTCCATTCAAAACAGGGGCGGACTGACCATTAGGGCCCTCGGGTAGTATCTGTGCTGATCCTGGAGCCCAGTGCCAGAAAACGATCCAGCACTGAGCTCCGCTAACTGGCCTGACCTTCCCCGCATCTCTTGCGGGGTGCCCGGGCTCCCACACGCAGAGAGCGCCCCTCTGTGGTAGCCATCACCAGCATCTCTCCCTCCTGAGCCTGCACACCACACAGGGCTCTCTGAGGATCCTCCTCCTCGGCTTCGATGTATACAGACAGGAGGAGGAGGAGTCGGGGAGGAGAGACATTACATTGCAAGAGCCGCGCTGATTATCTGAGGTCTGTGTATAGTTTATGGATGTAGTGCGGGGGGGGGGGGGAAGAGGATATGTGCTGGGAGGTGGTTTTGGAGGGGAGAGAACTTGGTGTAGCGCCTGCCAAGCATGACTTAGTCAAGTTATTGGGGCCGCACTGCAAAGGCCGGGAAACCTTGTGCAATACAGCAGCCAATGGGTTAAAGCAGTCATTGATGAGGTATTGTATCGCTTCCTCATCATCTGCTTTGACCCCTTGGATTCCTCACTCGCACGCTCCAACTTCATGAATTGCACAGGGTTGTGGGGTGTTTGCAAAGTGGCCCCATTCATTTGAATCGGTTGCCATCACCCACCAAGAGCATAATGGTGTATAATTCCTTCAGCAGCATGTGTACAGCCTCAGCTGCTGTTTTTGTAGCTAAAGGGGGAAAGAATGAATGTATGTAATGTTGGCAGTGCAATAAGTAGGTGGTGCTTTGTGTGGGTGTGGCTTGGGGGGCCCCATGAGTTGTCATTTCGCCCCTGATTCAAAATCAGATGCCAACTCATCCTTTTCCACAAAAGTTGGGAGAGATTTAAAGTGACAGGAAACTGGAAGAGGGATTGTTAGAATTCAAGGGAAACACTGGAAACTCCATCAAGCCCATAATGATGTGACTAAGAACACAAATCACCTTAAACATACAGTCAAGGGCACATGAATAAATGCACAATATACTGCTTCATGACTGATAGCATGCACATAGTGTAAGCATTTGTCTGTGTTACCTTATGGCTCATAGACTTGTTGCAATTTACTCTATAAAGCCTTCACATGCTAACCAGGTACTTTGCCTGGATTTCTTTGTAAGATTTAGTCTAATAAAGTCTTATTAACTGAGACTCCATGTTGACTTTAAATAACTTCACCCACTTTTTCCCCGCCTGCACACTGTCTAACTTTGTAGCACAAGAATAAGTGCATTTAACAGTTGACAATTCATCCCTGTGTCAACAGAAAGGTCTGCAATTTTTCACTTAAAGTTAAAAAAAAAAGGCTTTAAGAAAATAAATCACATGTTGGTGATGAAGGATTTGAGCTTGTTTTACAAGATGCTTATTCTATGTTCAGCCATGTGATTTGTATAAAATCCTCTCGAAAAATTCCTCTTAAAGCTATGATGAAATGTCTAAGTCTTACAAGGAAAATCCCGTGCCAATAGTAAGAAGATGTGTCTGCCAAGATGGGTTCATTAGGATTCAACCGACCCCAATAATCACTTAGCATCCCAGTCAATAACCTGTGAGTCTGCAGCTTTGCAAGGGATTAACACATACAGAAGTGGCTTACTCAGGTCAAAGACATAAGCATGTCCCCGTAGATCCGTTTGAAACGGAAGCTTTTAACTCCGTCAGCTGTCTTTGTCAGGAAATATATGCAGGTGCATTTAAAAAGACTTACAGCAGAGACTAGGGATTTTTCTTTGCTTTCCTAACATCATCCTACCATGTAGCTTTTCTCTAGTAAGCTGCACAAACATTGCTGAAAACAGAATATTAAGTACTGGGGCAGAACAGTACTGAAATAATAGAACTATGCCAACCTACAGAACAGCCTATAATTCCCTCCACAAAGTACTAACTGTGAGAATTTTTTTTTTTAGATTATAACCATACCCAAACCTTTAACTTAATTACAGATACAAGTACAAGGAATTCCTTTTTTTTTTTTTTTTTTTAAGCAGTCTTTATTTTGATTTTCACAAACATTGAGATTACAAAGAACAGAAAACAGAGAGCCCAAACTGGCACGAAGGCAAAGGTTACAGACTTGAATTTGGCAGTCAAAGAGCATTGGCATATCCACCGAAACCCATACATGTTGAAATACAATCTTATAACCGCGTTATACCAATCAATAGTTATGATCCCAGTTGTAAAACATGTTTATGAGGACCAGGATGGGCTGGGGTAGGTAAAGGGGTGTGGAGAGTTGCCATCCACTCCTCTGCAGCCATTACGTTATTTACCTAGCTGTTCCAATGAGCTCGTCCAGGAACATGGGCTGTTTTCCAGTGACCAGGGATCAAGCTCCTGGCTGTATTCAGGAGATGAGGTAGGACCGACTTTCCATAATGGCTGAGTAGAATAGACGACACATGGAGCAGGAACTCCAAGGGAGAGTCAGGCACCTCAATATCCAAGATCACTTTAATCTGAGCCCTGAAATCCTGCCAATACAGCCAGAGCCTTGGGCACTCCCACCAAATATGCAGGTAAGTCCCCTTCAGCCTACAGCCTCTCCAGCAGGCATCAGAGACTGTTGGAAAAATCCTAGCCAGCTTAGCAGGTATTCTATACCAATGGGTCAATAGTTTGAAGCAATTTCCCTGCATCTTTGTGTCTACAGAACTCGAATTGGTAAGGCGATACAGGTGGTCCAACTGAGTCTCTGTAAACATATGCTGCAGGTCTCTCTCCCACTCCCGTATACGGACTGGCTTACCTCTAGACTATCGATTGCAGCATCTCAGACTGAGATTGAGTGGGGAATGGGGGCAGCTGACATTTATAGCTTCTTAAATGATGTGAGGGAGGAAGGGGGTCTGATACCCTGAGGCAAGCTAAGGACAAAATGATCAACTGTCTGTAGCACCAATCATCCAGCCAAAAGCGACCAAATTGGTCACTAAGCCAGTCCAGGGATAACAGACCCTGTTCTTGTATGAATCTACTACAACACACCTCTCCATCCCTTGCCCATGTATGAAAATAGGAGAGATGTTCCCCAGGAATGAACCAGGGGAAGCCTCCTAATGGAGCAAGAGGGGCAATAGAAGGAGGCAATAGTCCCTGTACATTGAGAGCTTCCATATATTCAGAGTATGGGTGGTGACAGGGGACACAGAATCTGAAAGACCCCGATGTTCTCTGGAGAGCCAAGGGGAGTGGGATAGGTTGCGTCCAGGCAGGAATTTCTCTAAGGGGACCTATAATTTAGTGAGTACATTATGGTTCCAGTTCAATAGCCGCTGCAAGGCAATTGCTTCATAATATCAATGGAGTGATGGACCCCCAATCCCTCTATCTCTTAGGGCGTTGCAGAGTGCGAAGGGCCGCCCGGGGGCTCCGCCCTTGCCAGATAAATTTTAGAAACAGGCTGTTAAGGATCAAGAAAAAGGACCTGGGCAATGATATAGGCACCATCTGTGGGTAGAAAAGAATTCCGTGGCAACACATTCATTTTTAAGATACTGACTCGACCCATCCATAAGAAACTGGTACGGTCCTACTTTAGCAAGTCTGGCCGAATCATTGAAAGCAAGGGGTCAGAATAACTAGTGTATGGTTGAGCGAATTGGGTCAGAAGATTAATTCCTAGATATTTTAGGGAGTAGCGACACCTAGCAAAGGAAAAGGAGGCTTGTAACCGAGTACGTATTTCAGGGGGAATGGCTGACTCCGACTATAGTTAATATTGAAATTTGAAAGTGAATGGAATCTCTGTAGTTCAGCCATAGTATTAGGAAGAGAGATCAGCGTATCTGCCACATAAAATAGGACATTATCAGCATAAGCTGACAGTTTGTGCTCCGTTGTCCCCACACTAAGTCCCCTAATGTTAGGATTAAAGCGAATCATATTCAACAATGGCTCGAGGGCAAGAGCAAATATGAGTGGGGATAGGGGGCAACCCTGCCTCGTCCCATTCCAAATGGGAAAGGAGCTAGAGAGAGTTCCACTCACCTTGACTCAAGCTTCCGGGTGGCTATATAATGCCCCTATCCATTTAAGCATTTTGTGGCCCGGGACCCAGTCTAGCCAGCACAGCTTTTAGGTATGCCCAGCCCACTATCAAACGCCTTTTTCAGCATCAGTAGATAAAAAAGGCAGGATGGACTGGCACCTTGCGAGTTCATGAAGTAGCTGAATTGCCCTGTTGGAGTTGTCCCTGTCCTCCCTCCTATGAACCCTGTTTGGTCAGGATGTATTACGGTTGGCAAGATGGGCTTCAGTCGATTTGCCAAGACCCGCGCCAATATCTTAATATCAGTGTTCAGTAGCGAGATTGGCCTATAACTACTAGGGGCAGTAGGGTCTTTCCCTTCCTTAGGGAGGACCGTTATGTGAGCCATCAGAGCTTCCTTAGGGACGATCTTCCTGAGGCTAAGGCATTAAAGTATTCACACATGAAACTAGAGAGGAGGGGGGGGAGGAATTTGCAGTAGTAGGCATTAGTGAAGCCATCAGGTCCTGGGCTCTTGCCCTTTGGCAAGTCCTCAACAACTGGCGCTATCTCTTTTAGAGTAATGGGTGCATCTAACTGCTCGCTGATTTATGTTGTAAGCTGGGGAAACTCCATCTCGTCAAAATACTGCAAGAGAGGCTGCGCTTTCTGTGTGGACGTCGGCCCAGGGAGGGTATCGGGGAATTGGTAGAGTTGGGTGTAGTATTCCCTGAAACAGTCTGCTATCTTAGAGGGAAAAATGGTCAGTGGGCATGGGGTGGTGGTGTGGAGCTTGTGGACCTGACCAGACGTGTGCTCATGTCTAAGAGCCCTGGCCAGGAGACTCCCGCATACGAACGCGTAGAATTTATGGATACATGTCACAGCTGGGCCCGAATTCAGGTCTCTAAAAGAGTAGAAATCTCCTCCCTAAAGGATTGGAGTTCCATCGCCAACAACTGGGTCGGTCATGCTACGCTTGTGCCTAAGTTCTGCAGCCTGAAGTTTAGCCAGTAAGGACTGCAGTTCCCCATTGCATGCTTTTTTTCAGCCTAAAGCCCTGGGAAATTAACTCCCCGCGAAACACAGCCTTGTGCCCCTCCCACACTGCTGACACCCCCGTTTCACCCATTAGATTTTCAGCTAAATATAGGGAAATAATGTCAGAGACTTGTTTCAGGGCCACAACATCATCTAAAATATTCTCATTTAAATGCCAGGTCCACTGTTTGGATTCTTATGGGCCCGCTTCAGCAAAAAGGCACATCCAGGTCCTGGGTATGAGTGCAAATGATTTGCAGCAGCAGCAGCAAAAACATCCCTATGGGAAAGGGAGAGTTCAGTAAAGATTAAGACAGTCGCTCAGGGGGCCACTGATGAAGAAGGCGATGAGCCATCCATGCGAGTTGGACCACTGTAAGGTCTTTTCTAGCCCCTGCAACTAACAGGTTGCCAGGGATGTGGGCGAGCAGGAACAGGGATCTCCAGGGAGGTGTGCCAATCTGGAATATCCATTGAAGGCAATCCAAGGTAAGAAAGATGGAGGCAGATCAGATTTATTTCGCAAGGTGACCTGGCGACCATCTTTAGTGACCGAAAAGGCTGAAGGGGAAGCCCCAGTGGTAGGTTAAGTGGACATCTTGGAGGGCCTCTAAGAATGGCTTAAATGCCCTGCGTTGCATCAAGGTGTGTCGGGAGAAGTCTGGGAATAGGGACAATTTGGCTCAATCAAAGTCCACTTAGAAGACACCTCTGACACGAGACATGATGTGCTCCTTCAGCGAATACTTGTGGAGTTTGCAAATGACGTCCCTTGGCTTTTCCAGATCTTCCGAAGGAGGTATTAAGGCTCTATGAGCGTGATCAATTTCAATATGGTCCGACGCCTCTCTGCCCAGGATCTGCTTAAAGATGCCTTGGAGGGTAGGGACTATGTTCTTGTGTGCAGTAGCTTCTGGCAGGCCTCTAATGCGAATATTAACCCTGCAGCTGCGGTTTGCAACATCAACTAGTTGGTCAAGCAGGGAGTCAATACGCTGATCCTGTGTTTTACAGTGTGTCTGCAGGGCTTGTAGGGTGGGTGTGATATCCTCTACAGAGGTCTCCAGAGCCTCTACTGTTTCCCTTCTAGATGGGCTGTGTCAGCTTGCAGGGCTTCAATATCCTGCCTCATAACTTTCTCCACCCTAGCTGCAAAACTGTCCAGATCAGCCTTTGTGGGGAGGGACAGAATGTGCAGCTGTAAGTCTCTTTCTTCCAGGGCTTCTGCTAAGCCAAGGTCTCTGACTGAGCCCTGTGAGGAGCCAAGTGAGGAGGGGGAGGAGGTTAAGCTCAAGTGTATGTCAAAAATCAGATGGATTTTGTGGTCGGAATGTCCGACCGCGTGTATGGGGCATTTGATTTTTTTTTCCCCTGCCCCGTGTCCCATTGTGGAAATCTCTGCAAATTAAGGGCATTCCTTGGCGAACTCCAGGTCACCATTGGAAGATTTCCCCTCTATTACTTTTCTGGGGACAACCCAAAATGTGGGATTTTCTTTTACTTTCAATAATAATGGTAAACAGGACAAATAAAGAGGGCGAATCTCCTTAATGAGGGCACAGACAACAAGAAAAACTGACCGGTGTTCTAATCCATCTCCACTCTATCCAAAACTGAAAAAAAGAGTTTTGCCTTTAGTTATACTTTAAATATTTCCCCCTGCCGGCACCGCCATTTTTTTTTTTTTTTAACAGTGCTGCCGGTCTCTTGCATTTTTAAAACAACATTTAATCTGCACAAGTACTGTGTGTTGTGCAGGCTGACAGCCTGATGATGTCATCGGATGCCAAAGACATGTCGGGCGCCGAGACCTCTTACTGGGACCATTGCACACAGGTGCTTTCTGGGAACTCAGGGTGCCACTCTTCTGCCTGGCTGTGTAACCTGTATGTCTGTGTAAGGAGACCATGCACTGTGAGAGAAAGATCAGGAGAAGGATGATCAGCAGGCTCCATATGAGCTCCTCTGAGCTTTTGGAGACAAGACCAATTGCAGGCATGGATAGTAGAACACAATTTCTTTTAATCTGGTACAGTTTTTGGCTTGGAACCTTTTTTTTTTTTTTTTAAAGGGTGCCTTGGCTGAAAAAAGGTTAAGAAACACTGCTCTATACTGAATCTCTATCATGATATATGGGCTTCTACCTCTATTCCATAAATCATTTTTTTCCTTTTTATTGTAGTGTGTGGAATGGTTGAGTCTCCGCCAAGTTTTTATTGCTGCCTGTGTCTTTGCTATGGAGATTCGCCCCTCAACTTTTCCTAGTGATCACTGTCACCAAGTCTGAAAATAAAAAAACATTTATTGAAATGTCATTGAAACAAAAAAAAAAAAAAAAGAGGAAATCATCCTATGTGGAGATGTATTCCAGTGGCAATTGTTGAAAAGAGATTTCCCTTATTTGAGAAGATATCCCTATACTGGCTGTTGTGTGACGTGACAGTAAGTAAAGGAAAATCTGCTGTATGTAACACAAACAGCAAATTTTTTTTAAAAAAATGTCCTACTCAAAGGCTAAAACTTATTTTGTCTTGGGATTGACATTAAAAAATTCTAAGTACATACATTATGTGTATAATATAATATATATAGCCCTCAAAAATTACACTCGCCTGCTCGCATTTTGTGGGCTGGCGAGGAAGGGCTGCCTGGGAGTGAGGGGGGGCAGGCAATGTTCACCACACTCATTGTCACACACAGCCCCACCCCCTCGTCCCGGGGAATTTGATAGACAGATCATCTGTCCAACCTGGGACGAGTGATGTGTATCAAAGCGGTGAGCGGCGGGAACACACAGCAATTGAAAACAAAGCTGCTCCTCATCCGTATGAGGGACACAGGTAGGCAGATTGATGAACAAGGGCAGGCTGCATTGGTGGACACGGGTGAGACTGGTGGACACGGGTGAGACTGCATTGGTGGACACGGGTGGGGCTGCATTGGTGGACACGGGTGATGCTGCATTGGTGGACACGGGGCAGGGCTGCTTTGGTGGACACGGGCGAGGCTGCATTGGTGGACACGAGCGAGGCTGCATTGGTGGACACGGGCGAGGCTGCATTGGTGGACACGGGCGAGGCTGCATTGGTGGACACAGTGCGATGCTGCATTGGTGGACACGGTGCGATGCTGCACTGGTGGACACGAGCGAGGCTGCACTGGTGGACACGGACGAGGCTGCACTGGTGGACACAGGCGAGGCTGCACTGGTGGACACGGGCGAGGCTGCACTGGTGGACACGGGCGAGGCTGCACTGGTGGACACGGGCGAGGCTGCACTGGTGGACATGGGCGAGGCTGCATTGATGGATACGGGCGAGGCTGCCCTGATGAACATGGATAAAGTTGCTTAATTCTGCATAAAACATTTAAGGTTGATTTTGTGAGATAATTTATGGGGTTGTGTTTAGGGGAGGGGCAGGGTAGGGGTTGGGTGGGGCAACTGGTGGTGAGTAACCCTTGAGGCCTGGCTAGTAGCACAGGACTTGAAATTTTGAGCCCTGTATGTATATGTATATATATATATATATATATATATATATATATATAAAAATAAAGCAGCACTCAAAATTAACTAAAGTGCAAGGAAAATCATGTGTTGCTTTGAAATCCAGCTTTGTAAAATAAATTGCAGATGTGAATTGAACTTAAGGCCCTTTTCACACTGAGGCAGTTTTCAGGTGTTTTAGCACTAGAAATAGCGCCTGTAAAGCACCTGAAAACTGCCTCCTATTTACTTCAATGTGTGCTTTCACACTTGGGTAGTGCGCTTGCGAGACGTTAGGAAAAGTCCTGCAAGCAGCATCTTTGGGGAGGCTTGGAAGCGCTGCCAAAATGCCCCTGCCCACTGAAAAGAATGGGCAGCGCTTCCAAAGTGCCTTAAAAGTGCCACAAAACTGTTTTTGTTAGTTTTTGTTTCTTAACCACTTGCTTACTGGGCACTTAAACCCCCCTCAGTCCCAGACCAATTTTCAGCTTTCAGCGCTGATGCACTTTGAATGACAATTGCGCGGTCATACAACACTGTACCCAAATGAAATTTTTATCATTTTTTTCCCACAAATAGAGCTTTCTTTTGGTGGTATTTAGTTACAGCTCGGAGTTTTATTTTTTGCTAAACAAACAAAAAAAGATGCAAAAAAAAAAAAAATCATGTTTTAATAGTTTGTTATACAATTTTGCAAACGGGTCATTTTTCTCCTTCATTGAAGTGCGCTGATTAGGCGGCACTGATGGCTGCATTGGTGGGCACTGATGGGCTGCATTGGTGGGCACTGATAGGCTGCATTGGTGGGCACTGATAGGCTGCACTGGTGGGCACTGATAGGCATAGTTAAGGCGGCACTAATAGGCACAGATAAGGCGGCACCGATCGGCACAGGAAAGGCGGCACTGATGGGCAAAGATGGGCACAGATAAGATGGCATGGATGGGTGGCACGGATAAGTGGCACGGATGGGCACTGATAGGTACCACTGATAGATGGGACTGATGGGCACTGATAGGTGGCACTGATAGGTGGCTCTGATAGGTGGCACTGCTGGGCACTGATGGGCGGCACTGCTGGGCACTGATGGGCGGCACTGCTGGGCGGCACTGGGGTGCAGCACCTTTAAGGAAGATTGTGGGCACTGTGGGTGGCACTGCTGGATGGCACTGTGGGTGGCATTGTGGGTGGCACTGTGGGTGGCGCTGTGGGCACTATGGGCACTGCTGGGTGGCACTGATGGGGGGCACTTACTTTCATTCAGGATGGCACTGCGGTGGGCAGGTGGGCACTGGCAGGAGGCAGGTGGTCAGCTGTATTGCTGGCCGTGATCGGGACATCAGTCCCGATCACGGCCGCCGGTGATCGGCTTTTTTTTTCTCTCCTCGCGCTGTCAGCGCGAGGAGGAATAATAGCCGATTACCGGCTCCGTTCTTTCACATGATCAGCTGTCATTGGCTGACAGCTGATCACGTGATAAGGGGTCGGGATCGACCCCTTGCACGGATCGGTGATCAGGCGAGTCTCGTGGACTCGCCGATCACAGAGCGCGCCGCGCGCGCCCCTCAGGGGGCGCGCAGGCCGCTCGTAACCGGGACGACGTCAATAGACGTCGTCCCGGAAAAGTAGATCCGCGCTAATGCCGTCATTTGGCAATAGCGCGGATCTCAAGTGGTTAAAGATCCCTTTTTCAAAAGCGCTGCTAAAACGATGCTTCAGTGTGAAAGTAGCCTAAGCATAACATAATTCAATTCAAAATCAAATAAGTCCATAAAGAAAGTTAATCCGTCTTTAACCACTTTCAGACCGGACCATTTTGCTGGTCAATGACCAGAGGTCTTTTTACAATTTGGCACTGCGCTGCTTTAACTGGTAATTGCGCGGTCATGCAATGTTGTACCCAAACAAAATTTGCGTCCTTTTTTTCCCACAAATAGAGCTTTCTTTTAAAGGTATTTGACTGACTCTGCGATTTTTATTTTTTGCGATATAAACGTAAAAAGACCGCAAATTTTGAAAAAAAAATGATATTTTCTACTTTTTGTTATTAGAAAAATCCAATAAACTCAATTTTAGTCATACATTTAGGCAAAAATGTATTCAGCCACATGTCTTTGGTAAAAAAAAAGTCAATAACTGTATATTTATTGGTTTGCGCAAAAGTTGTCACATCTACAAACTAAGGTACGTTTTCTGGAATTTACGCAGCTTTTAGTTTATTACTGCCTATCTCATTTCTTGAGGTGCTTAATGGCAGGGCAGTACAAAACCCCCCCAAATGACCCCATTTTGGAAAGTAGATACCCTAAGGAAATTGATAAGTGGCATGTTGAGCCCATTGAATATTTTATTTTTTTGCCTCAAGCGATTGAATAATGACAAAAAAAAAAATTTTTTTTTTTTACACAAAGTTGTCACTAAATGATATATTGCTCACACATGCCATGGTTATATGTGGAATTGTACCCCAAAATACATTCTGCTGCTTCTCCTGAGTACGGGGATACCACATGTGGTCGACTTTTTGGAAGCCTAGCCGCGTACGGGGCCCCGAAAGCCAAGCACCACCTTCAGGATTTCTAAGGGCATACATTTGTAATTTCACTCCTCACTACCTATCACAGTTTTGAAGGCCATAAAATGCCAATATGGCACAAAACCCCCCCCAAATGACCCCATTTTAGAAAGTAGACACCCCAAGCTATTTGCTGAGAGGCATGTTGAGTCCATGGAATATTTTATATTTGGCACAAGTTGCGGGAAAATTACAAACTTTTATTTATTTTTATTTTTTTTTCACAAAGTTGTCACTAAATGATATATTGCTCACACATGCTATGGGCATATGTGAAATGACACCCCAAAATAAGTTCTGCTGCTTCTCCTGAGTACGGGGATACCACATATGTGGGACTTTTTGGGAGCCTAGCCGCGTACGGGGCCCCGAAAACCAAGCACCGCCTTCAGGCTTTCTAAGGGCGTAAATTTTTGACTTCACTCCTCACTACCTATTACAGTTTTGAAGGCCATAAAATGCCAAGATGGCACAAAACCCCCACAAATGACCCCATTTTAGAAAGTAGACACCCCAAGCTATTTGCTGAGAGGCATGTTGAGTCCATGGAATATTTTATATTTTGCCACAAGTTGCGGGAATATTACAAACTTTTTATTTTATTTTATTTTTTCACAAAGTTGTCACTAAATGATATATTGCTCACGCATGCCATGGGCATATGTGAAATGACACCCGAAAATAAATTCTGCTGCTTCTCCTGAGTACGGGGATACCACATATGTGGGACTTTTTGGGAGCCTAGCCGCGTACGGGGCCCCGAAAACCAAGCACCGCCTTCAGGCTTTCTAAGGGCGTTACAGTTTTGAAGGCCATAAAATGCCAAGATGGCACAAACCCCCCCCCCAAATGACCCCATTTTGGAAAGTAGACACCCCTAAATTTAGGGGTACACTAGTGAGACTAGGTAATAAATGGCGGGTGCCCTGAAACTATAAAAAAATAACTAACCAACCAGCGTCACCTGTAACAGTTATATGGTGATCACTGGTGAAAGGGTTAACTAGGGGGCAATCAGGGGGCTTTATGCGGTAGTATATGGGGGTCCCTGGCGCTATAAAAAGCTGCGGCGAAATTAAATACCTACCTGCCTAACTAGCGTCACCTGTGACACTAATACAGCGATCAGAAAAACGATCGCTTATTAGGCTGGGTTCACACTGGAGCGATGCGGGAACGCCACGAATCCGCGGCGGGTTCCCGCATCGCATGCCTCCTGGCGGCAGTTCACACTGCCCTATGCGAACTGCTGGGAGTGTCAGTGAAATGTTAATGACACCCCCAGATCAGTTCGCATATCGCAGTGCGATCTGCAAACTCGGATCGCATGGTGTGAACACCCATGCGATCCGATTCTGCTGTGGACCAAAAAAGGGTCCCGTGCGAGTTTGCGGCGGGTGCGGCGCGAATTCAGCCATACTATCTGTATGGCTGAACTCGAATCGCACAGAGATCGGATGTGATTTGCACTGCAGTGCGGTGCGAATCACATCCATTCTCATAAACCGCTGCAATGTGAACCCAGCCTTAGTGACACTGGGGACGGGGGGTGATCACGGGGTTAAACCTTTATTGGGGGGTTAGGGGGGTACCTTAGAACTAAAGGGGGCTAACCCTAACTGCCCTAACAGTTATTACAGTCACAAATTACACCCGCCGGGTGATCAGGGGGTTAAACCTTTATTAGGTAATAAATGGTGGGTGCCCTGAAACTATAAAAAAATAACTAACCAACCAGCGTCACCTGTAACAGTTATATGGTGATCACTGGTGAAAGGGTTAACTAGGGGGCAATCAGGGGGCTTTATGCGGTAGTATATGGGGGTCCCTGGCGCTATAAAAAGCTGCGGCGAACCTAAATACCTACCTGCCTAACTAGCGTCACCTGTGACACTAATACAGCGATCAGAAAAATGATCGCTTATTAGGCTGGGTTCACACTGGAGCGATGCGGGAACGCCACGAATCCGCGGCGGGTTCCCGCATCGCATGCCTCCCGGCGGCAGTTCACACTGCCCTATGCGAACTGCTGGGAGTGTCAGTGAAATGTTAATGACACCCCCAGATCAGTTCGCATATCGCAGTGCGATCTCCAAACTCGGATCGCATGGTGTGAACACCCATGCGATCCGATTCTGCTGCGGACCAAAAAAAGGGTCCCGTGCGAATTTGCGGCGGGTGCGGCGCGAATTCAGCCATACTATCTGTATGGCTGAACTCGAATCGCACAGAGATCGGATGTGATTTGCACTGCAGTGCGAATCACATCCGTTCTCATAAACCGCTGCAATGTGAACCCAGCCTTAGTGACATTGGCGACGGGGGGTGATCACGGGGTTAAACCTTTATTGGGGGGGTTAGGGGGGTACATTAGAACTAAAGGGGGCTAACCCTAACTGCCCTAACAGTTATTACAGTCACAAATGACACCAATGCAAAAAAAAAAAAAAAATGCAATTGGTGTCACTGTGACTGGGGGGGCAGGGGTAATTGGGGGGGTGATCGGGGGGTGAAGGGGGGGTGTGAGTGTGCCTGGCATGTTCTACTGTGTAGTGTCGTGTTGGTGCAACTCACCGATCCTCTCTCCTCGGTGCCGGAACGAGAAATACCGACACGGAGGAGAGATTACATCACTTCCTCTGCCTGTGTTTACATTACAGGAGAGGAAGTGATGCAATGCTTCACTTCCATTCGTCAGGAGCGAACGTGAGGGGGTGGCCATGAATGAATGGCCGCCCCCTCATCCCGGATCGCTCCTGCACGGATACCGACCGCCGCTGGCACCGATCGGGCCCCCTACCCACGGGAAGGCAGGGACGTATATATACGCCCATATGCCTGCCCGTGCCATTCTGTCGACGTATATCGTCGTGCGGCGGTCGGCAAGTGGTTAAAGTGCTCCGTGCATATGTGATCACGTAAGGAGATCCGTCACCAATAGCACCTTACACACAAGCCTCTTACCGAATGTAGAGGACCATAAATTATCATGGTCACACAGGCAAAAACAGCAAGAAATCAGAGAGCAGCCATCAGTGGATGTCAGATCCCATGAAAAAAAAAAGAAAACTTTCATCATGAATCATTTTATTAAAACAATATCAATTACCTTACAAACAGAGAAAACCAGCATGTTTATTTCCAATATGATTTTTCTTGCACTGTAGTTAATTTTGAGCGCTGCTTATATATTCAATGCTGTGAAAAAGTATTTGCCCCCTTCTGATTTTTTACTTTTTTGCATATTTGTCACACTTAAATTTCTTTAAGATCATCAAACTATTTTTATTATTACACAAAGATAACTCGACTAAATAAAAAATAGTTTTTAAATTATGGTTTCATTTATTAAGGCCAAAAAGCTGTCCAAAAATGCCTGGCTTTATGTGAAAAAGTAAACCTAATAACTGGTTATGCCACCATTGGCAATCAAGCGTTTGTGATAACTGCCAAGGAGTCTTTCACATTGCTGTGGAGAAATTTTGGTCCACTCTTCTTTGAAGAATTGTTTTAATTCAGCCACATTGGAGGGTTTTCCAGCATGAACGGCCTGTGTAAGGGTCATGATACAGCATCTCAATTGGTTTAAAAGTGCGGGCTTTGACTAGGCCACTCCAAAATCTACATTTTGCTTTGCTTGAACCATTTGGAGGTGGACTTGCTGTTGTGTTCGGTTCCATGTCCTACTGCATAACCCAAGTGCACTTGAGCTTGAGGTCACAGACTGATAGCCAGACATTCTCCTTTAGGATTCTTGTTAGAGCTCAGAATTCATGGTTTCATCAATTATGGTAAGTCGCCCAGGTCCTGAAGCTGCAAAGCAGCCCTAGGCTATCACTACCATGTCTGACTGTTGGTATGATGTTCTTGTTATGAAATGCTGTATTCGTTTTATGCCAGATGTAACGGGACACACCCCTTCCAAAAAGCAACATTTTTGTCTCACCAGCCCACAGAATATTTGCCTAAAAGTCTGGGGGATAATCAAGATGTTTTTTGGTAAATGTGAGATGAGCCTTTGTGTTCTTTTTGGTCAGCAGTGACTTTGGCCTTGAAACTCTTCCATGGATGCCATTTTTGCCCAGTCTCTTTCCTATTGTAGAATCATGAACACTGATCTTACCTGAGGCAAGTGAGGCCTGCAGTTCTTTCGTTGTTGTTCTGGGTTCTTTTATGACTTCCTGGGTGAGTCGTAGTGCTCTTGGAGTCATTTAGGTTGGCCGGCCACTCCTGGTAAGGTTTACCACTGTTCCAAGTTTTCTCCATTTGTGGATAATGGCTCTCACCGTGGTTCGCTGGCATCCCAAAGCCTTAAAAATGGCTTTGTAATCCTTTCCAGACTGATACATGTACAATGCAATGCTTCTCATATGTTCTTGAATTACTTTAGATCACAGCATGATGTGTTGCTTTTTTAGATCTTTTAGTGTGCTTCACTTTGTCAGACAGCATCTATTTAAGTGATTTTTTTGATTCAACAGGTCTGGCAGTAATCAGACCTGGGTGTTGCAAGTGAAATTTAACTCAACTTTCCATAAAATTGTGGTTAATCACAGTTCATTCATGATTCAGCATGGGAGGGGGCAATTACTTTTTCACATAGGGTCAGGCAGATTTGAACACCTTTTTTCCCTTAATAAATTAAATAATACTGTAAAAACTGAATCTTGGATATACTCAGGTTATCTTTGTGTAATATTAAAATTTTTTTGATGATCTGAATCATTTAAAGTGTGAGAAATATGCAAAAAAAAAAAAAAAAAAAACAGGAAGAGGGCAAATACTTTTTCACAACACTGTATAATTTTCTTTGATAGACATACTTTAACGATTGGGAGTAGTCTACAAAATGTCACATCATCCTATTATTTTCCAAAATTATTACGATGTCACTTTAGCTCAGTTTAGAAGCGTGACCTCAATTTTCTCCAATTAAAATTAACAATGGGTATACTGTATATTTCATGGTACATATATTATTTTCACCTGCGTCACACAAAGATACCCGCAGGAAATAAATACACACTCTTGTAACAGGTGTATTAGATTTATAACAAGACCATTGTATCATTCCTGCTTATTTCTGAAATATCTCTCACAACACCTAAAACTGCTGCAAAGCAATACCCCTGTGGTTTTCCATACCTAGCTATTTTTATTATTTGTATTGACTTTTCCCAGAACAGCATGAAGATAAGTCTCAGGGTTGGATGTCTAGGGAAGATAATGATGACTAGGACGACTGTTGCAGACAGATTCACAATTTGATCTGTAATAACTGAAAACGTACCTGTCCCTGTCTTTTTCTTCAAAATTAACAGTGTTTTAGAATGTTTTTGCAGCTGCAGTGCAGAAAAAATACATAGGAATCAAACTGTCTTTGGGCAACAAAAGTTTTTCTTCTTTGTTTTTCAGTGAAAGACTGTATGATGGGTGCCTGCAGCCAAGGTCAAATAGTTGACCGGTGCCATATACCTTAGCATGATGTTACAACGGAGGAAGGAGCATAAGCAACGTTGCAACAAAGCATGACCTCAGATATTCATCCTATTCCTGTTATAACATTCACAATGTCATCAAGTTTTTCTTAAATAGTTGATCATCACATGTGACTGGTTCAACCTGGTCAGAACAATAATGGGAGCAACCCTCCTAGATCAAAGACACAGACAATCAGCAAGATGTAGTACGGGAATCTCCCCTTGCAAACCACCATTCCCAATCCTAAAACTGACACGAAATTCATATTCAGCACAGGCACACCCTGGCCCCTATTAAGTGTCCTAAATGGAAAAATATCACTGGTTCTGGAACCATCTTTAGCACTAAAGCCGGCCATAGACAGTTTATATAGTTTCCGTGCAATGTATGGGCATACACCCAAGTTCCCAAGTTGATCAATCGCAAGAGGGTCTACTCTGATACATGCCACATCCCTAGTGAGCCAGGTACAGAAAAAAAACAAAACAAATGAGACTTTTTAAGGCATTTTATGGCACAGAGTTTTAAAATATATTGTACATTTTTATTATAGTACTAAAATCACAAAATTATAAAACCATAAATATAGATTTAAGAAGATATTATAATGTTCAAAAATAATGTCATAGAGGCTGCAAACATATGTAATATAATACATAAGTTTCTCTGCCATCCACAACTCATGCTGGGTAATAACTTCTAAAAGCTGGATTCATTTTTTTTATAATATTGTGTATTGTACTATAATAAAATATTATTGTACTATAATAAAATTGTCTATATCTCTTAACAAACCGTGCCATATAATGCCTCAAAAGTCCCATTTACAGGGATGTATTTTTGCTGTATCCAAGTTGATCAATCGATACAACCAGCCTGCTGGATTTTACATGCAATTATTACTAGAGGCTGTTAAAGCTGCTAGAAATAATCACTGTGTTCTCCCTGCAGGCACGGCTTCCCCTGCTGGGAGAACACAATGTCTCCACGGGAGTGATTCCCCTGTCAACCCATGATTGCATGACAGAAATAAGCTTGGTCTATGACCAGCCTAATTTTTTTTTAATGCACATTCTATGACTGAACAACTAAGCAAAACTAAAAAGAGGAATACAGTTAATGCATTATTATATATTAATACAGAAAGCTCCCATAATGTTAGGGGTTTTCAGTGTTACCTGTATCTAAGGGCCACACATCACAATCATTTCATGTCTCTAGATGGAAAATATACAGCTAGATATAAACAACAACAAAAAGGAAGTAATTATCTTTAGTAATCAATGTTAAGTTGATTGGGGATCTTCGCTGAGTTGTAGATAGCAGCTGTGACCCATCACTTGCACAACATATTGGGAGCAGGCGGCAGCATGTAAACAACCAGAAATCTCCAGCTGTGCCAGGTAAGCCTTCAGAGATTGCCACTAAAATGAACAACAACTAACTGCTATTGGCTAGGACTTCGTACTTCCTTTCACCATTGATATGCGAGAAGAGACTAAACGTTATCTAATCTTTTATCTTCTCAAACCTGGCCAACAGAGCAGGGATGCAGGTACAGTACAAGAGGGTCATATGGGCCACATTCTGGGCATCACCTTTGTAGTTCAAAAAATTAACTGTATAGCTTTAACATGGCACCTAGATCTATCAACTCACAACATGAAAGGAGATTTTACAAATATGCTTATTTTGGATTGTCAAAAATAACTATTGTTTGCACTGCTATTACAGTGCTGATGTTGTAAAATATAAGTATGTGCTGTGGCCATAGAATTCCTTTAACCCTTTCATGACTAAGCCCATTTCTGACATTTAGTGTTTACAAGTTAAAATCTGTTTTTTTTTGCCAAAAAATTGGGTAAAAAGACACTTTCATGAAATAAAAAAAACAAAACAGTAAAGTTCTCCCAATGTATTTGTATATCAGATGAAAGATGATGTTACGCCGAGTAAATAGATATCAAACATGTCACGCTTTAAAATTGCGCATACTTGTAGAATGGTGAAAAACGACGGTACCTAAAAATCTCCATAGGCGACGTTTAAAAAAAAAAAAAAAAACAGTTACCAGGTTGGAGTTAAGGCCCATATACACGATCAGACTTTTTGATAACAAACATGCAAATTAGATGTTTTGAAGCAACATCTGACCGCGTGTACGCTCCATTGGAAAAACTTTTTGGTTTTCATCGGACTTTTGTTGGCTGTGCGAACGGACAAACTTTCTGGCAACAAAAGTCCAATGGAGCAAAGTCTGATCGTGTGTACAGAAAACCATAGGACTTTTGTACAAAGTACAAACAGGCATGGTCAGAAGCAATGCAAAAGACCAGACAATAATACACAAGTTGACCAAAGGTTGGCTGAAAAAGTCCTGCTGTGTGTATGCAATACAAGTTCAGGGCCGACGCCCTTTGTACAAAAATCCAAGGGAAAATTTGTACAAAGTCCTATTGTGTGTATGAGGCTTTACAGAGGAGGTCTAGTGCTAGAATTATTGCTCTCACTCTGACGATGGCAGCAATACCTCACATGTGTGAATTGAACACCGTTTACATATGCGGGTGCGACTTCTGTATGCTTTTTCGTTGCTGCATGAGCTCGCAGGGATGGGGGCGCTTTAAAAAATCTATTTTTCTTTTTTTACATTGTGTTTTTTTTTTTAAATACCCCAAATCCCTCCTTTTCACTTCAAAGTATTTAGATCACCAAAAGCGGCGATTCTGAATACTGTATATTTTTTAAAAACTGGCGTCAATGGCAGCCGAGTAAACCGGAAGTGATGTTGTGATGTCACTTCTGCGTTTACAGAGAGAAGACTGTGGTGGATTGAGAGAGAAGGAAGTGGTGGATTGGGGATCGGTCTCCCGGTGGGATGGGAGGCCCGGTGAGAGCGGCGGGGGGGGGGGGGGGCTTTTAGCCGCATCAGTTGTTATCCCTGGAAAGCCGACCACCCGCTCTAGAAAACAGTACTGTAAAAATGCCTGCAGCTGCGGGCATCATCCCAGTATAACCCCCTAAAGCCGAGGCCCCATATACACGTACGCTGGGTGGGAAGGAGTTAAGAAAAGCTGTGTCTGGGCTATTTAGTTAATAGAATAGAGACCATGTCAGGGAAATGACGGCTTACAGAAGGGGTCTCCAAACTTTATAAAAAGGGGACCAGTTTACTCTCCTTCAGACTTTAGGGGAGCTAGACTGTGGCCATGGCCCAACATCTGTGGAAAAAAACAATGCCCCGTCCTTGGTGTCAGTGGGAGGAATTGTGCTCCATCATTAGTGTCATTGGGAGGAACCGTGCCTCATCATTGGGTCCTGTTGGAAGGCAACATGTTTTTAATATCAGATACTTCTGGACTGTTAACACCTGGTTATACTGAAGCCATCTGGATACGGTTGGAGGTAGTAGGTGGAATGCCAGCTGAGCAAGATTACCCAGCAGGGTGTGTAAAGCAGAAAGGTGCATATCAGGTCTTCATCTGGGAGAGGATTCACGCATTCCCCCTGGCAGTGGGGTATCCTGGAGATGTAAGCATTACAGTGCCTAATTGCCTCACTTTCAACCAGAACATCCAAGACACCAGATGTGGGTTGTGATGCTGACCTGGGTCAAGGGCTCAATGGCAATATAGCAATGTTATCTGCTGGTGGTTGTCAAGGAGAGCAACACACTTCCTGAAAGTGTACTGCCTTTTTGCTCATTGGACAGGGGACTACTATAAAAACCTCCATTTGTTATGTAAAAAAAAATCTTGTAAGCTTTTTTGTGGCTTATTGGTCTGATTGTTATGCCAGCTCAAGACTAATATATAAATAATGTTGACATACACTCACTGGCCACTTTATTAGGTACACCTTTGCTAGTACTGGGTTGGATCCTTCTTCGCATTGAGCTCCAGCTAAGATACACAACACTGTGGATGAACGTACATAACGTATCATGTGCTTTTTTGTTTTATATGCTCTGAATTACTCTTTTAGATTTTTATGTTAGTGTTTTACAGTGGAACCTTGGATTACCAGCATAATCCATTCCAGGTGAATGCTTGTAATCCAAAGCACAAGCATATCAAAGCGAGTTTCCCCATAGAAGTTAATGGAAACAAAGATAATTTGTTCCAAAATGACTTCTATTGCCTGCAATACCGCATGTGGGCAGAGGTGGGGGGGTGCTGGTGAGACTCGGAAATACTCGGAGACCGCTCGGATGCACTCAGAAACCCACGGAAAGCCTTGGAATCTGAGTATTTCTGAGTGTTTCCGAAAAGGCTCAGAGTGCCACCGGCACCCCCGTACCTCTGGCCAAATGCTGTACTGCACACCATAGAGGCTTGAATCCTGCTTGTTTTGCAACACTCGTAAACCGAGTCAGGATTTAAAAAAAAGAATTGCTCGTATTGTGAAACCGCGTTACTCGCAATCCGAAGTTCCACTGTACTTTCTTTGTAAATAAAGAAGACCTTTGCTTCTTTGAGCATTGTGTTTATTTTGATAGCTATTATTATCATTATATTTTCACCATAAATATTATAATACATTAAAGTTTAGGCCCCTTTCACACTTGTCCGACCTGAAAGTTGCGCAACCTTGACGCAACTTGAACCAATGACTGGGTAATCTTGAGGTCTATGGATCTCTAATTGTATCAACTTGAAGTCACACGGATATGAACGGTACTCATTGGAAATCATGGGGTACGACTTGTCATATGACTTTGCAGTCCCAAGTCACACAAGTGTGAAAGGGGCCTTAAATAGGAGGAATCAAAGAAACAACCCCTATTTATTTCAGGTTCAATTGTTGGTTTCATTGAGAGAAATTGTGCCCCAGAGTTAATGTCATTGGATAGAATTGTGCCTCTTCATTGGGGTCAGTGAGGGGGGGAGGGGGTCGAGCAAAGGGCCACATCTGGCCCACGGGCCAAAGTTTGTAGACCACTGGCCTAAAACCAATTTACTTTCATGCAACATTTGTGTTTGGGGTTAAGTGGACTTTACCTGGAGCGGGCCGCCCAGCCAAACGGAGCGATCGGAGAAGGGCCTTCATCAGGGAGTTGACCAAGAACCTGAAGCTCACTCTAGCGTTTTCCTGTGGACAGAGAACCTTCCAGAAGAACAACCATCTCTGCAGCACTCCACCAATCAGGCCTGTATGGTAGAGTGGCCAGACGAAAGCACCTCCTCAGTAAAAGGCACATGACAGACCACCTAGAGTGTGCCAAAAGGCACCTGAAGGACTCTCAGGCCAAGAGAATGATGATGCTGTGGGGAGACTAGTCAGGATTAAGGGAAAGATGAATGCAGCAATGTACACAGACATCTTTGATGAAAATCTGCTCCACATCGCTCTGGACATCAGACTGAGGTGAAGGTTCATCTTCCAACAGGACAAGGACCCTAAGCACACAGCCAAGATAACAAAGGAGTGGCTATGGGACAACTCTGTGACTGTCCTTGGAGTGGCCCAGACTTGAACTCGATTGAACATCTCTGGAAACATCTGAAAATTACTGTGCACCGACGCTCCCCACCCAACCTGATGGAGCTTGAGAGGTCCTGCATAGAAGAGCAGAAGAAACTGCCCAAAAATAGGTATGCCAAGCTTGTAGCATCATACTTAAAAAGTCTTGAGGCTGTAATTGGTGCCAAAAGTTTTTTGTATTTTTCATGAATTTGCAAAGATTTCAAACTAATTTATTTCACGCTGTCTTTATGGGGCATTGTTTGTAAAATTTTGAGAAAAAGAATGAATTTAATACATTTTGGAATAAGGCTGTAACGTAAAAAAATGTGGAAAAAGTGAAGAGCTATGAATACTTTCTGGATGCACTGCAGTTTCTGGTGAACAATAGCTTGACAACCTTACATATAAAAGGTTGTCAGGCATAAGCTGGACAGGACTCCATAATGCCTTAACACCAAGGAAGAAGGTCTGTTCAGGTCAGAAGAAGCTATACCTGAAGACGCTTTCGCCTGATCTCCAGAAACTGCTTAGAAGCCTTGGTCCTCCTTGTCTACAGAGATCACGAACACACAGTAACCGTAGTTAACTGCTTGCGGACCAGCCCCTGCAGTTTTACTGCGGCAGGCTGGCAGGCTGCCGCGAGGCTTGGCTAGAGTGCAGGGCCCGACGCCAGCTCCTTGAGTCCGACAGCGAGTCCCATGGACTTGA
This sequence comes from Lithobates pipiens, assembly GCF_037356315.1. NCBI lineage: Eukaryota > Metazoa > Chordata > Amphibia > Anura > Ranidae > Lithobates > Lithobates pipiens. Next base: position 279,634,587 of record NW_027507718.1, on the reverse strand, counting down.
TCTCCGCGGTTGCACCCGCGATCGCCTCACGGAGAGGAAGAACGGGGAGATGCTGATGTAAACAAGCATCTCCCTGTTCTGCCTAGTGACAGTGTCACTGATCAGCTCTCCCTGTAATCGGAAGCGCTGATCAGTGATGTGTCACACACAACCCAGCACCCCCAACAGTTAGAATCACTCGCTATGACACACTTAACCCCTACAGCGCCGCCTAGTGTTAACCCCTTCACTGCCAGTGACATTTACACAGTAATCAGTGCATTTTTTGGTCCCAAAATAGCGCCAAAAGCATCCGATGTGTCCGCCATAATGTCGCAATCACGATAAAAATCGCTGATCGCCGTCATTACTAGTAAAAAAATTTAAAAATAATAAAAAATGCCATAAAACGATCCCCTATTTTGTAGACGCTATAACTTTTGCGCAAACCAATCAATAAACGCTTATTGTGATTTTTTTTAACCAAAAATATGTAGAAGAATACATATCGGCCTAAACTTAGGGAAAAAAAATTTTTATATATTTTTTGGGGAGATTTATTATAGCAAAAAGTTAAAAATATTGCTTTTTTTTCAAAATTGTCGCCTTTTTTGTTTATAGCGCAAAAAATAAAAACCACAGAGGTGATCAAATATCACCAAAAGAAAGCTCTATTTGTGGGAAAAAAGGGACGTCAATTTTGTTTGGGAGCCACGTCGTACGATTGTCATATAAAGCGACGCAGTGCCAAATCGCAAAAAAAGTGCTCTGGTCTTTGGCCAGCCAAATCCTCCAGGGCTGAAGTGGTTAAGTAACTTTTAAGCATATTTCTACTGTTTGCAGACCATAGGCAGCTTATTTGCTAGGAAGTAGGTATCATTTTGCTTGTTATAGGTATATCTATCAGTCTTGTATTATATTCCTATTGTAATAGTTTTGTGTATACAGAATTTTCGTGTAGAAAAAGCACATTTATACACTGCGCTTCCTTGCTTATACCGCAAAGTAACCTTACTAAATAGAAGCAAGCAAAACAATACCCTAATCTGATTACTCCTGTATTAAATTGTTTTGTAACTGAACTGTCTACCTTCATGTTGTAACGTGTTGTGCAATCTGTTGGCGCTATATAAATCCTGTATAATAATAATAATAACAATTATAAAAAGGTTAAGGGCCAATTCACACTGGCATTTTACCACATTGTAAAACGTCGGTCCCCGCAAATATTTACTGATTTCTGTGCGTCTTGTTCACACTGCTCTGTAGCGAGCTTTGATAAAATGCAGACATGCTGCATCTAATTGAATATAAAGGGAAGGGAAATCAAGTGACATAAATATAAACAACCAAATACAATGTGAAAAAATTAATTAAACCAATATTAAGTCCAATTCTGTGATATAAAACTATCCACATTTCCAAACGTGACTTCTGCGAATTCCAAGTGATAAAGTTTTATCACAATTTTTGTGCAGAAAATAAATGAAGTGACTTTTTCATGCTCCCCCTTAGGTTTATACACGTACCAGAAAACCCTACCCCTACAAGAGTAAAGAGCATGTAGTCAAATATGCCTCCGGGTCCTGGTGTCCCAATAATCGGTATGACCTCCTGCTCCATGGCGTTGCTTGTGTAATAGGGTATCCACATGGAATTAATAGTAAAAACGGGAACTCATAGCGTAAATCCGGTAAACCAAAATTTATTTGCCAAAAGTAAAATCTTTCTTTAAAAAGAAGGGGCTCCAATTGTCCCGATTCATGTAAACGTACAAACAATTTCCTGGATCTGGACCTCAAACTGTTTGTACGTTTACATTAATCAGGGTAATTGGAACTCCATTCAAGGCTGCAATGAATGCGTGGTCATCTCCTGATATTGGTTTTTCTTTAGGAGACTGTACAGGATATTCCTTGTCACAAGCCACCTATTCCCTTCCTTGTTAACTTTTCATAGAACAGTCATCCCATCAGGCCTAACCTTTATTCCATAACGCAGAGCGTATTTTACACAAAATAGAAAATATTTTAATACATTATTTATCTTACATGGAATATTCTACATGCGCATAATTCCAACAGGCAACAACCTACACAAACTCTCAGAACACTGCTCATAAACAGGCATACATCTACTAGTATTATTTAAAAGTCAGCATTTGTTTGCCATGGGCAATAGAGAGATTTTCATTTCCCTTCTTATTTTTACTGCTTTCACTATATAAAACACATATTTCAAATATTTGAATAAAATTGTGGGACTTTTTTTAAATACATTTATCATAGAACAAGCAGGTTTACTTTGTATATAAAACATACCACTAGATCAAGGTAGATAACCGTAAATATTTAAGGAATTTTAATGGTCAGCTCACATTAATCAAAGTTTTTTATTGTCTAAAAATGTTAAAAGTAAACTTTGTTTGTTCTACTGAAGATAAGATGTAGATAACTCTACAAAATGAATGTTCTTGCAATTCCAATACTTAAAACATCACATCTATTCATGATTACTACCACTTAAGAATGATGTTTTGTGTGTGTGTGTGTGTGTGTATGGGTATTGATGCTTTAGGGATCCACTGATCTGACCTGTATATTGGAAATTCCTTATGAATCTTGGGACTTATAATTTGCAAAAATGTTTTCAAATACCATTTTATTTCAGAACATGCCATGTTTATAAAAAGTTTCATAGTGAAAAATATCTCCATTTGTTATGTAAAAAAATCTTGTAAGCTTATTTGTATAATGAAGAGTCAAAACATGCATGGCTCTTCACATTACAAAAGTCCATATTCTAGAAGACTCGGTACAAACCACAGCCATTTATGGGGCATTAATCCGCTCCAGAACCGCTTTCTTTCTTCATACAAATCATTGTGAATGCAAAAACAGCTTAAAGCGTCTAACTGGAATAGTCCAGAAGGACCGCACAAGCAACTAAAATACAGGCCAAAGCAACATAAATACATACTGCAATGTGAAGCCTAAATACCAAAGTATTAGTCTTAGTGGTCAGATTGTTATGCCAGCTAAAGCCTAATGTACAGCGGGTAAAAGAAGGACTAAACACGTCACCATTTTTCTAGATTTATATATATATAAATTATATTTAATTATTTATATATATTCATATATTTATATATATATTCATATATATATATATATATATATATATTCATATATTTCTAAAGGTGTTACTGACATGAAATTGTCAACCCATGCAATCCATACATCCAAAGTAATCAAAACAAAGAAGTTTGGAAATGAAGTTATGTGTAATAAAATGGAACGACACAGGGAAAATGTATTGAACATATGAAGAAATGGAGGTACAAAAAGACATGGAAAGTCAAGACACCAGCTGAAATCTATCAATAATTAGAAAGCAATCCTGCCCCTTGTCAGTGCAAAATAATATCAGCTGGTTTTGGCTCAACTGATGGCCTATAAAAAGATGTCTCATTACCAAGGTGTCACACGAGAAACATCTCATGATGGGTAAAATCAAAGCGCTCTCTAAAGACCTTTGCAACCTTATTTTTGCAAAACATACTGATGGCATTGGTTACAAAAGGATTTCTAAACTTTCTGAAGGTGGAGAGCTTCAGAAAGACCTGGAATTAGCAGGTACAATTGTTTCTAAGAAAACAATAAATAATGCACTCAACCGCCATGGCCTGTATACACGATCACCATGCAAGACTCCATCGCTGAAGAAAAAGCATGTTGAAGCTTTTTTAAAGTTTACTGCGCAACTTTTAGACAAGCTTGTGAAATACTGGGAGAATATAGTCTGGTCAGATGAGACCAAAATTGTACTCTTTGGATGCCATAATAAACATCAAGTTTGGAGGTCAAACGGCACTGCACATCACCCCTAAAACACTCCCATACCAAGAGTTAATTTTGGAGTTTGGTGTGGGGCTGTTTTTCAGCATATGGTACTGACAAACCTCATATCATTGAAGGAAGGATGAATGGAAAAATGTACCAAGACATTCTTGATAAAAATCTGCCATCTACCAGGATGATGAAGATGAAACAAGGGTGGATATTTCAGCAAGACAATGAGCCCAAACACAAAGCCAAGGAAACTCAGAATTGGTTTCAAAGAAAGAAAATAATGCTGCTACAATAGGCCATCCAATCATCTGACTCTAATCCAATAGAAAATCTATGGAAAGAACTAAAGCTCAGAGGTCATAGAGGTGCCCCACGGAACCTTCAAGATTGGAAGAATGGACCAAAAATCACACTTGAGCAATGCATGTGACTTGAAGCTGTCATTACCAAAAAAAGGATTTTGTACAAGGTATTAAATACATTTCAGTTAGCCTGTTCAATGCTTTTTCCTTGTGTTATTCCATTTTAGGACATAACTTCATTTCTGAATGTATTTGTTTGGCTTCTTTGTATGTATGGATCGCATGAGTTATTACTGACATGTGGTGAAAATGTCATGTCAATAGCACCTTTAGAAATACTAGAAAAATGGTGACTTGTTCAATACTTATTTTATCCGCTATAATAAAAATGTTGACATATTTGGCAGACCAAATGGACAACTTCTATCATCCTCTTCCCCTAAAGTTGCAATATTAGATATTTGAGAAATGCTTTTAAAATTCTCAGGTCTAGCCTACTCTGAGAAGCCTGCATTTCAACAAAAAAAAAAAACGACTCAGGGTAAAAATTAAAGGAAGTTATTTGATCCAAATTTCTTTCGGTAGAGAGAATACAGTATTTTTTTATTAGATATACATGTAGAAGAGATCAGTTTGTTGTGAACAACATGGTTCTTACAGTTATAAAAAGATCTATCCATATGCATAGTTTGTAATCCTTTACCATATGTACACGGAGAAAACCAGATATGCTCATTATATATACTCCAGCTACACAGTATATGGCATGGAGAAATCTCCTGCACTGCTATAACTACCTTCTCCATACACAGACATGATTAGAGAAGAAAATGGAGAGAACAGGGAGGGATCTTCTGTAGGAGAGGATCCCTGGATGATCAGGAGATGATAGATCTGCCTGTCAGTGTCCTGATCCAGCACAGATCAGTGTATAGTGAAGGAAGTTTGTCTTTCCCTCCTGCTGTCATCTCCTGTCATCCCAGTACAAAGTCACCATGCCACCCAGTATGATCAGATCCCCCCATCCATCCATCCTCCCTGCAAGGGACAGATCAGACCCATCTTACATACTCTGGCTCTATATGGGCAGAGGAGAAGCTCTGATCTCCGCTCTCTCCCTCTATGCTATTTTCATTGTGGACTGGAGCAGACAGAGCAAATGCAGCTGAGAAGAGGAGGGCAGCCTGCACAACTAGCATAGTATTACCCACTGCCTGCCTCCCCCCCCACCACCACCTGGGAATGCACTTATTGCTCTCATTAACCCTTCACTGCCTGTGGGACTCTCATTCTGCACTCCCCCACCTCCTCCCCAGATCCAGTACTTATTTCAGCGATGATGGAGGAAGGCCTCTCCTCTGAGCCAATCTGTGTACACACTCGCTCCAGCCACATGATCAGTCATCCTCTTGGCCCAGTCTGCACTGCCATTTACTCAGGTGGCAGACTGCAGTGGAGAGAGAAGCGGGAAAGTGTGTGCGGCCAAATATAAGGCGCTGCTCAGGCCATGCTCTGCTTCCATTCTATCCACATAATGAGTTGTATGAAATCGGAAGTGACGCCCATGTCCTTTCCTTTGGAGGTGCCAATAGAAACCGGATAACAAGGAAATTGACCAATAAGGGAGTGTTGCGGCACATTGGTTTGCACCACAAGCACTAACAAAAGCAGATAAATTCGACCTATCACCTGCAATCACATGATTGCATAGACATCACATGGCCCATAGCGCACTGTGTCCAGCGCCTGTACACAAAGCACTTAAAGGACTTTTTTTTTTAAAGGAACTTTTATTTCTGGTGACTAGCGTATGGGGGGCGGCACTCATACACTCCCTATGGATGGGCCGCCACTGATATAAAGGATATTAATGTTGTAAAGCGCTGAGCAAACTGTTGGCGCTATATAAAACCTGTGTAATAATAATAATATGCTACATGCTTTAAAGTGGGAGTAAACTCCCATGTATGATTTTTACCTATAGGTAAGCCTACAATAAGGCTTACCTATAGGTACTGTAAATACCTCCTAAATGTGCACCGTCTGGGTGATATTTCATTTAGATGCAGCCAGTGACGTCGGTGGTGCATGTGCCCTGAAGGAACGGCATACCAGTGATATTCCTTCAGAGCCATGCCGCAAACAGACTCCCAAGCGCATTTGCAGGAGTGATGTCATCGTTGGCTCAGCCAATCGGATAGCCGAGGCTTGCAAGCTCAGAAAGAAGACCGGGTGAAGATGGAAGCGCCTTCAGGTGTGGCAGCGCACTGCTGCAAGTCTTAGTTTTCAGGTAAGTCTGTCATAATATGCTAGTATGCGATGCATACTAGCACATTATGACCTAAATTGCTCAGGACTTGATTTTTTTTTGGATGTGGTTTACTGCCCTTTTAAAGCAGGGGTGTTCAACTCATAGCCCACGGAGCCTTCTGATGTCACCCATGACCTCAAACAAGGGAAGTGCATATCCATGCTCTGGGATGGAGGGCAGGCAAGCCCAGATTGTTATCAATGGGTTGACGACTTGCCATCCCAGAGCATTAGAGTGCATGGAGCCGGTGGCGGCTCTGGAGGGAGCAGGAGCCACATAGGCTAATGCTTCCTCTGTAGAGCAGACTCTGGTCTCAGGCAGAATGATACTAAGTGCACTTCACCCGGGACATTTCTAGCAGCCTGGAGAGCAATGCCAGCAGAAGCTGTAAGAGGAAAGGAACATCAGTGTATTATACATCACATACACTGCACTTTTGCAATGGGCTAATAGCACTTATTAGGCTGTTTTCACACTGATCCGCAGGTGCAGCACAATGCACCTGTGGCTTTCCTGGGGGTTAACTGCACTGAGCCATGGACTTCAAACCCTGGCGGTTTGGTGTACTTTTCTGAAAGTGCACCAAAACTCCTGAATGCAGGAGTTTTAGTGTGTTTTCAGAAAGTGCACCACACCCGCAAGATGTAATAGAAATCTATAGCTCAGTACAGCTATCCCCCAGGAAAGCCGCAGCTGCACGGCACCCATGGTGTGGGAAAAGCACAGTGCATCAGTGTGAAAGCAGCCTTACAGCTCAGGACAGTAAGGGCTTGTTTACATTTGTGGTTTTGGGGGGGGGGCGCAAAACCCCATAGTTCATTGTGGCCCACAACCGGGTACCGATCATTTAAGAGGCCTTCACTCTTCAAGAGGTTGAACACCCCTGCAAGTGTAGTAGGGCAAATCACTAAACAATGCACTCCCTGTGTGGCTAATAAGATTTTTGTATATAAAAACAGAAAATCGAATGCGCTTGGTGCACCACAAAATTGCATCTCGACATATATTAGGGTTGCCACCTCATCCCTTTAAAACCAAACGCATATTAATTACACAGGTTCTGTGGCTGATTAAGATGTTAATTAAACTCACTTGGTGCCTTATTTGCAATAAATTAGCCTCAGAACCTGTGTAATTCATATGTGTTCAGGTTTAAAGGGATGAGGTGGCAACCCTAACATATATCCAGATACAGGAATATTAATTCTAAAATCATAACAGTGCACAAAACCATATGAAAACCAGTCTGTGACTAAATACCTAATTATACACAATAAAATATATTTCTGCTGTGTTTTACATCAATAAAAAAAAACCACTAATTACACAAATATAACGTACAACCAAAAGCTTACTGACACAATTGTTCATAAAAACTAATGTGTAGAGAAAATAAATAAAATAATCCACATCCAGTGTCAACAAATACCATGGTATTCAACTTTTCAGTATGAATCAAACATTCGGTGCTCCCAACTTTCCAGACAAACAAAAGTGCAAACTTCCTACCGGAAATATATGATCTCTGCATTATAGTGATCAAATGTGCTTGTCAAAAGGGTTAAATTCTGCTAGATGCACTTTAAGTTTCCATGTATTTCTCCTTCTGGAATACAGCCAATATCCTAGAATGAACAGATCCTCTCGGCATAAATATATGATCTCTATATCATAAAGAGATCAAATGCATTTGTGAAAAGGGTTAGCCCCCACTGACTCCTCTGTATGCTTGCATGTGTTTTTCCTTCTGGAACACGGCCAAGCTCTAGGACGCAGCTCACCTCAAAAATAATAGGAAGAAAAGCAACCCAGCATAGGGAAATAATGCATTTCTTTATTAAATAAGAAATGCACTCACAAATTTGAGTCAAAATCATCAAGTGTCACACCGTTGTACACTGACGGGCAAACTATAAAGTCACTGCCCACAAGTCCCACTCCCACATCATCTACATTAGGACATCCTTAGAGAGCCATTAACTTTTGATTGTACTTTATATTTATGTAATTAGTGAATTTTCATTATTTTTATTGATGTAAACAGAAATATATTTTGTTGTGATAAGATTTTTGGACATACTATAAAATCCTGAAGGGTCTGGTATAGATTTTGCAGAACCCCATGCCGTATTTCTTTCATGGGCTCCTCTTAAAATTCATGCCAGACCTGAAGACCCCGGTGAAAGGTTATGTTAAGCATCCATCTTGTTTCTGTCAGCCATCTTAATATCCACAAACTTCCATTTTAGAATATGTACAGTTTGAACACCCCTTTAACTTCTCAGATAACTGTCTCAACATGAGATTCTTCTAACTCATGTGTTCTCACACACTTATCTATAACCTTCACACTGTTTCTCAGCATTCTTTAGCTACAGAAGGAATTATGTATCTTTTTCTTATATTAATTTAGCTACCTTAGAACAAAGAACAATAGCGTTTTTGTCTTGACCAGCTGTAATCGTCTTGATGTCTACTGCGCATGTCTTATTCTGTATGACGTGAAATATACTATATCAACCGCTTTGTAATAACTCAATACAATTAGTTCTCGAAGGACGCCATGGTGTGTGTGTGGTTTTATTTGTCCTTTGAGAATTGATTCCAGAGCGCTCTGAATTTATACAATACATTGGATCTAAGGTCTGAGAGGTTGAAGGGACCACCCTAGACACAGGATTAACCCTTTCAGAACTGGGGGCTTGTCCCGGGATGGATGTTTATTTACCCTTAACGGACGTGGAAAGCTCGGTAAGTGAATTCTATTCTTATTGAGTGAAAGTGACTTGCCGGGGTCCGGGTGTCAGGTGTGTGACTTGGCTTCCATCCCACAGAGATTGCTGTTGGGTTATAGAACCTCTCATAAGTATACATAAGTTGACCGGTCATGACCTTGGGGGTCATATAGTGTTTTGGGGACACTTGTAAAGATCTTGGCGATCTTAGAAGAATAGGTTTTGGGGACCTAGAAAAATTTACAGAGTACTCTAGAGTTTTAGTTCTGTTCGGGACAGAACTGGTGACTGATGATCAATGTATTGTGTAAACTTTGTGTATGATTGTATAACTGCTTCGCTTTAAATGTATCACGCTGAATGAATTGCGCTGAGTGTGTATATGTGAACTGCTATTTTGTTTCCAGAACCAAAAGGCATACTTGGTGAGTAGTATTCCTGAAGGTTATAAAGTTATAATTTGGGTAAAGTTATTTTGTGAAAGGTAAACAGATTAATGTACATTGCAAGTTAAATTCATCTGTGGTTTAAATTTGTCTGAAACAAAACAGCAGCTCCATGAGCAAGATTGTGCGTTTATTGTATGTCTGAAATACTCTTGAACTTGTTTCAAATTTATTCTGTTACAGTCTTGAAGTGATTGTAGCTGTATTAGTATAAAAAAAGTATCACGGACAGTACTGATTTCTTTTTGTTAAAGGAATCTAAGTTGAGTTATTGTCTGATTGATTCACACCGTTGTCTGATTGTCTGCACCGTTAGGTGGCAGTCAAGCATGGTAAATTGTTTTGTTTTCATAGGAAAATTAAATGTGCGGAGCAATATCTAGTTAACCCTTGGGTGGTTCATATGGCAGGATGGACAGAAAGCCGGTTTGGGTATTCTGACAATTTTGGATCCATTATTGATCCAGACTTTCCTGAGTAATCTCAAACCCCATTTAGTGGTCCTAGTCAAACAAATGATTACTGAATGGTCAACACTTTCTAGAACTGACTTTGGCAAAGCTCTTTCACAGAAAGATGCAGCAGGTTGTTTTGATATACCAAAGCCGTCCCCAACATTTCCAAGGGAATACGAAGGGGAACTTTAGAGGCAGAGGAAATTTTAGAGGCAGATTTAAAGGCAGAAATGGAAGAGGGATGAGTCGCTCTAGAAACAATGGATGTTTCAATTGCGGTGCTGAGGATCACTGGGTGAGTCAGTGTCCTCACCCCACCCCTTCTCAGACTCCCGATTCCAGCTCTGTCCCTAACCAGACACAACAACCACAGGCATCCATCCAACAAGGTCCAACATTTCCAATCAAATGGGGAAATCAACAACAATGATGGGGCCCGGAGGGTAGTGTCCCAGCTTTTCCTTTTGTCTCAGATGATTTCACTGACAGTTGCTATTTCAATAAATGGGAGACTCCTCCCCTATCTCGTTGATAGCGGGGCCACTAGGAGTACTATTTGTGAAGATCATTTCAGAGGCAAGTGGGAACCAGCGGAACCCTCTTTGGGAATTAATGGGATACTGACAAAAACATATAGGACTCCACCCCTACCAATAGAAGATGATGAAGGGTACACCATATGCACACATTCTTTCAGGATAATACCAAGGTGTCCTGTAAATATGTTGGGAAGAGACTTGTTTGGGCCACTAGGAATCACAATTAGAACCAACTCAGAAGGAGGTCTAGACATTTCCTCAGATAAAATCACTATAGTAGCATGCAAACCAGGTTTATTGATGCTGTCACAACAAAATAGTGAAGAAGATTTTGAGGATATAGACCCCCAGGTCTGGTCTACATCAGATCTGGATGTAGGACTTGTTTCATGCACACCATACAAGGCCATCCTCAAAGAAGGTGCATTTCCTATTTATCACAAACAGTATCCACTCTCTAAAGAAAAGATGGATGTGATAGTGCCAATGGTGAAAAAGTTTCTGCAGGATGGAATCCTGGAAGAAATTATTTCTCCATACAACACACCTGTTAACCCTGTAAAGAAGCCGGATGGCTCCTTCAGATTTGTACAAGACTTGAGGGCCATAAATGACCTCATAGTCCCAATAGCACCCATTGTACCTGATGTTCCATCACTACTGTCCTCCATTCCAGCAACAGCCAAATGTTTTACTGTAATTGATTTAAAGAATGCTTTTTTCTCTGTCCTTGTAGACAAGGAGACATGGCCACTCTTTGCTTTTACTGTGTCAATTGACCAACGCAATCGCCAGTTTACCTGGTGTAGAATGCCCAAGGGATATATAGACTCACCTGTGGTCTATTCTATAGTACTCCAAGCCACCCTCAGGCCTTGGACTGCCCCTCATGGTTCTGTACTGTTGCAATATGTTGATGATCTTTTGATTTGTAGTTCTTCAGAGGAGGACTGCCGAGCTGATAGCCATATCCTTATTGAAATGGTTAAATATGTGTGGTCACAAAGTGTCTAAGAAAAAAATTACAATGGTGTAAACAGGAGGTTGAGTACCTAGGGTTTGTGCTGTCTCCGGGAGTTAGGAAAGTCAGTCACAAAAGAATTGTTGCTATAGTGGGTCTGCCCCGCCCACTTACCAAGAAAGACCTGCTAACCTTTCTTGGAATGATTGGTTACTGCCGCCAATGGATACCTGACTGTTCTTTCTATGACAATATATTGAGACAAGCAACCCTCTCTGAAATTGTAAAATGGTCTGATGAAATGTTAAATGCTTTTACCATGTTGAAAAGTGCAATGGTTACCAGCCCGAGCCTCGGCCTCCCTGATTTTAGCAAAATGTTTCACTTGTTTGCTAGGGAAAATTGCAGAACCATGGCAGTACTGGCCCAGGAACATGGTGGGAGACTGCGCCCTGTAGATTTTTTCTCAAAGGTGGTTCCAGTATAGGTGCAAGGCATGCCTGCTTGTCTCATTGAAGCTTGAAGTGTTGGCTTCTTATTCTATGGTTGTAGAGTTGGCAGCACCATTTACCTTGGGCCATAACACTACTTTACACACCTCACACAACGTTACCACACTCCTCAAAACTTTACATACTCAGCATATGTCAGCACAAAGATTGAGTGGGTATGAAGTCATCCTCCTGTCCAATCCAAACCTGAAAATAAAAAGTTCAAACATAAACTCTGGCCCAGCTCCAATTTTGAAAGCCTTATTAGGTCTTAAAGGAGAACAGGATGACTTACCACCACCTCATGACTGTACAAAATCAATACATCAGGACACTTCACCTAGAGCAGATATGCTTTCAGTACCAATTCCTACTGCACAAACAGTTTTTGTTGATGGCTCTTGCAGCAGACCGAGTGATAATGTCTATATATGCTGTTGTCCAACTGCTGGATACTGTCCTCAAGGCCAATCCAATACCCTATCAGTCTGCACAAGCTGCTGAATTGATAGCATTAACCCGTGCATGCCAGCTGTTTGCAGGAAAAGAGGTAAACATTTACACCGATTCCAGGTATGCTCATGGTGTGGTTTGGGACCAGGGTGTAATATGGCTTCGCAGAGGATATGTGGCAGCAGATGGAAGGAGCATCTCACACTCTGACCTAGTCACAGCATTACTAGATGCAATTCAGTTGCCTTCAAAACTAGCTATCATGCACTGTAAGGCACATACAGGCCAAATGACTGATATAGCCAAAGGTAATGCACTAGCTGACAGAATAGCTAAAGAAGCTGCATCTACACAAAAGGCAAACATTCAAATGCCCATGCTAACACCTCAGCCATGTTCCCTGAAAGAGACACATTGGCTCACGGAACTACAGGCTTTTGCCACCCCTGATGATATTGCGCAATGGAACTGTGATGGGATGGTACAAAGGGATCCTAAAACAGGATTAATCTGCAAAGAGGGGAAGCCGTGTATTCCTGTTGCTAGCACCCCCCTGTTCATTGCACAATACCATGGACTGGGTCACAAGGGATGGCAGGCCACATGTGAACTTCTAGATGCAGATTTTTTCATTGCAGGATTACCTAATCTAGTCAAAGCTTTTGTAAGGAGATGTGTCACTTGCATTAGGAACAATCCAACAAACCCAAAGAAATCAAAGCATGAACATCTTGAATACCCAACAACACCGTTTACCCATTTACAGATAGAATTTACACATATGCCCAAAGAAGGAAAGAAACAACAATACCTTTTGGTTATAGTGGACATGTCGCAGTGGCCAGAAATTTTTGTCACCAACAATGAAAACGCACAAACTGTAGTGAAGATCCTCACACAGGAAATTATTCCTAGATGGGGGTGTCCATTGCAAATAAATTCAGACAATGGCCCAGCTTTCACAGCTAAAATCTGGAAAGATCTTGTAAAAGTACTAAAAATAGACTGGAAATTTCACCTCCCCTACCATCCACAGAGTTCAGGAATTGTAGAGAGAATTAATAGAACAATTAAAGACAGGATAAGGAAAGCTACGGGTGGGAATTTTGGCAAGTGGAAAAAAGTTGTCCCAGCTGTATTAGCTGAAATCAGAATGACCCCTCACAGTGTGATGGGTTATTCCCCCTTTGAGGTACTCATGGGTAGGCCATTCCCCACACCGTGGGCTAATCATCCCTTGATGGTAGAGAAAGGTGATTTGGAACAAATACAGGAGGAATATGTAAAAAAACTGATTGAAACTCTTGATATTGTTGAAAGAAGAGTTGCTCGCACCTCTCCTTCTTCTTCACAGGTACCAACCCACCCGTTCCAGCTCGGTGATCAAGTTGTGGTCCAGAGGCTTCAGAAAGGTCGAAAGCCGCAAGAGGTTCCATTCGGACCAGTGACCAAAGTGGTAGCCGTCACCAGGACCGCCATCCTTACAGAGGAAAGTCCTACTTGGATCCATGCCAGCAGAGTAAAGAAGGTTGATCTAAGCCCAGGAATTCAAGAAAGGCTGAAAAGAGGTGAAGCAGGTGTTTTAAGTCCTCAAAAGACAAGCACAGACATAAAGGACAGTGATGTCACTCATTTCACCACAGACTTCTGGGAAGGCCTTTTGCCTTCTGGTGATGTTTCTACTTCTGTTCTTTGTCCCAGTGTGGATAATAACTAACTGTATCTTTCATCCTGAAGACTTAGGTGCCTTGAAACTCATATGTGGTAAAAGCGAAATACACACCAACCATACTGACTTTCACCTCAGAAATCGCAGTAAAAGAGATGTCTCTAATGAATTGATCAAAGAAACAAGTTTTTTCTGAAAAAATGTTACTGTTAAAATTTAAATATGCTTATGCTAGAAAGTCAGGATATGAAAAATGCTGGATTTGTAGTAAGTTGCACCCAGAAACTGCTAAAATCCCACTTTTAGCTGTCCCTCTGAACCTCAAGTCATTATTGGAAAATACTCTAGTCTTAAGTATTAAGAATGTCTCGGAAGGGTACCGCAATCAGAGTATTATGTTTTACACTTTAGGAAAGACACATGAACCTGAGTGGTGTGTTCAGTTAGGCAATACATCCAACGGAATAGGTATGTGTTCCAAGTCTGTATTTAACATTTCAAAGGGTATTCCCTTCCACACCAGTAACATTATCATAGGTCATATGTGTAGTTACAAAAATCAATCCCTTAACAACACCATTAGTGAACTTACTACATACAGGAACACAACATCTGGGATACTTGTGAGTAAACTTGTAAGTGCTGCATTTGAGGCTGGAACTGAGCCCCAACGTAGTTCTCTAAGAAGTTTTTCATTGGGAAACAATACATACGTATGCTGTGCTAAAATTTGTTACCCATGGATCCCCGCAGGAGTGAAAGGATGGTGTTATTTAGCACAGTTGGTACCAGTCATGTCAGCCCTAGGCCAGAATCAGGAACATCACATACAAGTTACTTCAAGTCCAGTACATAGGTTAACTTATAAATACAAGAGAGAAACCCCACCTATGTTTTCTACTTCAGATAAGTCATGGACATGGTTTCCATCCTGGACAGGATGGGGCATAACCATGATGGACAAATTAAATAACTACACTGGTTTAATAAATGATGTTATGGAAAAAAACTCTCAAGATATAGGACTACTCAATGTCGAGCTCAAAGCAATTAGAAGACAACTAGAGTTACACGAATTGGCTATTGAAAGCATGAGTGCAGCTCTGACAGGTTTATGTGAAATGACCCAAGATTATGAATGTTGTACATGGTTTCACAATACCAGCCTGAAAATCCCAGACTACTATAATGTTATTAATCAACACCGAACACAGGTAAATGAATTAATGAAACAAGCAAGGGACATAGGTAATTATGGATGGAACCCCTTTTCTAGTTTGGGTTTAGGTGGAATGTTTTCATGGTTAAAGGACATAGTGATTATGATTATCATAGTACTATTGTTAGGATTGATAGGCTACCTGATTTTCAAGCTTATTCTGCTTTGTATTAGCAAGTGTACTACACCAGACCAACCTTCTCACGCATATACACAATATCTGCAGCTTTATGTAAATGAATATAACAAACGTAGCAAGAACCGCAGATTTCAGGAGGCTGCGGATATGTAGAAGTCATTCCATGACTTAAGAGGGGGTTGAAAGGTTATGTTAAGCATCCATCTTGTTTCTGTCAGCCATCTTAATATCCACAAACTTCCATTTTAGAATATGTACAGTTTGAACACCCCTTTAACTTCTCAGATAACTGTCTCAACATGAGATTCTTCTAACTCATGTGTTCTCACACACTTATCTATAACCTTCACACTGTTTCTCAGCATTCTTTAGCTACAGAAGGAATTATGTATCTTTTTCTTATATTAATTTAGCTAGCTTAGAACAAAGAACAATAGCGTTTTTGTCTTGACCAGCTGTAATCGTCTTGATGTCTACTGCGCATGTCTTATTCTGTATGACGTGAAATATACTATATCAACCGCTTTGTAATAACTCAATACAATTAGTTCTCGAAGGACGCCATGGTGTGTGTGTGGTTTTATTTGTCCTTTGAGAATTGATTCCAGAGCGCTCTGAATTTATACAATACATTGGATCTAAGGTCTGAGAGGTTGAAGGGACCACCCTAGACACAGGATTAACCCTTTCACCCGGTATGAATTTTGGGGGGACCCCCACACCATTTTATTTCCAACACTGCCCCTGCTGCTTTGTTTACATTCACCTGTCAGCCGGGAATTCCCAGCTGACAGCTGAATGTGCTGGGTGGGGAGTAAGTCACTGGTTATTATGATACCGGCATGTGCAGGATCCATTACAACCAGGAGCCCTGTGTAGGAAGATTCCAAGTTTGGCAGCAGTAGTACTACTGCTGCTAAATGTTTCAGATCCCGCCTGCAGCTGAAGGATTGCTTGCTCGATCACCCATTCGTTTGGCTGTTTACTGAACCTCCCAAAAAGTGGACGAACATGCAGCTCATAAACATTGTGCACAGTTCAGAGATCTCATGTTATTTCCAACTTTTGGTCAAATGTCCTTAGCCTATAGTGTTAGGGCCCTTTCAACTGGACGTTGAGTCTGGATTCGTCAGTCAGAATCAACCACAGTTTATGTCTATAGATAGGTGGATGTAAACTGATGTAAGCTGTTTTTTACATCTGCTTACATCCAAGTCAGTGTTCAGTGTTAATGAATGCAAAGTGTTCTCTATTTCAATAATTGGAGGTAGAGAGGCAAGACGGTGATGTTACACTCTCTACCTCGTGAAATCAGAGAACACTTTTTGAAAAAAAATACAAGGTTCTCTCTAAATGGAGCCTCTGCTGAGCCCACTGTGCTTACTATGCAGCAGGGCAGCTGCTCAGCTGGGGACCCAGTAATAATGAGGTTTGCGGTAGTAGCAGTATCTAGTGCAGAAATGTTCTGCTTTCACTGGGATTGGCCCGGTATGGAATATACCGTATATGTTTACACTGATCTAAGCTCAACTAACACAGCTGTGCAAAAAAAAAAAAAAAAAAAACTTACCTTGATGCCAGCTTTAAAAGATAAGCACACTGAAAAGACCTTTCCTTTTATTTTATTAGAAATGGCATTGTCACTAACATTTATAGAATAACCAAGCCCACAGATATGAAAAAAAAATGTCATAGCTACAGTACACTAAGCCTGAAATTTATTTAGAGGTTAAAGCTAATATAAGGACATAACAAATTTGTATCCAGGTGATTTATCAGATGTTTCTATCAGATTTGTGGACTGAAAACATCCTGTTTCCCAAAAGAAATGGTTTGTTTGACAACTGATAATGCAACAACTGGGTAAAACCAATCTTTGCCTATATTTTTTTAAATCTTCTTATCTCTCCTCCCTATTGTCATACACACATACTCACAGAGTAAATGCTTGTGAGTCCGGGACCTTCTTTTTTTTTTTTAATGCACGTTTCAGAGTACATAGCAAAATACAGTACAAAACACGAATTGAAATTTGGACACTCAACTTATAGTTTCTAATTAACATGAGATAACATACAACATAGTACGTGCTACAGATATCAGAATTAATATATGAACACACAACATTTCCTACTATGTAGGCACTTAAAAAAAGGTAGTTGTTTCAGTATTTGGTATATGTAGGATTATTTGAGGGATGGCAGGAATATCAGTTGGATAGTATGTGTAAGGGTTGGGAAGATAAGGAATTTGTGAGCAGGGGGTAGGGAAAGGGAAAAGCGGAAGGGGGGCGGAAAGTCAGTCTATGGTGGCATAAGAAAGGGTGGAACTGCAGGTGTAAAAAATGATAGTAGATGAAAGGGGTGCTGATGAGGGAACAAATTCCTCCAGCTTCTACAATGGGGGAGAGAATACATTTTTAGGTATCGCTAAGCAATAAGGCTTTTCCAAGAAGGTGAAGTCATTCCAGTAAAACCATATTTGGTGATATATCTTGCACTTGTTTTGGGAGGAAAGGAGGTCTTCCAATGTCGTCTACCTTATTGAGCCACAGATATTGCGGGTAGAGAAGTTTTTTTCTATTTTGCTGGTATTTAGGCCTTTGCTGCATTCAGTAGGTGTCTCAAAACTGATCTGCGATAAGTTTTATAGGGAATTCAGGAATTCTGTAGAAGGAAGAAATCAGGATCTTGCAATGCCAGACATGACCAGAATATTCGGTGTAGAATACCTTGTTCTGATTTGCAGCACCAGCAAAAATCTGAGGTGGTAGGGTAGAAGTTATGTAGGGTTGACACCTAATAGGAATTTTGACATTTTTATCTTGCAAGTTAAATCTTGCATTTTCACGTGAAATGGGTAATCTTCTGACATTCTTTTGGAGTGGAAGAGGTAATTAAGTCACACTCCTAAAGTGTATGAGGCTTTATGGTCTTGTGCTGGTGAGACAAGTTGGACAAAGAATATGGATAAACAGTGTCTTTTATTGGGTTGGATCCATTGCACAGCAGTTCAAAGTGGTTATTGTGCATGCTAATGGTAAGCCCAATATTTTTTTATATTTATCTGGTCATTTATAAATTGTGAATAATCTTCAGTGGTTTAAAACTTATGTTTAAAAATAACAGTTGAAATCTGCGACAACTCCAACTTTCCCTTCCTCAATTTTTACAGAATATCTTAAATGACAGCATTCCAATAACTTCTGTATAAAACTTCAAATATTGGCCAATTCAACCAACCAGGTTCTAGCTACCATTTTTGCATGGATCACTGGAAGATTAATGCTAATGTGTGACTGACAGATATGAGTAACCCCTCCACTTTTACTTGGCTACATTTCTATATACAATTCTTTGGTGAAACTAAAGTGCTTTTTTTTTTAAATTTGAAACAGAAAAAAATAGAGAACAGGACAAAGACTGATACTAACCTTGTGCTGGGCTCACAGCTGCAGGAAGACTTTCCCAGTCAATGGTTGGGGCTGGACATGGATGAAAAGAAAACATGGCCTCAATGCCATTTTCCTGTAGAAGTAAATATAAAAAAATACAAACATGAGAAATAAGAGTTTCAGAGGTAATACATTAAAAGAAGAACATTTCTTCTACAATGCTTTTCAATAGCTATGATCGGTCATCATTTTCTGGGTAAGGCTTAATAAAAGTAGGTATTGTTATACCTGAACAGAGGCATAACGAAGCAGTGTTGGCTGAATTATGGTGTGCCTCTAGATCGTCCTAATGTGTAGAAAAACTAACTGGAAGGAGGTTTGGGACTTTAAATGAAGCGATTGAATAGTGGAGGTGAGTTATAAATACATAATATTCAATTGATGACATACATCATAAAAAATATTTATTGATTTAATATGTAGTACAAAGCACATGTAAAAAGCATAAACATGATGAACAGATTAGTACAAGCATAGTACCATAAGATCAGGGTAATAGACAATATTTATATGGGTAGATACCTTGGTAGATGAATACCATGGCAACCTGCCCAAAACTGGCACATGTACCCACATGGTGGATATATATATGTATATCTATAAAAAAAATATATATATATATTTAAACAAATCTTTCCCAAATGTTGTACAATATGGAAACAGGTTGCTGAATAGAGATCAGTGTCAGGCCATATGGAATATTTAACTGTAGCATCAAGTGTAGCTCGACGCGTTTCGTGGATTTTTCCACTCGTCAGGAGCAGATGCATCAATAGTTCCTATGGAATATATATAGTAAAGATATAATATGTCATTATTTGAAAACATATAAAATATCTATAGATGGCTCACCAAACGCACTCACCAACCCAAACAGCAACCGCAATGCATGGTGACTGGCCAAGGGCAAGCCGCGGATATATATCCCACCGCGGGAGCTGAGGCAGCATAATATAAAATTGCAACATTCGGTAGTCACAAAGTAGGTGGAATGTGACCGGGAGAACTTCCTGTAATGAGAAGTGATGTACAACATTTGGGAAAGATTTGTTTAAATATATATATTTTTTTTATAGATATACATATATATATGCACCATGTGGGTACATGTGCCAGTTTTGGGCGGGTTGCCATGGTATTCATCTACCAAGGTATCTACCCATATAAATATTGTCTATTACCCTGATCTTATGGTACTATGCTTGTACTAATCTGTTCATCATGTTTATGCTTTTTACATGTGCTTTGTACTACATATTAAATCAATAAATATTTTTTATGATGTATGTCATCAATTGAATATTATGTATTTATAACTCACCTCCACTATTCAATCGCTTCATTTAAAGTCCCAAACCTCCTTCCAGTTCGTATACACTACCGGGATGGAAGCACCTTGTGGTGCTTCATTTAAAGTCCCACCCCTCCCCCCTTCTTTTTTGCATCATAGAGGGATGGAAGCGATTGCATAATTGGGATTGACAGTGTCCCCCTGCCATCCCTGTGTGAGGTTAGTTTCTATTTTCAGGGCATCATTGGTCATGATTTATACAACTATGAGATTTACCTATATTGTTATTTATACTAATATATTTTGGGTAGATACAGGGTATATATACAGCTGTCACTGACAGCATTCCTGATGCTGGTCCAGGGTTCCCACATGGATGGCTCTCTTTAGATATCTTACCATGCTCCCCACCCCATCAGTACATTGTCCTGCATGGTTGGCTTGGCGCATGGGCTTGTCTGTGTGGGTTTTATTTTTCCAACGCGGGAGCTGCGATGCAATCATTGTGCCATCCCTCTCCTCCCCCCGCACTTTAGGTGTCTGGGAGTGTTGGGCGGGCATCTCTCTTTGCATCGGCGCCACGCCCATCACGCTGTTAGCGTGGCGGCGGGTTTGCCGAGTATCTGACGCCTGTGATGACGTCATGATGCCGGCTCCCAGTTATCACATTCTGTGTCCCCGTGGCGGTGTTTCCACGCCTGCGGCTGAGTGTTCACTCGGTTTGGGTGTGGCCCCACCTTCTCCATTGGCTCACTGTGTGGCGTTGGTGGCATATTCTAACATCCCCCATTTGGAGCTGGCTGTTCACATGGCCAGTCCCCCTCTGGGGGTGAATGCACATCCATTCGTTGGTAGCGCTTTGTTGTGACACCATGGTATGACTTTCTCTCTTTTTTTTTTTTTTTTGCAGTTTTGTTGTTCAGCTTCACTTTTTTATTTTATTTTTTATTTTATTTATTTTTATTATTTTCATTTTTTGCATTTTCACATTTACTTACATTTATGTTTTTGCACACATTCACCACATCACATATGCCCTTACTTTCACATTCTTTTGGACACTTTTTACTTTGCACATCATACTTTATTACAAATATATATATTTTTCGGTTAGTTTATATTGGGCTCACTATTCGATTTAATCACTCACTCACACACATTTTTCTAATCACATGCTCACACACACACTTAAATTAGTGTGTTCACTCAGCTCAGGTGTGGCCCCACCTTCTCCATTGGCTCACTGTGTGGTGTTGGCAGCATATTTCAACATCCCCCATTTGGAGCTGGCTGTTCATATGGCCAGTCTCCCTCTGGGGGTGAATGCACATCCATTCGTTGGTAGCGCTCTGTTGTGACACCATGGTATGATTTTTCTTCTTTGTATTTTTGCAGTTTTGCTGTTCAGCTTCATTTTTTATTTTATTTTTTGCATTTTCACATTTACTTACATTCATGTTTTTGCACACATCCACCACATCACACATACTCTTACTTTTATATTCTTTTGGACACTTTTTACTTTGCACATTATACTTTATTACAAATATATATATTATTTTTTGGTTAGTTTATATTGGGCTCACTATTTGATTCATTCACTCACTCACACACATTTTTTTAATCACATGTTCACACACACACTTAAACTAATACGTGTTGTTTTCAGACATTTCGGTTTCATTTATTACACACCATCACTTCTCATTACAGGAAGTTCTCCCGGTCACATTCCACCTACTTTGTGACTACCGGATGTTGCAATTTTATATTATGCTGCCTCAGCTCCCGCGGTGGGATATATAGCCGCGGCTTGCCCTTGGCCAGTCACCATGCATTGCGGTTGCTGTTAGGGTTGGTGAGTGCGTTTGGTGAGCCGTCTATAGATATTTTATATGTTTTCAAATAATGACATATTATATCTTTACTATATATATTCCATAGGAACTATCGATGCATCTGCTCCTGACGAGTGGAAAAATCCACGAAACGTGTCGAGCTACACTTGATGCTACAGTTAAATATTCCATATGGCCTGACACTGATCTCTATTCAGCAACCTGTTTCCATATTGTACAACATTTGGGAAAGATTTGTTTAAATATATTTATTTATTTTTTTATAGATATACATATATATATCCACCATGTGGGTACATGTGCCAGTTTTGGGCGGGTTGCCATGGTATTCATCTACCAAGGTATCTACCCATATAAATATTGTCTATTACCCTGATCTTATGGTACTATGCTTGTACTAATCTGTTCATCATGTTTATGCTTTTTACATGTGCTTTGTACTACATATTAAATCAATAAATATTTTTTATGATGTATGTCATCAATTGTATATTATGTATTTATAACTCACCTCCACTATTCAATCGCTTCATTTAAAGTCCCAAACCTCCTTCCAGTTCGTATACACTACCGGGATGGAAGCACCTTGTGGTGCTTCATTTAAAGTCCCACCCCTCCCCCCTTCTTTAATGTGTAGAAAAAAACAAAATGTAGCAGATATTAGATAATATTATTATATTCTAATGGAGGAAAGAAAATCCCAGTATCTAAGCATCACGAGGTACAAAGCATGGACCCGAGAAGAGGAGGATCAGGGCTGCTCTGTGCAAAACCATTGCACATAGCAGGTAAGTATGACATGTTTGTTATTTAAAAAAAATAAAACTCATGGGTTTACAATCACTTTACGCCGGCCATACACAGATTGGAATTTGGCTGGTTTAGCAAGGGCAACCAGCCTGTTGGGTTTTTCCTGAATGATCAGTGGCAGAATACAATACCACAGCAGAAAGGATTCCCCCATCTACCTCGAATGTGTGGATCGTGGAATCGGATTATTTGGTCAAACTAAAAAAAAATTAAAAAAGGATCGTCTTTGGGCTGCCTTAGGCCACTGTTTGTGGCAAAAATATGCATTTTTATATATCATGTCTCCTTTTAGGTTCTATTTTTTTTTTTAAGGACAAAGTAACCAATCTTCAGTGATGCCTCCTTATTATCCTATCTTGACCATTTATTTTTTAGTACCACCATACTGCGCTTTTCTTGGAAGAACAATATTTGGTTTATTTCTACTTGCAAGAAACACTATACACTATGTTTTGAAATGTGTGTTCTCTAGGGTTTAAATATTTTACATGGTAATCTCTTTAGCCATCCTAATAAGATTTGCTATGCTTACACAAGAAGGCGGCTAGTTATAGAAGAAGCAAAAAGTAAGCAAAGTATATATGCAGATAAAAAGCTTTTAGTAGCAGAAACAAGCCTGTGAAGCGTGGTGTCCAAATTAAATTGGTCACATATTTCAAGTCAAGTGGAGGGCCCCATTCTTTTTTTTTTGTACAATTTCCAATTCAAAAATATCAGCTATAGGTGTCAGAATAAAAACAGGAAAAGACATTCATATAATAGGGATTGTCACTTTCCAGAAGCTCCATCCTCACCGGCCCCTCCGCTCACCTGCATACTGCAGCTGTATCCCCATCTCACTCCATACTGTATGGAAGTGTAGAGCTTACCCCTGAAGGGGTCACTGAGAATATGCCCAGGTCTCCCTATGTAGTACAGAGGCTGCCAGCCACAAAAGCGCAGTCCCATTTACACTGAAAATTCAGAAGCAGTCTCTCTAGCAGCAGATGGTAAACCACCAAAGCAGCAGCTTACCAGTCCCTGTGATATGGTAGCTCACCATCCCGTCACACACAGCGATTAGTCTACTCTCTGCTCTGCACCCAGGTGACTCTGGCTGTTGCCACAACTGGATTCAGCAATCGGGATACTACTCAGTCTGCCGTTATGCAGTGGTGGTGCACACTGGACAGCAATGTGCACTCTCCGTTATCCCTCATGGCAAGAGGAAGCTGTGTTCTGTACAGCTTGAGAAAATGCAGCTCTTTCCACTCCTCCTGGCAATTGTTCTCTGGGAAATGAGGTTAAAATGCTGCTGATTACCATAGAGTATCTTTCCTCTGGACTACAGTTCCTGCAGTGCTGCCTAACTCAGTCCATTGAACTCTTCCTGCTCAGCAGATCCCTCCTCTTGCTAATATAGCAGATAACTAGTGCAGCATTGCAGGAAATGCTTTTCTCACTATCCATTCTGGCTACCTGGCTACAGAAGCAATATGTGGCCCAGACATTGCTGCATAAGAGTTACGGGTAAGTGGTGTGTATTGCTTATTTGCTGTCCCTGTTGTTACCTTTAGCTAAAATTAAAGTGGCACTAAACCCATCAGTGTAATGGTTTCTCAAAACAATTACATACATTGCATGCCATTAATGATAACTGTTACAGTAGCTTGTGCTCTCAACTGAACTGTCAAGCCATCAAATGGCTGATCATATCTGCAGCACAATGGCAATTGCAGCTCAAACCAAGCTTAGGATGTCAGCTTCTTTGGCGGGAAAGTATAGGTGAGTTTAGTTCCACTATAAAAGTTCCACTGATCATCATATCCTACAGTCAAATGGTTCCCAATGGGTGCAATGTGTACCACTAGTAGTACTCCAGTGAAAAAAACAAAACAAGGAAAACAAAAATTCTCAAAGCTCAAAATTTCTAAAACAATTTAAGAACAGCCCTGCAAGCAATATGTGTTCAATCTAGAATGGTCATTCAGTGACAGGAACAATGGTGTCAATTTAGGCTTTGTACTGGGTGTGCTTCTTTGGGTTTCTGGGACATTTTGGAGAAGGCAATGTCTTTATAAAAGAAAGCCACTCTCTTGGGGGCTAAGTGTGGGGCATATTTTAAAAGGGAGTGAAAGGATTTCCTATAAGAAACCCAAAGGGAAATAGACAGCAGCATGACAAGTATCACTAATGATGATGAACCCTAGTCAGGACCGAGTGACAGTCCTATCTGGATTGCCACTTAGCAGCCCGGGTGTCCAATCCAGGTTGTTACAACCCCCCCTTCCCTCTTCCACCATTCTCACAGCAGGACAAAGAGTACGAGGAGCGGCGAGCATGAACGGAGGGAGGAAGCTGCCCAACTATTCTATTAACAAGCAAGTGACTGGTTGCTAGAACACAGGGCAGACCGAGCAACCAGTTACCCCATTGTTAGCATGCAAAGTTTGTTAATTCTTATCCAGATCTGCTGTGTCTCCCAAACACTGCCTTTCTGTGTAAGGTGGGACTATGAAGAGGGGGCTGTGATGTAAAGGGGGGGGGTTAATTTAAAGGGGGTGACACGGATATGAAGGGAAGGCTGTGACCTAAGGAGGGGACCGAGAACACTGATGTAAAGTAAAGGGGAGCTGCGATCTGAAGGGGGATCTGAGGACAGTGGGGAGGGACTGTGATATAACTATCGGAGGGGAAGGATTGTGATGTGAAGAGGGGTGTGAAGTGAAGGGGAAGCCTGAGGGAACTGATGTAAGGGGGGAACTGTGAAGTAAGGGGTTGGTTTGATGTGAGGGATTTAAGATATAACACAAACATGAGATTTGGACCTTTGGCAGTTCTGTGCCCTGCCACAGTGTGAAAAGAGTTAATGACCCAGGATTCTCATCCAGGCGGGTTGAGTGGCTCCAGGGAACTTGTATCATTTAAAGGAAACTGACTTTTCAGTTTCCTCATCAGTTGGTAAAAGCTAGTTTGGCACCTGGGGCCTGGAGATTTCTTAGAGATCTGGGTGGGTTAAAATCTCCAATCAAAGGTCCCTGTTTTGAGGACCACCAGCACACTAATTGGGCAGGTGTGTTCTGGGCTTTTAGGAGAGACCTGACCAGGGTTCTGGGATCCACCCCAGCAGACAGAGGAGGTCTCTGTCCAGGAGTACAGAAAGGAGCCAGAGCAGCAAGGGGCTGCCAATAAAATGCACCAAGCTTCTGAGAGAGCTACTGAGTGGTACTGTGTCATGGTCTATGGGATCTGACTAAAGACCAGGAGACTGTTGTTTGCTCTTTGAAAGGAAGATGAATGCTGAAGACTGCTGCAGTGGAAATTCATGTTTTGCTTTATGAACTCTCTTGTAAAAGCAATGGACAGGAAAAGCCCTTAAAAAGAAGAATTCAGCAAGTGGCTATGTCCTTCATGTGTTACCCTTTGAAATTATTTCTCACAAACCTCTTCCCGGAAATGTTTTTTACTGACTGGACCCCCATTCATTTTAATTCAGAACTCCTTCTGTATGCATTTTGGACAAATTACTAATCAAGACTATGCAGAAAAAGTCAATACAGATAAAGCAAAGTTACAATGAAGATGGTATATAAATGTGGCTATGCCTTTAAGTGGTACAAAGAAAACTGGGGTGTGTTAGCGGTGCAAGAAAAACTTTGGGAAACCTTGCGACAGTGCTTTACTTTCTGTAATACTAACATTTATGTTTCTCAAATAATATTTTTAATACAGTGCTTTAAGTTTCAGCCAGAAAGTACATCAATAAAAATCCTGGAATGCAGTGCATATTGCATTCATTAGCATCTGGTTAGGAGTTGTTATTTAACAAAATAACAACAGAAGACATCCACAGTGTTGATGTTTCACAAACCAGGCATGAGTCATAAGGCTCTTTTGAAATGGATTTAAAAAGGATAAAGCATCATTCAATATAAAAGGCAGAATGGGCTTTACTTCATCACGTCTGTTATAAACACAAGAAGATTAATGTAAAAATAAAGACTCCCCCTATTTTTAGAGAGTACAAACTGTTATGTGTTAACAGTTAACTAACTCTACTGATGTTGCGTAGTACAAAGTCAGTTCACTTGTTCTTCCACAAAATGCCTCCATTCATTGAAATCATGCAGGCCATATGATAGATGATTGATAACAGAATCAACCAATTTAACTGATCTTTCACAGTGAAATACAGAAAGTGTCATATGTAGTAGATACTGCTTACAAGTTCACTTTTGCAGTTGCCCCACACCAAGACAAAAAGTCAAGATTCCTGCAAATATTTTTCCATCATGCCATAAAAACGAGGGAGGCGTGTGATTAGCCCCAAATTTATTCTGCAGAATAACAAAGACCCTAAACATACAGCCAATGTCATAAAGAACTCTCTTCAGTGTAAAGAAGAACAAGGGGTCGTGCAAGTGATGGTTTGGCTCCCACAGAGCCCTGATCTAAGCAACCTTGAGTCTGCCTGGGATTACACGAAAAGGCAGAAAGATCTGATGCAGCCCGAGTCCACAGAGGACCTGTGGTTAGTTCTCCAAAATGTTTGGAACAACAACCTAAAAAACAAAACAAAAACTGTATGCAAGTGAACCTAAAAATGCATGATGCATGCTTGAATGCAAAGGGTGGTCATGCCAAATATAGGATTTCATTTGGATTTCTATTTTGTTCATTTACTTTTCATTTAGTTAACTGATAAAAAAAAATAAACTATTAACACTTCTGTTTCTGAGAGCATTCTTAATTAACAACATTTTTGTATGCCTGCCTAAAACTTTTGCACGGTACTGTATAAGATATTTAATCTGAACTTTCTATACTCTAGTACAGTCTTTCTCAACCTTTTTACCCTAGAGCAAATATGTCCAACACAAGGCCCGTGCGCCAAATTCAGCCCACCAGGCAATTTCATGTGGAACTTGCACCTTTTCCTACAACTGCTACAGCCTCCTCCTTTCCGCTCCCCTTCCCCCGCCTCAGTAGCAGAGAGAAGGATATGACTCCTCCTAGAGATCCTGCTCCTCTCTGTGCAGTCACAGCACCCCTATTCTATGCCAGTTGAAAAAGAGGGTCATATACCACTGGTATCATCCACAAGAAACTTTAAAGGAGGCTGCTCAGCTAGAACACCATGGCAGAACAGTGTTCTGTCTGAGAAGTCTCCAACAAACTTTCTTGTGGATGATACCAGCGGTGCCCAATCCTCATTTTCAGATTGGCATTGTGTGCTACAGGAGTCTGAGTGGACTTCGTGCTGATTTGCACCTACCTTTCACAGCTCGAGTTATTACTAAATCCAGTAATAATCAAATGCAGAGGCAATCATTTTATATGATAAAGAGTATAGGGATGCACCGAATGGGTTTTTTGGTGCCGAAACCGATACCAAAAATAAATCTTCCTTGAGCCCGAAAACCAGCACTGATACCGAAATTTACTGTTTTTAAAAAATATTTTTATACAGGAGATGGTCAGAGACTGGGGACATGCTACAGGAGATGGTCAGAGACTGCAGACATGCTACAGGAGATGGTCAGAGACTGCAGATATGCTACAGGAGATGGTCAGAGACTACAGACATGCTACAGGAGATGGTCAGAGACTGCAGACATGGTACAGGAGATGGTCAGAGACTGCAGACATGCTACAGTAGATGGTCAGAGACTGCAGACATGCTACAGGAGATGGTCAGAGACTGCAGACATGCTACAGGAGATGGTCAGAGACTACAGACATGCTACAGGAGATGGTCAGAGACTGCAGACATGCTACAGGAGATGGTCAGAGACTGCAGACATGCTACAGGAGATGGTCAGAGACTGCAGACATGTTACAGGAGATGGTCAGAGACTGCAGACATGCTACAGGAGATGGTCAGAGACTGCAGACATGCTACAGGAGATGGTCAGAGACTGCAGGCATGGTACAAGAGATGATCAGAGACTGCAGGCATGGTACAGGAGATGGTCAGAGACTGCAGACGTGCTACAGGAGATGGTCAGAGACTGCAGACATGCTACAGGAGATGGTCAGAGACTGCAGACATGTTACAGGAGATGGTCAGAGACTGCAGACATGCTACAGGAGATGGTCAGAGACTGCAGACATGCTACAGGAGATGGTCAGAGACTGCATACATGCTACAGGAGATGGTCAGAGACTGCAGGCATGGTACAAGAGATGATCAGAGACTGCAGGCATGGTACAGGAGATGGTCAGAGACTGCAGGCATGGGACAGGAGATGGTCAGAGACTGCAGGCATGGGACAGGAGATGGTCAGAGACTGCGGACATGCTACAGGAGATGGTCAGAGACTGCAGGCATGGTACAGGAGATGGTGGGAGACTGCAGGCATGGTACAGGAGATGGTCAGAGACTGCAGGCATGGTACAAGAGATTGTCAGAGACTGCAGACATGCTACAGGAGATGGTCAGAGACTGTTGGCATGGTACAGGAGATGCTCAGAGACTGCAGGCATGGTACAGGAGATGCTCAGAGACTGCAGGCATGGTACAGGAGATGCTCAGAGACTGCAGGCATGGTACAGGAGATGCTCAGAGACTGCAGGCATGGTACAGGAGATGCTCAGAGACTGCAGGCATGGTACAGGAGATGGTCAGAGACTGCAGGCATGGTATAGGAGATGGTCAGAGACTGCAGGCATGGTAAAGGAGATGGTCAGAGACTGCAGGCATGGTACAGGAGATGGTAAGAGACTGCGGACACGCTACAGGAGATCAATGCAGCCTCACCAATGCACATCATATGCAGCCTCACCAGTCCATATAAACACACACATATAAAAACACACACACACACACACACACACACACACACACACATAAACATACACACACAAACATACACATATAAAACACATACATGCGCACACACACACACATATAAACATGCACACATATAACACACACACACACACCTAACACACACATGCACACACAGAGGCATACAAACATATTTATATATATATATATATAGACAGTCTTTTTAAAAATTGGCAGCTGCAGCTCTGCTCTATGCTGGGTACTGCACTCTAGGGGGAGGCAGAGAGCACAGCACACACTGCTAGACATCTCTCCCTTGCTTTCACTTTCACAGTAAACAGCGTGCCCGAGCTCCTGCACAGCCGATTTACACATCGGCTGAGGAGCCATATGCAGCCACTGCTGGGGAGAGGGGGACTTTACAGCGAGACTCCACGGGCTGCCTGCAGCAAGGGTGAGGAGGGAGGGAGGAGAGGAGGAGAGAGTAAAGACGGACTGACACCCCCTGATGGGCGGCACCGAAGGCGGGGCCAAGCCCAGCAGGCCTGCCCCATTTTCGGCACCAGTATCGGCAAAAATTCTCTTTCGGCTTTTTGCCGAAAGGGCCATTTTCGGCCGATATGTTTCGGCGGCTGAAATTTCAGTGCATCCCTAAAAGAGTAGATACATTTGTATATTCTTTAGAGGTTGACCGATATGGGTTTTTCTCTGGCCGATGCTGATATTTAGAAATCAGGGAGGCCGATGGCCAATATATGATGCCTATTTTTTTGGGCCGATATGTTAGGCTGATTTTTTTTTTCCCCTTCATCTCATAAAATCTAACAGACACCTTTCACACTGAGTCGTTTTTCAGGCGCTTTTGGGCTAAAAATAGCGCCTGTAAAGTGCCTGCAAAATGGCTACCCTGCAGTCTGTGTTAAAGCCCGAGTGCTTTCACACTGAGGTGATGCGCTGGCAGGACGTTATAAAATGTCCTGCAAGCAGCATCTTTGGATTGGTGTATACCGCTCCTTCCACCTCTCCTGCCCATTGAAATGAATGGGCACCGCTGCTGAAGTGTCTGCAATGCGATGCGGCACTTCACAGGTGCATTTAACCCCTTCCTCGGCCGCTAGCTGGGTTATAAGTGCCCCGCTAGCAGCCGAATAGCGCCGCTAAAACTAGCAGCGTTTTACCGCCAATGCTTGCCCGCTCCAGTGTGAAAGCAGCCTTAAGTAATAAGTGATACAGAAAATTTCTTACATTTAAACATTTATTAAACAAAACAAACCTCCAATCAGTTCACTTGTATGTATAATTTAGATTAAAAAAAAACTATATCTTAAATATTAAAATATACACAAAAACGGGTAATCAAAACTTGTGGACGAAAAAGAATGCAACAAGAAATGTAAGGGTGCAATAAGTATGGCTAAGATAGAACATGAAAGACACATAGTGGAGGAGAGCAAAAAAATTCCCAAGAAATTCAGAAATTCTTTAAGTATGTAAACAGTAAAAAAGGGAGGACAGACCATATTGGCTCCATAAAGAATGAGGAAGGACATCTGGTTATAAAGGATGGGGAGATGGCGAAGGTATTAAATGTATTCTTCTCCTCAGTCTTCACAAGGGAATTGAGAGGCTTCAGTAACCAAAACTGCAATGTTTATCCTCATGACACATCACAGGAAGCACCTCCATGGTTAACAGAGGACAGAATTAAAATTAGACTTGGTAAACTTAACATTAATAAATCACCGGGACCAGATGGCTTGCACCCGAGGGTACTTAGGGAACTCAGTCAAGTAATTGCCAGACCATTGTTCCTAATTTTTACTGACAGTCTACTGACTAGAATGGTACCAGCTGATTGGAGAAAAGCCAATGTAGCACCAATATTTAAAAAGGGCCCCAAATACATCCCTGGGAATTACAGAGCAGTTAGCCTAACATCAATAGTATGTAAGCTCTTGGATGTGATGAGAAGTGACTATATACAAGATTTTAGTAATGAGAACGGTATCATTAGCAGTAATCAGCATGGATTCATAAGGAATCGTTCTTGCCAAAGCAATCTATTAACCTTCTATGAGGAGGTGAGCTGCCATCTAGATAAAGGAAGGCCCCTAGACGTGGTGTATATTGATTTTGCAAAAGCATTTGACAAAGTTCCCCATAAAAGTTTACTGTACAAAATAAGGTCCGTTGGTATGGACCATAGGGTGAGTACATGGATTGAAAACTGACAACAAGGGCAAGTTCCGAGAGTGGTGATAAATGGGAAGAATGATAGGGGTGGGTAGTTGGGTCCCCCAGGGTTCTGTGCTGGGACCAATCCTGTTTAACCACTTCACACCCGGGCCAATTCTGAGATTTCTCTCCTACATGTAAAATTCATCTTTTTTTGCTAGAAAATTACATAGAACCCCCAAACATTATATATGGTTTTTTAGCAAAGACCCTAGAGAATACAATAGGCGGTCCTTGCAACTTTTTATCTCACACGGTATTTGCGCAGCAGTTTCATGCTTTAAAAAAACAAAACAGTAAAGTTAGCCCAATTTTTTTGCATAAAGTGAAAAATGAAGATACGTCGAGTAAATAGATACCCAACATTTCATGCTTCAAAATTACACGCGCTCGTGGAATGGCACCAAACTTTGGTACTTCAAAATCCCCATAGGCGACGCTTTAAAATGTTTTGAGTAACAGAGGAGGTCTAGGGCTAGAATAATTTTTTTTTATTGTTAATTTTACTTTTATTTTTTTAATTTGACACTTAAAAAAAAAAAAAAGTGATCACTTTTATTCTTATTACAAGGAATGTAAACATCCCTTGTAATAGGAATATGGCATGATCGGACCTTTATACAGTGAGATGCAGGGTCAATAAGACCCCACATCTCACCTCTAGGCTGGGAAGCCTAAAATGAAAAAAAAAAAAAACTATCATGGCTTCCCAGCCGGGGCAGCGATGTTTTTTTGAATGCCGAGGCCGGGCGTGACGTCATAACTTTGCGCCCGGCCTCCGAACGAGATTCCGGCAGACCAAATCTCTATGATCACCATCCAGGGCCGGTGGATCCTGTGTCCGACTCACCGATGAAAGCGGTAAGTCAGTAGAAGCACCGGAGGGCGGCGGGAGTCGTCCTCTCCCACTGCCCGTAAGAATGATCAAGCGGTGGAACAGCCGCTATGATCATTCTTATGGTGTAGGGAATCACCGTCTGAAAAAGCCGATATCTGAATGATGTCTGTAGCTACAGGCATCATTCAGATATAACCCCGGAAAGTCAAGGACATCCCAGGACATCCCTCCAGCGTGAAGTGGTTAAATTGTTCATAAACGTCCTGGAGGATGGGGTAAACAGTTTAATCTCTTTATTTGCTGATGATACTAAGCTAAGCAGGGCAATAACTTCTCTGCAGGATGTGGAAACCTTGCAAAAAGATCTTAATAAATTAATGGGGTGGGCAACTACATGGCAAATAAGGTTCAATGTAGAAAAATAATGCATTTGGGTGGCAAAAATATGAATGCAATCTATACACTGGGGGGAGAATGTCTAGGGGAATCTAGGATGGAAAAGGACCTGGGGGTCCTAGTAGATGATAAGCTCAGCAATGGCATGCAATGCCAAGCTGCTGCTTACAAAGCAAACATAATATTGGCATGCATTAAAAAGGGGATTAATTTGAGAGATAAAACAATAATTCTCCCGCTCTACAAGACTCTGGTCTGGCCACACCTAGAGTATGCTGTCCAGTTCTGGGCACCAGTCCTCATTAAGGATGTACTGGAAATGTAGCGAGTACAAAGAAGGGCTACAAAGCTAATAAAGGGTCTGGAGGATATTAGCTTTGAGGAAAGGTTGGGAGTACTGGACTTCTTCTCTCTAGAGAAGAGACGCTTGAGAGGGGATATGATTTCAATATACGAATACCATACTAGTGACCCCACAATAAGAATAAAACTTTTTCACGGAAGGGAGTTTAACAAGACTCGTGGCCACGAGAAGAAAAGAGGTTTGACCTTAAACTACGTAGAGGGTTCTTTACTGTAAGAGCGGCAAGGATGTGAATTTCTCTTCCACAGGCAGTGGTCTCAGTAGGGGGCATTGACCGCAACATACAGGGATATACAATGTAATACTGACATATAATCACACACATAGGTTGGACTTGATGGACTTGTTTCTACTATGATGATCAAAGTTACATTCTTCCTGACAGCTAAAAAGTAAATCGGCGTCATGCTGCTGGCTCTGCCAAATGGCTTTACACCCTGGCTGCTTTTCATCTTCTTTACCCTATTGGACTATAAGCCCTTGTACACACGGTCGGACATTCCGATGGACAATGTCCGATAGGACTGTGTTGTCGGATAATCCGTGTGTGGGCTCCATTGGACTGTTTCCGTCGGAGTAAGTTTTCCAGCTGGGCTATAAAATTTTCCGACAACATGATCCGATCGGACTTTATCCGATCATGTGTAGAGAATTCCGACAGGACAAAGTGCCACGCATGCTCAGATCAAATTCCTAGACCAAAGCTATTGGCTACTAGCCTGAACATAGTCCCGTCCTAACGAAATAACGTCATCACGTTAAGTACGATCGGATTTTCTGACAACTTTGTCCGACTGTGTATGCCACAGTTTCAGACAAAATCCGTCGGACAAAATCCGATGGATTTGGTTGTCGGAGTGTCCGACCGTGTGCACAAGGGCTAAGATTTAAAATGCATTGCCCTCATAACTTATTTGTTCAGTTTTGTTACAGTGCATGAATTGTGTACTTCATATGTGATGATATCATGAAAATACTTAATTCAGTGTGGTAAAAAAAATTTCCAGTGACAACTATCTAAGATGCAATTCCCCCTCACTGTGGGGAGATTTCCTCTCATTTCCTCTCATTTTCTATTGAGGACAATCAGGGAAGAGAAATCTCAACGATTGGACACATACGACAACAATAACCTGACGGGTTTTGCATTTTCTCTACTCTATCCAATTAGAAAAAAAAAGTTTTACCATTATACGTTAAGTTATTCAGCTTTTAGAAATTCAAATCCCAATAACATATGCCAAAGGTCCGGCTTTGAAAATGCTCCCTGCACTACTTTGGTCCGACTTTGATCCTACTTCAGCCCATTGAATATCACTGAAGTCGGATCACCGTCTTAACTGATCCAACTTTGGCATGCAACTTGTGCTGATGGGTGGAACTCCACGCCAAAAAAAAGCCAAAAAATAAAAAAAACGGCATGGGTTCCCCATCCAAGGGCATGCCAGGCCCTTCAGTCTGGTATGGATTTAAAGGGGAACCCCCACGCCAAAAAAATGGTTTGGGGGCCCCCCCAAAATCTATACCAGACTTTACCTAGCACAGCCCGGCAGGTCGGGTAAGGTGGTATGGACGAGCCTGGCCCCCCCCCCCCCCCACCCCAAAGCACCTTGTCCCCATGTTGTTGAGGACAAGGGTCTCTTCCCAACAACCCTGGCCTTTGGTTGTCAAGGTCTGCAGGAGGAGGGCTTATCGGAATCTGGAAGCCCCCTTTAACAAGGGAGTTCCCAGATCCGGCCCCCCACCCTATGTGAATGAGTATGGGGTACATTGTACCCCTACCCATTTACCTAAAAAAAAAAAAAAAGTGTAAAAAATAAAATGCAGTACACAGGTTTTAAAGTAATTTATTAAGGCAGCTCCAGCATCGCTTCCGATTTCTTCTCCCTCTCCGGCTCTTCTGCCTCCTCCACTGATGTCTTCTGCTTCTGCCGGTTCCTCTCCACTCATGTCTTCTAGCCCTCTCCGGTTCTTCTCCCTCTGTCTGCTGTCTTTTGCCTCTGTTGGGTCTTCTCAGCTGTCTTCTCGCTCTTTTGCCGGGTCTTTTCCACTGTCTTCTCTCTCTGTTCTTCTTCCGATGTTGTCTAAGCGCTCTCTCCTGCTCTAATGCTGGGTGCGCGGTGTGCCACTATGTATATTGGCATGGGGCAGGGCCACCGGGTGATGTCAACCCAGAGGCCCGCCCCTTATGATGTCACCACCCATCGTGCCCCAGATGGTGACATCATAAGGGGTGGGGTCTCTGGGTGACATCACCCGGTGACTCTTCCCCATATCAATATACGGTAAGTAGTGGCACACCGCACCCAGCATTAGAGTGGGAAAGAGCCTCAAGTCAACATCAGAAGAAGAACAGAGGGAGAAGACCCGGCAAAAGAGCGAGAAGATAACAGAGAAAACCCGGCAGAGGCAGAAGACAGCGGACAGAGAGAGAAGAACCGGAGAGGGCTAGAAGACATTAGCGGAGAGCAGAAAAGAACTGGCAGAGGGGAGAAGAACCAGCAGAGGCAGAAGACATCAGCAGAGGAGGCAGA
Source organism: Lithobates pipiens (assembly GCF_037356315.1). Taxonomy (NCBI): domain Eukaryota; kingdom Metazoa; phylum Chordata; class Amphibia; order Anura; family Ranidae; genus Lithobates; species Lithobates pipiens. The sequence continues at coordinate 279,598,487 of NW_027507718.1, read as the reverse complement.
AGAGCTGAAGAGGGGAGGAGAAATCGGAATCGATGCCGGAGCTGCCTTAATAAATTACTTTAAAAACCTGTGTACCTTGTTTTATTTTTGACACTTTTTTTTAGGTGAAACTTTTTTATTCACGTAGGGTGGGGGGCTGGGATATGGGGGCCCCCCTTGTTAAAGGGGGCTTCCAGATTCTGATAAGCACCCCGCCCGCAGACCCTGACAACCAAATGGCCAGGGTTGTTGGGAAGAGGCCCTTGTCCTCATCAACATGGGGACAAGGTGCTTTGGGGTAGGGGGGCGCAGGGCCCCCCTGCCCCAAAGCACCCCCCCATGCTGAGAGCATATGACCTGGTACATTCAGGAGGGGGGAGCTCGCTTGTCCCCACCCCCTTTTCCTCACCTGTCTGGCTGTGTGATCGGATAAGGGTCTGGCATGGATTTTGGGGGGACCCTATGTCGTTTTCTGGCGTGAGGGTTCCCCTTAAAATCCATGCCAGACCGAAGGGTCTGCTATGGTCTTGGAGGGGGAAGTTTTGGCGTGGAGTTTCCCCTAAAGATTCATACCAGACACAGTGCCTGGTATTGTCGGGGATCAAAGTCAGACCCCTGTTCATTGGGATGGATGTTGGACTTCAAGTCGCAGGGCAAAGTCGGATACACAGTCGTACGACTGTTGTGTCATACCAGTGTGAACCCGACCTGAGAGAGAACACTGCCATTACAGTCCCTTTACAAATCAGTGCACCCACATTTGTACTCACTACAGAGTACTGATTTGGGTGCACTGATTTGTAAAAGGACTGCAATGGCAGAATACATTTGATATTCCTATTAGCAAGATTCATTATTAAAGAACAGAAAAAAAAAAAAAATTAAAAAAGAAATCACTATCTTTGCTACTTTGCTAGCCTGAGTTTTGGTAGTTCAGATATCATGCAGAAATTCTGACAGTTGAGGCAATAAAGTACCCAAGTTCACAGAGTGCACATAATGTGCTACAGAAAGCACTTTCTGTTATCTCTTCATTAGCGCAGAAACCCACATACACTAGAGATGTGCATCTTCACTAGTCTCCCGATTCAAGTATCACGTCAACGGTTCGGTTTGATTCGATTCCGTGATGCATCATGATTACTGCTCACGGTTTCCATAAAAAAAATTCAAGCAGTCAGGAGAACTCCATTTTTTTTGTTTCAGAGACTGCAGACATGACACAGGAGATGATCAGAGACTGCAGACATGATACAGGGGATGGTCAGAGACTGCAGACATGATACAGGAGATGATCAGAGACTGCAGACATGATACAGGAGATGGTCAGAGACTGCGGACATGATACAAGAGATGATCAGAGACTGCAGACATAGTACAGGAGATGGTCAGAGACTGCAGACATACAGTCAGCAGGTAAAAAATATATTTTTTATTATAAAGAAAAAATAATACCCTTTAGTATCACTAACAAATCATTGAGTCTTTTGGCAGCAACCTGGATAGTAAACAGGTCAACATCAGTGCAAAAAAAGAAAAAAGGAAGACATTCAATCAGCAAAAAATATACTGCTTGCAGATCAGTGGATGTTTCCAGAGGGGAGAGATGATAGGGGAAATCTTAGGAAGAAATTTGACAGAAAAAGAGTGTGCACTGTGCAGCTCCCAATATGAGGTCAGCGCTCAATGGGTTAAGACCAGAATGAAGTCAATCCATCAGTGGTAGTAATAAAGAAAAACAAAGTTTGATAAAAAAACATGAAGGGACTGGTCTAGATGACCAGTACATGTTTAGATGTAATAGGAATGATTAAAAAGAGCCTACGGTATCACAGGAGGTTTTTTTTTACATGTCACTTTTTCCAGTTGGTGTTCAGCTGCGCTGGGTTCAGTTTACATCAATTCATTGTCTATTCATCTCTCATTGCATGATCTGCAGTTTAGCACTGGTGAAATCTTTTTTTCAGTCCACAATGTGTTAGGTAATAAGCACACAGTACACACTAGATAGGTGTAGCAGAGGTGGGGGATGTGCCACTTCTATACACTCACCCCGCACATATATCAAACATGACAGGCTGATCTCTCACCTCCGGAGCACTCCTACCATCCCCCCTCATCTCCTCGCAGCTCATTTCCTGAAAACTCTATGGCCTTATCCCACGGATGTGATGACAGCTACAGTGATCTGTGTCTCACAGCTCCGTGTGGCTCAGCACCAGCCCATTGGGGAGATGACCGGTGTCAATGTCCACAGGTATAAATCCCAAGGAGGGGGAGAGTGTGGGTGGGGGCAGCATGCTGAGGCTACACCATCCAATGATGGGGACACAGCCCCAGGCGCAGCCAGCCGATCTGTTGCTTGTCATCACCAGCAAAGACACTGCTGTGCGGGGGAGAGGGAGGAGCCGAAATGATGTGATGCATAACTGATTATGCTGGATACCACATCGATGCTGAATCGGGAAGGGCAGAATCGTGATGCATCGATGCGCTGATTATTTTCAACACCCCTAACATACACAGCAAAGGTGATCCTAGGCATTTCAAAGCCACACAACACTGAGTCACAGTTCAGGAACACTAAAACTTAGGATGGCTAGACAGTCACAAGTTGGGCGCCAAAGATTTACATTCAAGAAAGGAGCTGGTCCAGAATGTTTTTTATTCATAGTAAAATTGCAGTAAAAATAGGTATTTCAGGTATAATAGTGTATAATAGTAATCTGGGGTAGAAATGTAGGGTGTCCAAACACTTTCAGATGAGGTACGCAACTAAGGGTAGTCGGACAGAAACATTTTCTATGTGCTTATGTTTATGGTTAGACTGGATTAAGATGAGCAGTTAGATCATAAATATATGCTCAATGACTCGAATGTCAGGTCATTTAAGGCTTCCTAAGAAGGATATTCACCTTGCCCAGTCTTCCACCAAAGACTTTCTCCAGACCTACACCTAGACATTACAAGGTTTTTTTTTTTTTTAGAATCAGACATTTACCTTTAGTTTGGTCATGGTTGGTCTGGGACCTCCTAGAAACTGGTCTTCTGAGGAATCTGCTTCTTCTGTCTTTGTTTCTGATGCTTGCACATTCTTATCACATGTCTTATTCAAATCAGGAAAATGAAGGAAGGTGATACTACAAGCAGTGGCTGCACTCTGCACACCTGGCACCTGCTGGACCCGTTCATACCAGGCAGCCAAAAGTGGAATACTTGAGATCTCCTCTGGTGATGTTTTATGCAAAGCAAGCTAGGGAGAAAAACAGAGTAAAGTTGTTTTGAGCATATCTAAACAATCTAATCTAATATATCTATGATATCTACACAATCATGATGAGGTAGTGATAAATCCTAATGTTTAAGCAAGGTAAGAAATGGTCCCCAGCACAGTGGGCTTGGGCTTTGTCATCAAAAATATGGGGCAAAGCTTTTTTTTCGGTTTGGTCAGGTTCGCAGCAGAGCATGCGAACAGGCAATATATTTGTGCGAACACCGTAAGGCCGCGTACACACGCGGGGACTGTTCGCTCAACTTTGTCCGTCAAACAGTTTCAGCAAACAGTCCGCTCAAAATTAGCATGGACGGACTTGCCCACACACGACGAACGAACAGTTTGCTGAAACCGTGCGCGATGACGTGAACGGCACGTACGACGGGACTAGAAAACGACGTCCTATACACTGCAATGCAAACTTCGGCGTGTAAATCCTTTCTGAGCATGCGCGGAACTTAGTTTGACGAACAAGCCTACACACGAGGGGACTGTTCGCTGAAACAAAGTTTCAGCGGACAGTTTTTCGGAATTTCCGAAAAACTTTGTTCAGCAGACTGTTCGCTGAAACTGTCCGCTGAAAGCCCACACACGAGCGGACTGTCCGCTGAAACACTGTTCAGCGGACAAAGTTGGGCGAACAGTCCCCGCGTGTGTACGCAGCCTTAAAGTCTATAGGACACGAACATGAAAAATCAAAAGCGCTCATTTTAAAGGCTTATATGCAAGTTATTGCCATAAAAATGGGGAGCCAGGTACTGCCCCAGGGGACATGTATCAATGCAAAAAAAAAAAAAAAAAAAACTGAAGTTTTTTCAGGTGTAGTGATTTTAATAATGCTTAAAGTGAAATAATAAAAATGTAAAGAGGAAGTAAACCCTTTCAAACCACTTTGACCTACAGGTAAGCCTAGATTAAGGCTTACCTGTAGGTCCAAGCAATATTTCCTAAACCTATATGGTTTAGGAGAGATTTGCCCGAAAATGGGCACCGCTGTCTACGGCGCATGCGCCGTAGACAGCGGCGCGCAGGCGCACTAAATGCGGCAAGTCCAAGAATGGATCTGCCTAATTTGTCGACTCCCGTGCGCATGCGCGGGAGTGACGTCATCGCGGCTTCGCCGAATGGCAGCGGCGGAGCTGCGAGACGCGACTCCCGTGCGCATGCGCGGGAGTGACGTCATCGCGGCTTCGCCGCTGTCATTCGTCGGAGCTGCGAGACGCCACCAGCAAGATGGATGCGGCGGACTACAGGGGACAGCGGCGTCTTCGCTGGCTCCTGTGTCAGGTAAGTGACACATAATGAGCTACTATGCGATGCATAGTAGTCCATTATGCTTTACCTTTGCAGGGAAAAAAAGAGGAAGTAAACCCATCAGGGTTTACTTCCTCTTTAATATTCCTTTAAATATCGTTTCTTGGGTCCCCCTAGTCTGCCTGTAAAGTAGTGAATCTTTCCCATGTTTATAACAGTCCCGCAGCAAAATTACATTTCTAAAGGAAAAAAATTTCATTTAAAATTGCTTGCGGCTGTAATGTATTGCCAGATCCCGCCAACATACATAGAAAATCATTAACAAAAACGGCGTGGGTTTCCCCCCCAGTCCGTTACCAGGCCCTGGTAATGGCGTGGGGGTCTTCCAGGCACTATATATCTGAACTGCAGTATATATACACTATACAGGCTGCACTATATAGTCTGCAGAAAAATTGGGCCTTAGGTGTTGGTGGTGCCAGAACACTGTAACCCCCACAGTTACTCTTGTTGGGTGCAGGAAAGGGTCATGCTGTTAAATATTATATAAAAAATTGTAATTACATGCCCCTGTTAAAATGTAGGGTGATTACAGTTAGAGAGAGAGAAGAGGATATGATGCAATCACTGTTCTAAGAGATCCTCCCTGCCAGAAAAGACGATGCATTTTTTGAATCACAGAGCTGACTTCCTGAAAATTCCTCAAAAATTTTAATTACATGCCCCTGTTGACCACTTCACGCAAATCACCGTAACCGTATGTTGGCATTTTGATGCTAAATATCGGGGTTATGGCAGTAGCTAGCTGCCATAACCCCGGTATTTTCGGGAACAGCGAGCGTTTGTTTATGATAAAAGTGGGGTCTGCTGCAGATTTGCCCTAAGATCACTTTTATCAGCGGCAGGAGAGGTGCCTGCCGCGCTCCAGACGTCTCCACTGCTTACCGGACCTGCTGGTATCGGCAGAGATGATCGCATCCTCTCCCATGGATGCCTGCCTGCCAACTGAGGGGAAGATGGCCCCTGCTCGGCTTTATGGCATGGGGGGGGGGGGCGGAAGTGGCATCAAATCTCACTTCCGCCCATAGCTCTTAACCACTTGCCAATCACCTCACGCCGATATACGTTGGCAGAAGGGCTCGTACAGGCAAACTAACGTACCTGTACGTGGCCCTTTAAGAGGCGCCCGCGGCAAGCTCCGTGAGGTGATCGCGGGGCGACTCACGGATGCTAATGTAAACAATCATCTCCCCGTTCTGCCTAGTGACAGTGTCACTGATCTCTGCTCCCTGTGATCGGGAGCAGAGATCAGTGACGTGTCACATGTAGCCATGCCCCCAGATTTAGAAACACTCCCTAGGACACACTTGACCCTTACACTGGCCCCTGGGGGTTAACCCCTTCACTGCCAGTGTTATTTACACAGGAATCAGTGCATTTGTATAGAACTGATTGCTGTATAAATGACAATGGTCCCAAAAATGTGTCACAAAATGTCCGATGTGTCCACCATAATGTCGCAGTCAAGATAAAAATCGCTGATCGCCGCCATTACTAGTAAAAAAAAAATAATAAAATGAATAAAAATGCCATAAAAATATCGCCTTTTTGTAAACGCTATAACTTTTGCGCAAACCAGTCAAACGCTTATTGCAAATTTTTTTACCAAAAATATTTAGAATATGTATCAGCCTAAACTGAGGAAAAAAATGTTTTTTATATATATTTTGGGGGATATTTATTATAGCAAAATGAAAAAATAATGCGTTTTTTTCAAAACTGAGCATGATTTGGGACTTTTGCATTGTTCTGTGCTGCAGACAAGAAAATATGTAAAGAGCCTCTTGACAGATGTAAAACTGAAGAGGCTCAATTCTGTCATAACATACAAGTAAAATACACATATTTTCCATTTGCACATTAAACTATTTCTTCTCCATAGCTCTAATAAAACCATATAGACCCATTTGGGATTCCAGATTTCAAAATCTCCAACTCAAAATGAAAATACATATCTTAAGCTGTGGAGACTGCTTATACCAATCAATAAGATATTTATTGAGATATTCTAATTTAAACTAGAATGATAGCTGCAATTTGGTGGTGGCAATAATTTGAAGAAATTATACACTATACCTCTGCTAAGGTATTTGTAGCAAAGAATAATGGGGTATGGTTCATAGTAATCAAACTTTACTAAAAAGGGGAGGGTAACTAATGCGCACAACCTTACTAAAACAGATGGAGGGAAGCTGCCAACATAAAAAGTGATCTTACACAATAAGGTTAAAATAAAGCAATGGTATGTGGTGCAGTAAAATTTGATTAAAGCAATGGTATTTGGCACTACCTACCTTGGGAACACCCCGAATAAATAATTAGGAATAAACTAACTGAATAATTCAATTAAAATATGTGGAAAATGCAAGAAATCTTCTAAACCAATCTTCAAGATAAATACTAAATTGATTCAGGTGTAAAAACAATTCATCTATGGATCTAAAGTGCAAAAATATATCATAATAACCCTTGTGTAATGTTCAATAAACGTGTAATATTCACAATGATAGTCCTCCCAATCTCTATCATAATGCTCCAATCTCTAACATAAAGTGCAATGATAATCTATATCAGTGATGGCGAACCTTGGCACCCCAGATGTTTTGGAACTACATTTCCCATGATGCTCATGCACTCTGCAGTGTAGGTGAGCATTATGGGAAATGTAGTTCCAAAACATCTGGGGTGCCAAGGTTCGCCATCACTGATCTATATAAATATGTGCTAACACGATATAAAAGTGCACATATCCTGAATCAATATGCACATGATCAAAATTGTGCCTCACCTCAATTAGCGGTCCCTACAGGCCTAGTTGCGCTGTATGTCAATGGCCTCTACTCCCATTCGGCTGATCGATCTCCTGTGATTGAACTCTCTAATGGAGTCCCTAATGTGTCCCTCTGTGTCCGTCAAATTCTCCTCTCAGGTGATGGCGGCAAAAGTACAGTGCGCAAATCGCTTTTTTGGAGATTAGCAGAGCCTTTTTATCTTTTATCCTTGCAAGAAACCTTTTTTATGCATTGTGAACCTGTTGGTACCTTTTTTGAATAAATTAGTCAAAGGTATCTCTGAACTATTGGAGTCTTCTTTTTCTCCTCATAAATTTTTGCGGAAATCCATTGGATGACCACATTCCACTGGTGGAAGGAAACGTCCATTGATGCGCATTGATCGTCTCCTGACAGAAGCGCATTTGAAACCACTTTCCACAGATGCTGGCCAGTTACCTGTGAGGACAGTCGTGGTATCCTCTTCTGTTCTACCTATGCCCTGTACACACGGTCGGAAATTCCGGCGGAAAAGGTCTGATCGGATTAAATGGTCGGAAAATCCGATCATGTGTGGGCTCTATCGGACTTTCTCCGACGTAAAAAAATTGAGAGCAGGATCTCAAATTTTCAGACAAAAAAAATCAGATCAGACTTTTTCCGATCGTTTGTAGAGAATTCCGATCGGACAAAGGGCCACGCATGCTCAGATCAATTTACGAGACAAAAGCTATTGGTTAGTAGCCTCAATGTAGTCCCGTTGTAACGAACGAATGGCATCATGTTCCGAAGGATCGAATTTTCCAACAACTTTGTCCAACCGTGTGTATGCAACACCAGTTTAGGACACAATCAGTAGATTCAGATGGATTTTGTTGTCGGAATGTCCGACCATGTGTACAGGGCATAAGCCTCATGTGACCCCCCCTGAACAAGGGTGGTCCCTGGCTTTTTGGTAAGCCTCCATTGCTTATTCCTAGGTAACGAGTTGTACTAGTGGTGGAAACTTATTATTTGGATTTCATTTGTGAACACTTCTTTGTTGGATTATTTCACCCATGAACTGTTTTTGCGTTTGATACACGTGTTTGTTGCTCATGGATTGATCATATTAACACCTATGAATTATTATGATGTTTTTTTGATCACTTGGTTATTTAGAATACACCCTTGTATAATCACAGTTTTTATTCATAATCACTTGCATTATTAGTGTATTACCCAGCGCTGCACTTTTTGTCTATTTACATATTTATATAGGTTATCATTGCACTTTATGTTAGAGATTGGAGGATTATGATAGAGATTGGAGGACTATCATTGTGAATATATTACATGTTTATTGAACATTACACAAAGGTTATTATTATATATTTTTGCAATTTAGATCCATAGATGAATTGTTTTTATACCTGAATCAATTTAGTATTTCTCTTGAAGATTGGTTTAGATTTACCTAGCATTTTGCACATATTTTAATAGAATTATTCAGTTAGTTTATTCCTAATTATTTATTTCGGGGTGTTCCCAAGGTAGGTAGCGCCAAATACCATTGCTTTAATCAAATTTTACTGCAGTAATTTTTGATTTTAATAAGATTTCCGATTGGGATTTTACTTTACTGTCCATTTGAAAAAAGATGTATTACAAGTTAAATAAAAATACACCGGAGAAACCAAAAAAAATATTTGCCTTTATTTTTCTCCTACGATGTGTCTTTTATTTAATGTGCAATGCAGCACTATTTCACGAGGAGCAGTGATCTAACAAACTGTACCGTATTTTGATGCAAAATCTGCTTTAATGCCATGCTTAATGTTACTTTCGCATTGATACCACATGCTTGCTTTTTCATATTTTTGTATTAAATGCAGAAGCTTGTAGATTAGCCACTTGGGGAATATGAGAGGATTGTTTGTGAATTTGGGCAAGAAAAAGTGCAGGAGCAGGAAAAAACGTTGAAAAACCAAGAACTGCTGCCCCTACAAAGAACACTACCACCTAAGACCCCTTTCACACCAGGGCGTTTTGCAGGCGCTATTTCTAACGCTATAGCGCCCTAAAGAAGCTGCACCATTGTGTGTAGTGTGAAAGCCTGAGGGCTTTCACACTACAGCGGTGCGCTGGCAGGACGTCAGAAAAAAGTCCTGACAGCAGCTTCTTTGGAGCGGTGAAGGAGCGGTGTGTTTACCGCTCCTCCACCGCTGCTCCCCATTGAAATCAATGGGGCAGCGCTGTAATACTGCCGGCAAAACACAGATATTGCGGCGTATTGCCGGCGGTTTTAACCCTTTCGTGGCCGCTAGTGGGGGCAATAGCCCCCCGCTAGCGCCCGAAATGCGCCGCAAATCCAGCGGTAAAACACAGCTAAAAATAGCGGCGTTTTACCTCCCACGCTATCGGCGGTGCGAAAGGGGTCTAAGTGGAGTACACCTGAGCTAAATTGGGAATGATGTAGGTGTGGCACTGTTCTTAATTAAAGTGACTAGGGAGGGTATAGCATTAAAAGGTATGAATGCCTTCAACAGTTGCTGATAATAAATCCCCAATAGGCAAATTATCTAAATGGCAACTAAAGCCTATACATAAGTGACTATATGCAAAGAAGTGTTACACCCTCTGCAGAATGCAGCACTCAATGATTAAAGTGCCTTAATTATTGGATGTCCAAAGACAAACGTTTGAATATACACCTTATATATACCATATATACTGTATATATATATATATATATATATATATATATATATATATATATATATATATATATATATATATATATATATATATATATTCTCCACCCACCAACTTGCTTACCGCTCAACAGATTGCCAACCACTTCAAAAGCAAAGTCGACACCATTTGCAAGGAGATATCCAGCATTCAACTTCCTCCCCTACCTAACACATCAGGTCCAACGCCACACTCAGCACTCTCCTGCTTCTGCCCAGTTACCCAGAATGAAGTTGAAAAACTCCTCTCCTTGGCCCACCTCACCACCTATCCCCTGGACCCTGTGCCCTCTCAATTACTGTGACCACCTTCCCACTCTATCCTAAACTCCCTAACCCACATCTTCAACCTCTCCCTCTACTCCGGCACCTTTGCTTCCCTGCTCAAACATGCACCGGTTACCTCCATAATTAAAAAACCCTCACTAGACCCCACCTGTTTGAATAACTTAAGACCCATCTCCCTGCTCCCATTTGCCTCCAAGCTCATTGAACGCCTTGTCCATGACCAAATGAGTCGCTACCTCAAGGACAACAACCTTCTCGACCCCCTACAGTCCGGCTTCCATCCACAACATTCTACGGAAACTGCCCTACTAAAACTCACCAATGACCTACTAACTGCTAAAACCAACGGCCATTACTCCATACTCATACTCTAATGCCCTGTACACACGGTCGGACTTTCCAACAGAAAACATGTGATCGGATCGTGTTGTTGGAAAATCCAATCATGTGTGGGCTCCCTCTGACTTTTTCCGTCTGAATTTCCAACACACAAAGTTTGAGAGCTGGATCTAAAATTTTCCGATAACAAAATCCGATAGCTTAAATTCCGATTGTGTGTAGACAATTCCGACGGACAAAGTGCCACGCATGCTCAGAATAAATTACGAGACGAAAGCCATTGGCTACTACCCTCTTTATAGTTCCATAATACATGTTGAACGTCACCTCCTTTGTGTGATTGTGTGTATGCAAGACAAGTTTGGGCCAAAATCCGTCGGAAAAAATCCAACGGATTTTGACATCAAAATGTCCGACTGTGTCTACAGGGCATTAGACCTCTCTGCTGCCTGCGACACAGTTGACCACCTGCTCCTCCTCAGCAAACTACACTCCCTTGGTCTCTGTGATTCTGCTTTATCCTGGTTCTACTCCTACCAATTTCAGTGCACTTTCAGTGTCACTTACAACTCCATCTCCTCTACTCCTCTTCCTCTCTCTGTTGGTGTACCCCAGGGCTCTGTCCTTGGGCCTCTCCTATTCTCGCCCTATACCTCTTCCCTGGGCCAGTTGATAACCTCCGATGGCTTCCAATACCACCTCTACGCCGATGACACCCAGATCCATCTCTCCACTCTTCAACTCACCCCCTCAATCTCCTCACGGATCTCAAACTTATTGAATGACATCTCAGTATGGATGTTACGCCACTTTCTCAAACTGAATCTTTCTAAAACTGAGTTTGTAATATTTCCTCCTTCCATGGTTCCCCCCCTATGACTTTACCATTAAGATCTACAGCACAACCATTGGTCCTTCCACACATGCCAGGGTGCTGGGTGTAATCCTTGACTCCTTAACTTATTCACTCCTTGATTATTTCCCGCCTTGACTATTTCAACTCTCTCCTTGATGGCCTACCCTTACGCAGACTATCCCCCTTCAGTCTATTATGAATGCTGCTGCTAGACTAAAACACCTCACTAACCGTTCCATGACTGCTGCTCCTCTCTGCCAATCCCTTCACTGGCTTCCCCTACCCACCATATAAAATTCTAAATTGTAACCACAACATACAAGGCCATCCAGCTACATCACCAACCTCATCTGCAGATATTGCCCAAGTCATACCCTCCGCTCCTCCCAGGACCTCTCAAGCTCCCTTTTTACCTCCTCTCATGCTCGTCTTCAGGACTTCTCCAGAACCTCTCCCATCCTCTGGAATTCCCTGCCCCGGTATATGCGATCAGCCCCTAACCTGTCCACCTTTAGGAGATCCCTGAAACCCATCAATCATTCACCGCATCTATTACCTTTTGTACCACCCCCCCCCCCCCTTTTAGAATCTAAGCTCTATGAGCAGGGCACTCCTGTCCCTTCTGTATTGAACTGTACTGTAATTGTGCCGTCACCTCTCTACATTGTAAAGTGCTGTGTAAACTGTTAATGCTATATAAATCGTTAATAATAATACCTTAAAGCGGGATTCCGTTCTTTTTTTTTTTTTTTCTTACCTGTGTTACAGGTGGGCGACTGCTACCTTCGCTTAGCATCCACGTCCGGCGTTTTTTTGACCCCCGGCGCGACGATTCTTTTCCTCGGGATGACTTTTAAAAAAGTGCTCTGGCATTTTCCATTTTAAGTGTGGGCGTCTGAAGCCCACAGGCATTTACTTCCTGTATATCGATGACGCTCGGCTCCCAGCATGCTCCACTCCATCTCGCACATGCTCAGTGTGCAATGGTGGTAATGGCAGATACAGCTGCCTGCCCACTTTAAAAATGGCAAATTTGGACACGCCCTCGTCACGTGACCGGCATCCTAACGAAATCTCACGAGATTTCGCAATTTCATTGTCCCCCCATGGATTCTTGGGAAATTTCCCAGGGACCATTGCGAGGACGATAACCACGCCCACTCCCACGGGAGGACAACCAGGAAGTCAGCAGAAACATCTGAAATAAAAGGTAAGTAAAGAATATTTTTTTTTTTCAGGGTTCATTTAGGTAAGTATTCTATCTTGTGATTTTAATAATATGAAGTTAAATTTTTAGGTACCAAACCACTTTAACCTTATTGTAAAATGCTTCTGCAAGTGTATTACACCCTCTGTAAGATGTAGTGCGTTAGACCCTCAGGGTATAACATTAGAAGGTATGACTGCCTTCAACATTTACTGATAATAAATCCCCAATAGGCAAATAATTAGCTATATAGCAACTAAAGCCTATATATAAGTGACTATATGCAAAAAAGTGTTACACCCTCTGCAGGGTGCAGCACTCAATAATTAATGTGCCTTAGTTGTTGGATGCCCAAAGACAAACGTTTGAATATATACCTTAGCCTTATTATGTACTTCTACTAGTGTGTTACACCCTCTGCAAGATGTAATACTAAAAATGATATGTGCCTTAGAAAATTTATGTATGCTGATGAAATTTTATAAACCTGTATATAAACATAGTGAAAAATAAAGGATTATTTTGATATAACTCGTGCTAGTGTGTTGCACCCTCTGCCGGATGCAACCATAGAAAAGTGCAGTTGCCGTCAAGACTTGATATATTAGAAACAACCTTTAGATGTTAACACTCCTGCTAGTCATACTACAGCTGTTAGACCCAGAGGGGTTTGACGCCCTGTAAATCTATATAACAAATGCTAATGGTCTCTTTTACATGTCAGGAACAAAAATTATAATAATAAAAATGACAAAAATTATCACATCAAGTGCAATGATAACAAAGTGACTTGTGCTCACAAAAGGTGTCGAGTGCTTGCTGAAAAAAACCCTTGGTATCTTTTTATTTAAGCGACAATGGTGTTGGTGATTAGTATCTGTGCTCCTATTGTAAATGCACTCACCAAATAGCCCCAACCCCCGCCAGGGGTACTGCGCAGCCACGGTATATGCCACTGTGTAGCAATCTTTAGAATGCTCGGTCTGTGCTTTGTTAGTGGCATTGTTACTGCCGTTCTGCCTGTTTACCATGTGGAGAAGAAAGGGGTGCCCATAGCGTAATTCCGTTTGGTAAAATGTTTATTTGGATTAAAAATAGGAAATATATTCACATTTGGTAAAGATATAAAGCATATAATGAAAAAACAAACATGTACCTTGAAAATCCTATTCACGGCCCTGACCGGAAGTGACACAAAGCCGCTCATAACTCCGCCCTACATGTTTCGTCATTCAAGACGTCACCTGGAGCGTGACGCTGAGACTTTTGATTACGCCGTCTTTTGAATACTTTCTTTTGATGGCATCCAATCGCCACTGGGTTCTTTTTTTTTTCGCTAAACAAATGAAAAATGACCAACATTTTGGGAAAAAAAAAAGGATTTTTCATAGCTTGCTATAAAATTTTGCAAACTGATAATTTTTCTCCTTCACTGATGTGTGCTGATGAGGCTGCACTGATGGGCACTGATAGGTGGCCCTGATTGGCAGCACTGATGGGACTGCACTGATAATCAGTGCCCTGATTATCGGTGTAGATGTCCCTTTAACACAAGCTGGTTATTGTCTCTCTTTGCCCCCTGCACGCTGTTAGCATAATGAAAGGAAAGCTGATAACCGGCTCGTGTTTACATCGTGATCAGCTGTCATTGGACACAGCTGATCACGTGGTACAGGGCTGCTGTGATTGGCCCTTTACCCCGATCTGTGATCAGCTGAGTTCCAAAGACCCAAGGTTTGAAGCGATCATAGAGCAGGCCACTTTCACGCCGCAGGGGGATGTGCGGGCAACACGATCACGGGTTGGACCCCCTCCTGGCAAAGTAAGACCACACTGTAGCCGTCTTTTGGCCATCGCGTGGGTGAGAAAGGGGTTAATGTACTCAATGAAAAGGATTTTACGGTAAGTCAAAAGTCCTATTTTCCCAACTATACATTAAGGAAGGCAGGACTTCATGTAATTTGGAATGTCAAGAAGCAGTTGAAGGGAGTTGTGGGCAAAACAGTAACATAGGGCTAGAAGGCCTACAAAAAAAAAACTGATTAAAAGAGGGTTGGTTTGTTAAAGGTCGTTAAGCAGTTTTGAATATACGCAAAGTGTTGGCGGCTCTTAAATATGCAAAAAATAATCAAATTAAAGAAATAGCTTTGATAACAATTGATGCTGAAAATGCTTTTGACAATGTCAACCTGGCCTGGCTCGTTCAAGTTTATGCATCTTCTATCAATTAGGTATAAAAAATACGGTTGCTAGAGTGTATACCCCAAGCTTTATCTCTTCCTCTTTCTAAAATAACTATTCAGAGTTGCCCATTGTCACCACTGTTGTAATTTGGCAATAGAGCCTTTATCCAGACTATTGGAATCTACTTTAGAGACCTCAGAAATTTCTATAGGTGTTGAACATAAGGTCTGTCTTTTTGCGGGTGATATATTATGTATGTCAAATCTAAACTATGATATTCCTAAACTGTATGAGCTAATAATGCAATATGGCTCATTTTCTGGGTTACTAATTAATGCTACTAAATGTGAAGGCTGACCTTTGATAGTATAAGCCTGGGTCACCATCTGTCTGATCCATCTGGAAATGGTCGCAGAAGAAGTGGACAGCCCTTTTCTTGGCCTGTCCGTGATCACAAACAGTGAGTTTGACCTCTTAAAACACTGGCTGCCAGATACAGCCAAATTGCTCGAACCACATCCCAGGCATGCAACGCAAATTCCTTGGGATGAGTGGGCCTGGGGGAAGGCAACACAGTGGGGGTTATTTACGAAAGGCAAATCTATTTTACACCGCAAGCACACTTTAAAATGCACTGAAAGTGCATTTGGAAGTGCAGTCGCTCTAAATCTAAGGGTAGATCTGAAATGAATAGAAGCTCTGCTGATTTTATCATCCAATCATGTGCAAGCTAAAATGCTTTTATTTTTCCTTGCATGTCCCCCTCGGATTTACAACGACTTTACTTCCAAGTGTACTTTCAAGTGCTCTTGCGGTGCAAAGTGGATTTTCCATTAGTAATAACCCCCAATGTCTTCCTTCAAATGGAAGTCAGATCACCTTAGGTAGGAACGACGGGCATGGACAAAGAACCACCTTAGATATGTAGACCACCATATAGGGGGAACGACAAGATAACGCCACTAGTTCCAACAACCTACAAGCAGAGGTGATAGTTACGAAAGAGTGTAAGCAGAGGAATCTCAAAAATATTTTCAAAGGAGGCTTTTGGAGAACAGAGAGTACCAAGTTCAAATCCCTTGGCGGTAAAAGAGACCTCGTTGAAGGACACGCTTTCCATGTACGATGGTAAATCTTTCTAGTGGTAGACTTCTGAGTCTTCAGTCTGGCTGAAAACAAAACTGTAAGATTGCGCATATGCATTAGAGCCAGCGCAGGGATCGCAATGCTGAAAGGCAGGCATTCAGAGCGTCCTAAAGTGGATAAGGAGAAGCGAGCGACAGACATCGAGCTATCGCCCCCTATTCATCCACACATCAAAGCACTCTCACCAACCCTGTAAATCTGGACCAATCATGCATCATTGCTGATGCAATATCATTTATGTCATCTAGAACCTGACAACAGTGAGAATACCCGGGCTCTCGCCACCTCAACCTCACCACCTTGGAGAGCAAAGAGACTGAAAAACAGCTCCCTTACCCCCAGAATGTAACCATGCCGGTTCCCCACCTATCAGGAACTGGTTGTTGATCGCACATCCCAAGATCATCCAATATGTCATCTATGGCTATAAAAGAAATGTTTTTATCATTAACAACAGAAAAAGAATGGTAATGGAATTGTACTGCAACATTACCATAACCTCCAAATCCGAGCATAAACAATAACTCTGTATGGAATAATTTTGTACATGAATTTTTATTGTTCATGATCAGGTGTTTACACATCAGATTAGTTTACATAATTCATAAATCTATAGAATACAGGAGTTCAAGAAACCATATGCCCAGGCAACACGCCTCATTGAGGCCTGGTGGGAGAGTGGAATTTAATTTAAAAATACACCTTGTCTCGTGTTGAAATAGTTTTTGGTCTAGGTTACCTCCTCTAGGATCTTCAGGGACCCTTTCGAGCACCGTGAACTACACCATTGAAGTATCAGTTTTATGGTTCAAAGCCA
Organism: Lithobates pipiens; assembly: GCF_037356315.1. Taxonomy (NCBI): domain Eukaryota; kingdom Metazoa; phylum Chordata; class Amphibia; order Anura; family Ranidae; genus Lithobates; species Lithobates pipiens. The sequence goes on along the minus strand of NW_027507718.1, from coordinate 279,581,580 downwards.
CATGCCTGCCAATTGGAGTATATAATAACTTCTTTCTGATGTAGTAGATGTGGTCATAAATTTGTTTCCAGAAATTCCAAAAGTTTTACCAATGTAAAATGATCCACATCTGCAAAAGACCATATATACCATGCCTTTTGTCTGGCAATCGGCATGGCATTTAATATTGTGTATATTTCCATTGGGCAGAATAAATGAGGCTCCTTCCAAAATCCAATTACAGTATTCGCATGCACCATATTTGTGCATACCAGTGCTTAATTCACTGATCATCGAGGGTCCCTGAAAATGGATATGGACCAATCGATCCTTGAGAGACCGACATTTCTTGTATGTTATCTGCAGATATTCGCTGATATTTTTCCTCAGGATGGAATCACCAGTGAGGAGCTGCCAACGTCTACCTATTGTCTTTTTTACGATCTCATGGTTATTTGAATAGGTATTGACTATACTCACAGAGTCTACCTGTTTATTAGTTCTTGTCCCAAACAATAGTTCATGTCTTTCTTTTTGACATGCCTTATTGAAGGCCTTTTTTAAAGGTTGTATTGGTATAGTCTCATTCTAATAGTCTGTATTTTAGTAGACTGGATTCCTTTTTGAAAGGTCCTTTGTTGGAGCAGTTGCGCCTAATGCGTAAATATTGTGCATATGGTATACCTTTAATTAATGGTTGGGGATGGGCACTGGATGCGTGAAGGATAGAATTCCCCGCCGTGGGTTTCCTATATAAAGATGTTCCAAGTGTTCCATCCTCCTGTTTAAATATAATTAGATCAAGAAATGTTATTGATCGCCTATCATGCGCCTTAGTAAATTTGAGATTATATTTATTAATTGCCAACCTCTCCATGAATCTCAGGAGTTCCTCTTCACTCGAATTCCAGACCATAAAGATGTCATCTATGTACCTGTACCAGCATAAAATGCTGGACAGGTACATAGATAGAGACTCATGCGCAAAGAGAGTATGCTCCCTCCCCCTAGGTACAGGTTGGCATAAGATGGGTCACAACACGTCCCCATCACAACCCCCTGCACCTGGAGGTAGTGAGAGCCATCAAAAACAAATGCATTTCTAGTTAGAATATGATGCAGCAATTCCATCACAAAAGCATTGCGAGGCCTGGCCGCCTCATACCCTTCAATCAAAAAAACCTCTGCTACTGATGTACCCAGTACATGTGGTATACTACAGTATAGTGCCTCCACATCAATGGAGACTAATATACTGTCAGATGGAATACTCATGTTATATAATTTTCTCAGTAGATCCATCGTGTCTTGGATATAGGATGGAAGCTCCACAACATGAGGTCGCAGGAAAGCATCCACCAAACAACTTCCCCTTTCAGTTTTGGCCCCATTTCCTGAGATAATTGGGCGTCCCGGTGGATTTAATAAGTTCTTATGGATTTTTGGTAGAGAGTAGAATGAGGGGATTCTTGGATGAGATACCTTTAGCGCCTCTAGGATTTCTTTATCAATGATTCCATTGATATGGGCATTGTTAATTTTGTCATACTCATTATTAAATTCCTGAATATTGTTCTCAGGAATAGGGGTATACCAATCTTTGTTTGAAAGTATATCGAGACACATTTCTCAATATCCCCCTTGTCCATTACTACTACATTCCCATTGTTATCAGCCATTTTAATGGTAATGTCCCTGTCATTTTGTAGATTTATTGCCTGCTATTGCTCAAAAGTAATATTGTTGTCACTTCTAGTGCCAAAAGTCAATTTCTTGACATCAGATGTGACTTGGGACAGGAATGTCCAGATATTAGGATTTATATTTAAAGGAGGGAAATTAGTAGATTTTTTACGAAATGTGTTGACATTTCTGGGGGAGACTGTGCTCGGGGGGGGGGGGGGGGACTCCCGGTACGATGTCCGAGAGATCCCCCTCAGCAGAGCCATCCTCCAGAGCATCATTTTCATCTAATAGATCCATAAGATCCTTCAGAGCCATAAAACCTATTACTGTGAACCCTTTCCATTGTTCATGTTCTATAGGCTCTTGTTTTCTCTTTTTTTCGCTTCTTCATCGTACATATATTTATAAGTTGGTCGCCTAGTGAAGAGATTGAGGTCCTTTACCACCTCAAAGCTATCTGCTTGTACTGCCGACCAGAAATTTAGACCAAGGCCAAGAACCTCAATCTCCGTCCGAGAGAGCACCCGGGAGGATAGGTTAATTACCTGCATCTGGTTATCCATTTGCTTTTGTATGCATATCGGTCCAGATTGTGGGGGGCACCTTGCTTGTTGGGTGGATCCTGTACTTTGGGAAACAAGTGAAAATCCTTCTCTTTAGTGCTTTTAGGGATAGTCCCCGAATTACTGGGCGTATCAAAGTGTACGTGTGTAGATGGCAGGGGGGACATGGGTGTCCGGTTGGAACCGGTCAGTATGCCAGATCCCGTGGCTCTCCTTACATACGTAAATTCACCACTAAGTGACCCATCACCAGTCATGTTATCTTTGCCTAAATCTGAATCATAGTTCTTATGTGTATATTCTTTTATTTTATTTCCCTTACCACCACTATTGTGACCATCACTAGTAGTCTGTCTTTTTCTAGATCTTCGTTGTCTACCACTTCCTCTTCCAGGAGGCTGTGCGAATTGAGAAACGTGAGATATTTTAAACATATGATCAGTCAGAGTAAGTCCCCTCAGCTGCGTCATTGTCACTTTTCCTTGTACTTTTATTTCCTCCATGATTTTCTTCTGCCTCTTTATCCACGTTTGCTGCGTCCATTTATATGCATATATCCCATTAAACGCCACTTTATCTCTGATGAATTTAATATCTTTTTTTATAGATTAGATCTTTATTAAATTTCTCAATATACTCTTTCAATAATTTATCTTTCTCAATTTTGGATGGGCACATAAGGCCACATAAGGACATGTTTTGTTTTTGAAACTCGATAAGTTCCTTGATGTCCCTATTATAACGTTCAAAGAATTCATCATCCTTGTTGTACATTCCTGCAGACTAGCTTCCCATTGTAGTTTGAATAAATTTTTGATCTCCCAGAGATGTGGGAAAACCTGAATCCTCAATCCCTGTGGATTCAGATCTTCCTTAATATACCTTTCAAAGAACTTCACCTGCCAAAAAAGATTAGATTTTCTTTCCAATGCCTGCCTCATTTTGTGTATCAAGACCTCTATTTCTAGTTCAATGCCATAGTCATCACCACATTCTTTACGAATTTTGGACATTAGTCCATACCATTTTGATCCTGTATAGTCCGTCATATCATCCAATATGTCATGTCGGTAGTACCGACACTCACTTATATCACTAATCAAACTAATGCTTATAATTTAGTTCCCAACTCACCACCGAACTATAGTGGTGTAAGTTGATATTAGCCTGAAAAAAGGGGGAGAAAGAGAAAATTTCAAAGCAAAAAAGGTACAAAAAATATATACAGTATTTATAATTTCACTTATATTGATTTACTTATAGAAGGTATATGATTCGTATAGTGAAGTTGCAACAAGCCTTTACTTTTACTTAAAGGTCACCAACTCCAACATTCACCTTGCAGAAGTGATGGCAAAGAAAGAGGCAACCTTGTAAGTAAGGGAAGACAGAGAAAAGGGCAGTTTCCAAAGAACTGACAAAACCAAGTTAAGATATCATGGTTCACAAGAGGGTGTACAGGGGAAGATTTTGATTGACACTGTGTGGGAAGGCTTTCACTAAGGAGAGAGACAAGCTGTCCTTGACAAAGAATGACAAGAGCCAATACTAGACCCCTGAAGGTATTCAAGGCCAGAAGTTGATGCAGACCAAACTGAAGAACAAAGACTGGATTCGTCCTACCGAGTACGTTTTATGATGGCATTTCCTCCCTGTAGGGTCTGGTTGGTCCATTGGACGTTGGCTGAGAGATCCTGTGCTGAATGATCGGTTAGAAGAAGGTTGTATAGAAATGCCACTAGGGGATGCTTTGAGAGTGAATCAAGGCAAGAAAAGGATTAGCACCTTGGCGATGACCTAGGCTACAGACCAAAAGTGAAATAAAAAAAATTGTAAAGCCCTGTGTCCACCGTATAACACAGGGTACATTGATGTGCCAGAAAGATAAGGACAAGCAAGTAGGCATCCTTGATGTCCCCAGAGGCCAGGAAATCTCCCTGTTAGAAGAAGTCTAATGTTTCAATACATTTGTCTACCTGGGGCACTGGATACACATCCAGTTTGGAGACTTAAGTCAATTTTCAAAAATCAATACAGAGCCAAAAAAGTTCCATTTAGCTTGAGCACGATTTTAGGGCTTGATCAGCTGCTGAAGGTCTCCATAATAATCCAATGTCCAGCATATTTTTAAGCTCCATCGATCTTACAGCAGGCTTCAAGAATGCTTTACAGGTTACCATGTAAATGGTCCCTAGAGTCTGTGAGAATCTCATGCTCAATTACATTAGTTAGGCCCAGCAAGTCTGAGAAAATTTCTCAAGGGTGGAGGATCTCTGCTATCACTACTTTTTATCTGAGTGTTGAGATCCTCCAGAATTTATGGATCTACTATCAAAGCCTATCTTTTCTTTCGGGGTTTGATCAGGTTAACATTATAGGTTTGGTAAGGCTCTTTGTGGTCTGGCGGAGCTTATAGTTTACCTTTCTTACCTTTTCAACTACATCAAAAGGTTCCCTATCATTTTGCTAAGAATCTGCGCTTAACAGTTAGCACCAACACAAGAACCTGATCAACAGGGTGAAACTCTCTAACCTTGGCAAACTGGTTGTACAACCAACTTTGAGCTTCTTGCACAGCCTGCAAAAGCACCCCGACGATGAGCTTAACATCTGTCATTCAGTCCAGCATTTGCACAATGTATTCCACAACATTCAGATAGAGCATAGTCTCTGGTTTCCACATTTGTTTAACCTAATCCAGTAGTCCATGGGGATGTCTCTAAAAAAACAACTCAAAGGCCAAGATATCCATGGATACATGCAATGCCTTCTGAATGGTATTTATTAAAGCAGTAAACAATCCCGGACACGGGCATCTTTTTTCACCATTTTCTTGGGCATCTATTTTAGGGTTTTGTTGAAGCATTCAACAAACCCATCAGTTTGCAGATGATACACGAAAGTCCACAAGTGCTTAATTTCAAACAAGTTACAGAGCTCCTTCATTATCTTAAGACATAAAATGGGTGCCTGGATTGGTCAGGATGTTGGACAGGACTCCTGTTTTTGTGAACATGTGAAGCAACTCCCGTACAATATAGTTGGAGGAGGTATTTCAAAAAGGGATCACCTCTGGGTATTTAGTGCTTCTAGATATTTGGTGGCATAGTCAAAACCTACTAAAATGTTTTGGTGTCCTCTAGTTGCCTTGGCCAAGAGGCCCACCAGGTCCATAATTATGCAATCTAAAAAGGTACTTCGATAATCAGAATTGGTACCAGCAGACTTCAAAAATGGACAATGGATCAGTTATTTGATAGGTCAGACATAGCTCACAGAAGTCATTGATTTCCCAATATAATCCAGGACAATTAAATCATTGCAAAACACATTCCTGAGTTTTAGATGCACCAATAAATTTGGCCCAAGCACATGAGCCTAAGCCAAATTTAACACTTTGCATTTCAAAATCTGAGATTTTCATCAGTTCAACCGCTTTATCATGGTTATGATCTACTACAGATTACGATTCATAGCAAAATGGAGAAACTGCACATCCACCACAGGCTGCTGTGCCTCACCATCTAATACAGTAAATTGGTCCCTGGCAAGGTTTCTCATGCTAACGAAAGGAGACCCTGAAATCAGGAAGAACTAGATAAGATCTGGGTCAGTGTCTGCAGGTTCACATTTCTCCTGACAAACGACAACCTTGTTTTTAAACTGAAGTGTGATATTAGTTACTTCATCAGAGAGTTCCTCCTTAGGGGAGGTTTCTGAACCCTTTGTTCATATAAATCTTAGAATACGGGGCAGTCTCACTCGATCCCCGGGTCATGTTGCAACCCTGGCATCACCCCAGCCTTTGGTGAAATGGTTCCCATTGGGGTGGACAGAGCTATGGGATAGTCGTTAACATCACCGTGAACACAGATGACACCCACTTGTTCTCTGGGTATCATAGCTCCCAGCAACTTGTCTTAATGCAAATAGGTAATGACACTCCCAGAGTCAAAGAATGAGGCAAACATTTATCTATTAATACCAAATACTTATGCAGATTTACAATTTTATCAGTACAGGTTACATATGAATACATAAAGCAACAGCGGCCCATGTCATATTCCCTTGGCTTGTTCTGCTTTGGACAGTGGGCCATCATATTCTGACTCATGTGGCAATAGTTCCAGCAAAAATCTTGCAGCGTTCTCCAGCAACCTGCAAATTTCCAGGAGGGTTAGGATCTGGGGTGCTTTTAGCGGGACTATTACACATAGGCAGATACAATGGGAGCAGTTGTCTTGTCAATGAGGTGCCCTTAAAGTGATTGTAAAGCTTTGATTTATTTTATTTTTTTAAATAACAAACATATCATACTTACCTCCACTGCGCTTCATTGGATTTGATTGACAGCAGCGGGAGCCAATGGCTGCGCTGCTATCAATCTATCCAATCAAGAGCCGAGAAGCCCAGGTAGAGGGATAGCGTGTCTCCGCCGTGGGAATTTCCAGGGCTCAGGTAAGTAAAATGGGGGAGGGGGGGGGTCTGGTCACTGTCAGGTGATTTTTCACCTTAATGCATAGGATGCATTAAGGTGAAAAAACACAAGTGTTTACAACTCATTTAAGAAGCATTCTGCACACTTGTAGCATTCCACTGCAGTTGCCATCGCATCCAGGGGTTGGGGTTTAGCCTGGGCCACTCAGTGGTGCAGTTCCTTGGAAACAAAACACACAAAATGTTCCAGAGCAACTTACTCTACAATGTTAGTGGGGGTCATCATCTCATGTTGCAGCTTGTTTTGGAGCAGGTGCATCAGGCTATACAGCTGTGCGGGGGAAGGTTTAGCCTTGTCAAAGCACCAGCATGGACACAGCTTGACCTCATTGAAAGAGGCCCCAGCCTGGGCAATATCTCAGCCTTCAACAGCTTGTAATCGCATGCTGATACAGGGGCTAAGACAAAGTATACTCACTGGGCACCTGCAATTGAAAAAGGAGCTTGCCCATTCACCTAGTCTGTCTGAGGGAGCCCTTCTCTTGTGTAGAAAAAGCTCCGGATGTGCTTCAACTATGTCTGCGGTAGTCATCTTTTCTAGAATTCAATGCATTACCTTGATCCTTACTGATCAAAACAGTCTATTTTCCAAAAAGGTAACGCAACGGTGCTTTCAGCAGCAAATGAAACAGTAACAATCATGTATCCACAAGAGGGGTGTCACAGTCCCAGCAAGGTTCAGTAATACTACAGCTCACACAGCTTCTCATAAGCACCTATGACAAACCTATATATACACACAAGCACACACTTATACATTCAAATACACACATGTAGGTGACACCATATGCAGGTTACACTCAAGTGCTGAATGTCTGGATATGGCAGATCTGTCCAACTATTTAAGAACTGTCACTTCACTGCCTTCAAATATACACTTAATGTTTAAAAGTCAAAGAGCTACTATTATATAAAAAAAAAAAAAGCTTCTATATTTGCTTTTACAGTCTATTAACCCCAGTGTTTTTTCTAGGCAATTAACTTTTTAGACATGTCACGAATACCCTACAGGAGTTGAGGCAGGTGATGTTTAGACAGCACAAAATAAGTGGATTTCCTCAGATAGCTTATTAGGCTGACAGCTGGTACCGTGATATACAAAGGCAAACTACAAAATTGTGCATATTTTTGCTGCACGCAAGCTTTTTACAGCAAATAGTTTTCAAACTATACAAAGATTTGATAAAAGAATGTTAAACATTGTTCCTTGAAGCTCTCTCTTTTATATTATATCTATGTGCATAATTCATTTGCAGTGGAAAGTAAAGTTGTGCTTACCTCTATGAGAAGATTCAGTGCTGTGAAAACACAACATCAAGCATATCCCTTTTGCCCGTCTGTTTCTCCATTCAGGTGGACCACAGATGTTTCACTTTACAATTTGTAGTCTAATCTTACACTAGTTAACAATGTGCTATTGAAATTCACCTTTAAAATATTTTTTCTTTGGGGTCCCCGGTTTGGTTGGAGTATGCAATATTTTGTGTGCTAGTCTGGCCATTGTTGGAATGATGTCTCCCCAGGGGCAACAGGTATTGGAACATCTGCCAGCACCCTTTGTAGCAGGATCTACTAATCATTTTTACATGTAGTTTTCAATCCTCAGCCTACATCTCTACTCCATCCCAGATTCCAACCCCCCCCCCCCCCCCTCAAAAACAAAACAAAAGAAAAAACCTTTACCCCACTTTAACAAACAATTTAAAAGCCCAAAGTTCTTACCCCAGTGCGTGGTCACATGATATACCAGATACTTAGAGCCTGGTGGGATATGGTCACCTTTGATAGATATATAGGAGAGATGGTTCAACGCCATCTTAGATGGGATGTTCCACCCAATGATAGATGATGAATCCACCAAAGAGTGGTTTGTATTCTTTAACACAAAAGAGGTGGAATTCCTCATATTTCTTTTTAAAAGGAAACAAACTAATATTAGGAGTGTGGATGCTCAGATACAGGTCCTGAGGGATTTAGTTGAACCACAGAAAGAAGAGCCTGAGCTTGTTAGATTGTCAGGAGAGCTTACGTCTAATGTTGAGAGAAGGGAAAAAAAAAAAAGTTACGGATAAAAAGAGGAAGACGTTCCTGAGAGATTATAAAGAAAAGAAAATATTTAAATGGCAAGTTAGGTTAGAAGAACAGGAAATATTATCCCGGGAATCTACAGCCACCAAAATAGAAGAGATAAATAAGAAAATGCCAATAAGAGATACTCAAAAGGGTCCCCACAGGGAGTCCAAAAGCAGGCCCCTAAGGGACAGGCACCTAGTGGCCAACCCCAACTGGGACCATTCCATTCTAGACCATATAAGGGACTGGATTATGGACAGAATGGTCAAATCCTTATAATAAGTACAGAGGACAAAGAAGACCGTATTACAGTAATGGATTCCAAAGAGGAGGATTTAATAGAGTAGGATTCAATGGTAGATGGCCTTTTAGATCTGGGAAACAGGGATATTTGAAATCCAGCTCCCTATTATCCAGCGCAACAAGAATATAGATCTCCATAAGGGCCTGGTAGACCCCAACGGGGCTATGATAGACCCCAAATGGGATATGATGGGTCACAATCAGAAGGGCACCCAGGATGGTATAATATACAGTATGCTCCCTTGGAAGGATATATTGATGAGTCAGGGATGATTTTTAGAACAGGAGAGTACCAAGAGGAGGGGGGGAACAGGGGGAAGCACACAATGGAAACACATTTGGAGTAGAAAGAAAAGATGGAGGGGTAGGAGAGCAGGAAGGAGGCTCAAAAAAAAAAAAAGAAAGTACCAATAGGGGAAGCTATCTTTAAGTAGTAGAACTATTTAACAAAATGGTTGTTAATGATTTGGAACAATTAAAGATCAGGAAACTACATGATCCAGAATACATCAGGAAAGGTATTCAGTCCCCAGAGGATAAGAAAGAGGTGGTTATTAGACCGGCGGATAAAGGGGGGGGGGGGGTGTTGTGGGTTGTTTTGCTGTCTAGAGGGAGAGACTATTAGGGCATACCAATACTTATGTATTACTGGCGTCTAATCCAGTTAAGCAATATAAAGAAGAAGATCTTTCTAAGTGAATAACAAAAGTGGTAAATAAAAATATTTTATGTAAAAAAAGAAGAATATTTAAATCCTACCTCATGCCAAACCCCAGTAATATATGTCCTTACAAAAATACATAAAGGATAATCAAAACCCACCAGGGAGACCTATAGTCAGTGGGGTACATTCTCAGACTGGGTCAATACCTGGATATTTTTTTGCAACCTCTGGTGATGTCGACCGCTACCAAACATTTACTGCAGATTTTGGAAAGTATAAAAATAGAGGATTCCCCATTCTTTCTGGTGACAGCGGATGTAGGTTACCTGTGGAACATAACTGAACATACGGATGCTAAGAAATCAGTTAAATGGGCATTAAGAAATTCTCCCATAGAAAAAAAACGTAGATACCTTTTGGAGTTTGGGTTACTTCATAACTATTTCTAGTATGATGATAGTTATTACCTACAGAAGACCGGGGTTGCTATGGGGGCCCGTATTGCTCCCGGTGTAGACAATTTATTTTTGGCTCACTGGGAGTCTCAGGTGGTCTTTACGGATAGACCAAAAGAGTTGGCCTATTACAATAGGTTTATTGATGACCTGTTTATGGTATGGAGAGGAGATGACGTCAGTCAGGCAAAGGGGCAGTTTGTATGACTGAGGAGGAACTGTACCAAGAAGGAAGAATTTATAGAGCAAGCGGCACAGTTTGAGAAGTTTTTGCAAAAAGGTTATGATAGTGCCTTTGTTAACAAGCAGATGGAAATAGTTAAAAATATGGAGAGGAAAGACTTACTGGTAACAAAAGGAAAAGTAGGAAGTAAGGAATGAGATGAATATAGGATAGTGTTGGGATATAATATCCAAAAGAATAAGGTAGAGAGTATAATTAAGAAGTTTTGGAATATACTATTGAGGGGATAAGGTTTCAGGGGGTGTTCTCCCCTCCCATCCCACATTTGTATATAAAAAGGCACCTAGCTTAAGAAACATCTTAGCCCCTGGAGTTTTGGACCCTCCCAGTAGATAGATGGAAACATTGACACCTTTCCTAACAGGCTTTTATGCTCGTGGGAGGTGTTTAGCATGTAAAACCACTAAAAGAAGTCATGTTAAAAAGAGGAAGGATTTTATAGCTACAGCCACAGGAAGGGTTCATAAAATTAAAGAATTTATTACCTGTACCTCTGGTTTATGTATTCGAGTGTCCGTGCAAGTTCCAATATGTGGGTCGGACCTCGAGACCCCTGCTGGTAAGTACATGTGCCAGAAACCATGAAACTAACCGAGACAGAAGTACAGTTAAATCACACTTGTTTAATAATAAAAGTAAAAAGAACAAATGTGGTCAAAAACAAAGCCAAAGTTCAGTAACCGCAACGGATAGTCAGCCAAGCCAGAAGTCAGGAATCAACATAGTGAAACAGCAAGCAGAAATTGGAGCCAGAAGGGATGTCAGCAAAGCAAGTCTTTAAACAGGAACGCAGGAGATCATCTCTGTGATGTTGACCAAGGCGAAGGCAGAGATCCTCTGGACTGACGAGCAGGATAACAGCAACAGCTGAGTAACTGTGGAGAGAGATGGGAGCTGGCAATTAAATGACAGCTGAGTGGCCAGCTCAAAGAAGGAAGGGCTGAGCCCAGCCCTGACAACATGAACATATAAATAATATCAAAAAAAGGGTGAAGGAACACAGTGTTTCCAAACACTTCAGAGCGGTCCCCAATAGGAACCATGAAAAGTTTGAAGTCATGGGGGGTGAAAAAGGTCAGCCATCATTGGAGAGGGGGCAAGTTTATAAGATATCTCAGTCAATGTGAGCATCAGGGCTGGGCTCAGCCCTTCCTTCTCTGAGCTGGCCACTCAGCTGTCGGCTAATTGCCAGCTCCTATCTCTCCACAGTGACTCACTTGTTGATATCTTGCTTGTCAGTTCTGCCTACTTAAGCCGTCCATTCCAGATGATCTCTGCCTTTGCCTTGGTCAACATCACAGAGACTATCTCCTGTGTTCCTGTTTAAAGACGTGCTTGGCTGACATAACTTCTGGCTCCAGATCCTGCTTGCTGTTGCACTACGCCGTTTCCTGGCTTCCTGACTTTCCGGCTTGTCTGACTATCCGTTCCTGTTACCGAACTTTGGCTATGTTTTGACTATGTTTGTTCTATTTATTTCTATTATTAAAAAAGTGTGATTTAACTGTACTTCTGTCTCAGTCTGATTCATGGTTTCTGACAGTGAGTAAGCTTGGATATATGAGACCCAGATTTTAGCGCCTAGGGGTCCCAACATAGACTTTGATTTAAACTGCTTCTTCAACAATAGTTAAAATGGGTATATATTTGTAACTTTAAATAATAAAATAAAAAATTACTGTTGAATTATTTACACATATTTACACATATATGATAGCATTTTAAGAGGTGTTTTTATTTATTGAATGATTCACGAGTTGAACAGCGATGCACTATAAGAGATCTATTTATATTCTGGATCCTTTGTCTCTAAGAGATGTGGACACTTTGGGGTTGATTTACTAAAACTGAAGAGTGCAAAATCTGGTGCAGCTGTGCATGGTAGCCAATCAGCTTCTAACTTCAGCTTGCTCAGTAAAGCTTTGAGAAAAAAAAAATCTAGAAGCAGGCTCCTATGCACAGCTAAACCAGATTTTTTTCCAGTTTTAGTAAATCAACCTCTTTATACCGACTACCCAGCAGCAAGGCCCTTTCAGAATCCAGCAGTCTGCAACATGATGATGTCACAACAATGGAGCCAGTCAAAAAAGGTTTGTGAATGAGTGGTAGTGAGGTTGATATTTGCCCAGAGATGGGTTTAAAGCATTTTTGAATTGCACACTCAGTATAAACTGCCAGGATTTGTAAAAGGTTTACTTTAAGACAGATATATCAGATAAAAAAGCCTATCTTTAATTCCAGGTATAATGTACTAGCACATTTCTGCATTACACACGTCATCAAACATGTTTTTTTGACAAGAGAATGGTCTAAAAATGACATGACTCATTCTTTACTTCACAATATCAAATTGCATCCACTTATTTTTCTCAAGAATGTCAACATCATTTGTTCCATATTCTGTCAATGAAATTCTAATACATGCTGTCAAGATTTCCAGACTAGACTGTCAGAGATGTCATGAAATGGACTACCCGACTCTTATAGTCTATGCTAGATGCATCTGCTCCCAGCTTTAATTGCCTAACATATCTCATTTTCTCATCAAGTGGTGTTAAGGACACAATTATCCTATCCCCTTTAAAAGTATATAGCAGGTACTCATGAGAACCTACTTGAATTGTAAGGAATGCAAAATGTATGGTAAGCCTCTTGCACAGCCAAAATCCTCTATTTCAACCTTGAGCATGAATAATGCACCCACTCCTAAGACAATAGGAAAATTTTTATTTGGTTTAGAACCCAAACGTCATATGGCAAAAGTGAATTTCCCACCTTGTTCAAATGTTATGAAAGATTTAAAAAAAAAAATCCAGTTCAGATGGTCTCACTCATTTTGCGTTTCTTAAACCTCTTGACTGAATTAATCAACGCAGTTTTTGTTTTTTTGGTTTTTTTATATTCTTTATTTTCTTATTTCAATTTCATTATACATACAATACTCTTCTACATTTGTGTTTCATCATACAAATATATCCACTTTTACCCCATCTCTTCCTCCCTCCCCCTCCCCTGAAGGGGCAAAAAAAAAAGGGGGGGTGGGGGAAGTATGCCTACCCCGTCTTGCTCACTTCTACCTTCTATTCCAGTAGCAGTGAGCAAGACGGGGTAGGCATACTTCCCCCACCCCCCTCTCTGCTTTTTCTAAACTCCCTCCATTGCTTCCATATCCTTTGATATCTCCCTTCTAGGACTTCCCTTTTGTGAATCGATTCTTCTTTGGATCTTATCCATTCTACCCTCTCTACCCATTCTTTCATGGTTCAGGCATTTCCACAGTGCGGGGATCAGGGCCTTCGCTGCATTCAGGAGATAGGGGGTTAAGGTAGCACAATACTGACCAACTCCGCTCTCTGTATCATGGAACAGGCATGTCCATGGTTGTTTTTTAACCCTTTCTCCTGTTATGTACCATATTAATTCCATTACTTGGTCCCAATAGTATTTACAGAAATGAAGATTAAAACGATCGTTACAGCAAAACCGAGCCGGCCGGCTCGGTTTTGCTGTAACGATCGTTTTAATCTTCATTTCTGTAAGTGCGCATTTGTCTTTTACGTTCGATTAAAGTTATATTTGGGTTTTACACTATTGTGAGTCTCATTGCCTTTTATGTAAACCCACGAACGGGAGTGTATCGAGAGACGAGCGGGCTCTGAAGTCCCTTACATTTCATTCGTGTAGACCCTGGACTGGGGGAATCAGTCAACTGCTCTACATGGTTCTCTGTAATAAGGAACCATTCGTTTCTGGTAAGCGGCAATAATATCATTGGTGGAGGCTGAGCACAAGTCACGTTCGTGTTGGATATTTCTACTGTCACTACTTCACTGTGGGAAACCTTGCAAATAGAGACTGTATATGGACTTTTTGAACATTGCTCCATTCTCATTATGTTCTCAAACAATTTCCATATTCATGTTTCACTAATGTTATAAGATAACGGACCATTGGATGTTACATTGTTTCACTATTGTTCTAAGACAACAGACCTTTGGATGTTATATTGTTTTTTTTGCAGGTTCACTTTATATGAACATTACTTAAGGTGTTTTTTATTTTTTATTTTCACTACATATATTTTCTGATACCCAATACGATTTCAATCTTTAGGTATCATTGGTGTAATATATTTTTTCCATTTATTTTTATGCGTTTGGGTTTTGTTAGCAGAGTTTTGCTTGCATTATTCCACATTCATTTGATTATTCACTCCTATTAAGGGTATTCTTTGTATAACCACACTAAGAAGTATCTGCTATTTTTACTGACTTAGCATTTTCTATCTTTATTAGATAGTCTATTTTTTGTCGCATTCTAATCCCTCTTTAGTATGCGACAAATACACAAGTTCAAACTTTTTTGTGAGTTGTTTCACATGGGTATATTTTTTTAGTTCAGTTATTTTCTGTAGCGCAACCCACTCTTTTTTTCTCTTATGCCAAATGTAGTATAACATTTGGGTTGCTGCTTCTCTTTTTAGTTTTTTTGTTTAATTTCTTTTGTCAAGCGCGGCGTTCCTCTGTTTCCCAATAGTATTGTATTTTTGGGGCACTCCCACCACATGTGTGAGAAAGTTCCAACTGCAAGACAGCCTCGCCAACAGGTTGAGGGGTTCTCTCTGTTATAGGTATTCGCTCTCTGAGGGGTGACGTACCACCTCGCTAACAGCTTATACGACATTTCCAGTGTTTGCATATCTTTAGCCACAGAGTGGTTAAGCCTTATTATCTTATCCCTATGTTCATTACTACTTAGTGGGCCTATCTCCCATTTTTCTAGGTAAGATGGGTATTCATGATCTTACTCTCGCTGTAGAATTTTGTATTTTTTTAAATCCTTTTCTCTGAATTTTGCTCGTCCCCACCCCCTTTCCTGACCGGCTGGGTAGCGTGCTCGTATGAGGGTCTGATATGGACCTGGGGGGGACCCCCATGCTGTTTTTTTCGGCGTAGGGCTTCCCCTTTAAGTCCATAACTGGTGACAGGGCCAGCGACGTGTCAATCTCACCGCCGAAGGGGGCAACATTGACCTCCTTCGCTAATCCCGGCTACCTGGAGATGCGTTCAAAGTGAACAGACTTTCCTCCGTGTGTGGGCAAGTCCGTTCATTTCAAAAGTACGGCAGACTCCCACCATAGTCCAGCGGACCTAGTCCGCCGGAAAAGTCCGGTCGTGTGTGGGCAGGTCCGCTTGTTCGGAAAGTCCGGAGGACTTTCCGGCGGTTTGGCCGCCAGACTAAGTCCGCCGGATAGTCTGATCGTGTGTACACGGCATAAGTGTCTATATCATTAATTTCATATGTAGAATAAAGTGATATACTCAGGTGTATCATAAAATAGATCAATGGTGATGAATCCCCAAAAAGATATAAAATATACAATATACTGTGTAACAAGTCCGTAATTATAAAGACACAATACGTGCATGTGCTAAATCAAAGTCCATATAGAGCATATAGATTAGTATGCATTAGTGTATCCAACGGACCAAAAAATAATAGTAAAACCAATGGGTATCAGGCAAGTAAAAATAAAAAACAAGTGCTGTAAAGTCCACAGATCAAAAAGTCCAAATCCATAAGTCAGAATATCACCATAAGAAATATATGCAGGGTAAGCAAAGTCTATATGTGAGGCTATATAGCGATTTTTACTATGGTGAACATATAGTGCATATAGCTGAATCAAAAGCATCAATCATAGGTGACTTTTGTGCTCGCAGTAACTCCTGGTGACTTATGTACTCACCAGAACCTATCACCCCTGCAGGGGTAGTGTGCGTGTAATCCACTCTATTAAGCCAGTATCACCAGGTATCCACTGTTACGGCCTTCAAAGACATCCCTTAGACTCCAGGTTAGGTGGACATAAGTATTAGTTTATTCCACTTGGAAAAAGGAAAATCAGCTCCTATAGTGTAGTAAGTAATTAAAAAGTTCCATTTATTAAAAAATGGAAAAATAAAAATAAAAATATTTAAAACAAAGCAGCAATATATGTTTCTTTAAAGTGCTTCCATATAGCAGCAGCCAGACGGCGCACAGAAAAGCAGCTTGTGTAAACACGAGTAGGAGGCCGGCAGCGGCAGCGTGCGTTCCACCCTCTCGAGTTCCCGGAAGTGACGCAATGTGCGTGGCTCCGTCGTACGCGCTTCATCAGACGTCTTCAGCGACGCTGAAGCCACGTACACTACGTCACTTGCCGGATACCCATTGGTTTTACTATTATTATTTTTGGGTGGGTTGGATACACTAATGCATATTAATCTATATGCTCTATATGGACTTTGATTTAGCACATGTACGTATTATGACTTTATAATTACGGACTTGTTACACAGTATATTGTATATTTTATATCTTTTTGGGGATTTAACACCATTGATCTATTTATGATACACCTGAGTATATCACTTTATTCTACATATTAACAGGCTCCACATTAACAGGACGACATTACCCTGTAGGGGGTCTGTTCCTTATTGCTATAGGTGTCCAATTTTGGATTTTGACTACAGCCCCCACTGTCCTCTTGCTCTTCCTGTACCGATCTTTTTTTGGTAGTGCCACTGACCCCTTTATTTCCTATTTGTTTTATATCTAGTGCCCCCTAGGGGAGCCCTATTAGAGGAGGCAGCCACCGTTTATTTCACCATAAGCACGGCTTTCTTTTACCTTTTATATTGTAGAATAATGTAAGGTCACAAATAGCCATGGACAGTCACAGCATTATTCACACTGTCTAGCAATAGTAACAAGAGAGACAGATGTTTCTGCACTCTTCAGGATAACGTCCAGTGATACTTTGCTTTGACAGAGATTGTGACCATGTCACAAGCCATATGAAAGGGTGATGGGTCTTTTCAAGAATATCTTAATGGCAAAAAGTGAACAATCAGTGAACTGGTAATGCTAAGACATTAAACACTTGTACTGTATTGAATGCAGAACGTTCATATAGTTTATATTATCCTGTGTTTCCCTCTTAATGAGACTCGCTGGGCTTTAAACACACAAATCCCTGTGCTGTCAGAGGAGAGGAGACATGTCGTTTTTTCCTAGTAAGTAGGAACAGAGATATGTCTCCTCTCCTACTCAGTCCTATCCCCATACAGTTAAAACACACTGAGGAAACACACATTTAACCCCTTGATTGCCCCCTAGTGTTAACCTCTTCCCCACCAGTGACATTTACACAGTAATCAGTGCATTTTTATACCACTGATTGCTGTATGAATGTCAATGGTTCCAAAAATGTGTCAAAAGTGTCTCACAATACCGATAAAAATCGCAGATCACCGCCATTACTAGTAGGGGAAAAAAATAATAATAATAAAAATGCCATAAATCTTTCCCATAGTTTGTAGGCGCTATAACTTTTGCGCAATCCAATCAATAAATGCATATTACGATTTTTTTTTACCAAAAATAGAAGAATATACGTTGGCTAAACTGATGAAGAAATTTGTTTTTTAAAAACATTTTTGGGGATATTTATTATATTGTGGGGAAAAAAACTGACGAAAATTTTGTTTGGGTACAGCATTGCATGACCACGCAATTACCAGTTAAAATGTCGCAGTGCCAAAGTGTAAAAAGTGCTCTGGTCAGGAAGGGGGTAAAACCTTCTGGGGCTGAAGTGGTTATAAGCAGAGGGAGTCTGCTTTTTTAGATCAACCCCAGTTTTGACTATTACCACACTTACAGCTTGGCGACTGAAGAAAAAACATTAACAGTTTATATTTAGAGAGCTAAACAACTCATCCATTAGAAGCTATTACACATTTGTTTAGAACAGAGTTCTTGTATAATCCACTATGCAAGATTTCGACTAAAGTATCTTAGTAAAGAGATAACAAAAATCTACTATTTCCTAACATATCTGTTATTTTTCTTTCCATCCACTAGTTAACACTAGCTATGTAACAGTCTATAAATATAATATATAAACTGCTGGATCAGAAAGGTAAATCAGTATCCTGGAGACAGAGAGATGTGTTAAAAGGAAAGGCTGTCATTTCAACACTTGTAACTTTGATGTAACTTTGAAGAAAAACAATGTTAAGTTGTCCATACATGAATCCCTGCTGAACCAGCCAAACGTTGATACATGTATAGGTACTGTGGTTGTACAGAAGTAGATCTATTAATTGACTTCTGCATAACTGCCCTATCAGATTTTTCCTGCTCAATCAGTGCCGCAGGCTATAGACTGCAACGCTGATCAGTGTATTCTGATGGCAGCGAAGTCTCTCCACTGTAAGAATATAATAGCTCAGTGGGGAGGATCTCCCCATCCACCTCAAATGTGTGGATGAGGGAATCAAGTCAGTTTTGTTTTTTAAACCCACTGGTTGAAAGAATAAAACTGACTAATGTATGGACTGCCTTAGACTAATAAACTATATTTTTTTAAATTACATTATTGAACAGAGACGAGTAACCTGACTTCCTGATAACAATGTGTAATAATGCAATGCACAGCCATGACAGCAGTCTAGCCAAGTTGCACATTTGATATACTGTAAAAATTCACACTTTTTTGAGGATATCAGACATAATGACATTGTTTTCAAAGCAGACATGTCAGCCCATGTAGAGCTGAGATAACTCACACGTTTCAGTCGGATTTGTCATGTCTCCCCGTAATATGATATTTCATGAGCACAGGTATGAAATTATTGCTTTCATTAAAATACAGATACAGAGTCTATACAACTGTAATGCCGGCCATACATAGATCTTAATTCAGCTGGTTCCGTAGGGTCCGGCTGAATTTCAATCCTTCTATGGGCTAGCTGGCTGTACATAAGTCGATCTTTTGATCAACTGGAGTACAACCAGCCCGTCATGTTTTTCCCAAAATGATCAGTGTTGCTGGCTATAGCCGGCAACATTGATTGTTGTATTCTGCCGGTGGGGAAGGTTCCCCGCCGGCAGAAAACAAAAGCGAAACGGGAAGAATTCCCCTATTAGCACTGAATGTGTTGATGGGGGAATCGACACCCCATGGTTAAATGAAAATAAAAAGTATAACGTATGGTATGCCTGTTCTCCACCTCTGGGTTTGGCAATGTTGCCTGTGCAGGTGAAGAAAGAGGGTTGAACTGGGATTGGAATTCAAGATCACTAACTCCTGTTTGGCTGTAATTGCAATCCAACAATATTTTGCATCAAAAGTTCAGGTGAGCAACAGCTGGCCTCAATATATAGTTCTGACAGTGAAATAAAGTGGTGGCTAACAAATGACAGTTTAGCAAGTTTATCTTCATGAAGGGTAGCATTGATAAAAATCCACTCAAGCCCCCCAAAGGAAATCATGTGAAGACCTTCCAAATCTTCAGGTTAGGGCTGAAACTAAAACTTGATCTATTGAACCATGGTGAATCATATTTTCCCATTTAAATAATTTAGTAACATCCAATATGCATTTCTGCTCATTTAATTCTAGGGTTTACGCAACACAGTCTAGCAGGTAAGGGGCCCTGATTTTTCATTGCCATAGTTTTGCTTTCACTTACATCACCCCAGCCTGTGACTGGACAGTGAAAGAAGAAGCAGCACACTGATGAGCTCCAGTTTCTGCCACCCTGATCTCTACTATCAGCATGGCTGCTTGCACTGCAGCACACCCAACTAGCTCCTTGTGCCGTTTCTTCCCTTCCACTCCTCGGAACTTTGCTGTACAGAGGCTAATATCAAGTCAGATCCAAGTATTTACACTGATTGCATTTGAAAAAACAGTACGCTTAATAATGTATTAATGAATACTGAGCTCTATTAAGTGCTTTTTTTATACAGTATATGCTTGGAGTTCAGCTTTCAAGTAGATGTAACTCATAAATGGATGACATTTAGTTTGCTAAAACACTAACACTGTATCATAAACTGTTTTTTCCATAAAAACGTTCTTATAGTTTTGCCAATTTTGTCATTGCTGATGTCCTCCTGCCACTTCCTGTCTACATGCATGTGCTCCAATGTGGGCTACATATTGCTCTGGACAGTGTCAGTGGAACGTGTATAGGTACATATGGCTGCTTTTAGTCCTAAACAGGGCTATGTGTGACAATGCAACAGTGAGGCAGCACAAATAGGAGATAGTTGTCCACATATAACAGAAGTGCCTGAACAAGGACCACCTTCACATTGGGATCATTAGATAATCCTGTAAAGAAAGCTGCATATTTCAAAAGGTTCAAAAAAAAAAAAACTTTTGAAATTGCATAAATATTCATAAAACTTATGAGATTTTAGTGAGTGAGTTTACATCTACTTTAACATAACCTCAGATGTTACCATTCCTCTACAGTAAACATAAATTGGCAAAAGGGCTTATTGGTGCGTGTATGCTTTCTAGGTGCTTTTATGAAGTTTGTTTTCCTCTGCAGCCCTTTACCGAGCTTTCATTGTGACCAAAAGCCACAGCCAAAAACAAAGTTATTGAAAGCGCTAATCTGCAACAAGTCTCCAATGAATTATGACATATTGACTTTGCTGTGACCATGAAACACACATGATGTTTATACCTAAACATTGATCTTAGCATCTTATTATGTTAGGTTTATGTATTTGATAAATGCATGCTTTAAGACACCTAAATTTCTTACCAGAAACTGATGAATGCATGGCATTAGAACAACATCAGTCAGAGTGAAGTAGAGGCCTTCAGCAAACACATGCTCCAGAGGAGGAAGATCTGCATTCTTTGCCTTCCTGATGTTCGAGGGCTCTCGTGCAACTCTTGAAACTGTTTCTTGGACACTCAGTTTAGATAAAGCTGTAGCTAGGTCCAAGCTGGATGTTTTTTGAGACTTCTTTTGTGACAGTTCCTGTTTCCTTCCTTGTCCATCTGCATTGTCATTTGTCTTCATTTCTTGCTGCATCTTCTGCCTCCTTAATTTATCATCGTTATGAACCTTGACTGGCTCACCTAGCTTTTTCTCAAGCTGAAGAATTTCTGGTGGAATTTCTGCACATGGGCCTTGTAGAAACTTCTCCACAGCCAATGGGATGCTAATTTCACAGAGCCGGGTCCACTGGCTAACCTGCAAAGCAAAACATAGCATTCTATTACATTTGTACATTTTGAAAGTTTAATTTGCACACTCTTTAAAAAATGTAAACGCCAGCTGAATTTTAAAACAAACTTTTTAAACTGTACCGTTACATAGTCCACTGTGTTATATGGTGAAAACGCAACCCATTTATTTGCCATCACAATTAATGTTTAATAAGGATATAAACATTAGCTTGGCACACTAGAATCTGGTGCTTATTCCTCAACAACTTCTATGAAGACTTTCATTTGGTAATGGATATTGTGCTCATAATGAACTAGGCACGACTGTGCTTAGTGTTCACAAATCTACACCCCTAAGCCCTTGTACACACGGTCGAACATTCCGTCAACAAAATCCGTCGGATTTTGTCTGATGGATTTTGTCCGAAACTTGTGTTGCATACACACGGTCGGAAAAAGCTGTCGGAAAATCCAATCGTTCAGAACGTGATGACGTTATTTCGTTACAACGGGACTACGTTCAGGCTAGTAGCCAATAGCTTTGGTCTAGGAATTTGATCTGAGCATGCGTGCCACTTTGTCTGATTGGAATTCTCTACAAACGATCGGACAATGTCTGATTGGATCATGTTGTCGGAAAATTTTATAGCCCAGCTCTAAAACTTTGTCCGTCGGATATTCCGACGGAAACAGTCTGATGGAGCCCACTAACGGTCGGATTATCCGACAACATGGTCCGATCGGACATTTTCCATCGGAATGTCCGACCGTGTGTACAAGGGCTAAGATTATCACTATTTGTGTTGAATGCAGTTGTTAATTCTCTGACTTTTTGCTGACTGCAAGAACCATTTGCATGTTCCTCCAATCGTGTTAAGAGGCACTTAACCCCCTCAACCCCCACCCCCTTACCTTTTTGGCTAGACTGAATTCAAAACACACACTCCTGTCTGGGTCCAATGTTGCCCTGCACTGATCTGCTGTTTGGCTCCTGCGCTGCCATCAGGTCCTCTTCAACTGGCGGCCTCTTCTGGGTTCAGGCAACTCCACCCCAGCCATTCTGTAAGAGTTGGTTCACACCAGAAAGCCACGTTTGCATGCAGCATATTTTTGACAGCCCATTCATTTCAATAGACTGCCAAACACAGGGGAATTTTCAAAAAGTAAGGCAGTCATGGTTTTTAAAATCGCATAAAACCACCGCATGGTGACCACAAAGCACTGGTGTTTGCCAGGTGCATGGGGGTACCATTAACAATTAAAAGCACCAACACAGGACTGGACTTCCGAGGAATGCGGAAGTGAGAGAGGTGAGGGGAGGGGCCGGACTACGGACCTCTCGGGGGAGATGGCGGAGGCCTCGAGGAACAAGCCGGAGGAGAGCACAGTGAGAGGGTGCTCGGCTCTGGCGTAAAGAACGCACAGCCATCCCGACCCCCTGCCCCGTCCTCCCCCGCTCGAGCTTCGTCTGTGGGGCGCAATAGACCGGCGGCGTTCCGGCCGGCATAACCTCCCGCTTGGGTGAGAGCAGAGCGGGAACGCTGGAAGAGGAAAACATCTCGGAGCCCAGGATCAAGGCAGACGGGAGGTGGGATTCCCTCTAGGAGTCAACGGTGCTTCCTTCGGATATCCCCACGATCTCACAAGGATATAAGGTCAGATCTTTCCTTATCTGGATGCTGTATTTGATGTGATTGCATATGCCAGCATATAAACGGAGAATAAAACAGACAGTGCTATGAGATAAGAGAAGCAGCCCTGTCTTAAATTTGAATGGGACAAGGTAGTAACTCTGGCAATATAGACCCCATCCTTAAGAGACATTAGTGTGAATACAAGAGGGTCCGGATTTTTTCACCCGCCTGATGCCTTGATTTGCTCCTTCCCTACTTGTATTGGGCGATTATTGTACGTCTTTTTTCTCTTTTTATTTATTTTTTTTTTTTTTTTGCGCTCCTATGGTACATTGAAGAGAGTGAAAAGGGACAGTACTACATACACCATTCCTAGAGGAGAACTATAATAAATAAGATAAACAAAGCCTGCAAATCTGAAGGATGGCAGAGATGGTGTAGGAGACATCCCCAGTTCTACCTAAGACAAGAGGGGAAGGAGAAGGAAAAAGAACGAAGCGGAGAGCTGGAGGAGAGAAGGAGATATATGTGGGTAGATTGAAGCCGGGAGCTAGGAATTCGTGCCCAAAGGACATTGGGCCAGTGAGATGGTAACTTTGCCCCTTGATAAGATGGTATAATTACTCCGCATCGGTGGAACAAAAGTAATTAAAGGGGACTGTACCTGTACTTATTTAATATTACCGTAATCAAGACCTCTAAAGTGTAAAAACCCAGAGGGAGTGCGGTAATAGTTAAAGAGAAACCCCCAGTAAGAGGATCCCTGGAAAGGAAATCCCCGGGAAATCCTGGGGAAAAGAAAGGCAAAGGAGAACATGAAGGGGAAAAATACTAGAACGAACGAGCCTAAAAATTCAAGGGAGAGTCTGAACTCCAGCTCTATACAAAAATATTTAAAAGAAACAAGCCAAAAAAGTCCGGGACTCGAGGGAAATCAAAGAGGGACGAGGGAGCGGAGGAAGGAGGTCGGAAAATTAGAAGGTGCAAGGGGCGACCCCTTTGGGGAAGAAGAAGACCAGGAGAGTGGAATAAGGCAGGAAGGGAGTCCCTCTCAGATACCTACAAAGGGGGAAATACAGGAAATGTTCCAGAAATTAGAAAACATAATAAAAGCGGAGATTTTAACTGTAAGGAAGGATATGGGGCACTTACTGAAGAGAGTGGAGGAAATGGAGGACCAAACAGGAAGACAGGCCAGAGAAATACTGGAATTAAAAACACAAGTAAAGAAATCACAGGAAGCAAATAGAGAGATTCGATATAAGATGGAGGAACAGGAAAACCAAAATCGAAGACAAAATCTGAGAATTAGATCACTGCCAGAACAACAGGGAGAAGAGCTGGGCGTAAAAATCGGAAAAATATTTAATCCCTTATTGGGAAAAGAAGAAGGGACAGAGTTAAAGCTAGAACGCGCGCTGAGAATAAGGAAACCCCAAGGGTTGAGAGAAGAGGTCCCGAGGGATGTAATAATAAAGTTCCAGATATATGAAGAAAAGGCTAAGATCTGGAGTAAGCTCAGAGGTCTACCCCCAATTCAATATGAAGGATCAACATTATTGGTTTTTCAGGACCTGGCACCGGGAACGCTGGCACGCAGAAGAAGGCTAAAACCCCTATTGGACCTACTTAGAAGTGCAAATATAAAATATAGTTGGGGCTTCCCAGCGGCGCTGGTGGTGCAAAAGGAGGGGAGGTCGTCCAAACTTAAATCCTTGGACGAAATAGAGGACTTTTGTAACAAAATAGGAATTCCAATTCCCTCGATCCCATTAGATCCCTGGGAAGTATAGGGACTGAGAAGTAAGGGACGGGGGAATAGTAGGCTCTGAGCAGACGGTTAACTGTTTTTTCTTTTTCTCTATCTAATTTTTTGATCCTCCCGATGTTAACTTGATCTTGGGGGGAGGGGGGGGGGAGGGATGGTTGGGGGGATAGGAGGGGGATTGGGGCCTAAGGGGGGGTGGGAAGAGAGGAAACGTAGTCAAGGTCATACCCTAGGAGATTGGGCTAGCAGAAGGAGTAAAACTCTCTATGCAAAGCAGAGGCCTGGATTGGGCTGAGAGGGGGGGAGGGGGGGGGAGGAGGGGGGAAGGGGGGGGAGAGGTTCCTGGCAGGAGAAGAGAAGGGGGTACGCAATGAATAATAAGGAAGGAAAAAAAGGGGGTTATGCGGTGAGGTATAAGGTGCAGAACAAACTTGCCCAGAGAAGGATAGGTTGACCGAGATAAAGTTGGTGTCATATAATGTTAAGGGTTTGAACTCGCCAGAAAAGAGATTTAAACTTCTAAAAGAACTCCAACAATATAAAGCTGAAATAATCTTCCTACAAGAGACTCACTTAACACAGGACACAAATGTGAAAATCTACTCCGAAAAATATCCAAATTGGATCTATGGAGACTCACCAATCAGGAGGGCCAAGGGGGTGGCAATTGGGTTTGAGAAGAACATAAAATACGAGGTGTCCGAAAGGTTGACCGATCCAGAGGGGCGATATCTTTTTTTAAATGGGAAAATAGGGGAAAGAAAAATCACCCTAGCCAACATATACTGCCCAAATAAAAACCCAGAGAGATATATGACACAAATATTGGGGAGACTCGCGGAGTTTAAGAAAGGTGATGTAATAGCGGCAGGGGACCTGAATTTTTGTTTGGATCCAGCCTTAGATAGTACGTCAGGTGCAAGGGGGAAGAGCGTGAGAAGTAAAAAAAGAGTGAGGCTTCAGCTGAAGCGAAGTCAATTGATAGATGTATGGAGGATACAACATGAAAAAATAAAAGATTACACATTTTTTTCCCCGGTGCATGGGACGTACACTAGGCTGGACTATATCCTGGTTGAACACAGGTTATTGGAGTCAGTAATAGAAACAAAAATAGAATTAGCAACTTTCTCGGATCATTCCCCTGTGGCTATGAAACTGAGGATACCCGGGATACAGAGACACCCCTTTTCTTGGAAGTTAAACGAGGAGCTCCTCTGGGATAAGAAAACGGCAGGAAAGATACAGAAAGAGATAGAGTTCTATTTCAGGACAAACGATACAGGGGAGGTGTCGGGTGCTGCCCTTTGGGAGGGCCATAAGGCTTATATTAGGGGTGCCCTCATCTCCATAGGGACCAGGAAAAAAAAGGAAAGAAAAGAAGAGAAGGAGAAGTTAATGAGAGAGGTCCTGAAACTGGAACAGGAGCATAAAAAGCAGGGGGGACAACATCAGGAGACCTTCCATCGATTGATTAACAAGAAAGAGGAACTTAAGGATATATATGAGGAGGAAAGGAGAAGGACATATATGGGCAGAGTCAGAGAAAGGTATTATGGGGAAAACAAAATAGGAAAAAATCTAGCGAGACAGGTGAAAGGTAAAAGAGAGGTTAACTTTATTGATAGAATAAAGGATAAAAACGGCAAAATAGTACATACCTCCAAGGAAATAGCAGAAGTATTCAAAAACTATTATGAAGCCTTGTACAATGTGGAAAAAAAAGGGGTACAGGGTAAAGGACAAAAAGAGATGACGAAAGAATTTATGCGAAAAGCCAAAGTACCCCGCCTAAATGAGGGGGAGAGGGAGGACATGGAGAGCCCCATTAGGGAGGATGAAATTTATAAAGCTTTAAAAGAGACAGCCTCAGGGAAAAGCCCGGGCCCAGATGGGTTCGTAATCTCGTACTATAAAAAATTTAAGGAGATCTTAGTCCCCTACCTATGTAAATACATAAATGGAATAGGTACCGAATATGACATGGGGACGGAAACTCTGCGGGCTGCGATCTCTTTGATCCCGAAAGAGGAGAAAGATCAAACATTATGTGGTAATTATAGGCCAATCGCCTTGCTAAATACAGATGTAAAGCTATACGCTAAGGTAATAGCAGCTAGATTAAAAAGAAACATGACAAAATTGATACATCCGGATCAAGTCGGATTTATTCCGGAGAGAGAAGGCAGGGACAACGGAATAAGGGCACTGCTCCTCATCCAAGCCTTAAAAGACAGTGGGTCCCCAGGTCTATTCCTGTCAATCGATGCTGAAAAAGCCTTTGACAGGGTAGACTGGGGACTCATGATAGAAACAATAGAAGAGATGGGGGTGGGCCCGAGGATGTTATTTTGGATTGGGGCTCTGTATAAGAATCCACAAGCAACGGTTAGGGTCAACGGAGAATCCTCCACCCTGCTACAAATGGGTAATGGCACCAGACAGGGGTGCCCACTGTCTCCCCTGCTGTTCGCGATTTCCCTTGAACCTTTGCTGGCAGTAATCCGTAATAACCCAGACATTACGGGAATTAGAATAGGGGAAGAGGAGCACAAATTAGCCGCATACGCGGACGATGTGCTCTTCTTTATTACAAACCCCAGGATTACGATCCCGAATCTGTTAAAAATACTGGAAGATTTTGGTCAGATCTCCAATCTAAAAATTAACCTAGGAAAATCCGAAGTCCTAAACATAAATATCGGTAAAAAAGAAGAGGAGAGGTTGCGAACACAATTTTTCTTTCCCTGGCGCAAAGAAATAAAATATCTGGGGGTCCTCCTGTCGAACACCTTAAGAAAGATATACCTGAAAAACTATATCCCTCTATTAGAGGAAATTAAGAGCGAAATAAATAAAATTTCATCTAGCCCACTCTCATGGTTAGGTCGGATAAATGTGGTAAAAATGATCTTAGTACCGAAGATAATTTATAAATTTCAAATGATGCCCCTCGCACTTCCGGCGACCTTCTTTACAGTTTTAAGGAAGATAATTTCGAAATTCATATGGCACAATAAAAAACCGAGAATCTCGTATGCGGTTCTAAGTAGAGGGAAAGAACAGGGGGGAGTGGCAGCCCCAGACATAAAAAGATACTACAACGCAGTAGTTTTGTCACGGGTGGTAGAGTGGGCGAAAGAAGTAAACGATAAAAGATGGGCAAGAATAGAAAACACGTTATCTCAAACACAGTTAGGGAGAATTATTTGGAATCCGCCACAATATAGGACATTGGGATTAAATACACACAAGATTACACGACAAGTTTTTAAACTATGGGATCAAATACACAAGCAGAAAAAATGGGGCTACAACTCACCTTTAATTTTTTTGAAAGATAACGCTTATTTTTCACCAGGACAAAGAGAAATAGGGGGAAATTGGATATTAAAAGATAACGCACAATTAAAAGATGTTTTAGTAGAAGATAAGTTAAACACTTTTCAAGCACTAAGAGAAGACACAGAGTTAATGAGAATTAACGAATGGCGGTACCTCCAGTTACGGACATTTGTCGCAAAGTTGCCCCATCCCTTACGGAGTAAAGAAGAATTAAGACCGCTAGAACAACTGTCAGGAGGATAAATTAATAAAAAAAAAAAAAAAAAAAAGTGTCGGTCTAATTTATAAAATAATCTCTGGGGGGGACGAACAGGAGGAGCCGTCATTCATTAAAAAATGGGAAAAGGAACTGGGGGTACAATGTAACACTTTAATTAAAAAGAAAACACTAATATTAACTCACTATGCGGGGGGAGGGAATAAACTGATAGAAACAAATTATAAATGCATAGCAAGATGGTATGCTACCCCTGACAAATTAGCTAGGTTTAGAAATGACCAATCGCCGGAGTGTTGGCGAGGATGTAAGTCTATCGGGAGTATGGGCCATATCTGGTGGGACTGTCCCATAATCAAAGAATATTGGAAGAGGATAATTGAATTAGTAAAAGTGGTGACGGGAAAGATAATTAGACTGGACCCATGGACGGTGCTATTCCATGGGACAGAGGAGACAATAAACCAATATAAAGCATCTTTAGTTCCACTCTTACTAGATATTGCAAAAAATCTTATCCCGAGAAAATGGCGAGAGAAAGAAGGGCCCAAAATCCAGGAATGGATTTGTAGGGTATCTGAAGTACAACATATGGAAAGCGGGGAGGGAGATGTTGAGGACGTAGCCACAAAGGAGGAGAATGATAGGAAGTGGGTCCCTTGGGAAGAATTCAAAAAATCATGGCGATATGTGGAGGAAATAACACAGGAATAACACCAGGAAAGGAAATGTTGAAGTGAGGTTTAAAGTTACACCCCGAGGGAAAGTAACCAGGAACAGAAGGGGGGGTGGGTAGGGCTAGAGGACAGTTTAGTGGGATGGGGAGAGGAGGAAGACCAAACGAGTCTGAAACTGGACGTAACGCTGTGGGAACTGGGGGGGGTCTCCCTCCTCTCCTTATACGCACAATAGGACAGAAAGTGAGAGGGCTTGGGGGGTGGGGGAAAATAGTGTGAAGAAGTAGGGGGAGGGATGGTAAGGATTAAACTTAAGGGGTTAGTACTGGTTAACCTGATGGTATTTTCTTTTTTATGTATTTAAATGAATAAAGCATCTGAATGATAAGATTTACCAAAAAGATAAGCTACAATGATGTGAAGTGAAGACGAGGATTATTAAAATGAACGTTAAGTTGATTGGTTCCTCGCAGATAATTTCGCTGAAGTAGCCAAAAAAAAAAACAAAAAAAAAAAAAAAATGAAAAAAAAAAAAAAAAAAACAATTAAAAGCACCAGCATACATCTAAAAGATGGGAGCCTGTTTCTGTGCAGAGCAGGGAACATGCGTTTCCCTCACCAGAAGTGGGGTGAATGGGCTCTAAATAAGCTCCTTCAGCCTCCTGGGATATGTGACAAGGGTTTCCCAGGGGTCTGTGGGAGCAAAATATGTAATTCTGGGCTAGACCAGAATGACAGTAGAAGCAGATCCCAACCATAGAAAAAAACAAAACACAGGCATAAAACAAGACCTTATTTGTGGAGTTCTGCTTTAAGTTTCAGCTTCAGGTTGAGTTTCAGGTTTCAGCTCCCTGTGGTGGCAGCCCTGCGTGTGGAATTCCCACTCTTAAAGAACTAAGACATTTCCCTGGGACTTGATAATTGAGATACCAAGATATTTCATATGTACCATCGTTCTATACAGACAGCCTCCCCTTTGGGCATATTATTATGTGATGTTTGCGCCTTAACTTGTCGTCTGCTTTAAGTTTGACTGGTTGTCACCCAAGATCAATAAAAGCAGAAGCAATTGTCTCTATGGTGACAAACAAAAAAAGCAGCAAAAAAAAAAATGCTAAAACGTGTGCTTTCACAATGGCTATCCCTAATGAAAGATACATGTGAAAACAGATTTTTGCGTGATTTATGTGTCAATAGACAACATTCTGCATATGAAATGTGGAAGAGCAGATTGTTTATGGCAACCCATGGGGCTTTGGATTTTTATTAAATTGCAATAAAAAATGGTTACACAAAACTAGTTTTTTTACACCAGTAACCTTTTAACAAGGCTTCATAAAAAAGGAGAACAATGTCTTAAAATAAAAATGCTATTCAGCCAATCTGTTAGGCCGCATGCTCACACTGATTTCAGGTAAGACGTCCTTTAGGTGTACTTATTATAGTAAAGTAGCGAGGGGGGGGCCATACTTTTGTACAAAGGATTATGAAATAATTCCAAGTCAAGCTTGGTTTCTGACACATTATAATAACAAACTGCTGTCAAGTGAAAAGGATACATTTTCAGAAATTCAATACTGGAACGTGAGACTAAATATTTTTCCAGATGTTATTGGAAGTTTGGAGATTAATACCTGACATCCCAGACAAACTCTGGTGTGGCTTCACTAGACATAATTAGAGGTTAATTAAGGTACTGTTAACTTCAGCAAAAGTGAGCGCTGTTACAACACGTCCGCAGGTATTTTTGGCTGTGTATACACTTGCTGCAGATCTGTCTGGCACCACATATGTAAAGGTTTCCCAAGCCAAAAATCATCGACACATATTTCATCAAATAAATAATTCTGACAAGGGTGTTTAAATCAAATATAGAGAATCTACCTTTCTTTGGCATTCTAATCTTGTATATTATTTAAACTAAAGGGTTATTAAAGGTTCATTTTTTTTCAAATAACATGTCATACTTACCTCCACTGTGCAGTTGGTTACGCACAGAGTGGCCCCGATCTTCCTCTTTTGGGGTCCCTCAGCGGTGCTGGTAGCTCCTCCTCTCCGTAAGTGCCCTATCGGAGAATCACTCTCCTTCGGGACACCTGTGCGGGTATGCTCCCGAGTCCTGCTTCTGTGTCTAATGGCACAGACAACAAGATTCGGCCCCGCAACATTGGATTTGATTGGCAGCAGCGGGAGCCAATGATAGAGTGAGAAGGGGGCAAGTGGACATCTTGTTACACGCACTGGAGTTTTAGATTTCACAGTTATTTTCAACACAAAACATAGCTTACATGCTTAAATACAGTAATTGTATTATACTATTTCAGTATTATACTATCAACAGAGAGCGGATTTCAGTCCGCTCTCTGCTGAAAACAGGCAAAACTAACTGCACTCCTGTGATCCATAGAAGAAGTACAGCCACACAAACTTTAGCTGTATCAAAGTGTCATTATGGTCAGGCAGTAAATAAACTTTGAAATCAATTTACACTGCCCTCTGTAGCTGCAGACTCTACAGAGTAACTCCTCTTCAAACTTCACAGCTGAAGCAGGCAGATCAGCAACTTCTGCTCTCTGCTTCCAGCAATCACCCAGCAGCCTTCCAATCTCTAATGTAGACACAGAGCTGGACTAGGGAGCTGAGCTGCAGAGAGAGGAATTGAGTTCTGCTGGGAACGTACAGAATGCATTGCTCCACAATAACTGCAGTTACAGAGGTCAGTAAGTATTTGTTTTCAGGCCCATTTACTGCTTGTTCAGAATAAGTGAAACTTGTGTCCACATTCTGGCCACAGATACACTTTAAGTAAATTAAAAAAACGATGGGTCAGAAACACCACCTAGAACTAATTTCTAAAGATTATTGTAGTTTAAAACTAAGGGGTTTCCTATTGCAACCAGACTCAAGTGATATTTTTTCTTATTAACCGCTTCCCGACCAGCAAACGCCGATGTACGTCGGCAGAATGGCATGGGCAGGCATATTGGCGTACAGGTACGTCCAATCTTCAATGCCGCCCTGCCATCGGGGTTGGGACCCCCGTGAGTCCGGTCGCGGGTCCCGCGGACTCAATCACCGCGGGCATACCCGCGATCGTCTCACAGGACGGCTGAATGGAGGAAATGTCATGTAAACAGTATTTCTCCATTCTGCCTAGCAACTAGTGATGCCGATCTCTGCTCCATGTGATTGGAGCAGAGATCAGTGTTCACTAAATGAAAGCCCAACCCCTCCACAGTTAGTAACACACCCCTAGGAACACTTAACCCCTACACTGCCACCCACTGGTTAACCCCTTCACTGCCAGTGTCATTTACACAGGAATCACTGCATTTATATAGCAGTGATTACTGTATAAATGACAATTGTCCCAAAAATGTGTCAAAAATGTCCGATGTGTCCGCCACAATGTGGCAGTCACAATAAAAATCGCTGATCGCCGCCATTACTAGTAAAAAAATAATAATAAAAAATTATTAATAAAAATGCCATAAAACTATCCCTATTTTGTAAAGGCTATAACTTTTGCGCAAACCAATCAATAATCGCTTATTGCGATTTTTTTGACCAAAAATATGTAGAAGAGTACGTATCGGCCTAAACTGAGGGAAAAAAATGTTTTTTTTATATATTTTTGGGGGATATTTATTATAACAAAAAGTAAAAAATAATGCGTTTTTTTCAAAATTGTCACTATTTTTGTTTATAGCGCAAAAAATAAAAACCGCAGGGGTAATCAAATACCACCAAAAGAAAGCTCTATCTGTGGGGAAAAAAGGACGTCAATTTTGTTTGGGGGCCACATGGCACGACCGCGCAATTGTCAGTTAAAGTGACGCAATGCCGAATCGCAAAAAGTGGTCTGGTCTTTGACCAGCAAAATGGTCCGGTCTGTAAGTGGTTAAGGATAAAAACTGGAAAGAAAACATGATGTTATTTTTCATAATGGCCACACAAAATAGTGTGCTACATATTTTATTTATGAATATGCATCCCCACTACAGATTATAAAACACTGCATGCAATACATTTACCAAAAATGTTTAAACTTACTTCAGCACAGGCTTTTAGGCATGTCTTTTTAAAGCCAAGCAGTTCACTGACATCTTTTCTGGTGGGATCTGCAAGGTATGTTTTGTGTATGATATGCCTAAGTACCACAGCCAGTCCAGCTCTACAGAACATACCAGATGCATCAACAATGGCAGGCAGATGACAACTACGAACAATAAGTGGAAGGTCTTGTTTGGAAACAACAGCAATATCCATGGGTAAAGATAATGTGCTCAAAGTCACTTGTTTTTCACTTTCCGATACTACCACTTTAGTTTTCAATGCCTTAAAATTACAGTAAGACATTAGAAAGAGAGTTATTGATGTATGAAGTGGTAAAATAGTGCCTTCATGATGAACGCTCAAATCAAGGAACAGTTGTTCTTCCATATCGTCTTCTCTGCTTATGTCCTTCATCCTTTAATAGTGGATTCTGGAAAAAAAAAAAAGAACATTATTTATTTTTTGGACAGAATAGCAATTTAATAATCACGTCTACTCTGTTGAGGTTGCTCTCTTTGGTGTTCTCTGACCCAAAACAAAGAAAATAAGTCCAATTTAATTTCATATATTTTATACCAGGGGTGTCCAACCTGCGACCCATGATGGCTATGAATGCGTCCCAACACAAAATCGTAAATTCACTTAAAAAAATGTTGATTTTTTTTTTGTGAAAAAATGTGTTTACACTTAGTAAACACATGCTGCCGAAGAAAAATGTAACATGCTCTCTTTACTGGACTTTTTTTTTTAAAAGAAATTTTATTACAGTTTTACATGTTTACAGTAATCCCAAAAATAGAGTACAATACACAGTTGTCCAACGAAATCAATGGAACATATACTGAACAATGCAAATAACAATAGGAATGCTGTAGGTCTACATCTTATCAGCTTCCCTGACCTATGCATTAGACTTGACCTATCTTAAACAAATTTGTCTGTTTCTCTGTGTGGGTACCGTGGTCAAGACAGACGTGGATAAGAGGTACTCTGTGTTTCTCTGCATTGGGGGGGGGGGGGAAGCTATTCGCGTGGGGTCTGCACAATGGGGTCATGAGTATGATTGATCCAAAGAAAGTGTGCTAGTGGGATCTGGGTAAATGCATTTTCAAGTTAAATCCAATCCTTACTAAGTCCATGTACATGCTAATTGACTATTCTGCCCAGTGGTATTTTTGGATGTCCGGCAGGCTTAAAACCCCTTGTAATTTGGGGAGCATCAATCTTTCCCAACTCAGTCTGGGTGTTTTGGATGTCCATATGAGATTTCTACACATACGTTTGTATGACGAGAAGAAAGATGGTGGAAGTTTAATAGGGATAGCTTGAAAAAGATATAGAAGTCTGGAAAACCCATTCATTTTCAAAATAGCTGTTTTGCCAAACCACGAGAATGGTCCTGTGTGCTATTTGTGGAGGTCTACTTGGATGGCTTGCAGAACAGGTTGGAAGTTCTGCGTATAGATGTCAGTCAGGTTGGTAGGGATTTTGATACCAAGGTATGTGAAGGCGTGGGGTTTCCAGCAAAACGGGAAATTGTTCTTACATTGTGGAACCAGTGTATTCGGGAGGGTGATGTTTAGGGCTTTTGATTTTGAGAAATTTATGTGCAGATTAGAGAGGATTTTGAAAAGTGAGACGTCTTTGAGGAGGTTGGGGATGGTGTTTACCGGGTCTGTTAGAAAAGTAGGATATCGTCTGCGTAAGTCGCTACCTTATATTGTTTATGATTGATCTGAAGACATTTGATATCCGGATTGTCTTTGAGCTTGCGGAGTAGGGGTTCCATGGACATCCCTGTTGAGTGCAATTTGAAATGGAGAAGGAGTTCGACAGGCAGCTGTTTACCCTAATTTTGGCTGTTGGGGACGCATAGAGAGATAGGATCATCTGGACTAGGTGCTGTGGTATGCCCACTGCGCGTATTGTAGCCTCCATATAGTCCCAGACTACCTTGACGAACGCCTTCTCCGCATCTAGGGATAAGAAGAGTAGAGGTAGTGGAGAGCCAATGGTGAATGTTTAGTGCTTTAGTGGTGTTATCACTGGCTTCCCTGCCAGGGACAAAACCAACTTGGTCCAAAGAGATTAATCTAGGAATTAGGGGAAGGATGCGGTTTGCCAGAGCTTTGGCATAGAGTTTCACTACTACGTTAAAGAGGGATTCCACCTACAAAAAAAATATTAAAAGCCAGCAGCTATAAATACTACAGCTGCTGACTTTTAATAAATGGACACTCACCTGTCCCGGGTTCCAGCGATGCCGGCAGCATCGATCGATCGCTCGGCTCTCGGCTGCTGCCGCCACCATTCTAGGTGAGGGAATCAGGAAGTGAAGCTCATCGGCTTCACTTCCCGGTTCCCTACTGCACATGCGCGAGTCGCGCAGCGCAATAGGAATTGTCCACGCTGTCTCTGAGACCCGTGTGTGTCCCAGCAGACAGTGCGGCAGGACAGGAAATGGCGTAGACTCCCACGGGAGTCTATGCCCGGAAGTGGGTGTAAATACCTGTCTTTGACAGGGATCTCCACCCCCCTCCCCCCTGAAAGGTGCCAATTGTGACACCGGAGGGGGGAGGGTTCCGATCAGCGGAAGTTCCACTTTAGGGTGGAATCCCGCTTTAAGAAGTGATATGGGATGATAGTTAGATACCAACGTGATGTCTTTGTAATAAGGGCGACATGGGCCTCTAAGATATATTTGTTGGCTACACTGGCGGATGCCAAGTTGTTGAAAGCCTTAATGAGCTGGGGGATGTGTGTGTTGGGGAAGGACTTATAATAGCTGACAGTCAAGCCATCCAGACCTGGGCTCTTTCCTGACTTTAATTGTTTTAAAGCAGTCAGGGTCTCTTCTACAGACAGTGGGAGATCTAGCCCTATTGATTCTTCAGTAGCAGGGGGGGGGGGGGGGAGGAGAATATTGTTGTAGGAATTCCTGGATAGCTGACATCCGGTCATTTGGAGCAGTTGTCAGATTTGGGGTAGGGAGACTGTACACTTGTTCACAAATTGGTCTGCAAGATCTTCTGATGTCGGTAAGGTGTTGCCTGCGGGGTCTTTGATTGTGTGAATAGCGTCCACTGCTTTTTTGACCAGAAGAGCTCTGGCTAACAGTCTCCCAGATTTGTTGCCAAATTCATAGAAAACCTTTTGGGTTAGGGCGTATTTACGTTTTAGTGTTTTATGTAACTCTCCTAAGAGTTATTCCCTGGTTTGTGTCATTTCAGTCAGGGCGTCAGCGGCCAGGGATGCTTTTGTTCCAAAGTGTAAATACGTTTAGTTAGTTCCTCAAGTTTGTTCCTTTTGGCGGCCAAGGAGATGAATTCACCCCTAATTACACACTTGTGTGCAGCCTATATTGCTGCTGGAGAGGAGTCTCCCTGTATGTTTTCTGTAAAGTAATGTGAAAGGTTTTTGAATATTAGTCTCTGGATCTGTGAGGAGAGAATTGTCAAGGTGCCAAATATGAGATCTGACCATTGTGGAGAGTTAGGGTCATGGTAATGGGGGGGTTGTGGTCCGATCATTGACTCGTCGGCACAATAGTGTCTTTAGTGAGAGAGGAGAGATAATTTTGGGATATAAAGTGGTCGAGTCTCGATTATTTGTTATGTGGCGGGGAAAAAAAGGCGAAATCCTTTTCGTTAGGATGTAATGTGTGCCAGGTGTCATGTAGCATCATGTCACTGAATTGTAATGTTATCGCGCGGAGGGTTCTATATGTTAGTGATGATGATCCATTGGATGTGTCATGGCTACATTGAAATCGCCACTGATGATTAGAGTGCCCATATGGAATATCAATAGATGTTGGAGTGTTTTGCAAAAGAAAGCAGCTTCTTGCGTATTTGGTGCATAGACATTCACAATGGTAATGGGCCTATTGTGCAGTGTGCCTTTTAGAAAGAGATACCTCCTTTGTGGATCCCTTTGGACTTCTGCTATGTGAATCAGGCATTGTTGAGGTATTAGAATGGATAACCTCTTGGATTTGGTGTCTTTATTGGACGCATGGTATACCGTCCAAGTGCTTTTTATGTAGTTTAGGAATGCTATCTGTTCTAAAATGGATTTACTGAATAAGAGCAATTTGAGCTTTAGATTTCAGCAGGGAGGAAAGTAATTGTGATTGTTTTTCAGGAGAGTTGAGACCACGTATGTTTTTAGAGCAGAGCTTGAGTTGTATGTGAGGTTGAGCCTTACAGTGTGGCTTTTTGGTGGAGCCTACGCCCTCCGGCATGAGTGGGTGGGTGTGGGGGGTAAAGGGCAGTCAGGTAGGGGACAATGAGATCTGTTGTATTGAGTGTAGACTTAAGTCGGGCGTAGTAAACGCTACGAGAGGACCGATGAGGCAATGGGAAATCTTTCCACCCGCCTCAATATCAGGGGGAAATCGGTATTGTACAGAGCGGAAACCGAGTGCACACCTTAGTCGGTGTGACTGCACCCCGTTCCACCGCTGTGTGAGGGTTGGCTAGTACCTAGCAAGGGAGAGTTTCAGCTAATCACGGATATCCTGCTGTCGCCTGACCATGTGTGGAGATGAAGGAGGTTGAGGATATTTCCATAAGGGGATTTGAGGGATGGGATATTGTTCAAGTATGGTGTAGAGTAAAGAAAGTGGGACATGGGAGACAAATGAGGTGGTTAGGTTCAAGTGTACATGAACACATATGTGAACATGTACTGTCCTCGTTTCAGCCCTTCCTGCTGGGGAGTGTGAGTAGCCTCTGGAGTTGCCACTGGGTCTCAGGGAGGCCAACAGTATAAAGTCCAAGGTGGGGGCTATAGAATGTTATCAGTGCAACAAGTATGTTAATCCGAAACATTAAAACTAGCGTATTATGCACCTTAGCAAAATGCATGCAAATAGTGTAGCTTAAACTAATAACTGGAAATAAAAACAAAACCTATGAGCAAGACCTCATCATTATACCTTCGGGGAAGGGTCAGGTTAGCAACAGTTTGTGCCAAGTACCCAAGTCCAGACTCTGACGATATATTAGCAGGTAAGGCGTTCTCTTTGTGTAGACAGGTCTTGCTCTCACCGGATTTGAAAGGAGAGTGGGGTCTAGATAAGTCATTAGAGGAGTCGGTAGACATAGGTACAGCAGCCTGTTGGTCAATCGATGAAGGGAATTGCCGCTGATGTCGTTGATGAATCAGGGAATGCAAGTGGTGACTAGCTGAGCTGCAGTCTTTGTTGTGTGGGCTATCTGGCGTTTTGTGGGTAGATCGTGGTGCGTGGTGGGACGCCCCTAGTGTGCCGTGGTGGATGGTACAATTGTCGGCAGATAAAGTGGTATAGTCCATACATCAGCAGGGCAGTCAGTGTTGGTCTCCGGGACTTTGAGGTTGTTGATCAGTGAGTTTTGCGTCTCTTCAAGTCGGTAGTGCCGATGTTACAATCTGTGTGGAAAAGGTCGCTACACTGTCTGAAGATGTAGCGATGAGAAAGAAAAATTCTGGGTACCGCAAAGTTTCCTGGATGGAGCAAAGCTGGAAATACTCCGTGTTGATAGCTCATACGTCTTCCTGTTTAGATTGGGAAGCAGGCTGCAGGGTATTATGGGGAGTGTAGTTTAGGCCGTTTGTTGCGTGATCTCTGTGGGTCACGACTGGATTGCATAACAAAGAGGCTGTAGTGTGAGGGGTAGCATAGGGGTACCATAGACCCAATGAAGGTCCTAGTAATGCCCTTATGCAAACAAAGTCAATGAACATAACAGTCAAACGTAACTTAATGGCATTAATGGCAAATCACTGGGTACCTATGAGGGATGTTAGCGGTCCCGTCTGGCTCTCCTCGACCTGGGAGAGTTGGAGGGGCTGAAATCTTGGTACATGCCACAGGAAGCATTACGGTTACCTGGAGCTGAAGGAGAACGTTTCCGCCGGTATCTGGTGTCTAGTGCCTCTGTAGGTTCTTCTGTTGGCTGATCCCTTCTCACAGCAGAGCGGCGAAAGCACGCGTACCAATTAGGTACCTCTACCAGCGGGATGTTCAGGGTGTCACAGAGGTGTGGAAGATCTTCTGGCACCATCAGGAGTGCTATGCGGCCCTGTGAGGTGGCCAAAAGGCAGAATGGGAATTTCCATTTATATGGTATTCCCTTAGCGTGGAGAGTGTCCACCAAGGGCCTCAGGTCTTTGAGATTAAAATTGACTATGCAGCAGATAATGTCCCTTGGGGGAATCAGTATCTCTCCTCTTGGGTCTCATGGCTTGGTGGATCCTCTCCATCTCAATGGGAGTCTGTGGTGGTCTGTTCAGCAGTTCATTGAATAAGCCTGTGACCGAGGATGTTATTTGGTCCCCCTCGATCGCTTTAGGAAGTCCTCTGACCCTCAAATTGTGGCGTCTGCCTCTGTTGTCGAGGTTTCCATGTGCCTTTGCATATCCCTCATTTGGAGGGTATGGGTATCAACGTGGTGTCTGGTCTTTCGGAGCTGCGTGTCATGGTGCTCTGCTACTTTTTCTACTGCTTGCACTCTGTCATGGAGCGCGCGGATACTTTACTGGACTTTTATACGTTTTATCTTTCCAAATAAAAATATCCCGATTGTCAAATTCAAGCCTTATTTATGTCATCAATTTTTAGCAGCACCTATTTTTGCACATGAAGGTCAAAATTAGGAGCAAAATATTGGATGAGCACCTTGAGAATTCATGCTGCTGCATCTATCGAACTGGATATTGATGTGTTTGTTTATCAAAAACAGTGTCAAATATTGCACTCACTTTATGTTGCCATCTTTTACTTTTATAATAAAAAATATTACAAAAAAAATGAAGTTTTATCACTCACATAGGCACATTATATCAGCAGGGTGGATTTGATTAAAATCACAAATTAAATCAGGATTTAAATCACTAGTAAAAAGGCTTGATTTAGATCATCATTTTTAAAGAGAAACTGTCATCTCTGTCCCTCAAGGGCTCCTCCTCTGACTCGCTGTTGACTTATCGACAGTCCCATTCACTTTAATGGGAAGGCTGGTGATGCGGCAGTGATACAAGGTGAGGGATGTGGCAGCAGCAGGTGAGTGGATGCCCGCTAACAGGTGCTGCCCTGATGGATCTGAAATGACAGGTGCTCTTATTAGTGTACTTTATGTGTGGCCCAAGACGATTCCTCTTCTTCCAATGTGGCCCAGGAAGGTCAAAAGGTTGGACACCCGTTTTATAGTTTCAGAGTACTCCTATATAAAACCAATCATTTTCTTTTCAAGTCAGATTACACATTGTTGAGGTAAACATGCTATTAATATCCAGGAGGAGCAGAGGCACAGGATACAAAAGTAATAAAATGGCATGCAGCTGCGCTGCAGCAAAACCCATTGAAAAAGCTTTAATTGCCACTTTCACACCATCCCTCAGAAAATTATTAAACCTATTTTGGTCATCATCACATTGGCTCTCATAGCTTGGACCACGTGGGCCATTATACTTTGGGCTCTCCATATGGCACAAGGAATAATTTAATGAACTACTGCAACAGATGTGCTAATATATAGTATGAGCTGTTAGCCAAGACTTGGTCAGCAAAAAACATTTAAATATACTAATGAAAGATGCTTTTTCCATACAAGCCAGGCTTTTTAAAATGGCAATATCACTAAGCAAAATACCTTTGGCTATGTGCTTTCGGTTTTGTTTTTAGGCCCTATTCACACAGGTGTTCTGTGCACTCA
Source organism: Lithobates pipiens (assembly GCF_037356315.1). Taxonomy (NCBI): domain Eukaryota; kingdom Metazoa; phylum Chordata; class Amphibia; order Anura; family Ranidae; genus Lithobates; species Lithobates pipiens. The sequence continues at coordinate 279,540,699 of NW_027507718.1, read as the reverse complement.
CGTGCACGTTGTCCCATTCATGTATATTGGGAGTCAGAGGCTGTACTGACACTGCCACTGGTCTGTGTCCCAGAATGCACAGAGCGCGCGTTCAGGGACACGTATTTGCACTTTTGCATCCTGTACAGGAAAAGACAGTGCTTCACATGGATGTATGCTTAAAGCGATTGTAAACCTGCGGTAGTAAAAAAAATAAATAAAAAAATCCTACAATTACCTTAGAACGAAGCCCTCCAGCGGCGTAATGTCGGCACTCAGACGGCTGACATTTTCACCCTGTCTTCTGGATTTCCAGCTACATGAGTGGCCAGGGGAGTGAAGATGTCACTCCTGTGCATGCGTGCGTGAGCCGCCGTTTCAAGCAGACTCTGAAGGCCCGGCACTGTAAGCTGGATCTTCAGGGAGCGTGTGCTGATGATGTCATCAGCTGCATGCGCTCTGAATATCTCTTAAACTGTGACCTCTGTTATGCAATGCAAAACCCCTTTCCAGAAGTCCTGAACCACTGGACAAAACCAGAAGATATGTCCGAAGGTGGCCAGGGAGTGTAAACTCCTCCAAAGCTTTGCCAAAACCTGCGGCTAGATACTTGACAGTTTTCGCTGGGGTATAATATATCCTGTGTAGAAATTTGAATTGTATTAACCTGTCCCTAGCTGACACTAAGTGAGCAAAGGGGAAACTCCACATGCTGTCCCAGTCCACTGCATTGAGGTCAAGGACATCCTCCACCCATTTTTTCCTACATTTAGTTAACAAAAGGGGGGGGGGGGGATAGGGAACATTTCTTTAAATAATTAAGATAGCTTTTTTTTTTTTTTTTTTTAACGATTTGTCAAGTAGTACAGTCTCCAAAATTGAGGGGTGGATCACCACATAAGTGGAGCTGAACTGGGATACAAAGGCATGGTGCAACTGGAGGTATCTAAAAAGATAAGGGTTGGGCAGGTCAAACTGTTGTTTCAGAGCAGCAAACAATTTGCCCCTTCTGGTGACATCCCCTAAAGTCTTAATCCCTTTTGCAGCCCATATGATGGAGTCCGGTACGGTAAGAAATTGGGGAAGCCACGGTTTTATCCACAGAGGGGAGGCAGACAGAAGACAGAAACTCAAAACCCTAGATACGTAACTTGGGTAACTCACTGAAGCTGCAATGAGCCATCCCCCGCAGCAGTGGTAACAGAGTCCAGTGGCAGAATAGTCGATTTGTCCCTATTTACCTGCAGACCCAAGAAAACCGCAAATGTATTCAGGATATGGAACACCGCTCGTAGATACCGGCCTGGATCCTTTAAAAATGGTAGTAAATCATCCGCGTATAAAGCCAGGCATTCTCTGATGGAGCCCACCTCCAATGCACCCGCCTCAGAGAAGGAACGCAACACCACGGCCAATGGTTCTATAATTAGGAATAACACAAAATGTCAAAGAAGGGGGGTATAGAGGACCCTATTTTTACAGCCATCCTAAGTTTTCTGTATTATAAGGAGACCCATTTACAATACTTTTTCACACGGCGCGGATCAGTGCTGATCCGCCCAGTGGATATCCGCTTGCTCAGTGGGGATCGCCGGAGCGATCTCCGCTGAGCAGGAAGATGACAGGTCCGTCTCCGCACACTGTGCAGGGATGGACCTGTCAGAGCACCGCTCTCCCCTATGGGAGATCGGATGACAACAGATCGCAGAGTCCGTCGTCACCCGATCCAATGACGGATGGAAAAATAGGTTTTTCCTCTTTTTTGGATCGGAGCGGGTCGGATGTCAGCGGACATGTCACCACCTCAGACCTCTATGGAGCATCCGTTTAGGTCCACCTGAAAAACTGACAGGCGGACCTGAACGGATCGGCCGTGTGAAAGAGGCCTTACAGTCCAAAGCCCATTCGCTCAAAGACCACACGCATGTAGCCCCAGTACACTAAGACAAAGGCCTTGGCCACATGCAGAGACGCAACCGCCCTAGTCCCGACCGCCTTATGGAAAACTTGGAAGTGTGTTAACAAGCAACAGAGATTGGTGTCAGTAGACTTCCCTGGCATAAAGCCAGTTTTTTCAATGTCAACCAGGAGCGGGAATAATCATGCACAACCGAGTGGCCAAGCCCTTCATAACGATTTTAGGATCAGCGTTGAGAAGCACTATGGGTCTATAGGAGGTGCAGTGAGTGGGGTCCTTATCAGGCTTAGGAAGAAGGACTACATACACCTCCAGCATAGAAGGGGGCAGGACAGCATTCTCAAAACAATAGGAGTAGAGAGTTTGCAATTGAGGCCAGCGTGTAAGCATATTGCCGATACCATTCCGCCGGGAACATATCTGGTCCCGGGATTTATGTGGAGGAAAGGAATGGATGACCGCCTCGATCTCGGGAAGAGTGATGACCCGATCAAGCCAGGCTCTGTCATCTGCATTTAAAGAAGGTATAGTTATGCTTAAGAGGAGGTCTGTCAGCTCCAGTTCATCATAAGCAGGGGCTGCAAAGGTTACACAGGTTTGTTTTAACTGTAATTTTCAGGCGTTCAGGAGAAATGAATATAGAAATTTTATATAGTACAGCTAAAAAATAAGGTTAGCATATTTTCAGCATGTAAAGTATAGTAACTACTTGGAGCCCTACTTTAAATTCAGCATAAAGTTCCCGGAGAGCAAAAAATATAGTGCATTTGCCCTTTAAAATGTAGGTGCACAATTTAGTCTCACTGCCTATTATGCATCCCTGAAATAACGTATTCTAGACATTCTTATCAATACAAAGCCTGACGCACATGGTGCAGCTGCTTTGTCCTATGGATTATCTAAAATTGGATTCCGTTTCTGGGAATATAAAACCATGTCTTTCATACATTCTTAAAATTAAGCCGCACCACTGTTGTATACAAAAAGAAAAAAAATCAATCTGCTCTGCCAGTGTTTGTTTCTGCTGCTCAGAATAACAGAATATTGGGCGATTATTTATTAAACTCCAGCAGTGTCACACAGCAGACTATTGAAGGACTCACTGGTGACCAGCACAGCCATTGCAGGATGGAAAAAAAAAGCCCAAGGCTGTCATGGCTTCTATTGGATTAAAGAGTAATGTGGATTTACCAAATGCAGAAGACCTGGGTCAACTAACCATCTCAAAAGCTTTTTCATGCAGCTCTGATGTACTTATGGTATTCTACATGATATTTTTGACTACCTTCAGGGGCTGCAAAGAGTTCAAAATACATTTTTGTAAAAGTGAAATTCTGCCATTAAATACGTTGTTTCATAGTAGGCAAGGTTGAATAAAGACAAAAGTCCATCCAGTTCAGCCTGTGTACGTGTATGTGTGTCATTGTTGATAATTATTTCCCATATCCCTATATAATTCCTTAACTAAGATACACATTCAAGAGTCTTTTAAAAATATCAATACGCCCCAATGACACCACCAATTGTGGAAAATCCCCTACACAGCTTAAGGTTAAACCACTTCTCATTGTGTGGCCCCCATGTCTTCTTACACTCCCCGAGACTGAAATGTTTCCTTCAAACACGTGGATCACCATTGAGGTATTTGTATACTGCTATCATATCTCCTCTCAAGCGTCTCTTCTCCAGGGAGAAGAAATCAGTGCTTGCAGTCATTCCCCCTAACTGAGGTCCTCTAATCCATCTACAAATTTAGTTGCCCTTCTCTGTACTTTCTCCAGCTCCACCACATCCCTCCTGAGGACTGGTGATCAGAACTGGATGGAATACTCCAGATGTGGCCGGACCAGAGATTTATAAAGTGGCAGGATAATCATTTTATCTCAAGTAAATTCCCTTTTTTATACAAGCTTATAGTCTGCTGGCTTTACTTGCTGCAGCTTGACATTGCCTGTTATTGCTCAGTCTGTCTTCTACCAGGACCCCCAGATCTCTCTCCATCCTTGATTCTCCCAGAGGTTCGCCCATAGTGGAAAGTTTGCATTTATATTCTTAGCCCCCAAGTGCATTACTTTACATTTTTCAACAATAAACCTCATTTGCCATGTAGTTGCCCATCCCAATATTTTATTCAGGTCTTTTTGTAAAATTTCTATATCCTGGTGTGAAGTTATTGACCTGCTTATTTTTGTGTTGTCCGCAAAAACTGAGATTGAGCTATCTAAACTGACCTCTATATATATATATTTGAATAAATTAAACAGAATTGGCCCCAGGACAGAGACTTGGGGTACCCCACTAACCACACCAGACCAGTCTGAGTACACGTGATTTATCACCAGCCTTTGGACACCCCCCTGTAACCAGTTTTTTATCCATGAAAAAAACTCTATGGTGTATGCCTACAGACCTCAGTTTGTAGATTAAGCGTGTGAAACTGTATTGAATGCTTTTGCAAAATTCAGATATGCCACATCTACCGGTCTTCCCTTATCTAGATGGCAGCTCACTTCCTCATAGAATGTTAACAGATTGGTCTGGCAGGAACAACCCTTCATAAAGCCATGCTGATTTTTACTGACGATTCTGTTTTTATCAGCAAATTCTTGGATATAGTCCCTCATCATCCCCTCTAACAGTTGACATACTATTGATAATAGGCTGACTGGCCTGTAGTTTCCTGGTATATGTCTCTACCCTTTTTTGAATATTGGTACCACATGCACTTTTCTCCAATCAGCTGGTACCACTCCTGTCAACATGTTGCCCATAAAGATTAGGAACAGTGGTCTGGCTATAACCTGACTAAGTTCTTTGAGGACTCTCAGGGGTAAGCCATCAGGCCCTGGCGATTTGTGTTAAGCTTTTCTAGTATTTTCAGGACAACAGCTTCTGTAAGCCACAAGGGTACATCCTGCAACGTGTTACTAACAATACAGTTGTGGTCAAGAATACCCCTTCTTTTTCTGTGTAAAAACCGAGGAGAAGGAAGCAATTAGTACAGTTGCCTTCTCTGTGTAATCTGTAACCATCCTCCCTTCATTGTCTTTTATGTGGCCAATGTGCTCTGACCTCGCTTTTTTACTGTTAAAATATCTAAAAGAAAATTTAGGATTTTTTTTTTACTCTCCTCTGCTATGTGTCTCTCGTAGTCTTTTTTTAGCAGCCTTGATTGTGTTCTTACACTTTTTATTGCATTCCTTGTGGTGTTAAAATGCAGACGATGACCCATCCCCTTTAATAATTTTTAAAGACCGTTTTTCTCTTTAACCACTTCCTTACCAGAGCACTTTTTACGATTCAGCACTGACAATTGCGCGGTCGTGTCTGACGTGGCTCCCAAACAAAATTGACGTCCTTTTTTTTCCCACAGATAGAGCTTTCTTTTGGTGGCATTTGATCAGCTCTGAGGTTTTTATTTTTTGCACTATAAACAAACAAATAGCGCCAATTTTGAAAAAAAGCTTTTTTTTGCTATAATAAATATCCCCAAAAAATATTTTAAAAAAACATATTTTTCCTCAGTTTAGGCCAATATGTATTCTTCTAAATATTTTTGGTAAAAAATTAGGTTTTATGGCATTTTTATTGATTTTTTTTTTACGAGTAATGGCAGCAATCAGTGATTTTTAACGTGATAGCGACATTATGACGGACACATTGGGCAATTTTGACACATTTTTGGGACCATTGGCATTAATACACCGATCAATGCTAAATCAATGCAATCAATGCACTGTGGGGGTTAAGTGTGTCCTAGGGAGTGATTCTAACTGTGGGGTTGTATGTGACACGTCACTGGTCAGCACTCCCGATTACAGAGAGAGTTGATCAGTAACAGTGTCACTAGGCAGAACGGGGAGATGCTTGTTTACATTATTCTTCCTCAATGTGGGATGATCGTGGGTATCCCCGCGGACGTGGAGCTCTCGGTGGATGCGCGCCAGCAAGCCGCCTCTCAAAGGGCAATGTACAGGTACGTTAATCTGCCTGCACGTGCCTTTCTGCCGCAGTATATCTGTGTGAGGCGGTCGGAAAGCGGTTAATAAGACTTTTTACGTTAGTGTTTAGACACCCAGGTTTAACCTTCACGCTTCTATATGTATTGCCTATTGGAATGCAGTGTGTGATACCTTGTTTAATATGTTACTAAAGCTTTTCCATGTTCAATGTTTCTAGGATTTGGTTCCAATTGATGTCTTGTAGTATTGAGCGCAGTTCAGAAAAGTTTGCTCGTTTGAAATTTAGTGTTTTTTGTACTACCCTCGTGCCTCCTTTTTGTATGGTTTACGCTAAATGTTATCATCCTGTGTTTGTTAGATCCCAACTTGTCCCGTATTTCGACATCACTGATCAGATTTGGATTTTTCGTAATTAATAGATCTACTAATGCATTCTTTCTAGTTGGGGGAATCCACCGATTGGGACATGAAGTTGTCCTGTAAGACATTTAAGAAATGATGGGTCTTTAATGAGTGCGCTGTCCCCTCTGCCCAGTCAATATCTGGATAATTTAAGTCCCCCATTATGGCAACTGTGTTAGAAGGTCCAACTGCTCCTCCTTCAGGTTAGGGGGCCTGTAACATACCCCCACCTTTAATTTCCCATTTGCTTCTTCGCTTTTCATCTCCCCCTTGCCACGTTTTCAAGGTCACTCCTCTCTACCACCCGTAAATCATTCTTATTATATAGACACACCCCTCCCCCTCTTCTACCCTCCCTGTCCCTCAGATACAATGAATATATTGAAATCAAAAACATGGGCCTCTATATTTAAAATAGCTACTCAGTATATCACATACTTTGAGATAAAAATAGGAAGAGAGCCTTCATCGCTTTATTTCTTCACCCACCACTTATTTCTAAAATTGTATCAGAGCTGGAAGCATGGATGAGTCTTCCTATCTCACTATTTGGCCATAGCCTTATTTTAAAGCATTATCAAACCTAAACTGTAAAATATTGCAGTTTACCATTCATTAGATGTGGTGGCTGCATTAGTTTGCTTTTTTCACAATTCAGAATGAATGGCAGCCCCATGCATTTTGCTCACAGCAGCACATTTTCACTGCGGGTGGTTGCGGGTATAACTGCGAATCCCACACCCACATAGATGTTAACCAAGCTAAATTTCTGCATCTGCAGGACAGATTGTTCGGTTGAAAAACAGACTTACTGGTCAGATAACCAGGTAAAAATAAAAGAAAGAAAGAAAAGCCTAAAAGCAGAAAACGAATGCGACTATCACTTTTGCTTTTAACCACTTTAGTTCTAACATTTGTAATTATTCCTGACCTTTAAGAAATTGAATGAGCAAAGCAGTAACAGACAAAAAAAGTCTGGTACCAACAGGCCATGTTTTGCGAATTCCTCTTCGATAAAATAGCTGTCCAAAATACCAAGCCATTGACTCCGATTTATAGCACCTGTGCAAGATAAAGGAAAACCTGAAAACATGGGCTGTTGGGGGTACTTGAGGGCAGGGTTGAGAACCACTGATTTACAGCACATGTACCAGAAGATACCATACATCTACAGTGAATGTTGGGTAAGTGTCGCATTTACTGCTTTATAAATATAGCCCTTAGTGGGCTAAAAGACAATTGCTGCGTTTTTGTTTTACGTTAAATACTGTTTTAACCTTTTTTTTGCACTGCTTTACTGAATAAGCAGGTATGGTAGAGCTGCACGAGTCTGGCCAAAATGATTATCACAATTTTTTGCTTAAAATAAAAAGATCACAATTCTCTCACGATTCGCCCAATGTAAAATCTTTCACATTATAAAAAAAAAACAAAAAAAAAAACAAAAGGGCTAATTTTACTGTTTTTTTTTTTTTTAATTCATTAAAGTAATTTTTTCCCCAAAAAATTGCATTTGAAAGACCGCTGCCCAAATACAGTGTGACAGAATATTGCAACAACCACCATTTTATTCTCTAGGTGTCTACTAAAATATATATATATATATATATATATATATATAATGTTTGGGGGTTCTAAGTAATTTTCTAGCAAAACAAAATGATTTTAACTTGAAACCATCACATGTCAGAAAAAGGTTTAGTGTTTAAACTTTTTTCACTTACACACAGTCTATTCCATTGACAAGTTGTTACAATATTTATACTTAAGTTCAACTGATAAAGAATGTTTTGATTCTTGGCAGACTGCCCAGTTTTTCTCTTCCTTTTCTTTGATGGCTGTGGCTTCAGAAGAGCAGAGAGAATTCTTTGCATAGAAAGAATTGTGAAACACTTTAACCACTACAGATCCGCGCTATTGCCAAATGACGGCATCAGCGCGGACCTACATTTCCGGGACGACGTCTATTGACGTCGTCCCGGATACGAGCGGCCTGCGCGCCCCCTGAGGGGCGCGCGCGCTCTGTGATCGGCGAGTCCGTGAGACTCGCCTGATCACCGATCCGTGCAAGGGGTCGATCCCGACCCCTTATCACGTGATCAGCTGTCAGCCAATGACAGCTGATCATGTGATAGAACGGAGCCGGTAATCGGCTATTATTCCTCCTCGCGCTGACAGCGCGAGGAGAAAAAAAAAAAGCCGATCACCGGCGGCCGTGATCAGGACATCAGTCCCGATCACGGCCAGCAATACAGCTGACCACCTGCCCCCTGCCAGTGCCCACCTGCCCACCGCCGTGCCATCCTGAATAAAAGTAAGTGCCCCCCATCAGTGCCCCCCATCAGTGCCCATAGTGCCCACAGTGCCACCTACAGTGCCACCCACAATGCCACCCACAGTGCCATCCAGCAGTGCCACCCACAGTGCCACCCACAGTGCCCACAATCTGCCTCAAAGGTGCTGCGACCCAGTGCCGCCCATCAGTGCCCAGCAGTGCCGCCCATCAGTGCCCAGCAGTGCCGCCCATCAGTGCCCAGCAGTGCCACCTATCAGAGCCACCTATCAGTGCCACCTATCAGTGCCCATCAGTCCCATCTATCAGTGGTACCTATCAGTGCCCATCCGTGCCACCCATCCGTGCCACTTATCCGTGCCACCCATCCATGCCATCTTATCTGTGCCCATCTTTGCCCATCAGTGCCGCCTTATCTGTGCCCATCGGTGCCGCCTTATCTGTGCATATTAGTGCCGCCTTAACTATGCCTATCAGTGCCCACCAGTGCAGCCCATCAGTGCCCACCAATGCAGCCCATCAGTGCCCACCAATGCAGCCCATCAGTGCCCACCAATGCAGCCATCAGTGCCGCCTAATCAGCGCACTTCAATGAAGGAGAAAAATGACCCGTTTGCAAAATTTTATAACAAACTATTAAAACATGATTTATTTATTTTTATTTTTTTGCATCTTTTTTTGTTTGTTTAGCAAAAAATAAAACTCCGAGCTGTAACTAAATACCACCAAAAGAAAGCTCTATTTGTGGGAAAAAAATGATAAAAATTTCATTTGGGTACAGTGTTGTATGCCCGCGCAATTGTCATTCAAAGTGCATCAGCGCTGAAAGCTGAAAATTGGTCTGGGACTGAGGGGGGTTTAAGTGCCCAGTAAGCAAGTGGTTAATCAAGATCGCAATAACAATTCTTGATGATTAATTGTGCAGCTGTAAAGTATTGCGTGATTTTATTTATTTTTTTTGTTTTGCAAAAAAGAAAAAACCCAAAAAACTATATAAAGGGCACTGATGACTGCAGTCATGCAGTGGAAGGTGAAGTACCCCAAAGCAACCAACCATATTTAAAGATACAACTATAGTACAGTGAGGGAAAAAGGTATTTGATCCCTTGCTGATTTTGTATGTTTGCCCACTGACAAAGAAATGATCACTCTATAACTTTAATGGTAGGTTTATTTTAACAATGAGTGACAGAACAACAAAAATATTCAGAAAAATGCATTTCAAAAAAAGTTTTAAATTGATTTGTATTTTAATGAGCGAAATAAGCATTTGACCCCTTCACAAAACATGACTTAGTACTTGGTGGCAAACCCCTTGTTGGCAATCACAGAAGTCAGACGTTTCCTGTAGTTGACCACCAGGTTTATACACATCTCAGGAGGGATTTTGTCCCACTGCTCTTTGCAGATCCTCTCCAAGTCATTAAAAGTTTTGGGGCTGACGTTTGGTAACTCGAACCTTTGGCTCCCTCAACATATTTTCTATGGGATTAACATCTGGAGACTGGCTAGACCATTCCAGGACCTTAATGTGCTTCTTCTTGAGCCACTCCTTTGTTGCCTTGGCCGTGTGTTTTGGGTCATTGTCATGCTGGAATACCCATCCACGGCCCATTTTTAATGCCCTGGTTGAGGGAAGGTGGTTCTCATGCAAGATTTTATAGTACGTGGCCCCGTCCATTGTCTCTTTGATGCAGTGAAGTTGTCCTATCCCCTTAGCAGAAAAACACTCCCAGAACATAATGTTTCCACCTCCATGTTTGACGGCGGGGGGTGGTGTTCTTGGGGTTACAGGCAACATTCCGCCTCCTCTAAACACGGCGAGTTGAGTTGATGCCAAAGAACTAGATTTTGGTCTCGACTGACCACAACATTTTCTCCCAATCCTTCTCTGAATCATTCAGATGGGCCTGTACATGTGCTTTCTTGAGCGGGGGGGGGGGGATCTTCTAGTGGGTGCTGCAGGATTTCAGTCCTTCACAGCGTAGTGCGTTACCAATTGTTTTCTTGGTGACTATGGTCCCAGCTGCCTTGAGATCATTGACAAGGTTCTCCCGTGTAGTTTTGGGCCGAATTCCTCATCGTCCCCATAATCATTGAAAAGCCACAAGGTAAGATTTTGCATGGAGTCCCAGACCGAGGGAGATTGACAGATATTTTGAGTTTTTTCCATTTGCGAATAATCACACCAACTGTTGTCACCCTCTCACAAAGCTGCTTGGTGATGGTCTTGCAGCCCATTCTAGCCTTGTGTAGGTCTACAATCTTGTCCCGGACATCCTTGGACAGCTCTTTGGCTATGGTGGAGAGATTGGAATCTGATTGATTGCTTCTGTGGACAAGTTTCTTTTATACAGGTAACAAGCTGAGATTAGAAGAACCCCCTATAAGAGTGGTCCTAATCTCAGCTCGTTACCTGTGTAGAAGACACCTGGGAGCCAGAAATCTTGCTGACTGATAGGGGATCAAATACTTATTTCACTCATTAAAATGCAAATCAATTTATGTTTTTGAAAAGCCTTTTTATGGATATTTTTGTTGTTATATTGTCTCTCACTGGTAAAATCAACCTATCATTAAAATTATAGATTGATAATTTCTATGTCAGTGGGCAAACCTACAAAATCTGCAGGGGATCAAATACTTATTTCGCCTCACTGTATATTGGTGCCTGATTATTTACTATAGGCTGCTTAATCAAACGAACGCACACTGCATCTGTTTATATAGGAAATTATTCTATTTGATAATAAAAATCTAATATGGCAAACAGAAAGGCAGCACTGTGATTGTTTAGCACACAATTTGTAAAATTCCCTTAGAAACTGGTGAGAGATCTTCTAATCAATAGCTGTACCTGGACTATTTCCAATTAACCAGTTCCCATCCAGGCCAATTCTGACATTCCTCTCCTACATCATGTAAAATTCAGAATTTTTTTGCTAGAAAATTACATAGAACCCACAAACATTATATATGTTTTTTAGCAAAGACCCTAGAGAATACAATGTTGGTCGTTGCAACTTTTTGTCTCACGCGGTATTTGCGCAGCAATTTTTAACACTTTTTTTGGGGAAAAAAAAACACATTAAAGTTAGCCCAATTTGTATGCATAATGTGAAAGATGAAGTTACACCTAGTAAATAGATACCCAACATGTCACACTTCAAAATTGTACATGCTCGTGGAATGGCGCCAAACTTTGGTACGTAAATATCCCCATAGGCAATGCTTTAACATTTTTTACTGGTTACATGTTTTGAGTTACAGAGGAGGTCTAGGTCTAGAATTATTGCTCTCACTCTAACATTCACGGCAATACCTCACATATGTCGTTTGAACACCGTTTTCATATGTGGGCGGTACTTACGCGTGAGTCATGCGAGCACACAGGGACAGGGGTGCTTTAATTTTTTATTTTTAATATTACTTTTCTTTTTTTAGTTTGACACTTTAAAAAAATAAATACTTATACATATCTATATATATATCTATATATATATATATATATATATATATATATATATATATATATATATATATAGTTTTTTTTTGTTTTTGATCACTTTTATTCCTATTACAAGGCATGTAAACATGATCGGTCCTCCTTACAGTGAGATGTGGGGTCAATAAGCCCCACATCTCACTTCTAGGCTGGAAAGCCTGAAATAATAAAATAAAAAAATTAACAATCACGGCTTCCCAGCTGAGGCGGTGCCATTCATTTAAATGCAGAGGCCGGGCGTGACATCATAAAATCGCACCCAGCCCTCGAACGATCATAGAGACTCCAGTGACCATTTGGTCCGCCGGAAATCTCTATGATCCCCAGAAGCACCTGTGGGCCCCTTTTGCTGCCCACAAAGTCAAGGACGTCCCTGGACGTACCTTGTGTGGGAAGTGGTTAAATGTATATCTGGACGCAAGAATAAAACAAAAAGTCATATATTCCAGCTTACCAGGCTCTAAGGTAAGGTAGTTGCATTTGTTTTATTTTTTAAGACGTTTTCCCCTTTTTTACCTGGTAATTCTGTGACACGTTTCCGTTCAGGCCCAGGACTCCTCCCCAACTAGACAGACTGGCGTTGGTGGTGACCACCGTCCAGTACAGCAGAAGAAAAGATTTCCCCTGCCAAAGAGCCGGGGAACAAAGCTACCAGATCAGGGACAATTTGGCTCCTTGACTCAGCCGAATCTGACTGTCTAGAGACTCTGCACATTTGTCCCATTTTAACAAGATTTCCTTTTGCAGGGGTCTCGTATGAAACTGAGTGAACGGGACCACCTTGAACGTAGACACCATCAGGCCCAGTACCCGCATGCAAGTCACCAGGGAGACCCACCTGCAGCGAGCGGGTGGCCGTCTGTAATTTCTGGAGTTTGTCCTGCGGAAGGACCACTCTAGCCCGAGCGGAATCCAGAGTCAGACCCAGATAAACCAATTTCCAAACTGGGGTCAACGCAGACTTTTGGTGATTTATCAGCCACCCAAAATCTGCCAGAGTCTGAACAGTGATCTCCACGTCACCCTTCAGGGCTGCTGAGGACTCTGCGCGCAGCAGAAGGTTGTCCAGATAGCCCAGAACAGAAGCCAACAGTCCAGATAGCACCAGAACAGGGGCCAACACTTTGGTAAAGACTCGAGGAGCAGAGGCGAGACCAAAGAGTAATGACGCAAACTGATAATGCTCCTCTCCCACAGCAAAGTGGAGGAACCGCTGGTGCTGTGTACAAATCGGGATGTGCAGGTAGGCATCCTTGAGGTTGATGGAGGCAAGAAAGTCCCACTGATGAAGAGATGCCACCACAGAGCGAATCGACTCCATTCAGAACTTCTGCACCCGCACATAGTAGTTCAGGGCCTTGAGGTCCAGATTCAGACGTACCGTATCCTCCTTTTTGGGGATTGTAAATAGGTTTGAATAAAAGCCCTGGAAACGTTCTGACACCGGAACCGCCTGGAGTGACAGGCCTTGTACCGCACCCCGGAGGGGTAACAAGCGGTCTGGAGACAGATGCAGATTGGACGGGAAAAATTTTGCTTGGGGACAAGTCTGGAACGCGATCTTGTAACCAGACAAAATCACTTTGTGGACCCACTTGTCATTTATCAGAAAGGTCCACGGGCCCGGAAACTAGCGAAGACATCCCCCCACCCGGACTACGGGTGAGGGCACCTCTTCATGCAGAAGGAGCCTTATCTGGGTGTCTGGAGAAACCTGCTCTTGGTTTGCCCAACCAGGGCCACTTAGAACTTCCAGAGGGAGGCTTAAAAGACTTTAAGCATTTGTCAATGGGCCCTGAGGGACGAAAAAAAACGTTGTGTGTGCTGAGAAGGAAGGGCCACGCTTGCAACTTGGCTCGTTCCTTTTCTTTGACTGTGTAAGAAAAGTACTCTTCCCCCCTGTGACATTCTTAATGATATCATCCAGAGTGGCCCCGAATAAACAATTGCCTTGAAAAGGCAGATTAGCTAGGGCCTTCTTTGAGGCCTGATCCGCAGTCCAACACTTCAGCCACAATACCTGTGAAAGCACTACCGCAGAAACAGACAGCTTAGAAAGTAAGGGAGCTGCGTCCAAAGAGAGGCATCGCAGACAAACTGCAGCCCCTGCACCATTTGGTCCGCCAATTCTGTGAAGGCAGGTGAAAACTGGTCCCCTTCCAGGTTACGGTGCAACGGCTTTGCCCACTCTGTCAGCATTTGCGACACCAGAGCAATAGCCAAACTTGGCCGAAGCGCGGAACCCACAATAGAAAACATAGTGCGGCTCAGTGACTCTGCCTTCCTTTCAGCTGGGTCTTTAAAGGCTGGAGAGTCCTCAACAGGAATCATAGTGGTTTTGTTCAACCGGGAAATCGGGGGATCCACCACAGGCGGAGTTGTCCAATTTTTGAGCAGACTTTCCTCAAAGGCATAACTCACAGCGAAACACCTTGGGATCACAAAGGGGCGTTTTGGACGCTCCCAATCTTTATAGAAAAATTTGTCAAAAAAGGAGGGATAAGGGAACACTTTTGCCGCGTGAGGTGGCTTGCAAGTGCCAAAAGGGACCGGCACCTCCACTGCAATCAGAAGCAGGAGCAATCAGTGCATCCACCAGCGCCTTCTCGTGCGCAGCCACTGGGGCAGAGGAATCATCCTCACTGTCTGAGAGATCTAAGAGCGCGGCCGCAGACCCCACAGGGGTGGGCCCTGTCCACGGCAGCTGAATCAGTTTCAGGATCTGACGAAACAGATGAAGCAGGGAAGGCAGGGGACACTTCCTGCTAGTCCGCCACCCAAGAGCCACCTCCACCCAGGACACAAAGGACTCCAGGGCCGCCATCAGTGCGGATGTGGATGACTTGAACCCAGAGGGACCTGCAGCCTCTGACAGGGGGTCAGGCGGGGAAACATGCTCCTGAGACTCGATAAGAGAAAAAAAGGAGAGCCTCACACCAAGAGTGACCACTACAATGGGACACCACCCCCCCACACCGGTAGTGATACAAGCCCACCAAGACGCCCCACAGCCTGCAGCAGAGAGGAGGGATCCCCAAACCCCATCCCACTAGCGTAGCGCTTGCTACCTCAGCTGTCGACCTCCAAACATGTGGTGTCCAAGAAAGAAAAAAGCACAGGAGTCGGTGTTGGGTTAAAAAGAGGCAAAAAAACGGCATCCTAGGTAACACAGTAAAGGCCGCCGTTGTCTGAGCCAAAAATCCACCATATCATGGCTGCCGAGCTACACAAACATGGCCGCCAGCCATAGGAAGACATCAAGCACTAGGGAAGAGGACGGCTACGGCAAAATGGCTGTCGGCCATAGAAAGTCCTCAGGCACTAGGGAAGAGGATGCCAGCTATTGAAAAATGGCCACCGGCCCTGCTAAAACGAGTCTACCATGCAGGAGAACCCTGTAGCCTCCTAGAATGAGAGCGAGAGTGAGGATCCGGGCACCAGACCCTGTGCCTACCCCCCCGGAAAGCACAGCACCTAGGCAGTGCACAACCCCAATAGAGGGGACCCGCAGGACCGACTAACCTAGGGAGCGACCCGCGTCTGCCACAGAAAAAACCCCTAAGGGGAGAGGGGGACCTTTACTCACCATACCAGGACCAAGCAGGCATCACTCCAGACAGAACCTCCTCACCACCAAAGTGGGGGGGGCTGTCGGCCAAGAGGGACACTGCGACTCGAGCCGAGACCCGGTCGTATGCGACCTCACGAGACATTTTAACTTGCAGGGCCAGCCCATGTCCAGTGGGGCTACATCTTGGCCTACCTAGCACATAGCTGCAGTCTGCACGTGCTCGCTGGCAAGACTGGGGTGACCACTGGATCAAATGTCCAGCCCGTCGACAAGCCCGGCAGTTAAATGTAGATCTCACTGGAAAAATCCAGGGAAAAAAAAAAAAAAAAAAAATTGCCAGGACAAGAGATCCCAACAGGGAACTAGGTCCTTACTCCTGACTAGGCAGAAAAAAACTGAAGGCCTGTAGCAGAGAGGGGGGTGTATATCAACTAGGACTGCCCTTGGGAGTAGCCAAGTCTTTTTGTCTGCCTAGTGTCCTACTCCTGTAGGGGACGATATAACCCTATTGTTCCGAATAAAGAAGGTTGTGTCTGTCAATGGGGCAACTTGGGGCGACTTATAACACGACTTCAAGTCACCCCCAGGCCAGGCGACTTTGGCTGTGGCCAATCACAGAATAGTCAGCTTTCGAGGGAGAATTCCACGCCAAATTTTAAATAAAAAAATGCATGGGTTCCCCTCCAAGACGCTCTCTCCCGCTGTAATGCTGTGTGAGCAGTGCACAACGACTTATATAGGCATGGAGCGTGGTGATATCACCCGGGGACCCCGCCCCTTATGACATCACAGTCCCAGCATGCCCCTGGATGGTGACATCATAATGGATGGGGTCATCGGGTGATATCACCATGCCCCATGCCTATATAAGTCACTGTGCACTGCTCAGACGGCATTACAGCAGGAGAGAGCGTTGTGTCAACATCGGAGGAAGAGAAGAGGGAAGAAGACGATGCAGAAGATCAGGCCAACACTAGCAAAAGAGCTTGAAGAAGATAACAGAGGAGCCCGGCAGAAGAAACGGAGAGCGGGAGAAGAGGCCGGAGAGCAGGAGAAGAGGCCGAAGAGAGTGGAGAAGTCAGAAGAGACCCCCGAAGTAGTAAGAAGTCCCCTGGAGCTGCCTAATAAATTACTTTAAAAACCTGTGTAGTATTTTTTTTATTGACACTTTTTTCCCTCAGGTGAATGGGTAGGGGTACGATGTACCCCATACTCATTCACATAGGGTGGGGGGCTGGGATCTGGGGGCCCCCCTTATTAAAGGGAGCTCCTGGATTGCAATAAGCCTCCCGCCCGCAGACCCCCGATAAACCAACGGCCAGGGTTGTCGGGAAGAGGCCCTTGTCCTCATCAACATGGGGACAAGGTGCTTTGGGGTGGGGGGCCCCAGGTCGCCCCCCTTCCCCAAAGCACCCACCACCCTCCATGTTGAGGGCATGCGGCCTGGTACGGTTCAGGAGGGGGGGGGGGGCGCTCGCTCGTCCACACCCCCTTTCCTGACCGGATAGGGGTCTGGTATGGATTTTGGGGGTTCCCCTTAAAATCCAGACCAGACCTAAGGGCCTGGTTTGCCCCTGGAGTGGAACCCATGCCAGTTTTTATTATGAGAGGCAAATTTTTCTGTAAAGTCACTTCAATATAGATGGAGATCTGACTTGGAGGCGATTTCCATTGAATTCTATGGGTACAAGTCGCTTAGAAGTAGGATTGAAGTAGTACAGAAACCTTTTTTTGAAGTCGGAGCGACTGCAGTAGTGTGCATTAAGACGGATCCATTCACTTACATTGATTTTTTCATGTAGCATGACTTGAGGCGACTAGGGTCGCTCCTAGTCACCTCAAGTTGCGCTACATGTAAAAATCAATGTAAATGAATGAGAGCCGTCTTAATGCACACTACTGAAGACGCTCCGACTTCAGAAAAGGTTCCTGTACTACTGTACTAAGTCGGATCTCCGTCTATATTGAGGCAACTATCACAGAATAATCAGCTCTCGAGAGGGAACTCCACGCCAAATTTATTTAAAAAATCCGGAGTGGGTTCCCCCTCCGAGAGCATACCTGGTCCTTAGGTCTGGTATGGATTTTAGGGGAACCCCCCCAAGGTCCATACCAGACCCTTATCCGAGCACGAAGCCTGGCCGGTCAGGAAGGGGGTGGGGACGAGCGAGCTTAGGCCAGGTTCACACTAGCTGTGGCCGTGGCTCGCAGCGGGTATCCAGTGACTCCCTGTTCTGTTTTAAGATTTTTGCCTGAATTCGGACCTGAAACAGAGCTAAAAGATGCACAGGACCCTTTTCCAGTGTGGACCGCAGCAACCCCGGAGGTGTGTGAACCGGTTCCATTGAGAGCCGGTCACAGTCTCATGTCATGTGAATTGGATGTGGGGTAACCCACATCCAATTTGCGTAAGTGTGACCCCATCCTTAAATGTACACTGAGCTGTGCATGTGCAGCTCAATAACTATTCTTAACACACCTTGGTGCCGCAATGAGTGAACGCCTGTGTGCATACACAGGAATTTTGTCATTCCAGCCTGTCCTGTAAATATGGCAGAATATCCCAAAGCTGCTACATGTCCGTATATACATAGCCAACCCAGTGGAACTTAGATGACGATCAAAGCTCTTTTAAAGCCTCAAAACCGTCCAAAAAATAAACAAAAATAAGGGTAGGATTACATAGTATGTCCGCTAAATACTTCTTACCCTTATTCCAAGCATAGGTGCTCTCTGGAACCTGGCTGAAGTAGATTGAACAGAACTCAGATTAAGCCCTCCTTCAGACTGAGCACGGTTTTCAAATTGATTGATTTCAAAGCCGCATTTCAGTCCGACTTCAGGGGCGACTTGAAAGACATCTGTGCGGTTTATGCACGGATGTCTATTGAAATCGCCCCCGAAGTCACCAAAAGTAGAGCAGAAACTACTTTTGAAAATTGGTGTGGCGCCGCAAAGTTGGCATTGCATTGATTGGGACGCTCCTATCGCTGGCAATAGGCTCTGATTGGACATGCGATTTGACCTGTCAAATCGCACCGATGTGAACAGGGGGCTAAGGTAAACCGAATGAACTTTCTGACTCTAGCACAGCTGCAGTGTTTCCTGCTAATGGATCTCACTTGTTACATGGAACTACTCTTTATAGGATTGAGCGTCTTGTGTAGCCCTGGCCTGCAGAGATACAACATAAAAGCACTGACACATTTTCAGCTGTCGACCTTTCATAAGAGCACAGTATAAAGAGAGATTTCTAGTGGACACAGTGGTGTGATTTTTCTCAACAGAGAAAGTTTAAACAAAGAAAATAATCTGATCTCAAGATCTGCATAATCAGAATGTATGTGTCAAAGTTGCATCTCAACAATGTCCATATTCCAGGAGATTGATATGTTTACACATGACACTAGGTGGCACTGTGCATCAACAATACTGAAGACCACACCATGGTAAAAACATTTAGTACATGCTATAGTTGCACCAACAGCCAGAATTGCAAATTGTATTTGTAGGATCAGAAATATGCTTGTCAGATTCTATGAATATTTAGCCATGTCCCAGATTTTAGAGCTGATCCTTCTTTTTTTTCATTTTAATACAAATTATGTAAAAAAAATCCCTACTGCGATTTGATATACTGTATATATAGTGAAGACCAACTCTAAAGATATTCCACAGAGGTGCTGCAAAAAATGTTCTAATATACAGATGCTGTACATGTATAAAACTGTTATCCTGGCAATGCAGGGCATCACAAGACCCTCAGTCCACTGACAGTCTATGCAAGACCAGGCGTAATTCCATGTAACAAGTGAGATACCACTACCACTGCAGCTGTGAGTTAGAAAGTTCATTCAGTTTACCTTAATCCGAGTTCGGTGCAATCCACTGCACCCAGGTTCTAGAGCAAGGTTTCTCAAGGCGCCCCAACAGGTCATGTTTTCAAGATTTCACTGTTATTACACACACAGCGGGGGCTGATTAGCCGGGTACCACGAACTCTATGTCCGCCGGCACCCACTGATTGTAAAGAAGAGGCACAGAACTGCAATCTGCCTATGTAACCAAGGCAGATCGCCGTTCTGACAGGAGGGAAGGGATGGAATAAATTCCATCTCTTCCCCTAGTAAAAGCACCTGCACCTTGCACAGTATAGTAAACATTGACTAGGCACACAGTTAACCCTCTGATCGCCCCTGATGTATTGTTTAACCCCTTCCCAGCCAGTACAGTAAAAGTGGATATTTTTAGCACTGATCATTGAATTAGTGTCACTGGTCCCCACAAGTATCAGAATATCCACTGCAATATCACAGTCCCGCTATAAATCGCTGATCGCCACCGTTTCTAGCAAAAATAAAAAAATAAAATAAATAAGAATATCCCATAGTTTGTAGACGCTATGACTTTTGCACAAACCAATCAAAAATTCTTAGATTGTAAGCTCTAACGAGCAGGGCCCTCTGATTCTTCTTGTACCAAATTGTAATGTACGGTAACTGTAATGTCTGCCCTCATGTTGTAAAGTGCTGCGCAAACTGTTGGCGCTATATAAATCCTGTATAATAATAATATACGCTTTTTGGGATTTTTTTTTTTTTTTTTAGCAAAAATGTCTGCCAGAATACATAATGGCCTACATTTATGAAGAAGCTTGATTTTTTTCAATTATTTTATTGGATAGGTTTTATAGATGAAAGTAAAAAATAAATAAATAAATCTTTCCAAAATTGTCTGACTTTTCTGTTAACAGCGCAAAAAAAAAAAAAAAAAAAAGTGTGGGGGTGATCAAATACCACCGAAAGAAAGCTCTATTTGTGGGGAAAAAGTACATACATTTTATTTGGGTACAGCGTTGCATGACCTCGCAATTGAGAGTTAAAATAAAGCAGTGTTGTATCACAAAAAATGGTCTGGTCATGAAGGGGGATAAATCTTCCGGTGGGCAAGTGGCTAAAGGAAACGTTCACCTTTTGGACATGTTACATTTTACACTCATACACACACTATTTAGGGTGTACCATGTTCCAGGAACCCCTCACTATTTACAGCAATCTGTGAATGAATGAACTACAAGTCTCCTCTGCCACCACAGAAGAAGGCTTGTAGTTCTCAATGGACTACTAACACACTGATTAGCATGCTCATAGTACATTTACTCTTCCTCTAGCTTTCAAAGTGAATGCCTGTACAGAGGTACAGGCAGAAAGCTGGAGGGAGAGTGGGCAAGAGCCTGACACTGCACCCGTGATCCACAGATCAAAGGTGCAATACTTTGCCACTATTATATTGACAAGGTCAAAAACAGTAACCCATGAATGCCATTGTAGATTTTAAAGGACACCTAATGCTCCTGCTACTCGCTTACTACCCTTTTTCCCTGAAAATAAGGCCTAGCGTGATTGTTGGTGATAGCTGCAATTAAAGCCCTTGTAGGTCTTATTTGCAGGGTAGGGCTTATTTTCAAGGAAACAGGGTAGGGCTTATTCGGGGGGTAGGGCTTATATTGCAGCCAACACCGAAAATCACGATAGGTCTTATTTTCGTGGAAACAGTGTACCTCTGCTAATATGTGGTAAATATACCATATGATTCCTATTATACCATCTATTGTCCATCCCACCAACAGACAGCCTCTCCATTGGATTTAATGGGATTTGTCCATGCATGGGCAGAAGAAACAAGGGGCTGGCCTGGCCAGAAAGGATTACAGTAGCAGCTCTGCAGCTCCCGTGTGGAAAGGCCTTATGTACACTGGGCTTAAACAAAATGCTGTTTTTACAGATGTCTGGCCTTTTTTTCCTGCCTGAAAATGCACATCTATGTTAGCCTATGTGTCCGATCACATATAGGTATTTATAGGCATATTAGAAGAGGAGCATTTACAAAATCACCAGCGCATTCAGGAGAGGAGCTTCTGAGCAGAAAAAAAAAAAAACGCAAAATGTGCAAAAACACTAGATGTGTAAAAGAATGTCAATGCACTCTAATAGCCAGAATAAGTTAATATTCTGGCCAATACAATGCATTAAAGTGTTTGTTACCGCAACGCTTCACATTCCTGATATGTGCCTGCTGTACCATGTACTTGTATGAGAAAGTATACTGTTCTCTTTGTATTGCTTCCTTTATGTGTGACATCCCTGGTGTTCCTGCCAGTCCCTCTGCTTTCTTATTAAAATCTGACCACAGTAAGCAAGAGAACACACAGTGGTCAGTTCTCTAGCTATGTACTCTCCTCCAATGATTAGACTTGTCCTGACTCCGACCCACCTGCACAGCCTTTCACTGGGAAGCTCTGTACTGCTGCTTCTCCTCTCCCTAGCTCTTATGCAGCTGAGAACAGATGGAACATGATCATTTATAAAAATTAATAAAAGGGGGGGGGGGGTATTTATAATGTTTTTTTTTAAGGAGAAGTATAGCCAAAGTTTATTTGGCTGTACTTCTCCTATGGATCACAGGAGTGCAGTTCATTTTGCACTCCTGTGACTCATTTTCAGCAGAGAGCAGACTGAAGTCCGCTCTCTGCTAACATCACTAATGTCAGTTCAGGCACCGCATCATTCCGACCACGGAGTCTGAATCCGTCAGGTGCCTGGACTGACACCCGGCTCAGGCTCTCTGCGAGTCGCTGAGAGCGCGAGACGACGCCCCCCCTCCAGAGTCGAGTGCACCAATGGGCGAGGAGGGCACAGAGCAGAGAACAGTGACTGACTGTCTACAGCTCTCTGCTCACGGAGCTCTGAAAACTGAGTGATCGATGTGTTGGATTGCTCGGTTCTCAGTGTAGAGGCGTCGGGGGGACAGATGCAGCATCCACCTAGGTAAGTATGAATGTGCAAAAAAATAAAAATAAATGTTTTACTTGTGTTACAAGGCGATCGTTTACAATCACTTTAACCTAAAACTAGTATAATAGCACATTAATGCACCTAAACGTGTAAGCAAAAAGTTTTCTAAGCTCCCTTTTCCTGCCAGGAGTAAAAGGCATTCAGAGGAAGTATTCAAATGCCCAGAATGCATAAGCCCTACGAGTGGTAATTATAAGACTTTGGGTGGTGCTTGAGGAAGGGAATCTATATTAAAGCGTGGCCCCGGGCACAAAAAACTGTTTGATATATTCCTTTCATTTTACATATATTCAATAGCCCTATAAATCCACTCTGTGGACACCAAATGACTTTGTACTGATTTTTGCCTTGTGGAAGAATAAGTGACAGCAACAGTGTGCTGTACAAAGCCTTTGCAGAGAGCAGAACTGTGGGAGGGACCCAGCCAGCTGAAAAGTACAGGAGGGGGCGGACACAAGACCAGTCACCCTGTACAATGAGAGAGAGCGGAAGTAACTGGTCCTCATACAGAAAACTCCTGCACAGAAGCAAACGTTTCACACTGGATTACTGCACAGATCTGGAGGAAATACACAAAGCACACCAAGATTGAAGTAAGAATACACATGCCTGTAAAGAGAAGCTAAAGTTTCCTTCCGAGAGAATTGACCAGGTTTCACCAGCTGCATTTAGGGCCCATCCACAATTTTTTGGCAATATGCGCATTAATGAATATTTAAAGGCAAACTTGTTTTCGTTTTGGATAGCGTAAACAGGGATTTTTATTGTAGTCTGTACTGCCCATTAGGGAGATTCACTCTCTCTATTTGTTCTGTTTACCATCATTACGGAGTGAAAGCAAAAGTGAAAGAAAATCCAAAATTTTAGGTTGTCACCAGAACATTGATGATGGAGGGGAACTCTAAGCCCACGTACACACGGTCGGAGATTTTGCCAACCAAATCCGTCGGATTTTGCCCGTCGGATTTAGTCCGACGGATTGTGTCCGAAACTGTTGCATACACACGGTAGGGCCAAGTTGGCGAAAAATCCGATCCTTTAGAACGTGATGACGTAATTTCGTTACGATGGGACTACATTCAGGCTAGTAGCCAATAGCTTTGATGTAGGAATTTGATCTGAGCATGCGTGGCACTTGGTCCGATGAAAATGCTCTACACATGATCGGATTAGGTCCGTCCGGCCCAGTTGGTCGGGAAATATTTCCAACATGTTGGAAAATTGGGTCGGACGGAGATTCGGACGGAATCAGTCCGATGCATACCACACACAGTCGGATTATCTGACGACGCGGTCCGATAAGACTCATTCCGACAGATTCTCCGACCGTGTGTACAAGGGCTTAGGCTGGGAACACTAGGTCTGGGGATCCTGGTGACAACCGGAGGATACCCCCACTTTGGAGGGATATTCTCCCACTTTTTGTTTTGGCTATGGGACAGGAAGTAAAAGGAAATATCCCCAATGGGACTCAGATGGTGAAAAAACTGACAAGGTTTATAACCCTCTAGCAAACTAAAAAACAAACATTTTTCTAGTTCTACTGTAAGCCCTTGTACACATGTTCAGACATTCCAACAACAAAACAAAAAAAAGATTTTGTCCGAAACTGGTGTTGCATACACACGGTCGGACAAAGTTGTCGGAAAATCAGATCGTTCAGAACGTGATGACATCCGTTCGTTACGACGGGACTACGCTCACGCTAGTAGCCAATAGCATTGGGCTCGTAATTTGATCTGAGCATGCGTGGCCCTTTGTCTGAACGGAATTCTCTACAATCGGACAAAGTCCAATCGGATCATGTTGTCGGAAAATTTTATATCCAGCTCTCAAACTTTGTTGGTCGGACATTCCGACAGAAAAAGTCCGATGGAGCCCACACACGGTCGGATTATCCGACAACACGGTCCGATCGGATATTTTCCGTCAGAATTTCCGACCGTGTGTACAAGGGCTTAGACTTCTTTCACATTTGCCAGATCCATTTTTCAACAGGGGATTGGTCTGCCGATTCCCTTTTAAGCTAAGCAGAGTAGTCAAATGACAGGTCCATGCCTATGCAGAGCAGATACAGCATGCTCTGCTGTATGGACAGTTGAATGTAAACAGAACGGCTGTCCGTTTATTCCTGACTACCCTCCAATCCAGCCAGACGAAGGGGAATTTACATCCAACTTCCCATAGAGGAGAACGGGGGGCCCAATTGGTGCTGTCTGAAAATCAGACAGGCAGATGGTCGGACCGTTCGTGTGAAAGGGGCCTTACATCATTTCCAAATGCATGGCAAAGCAGTTGCTCTATTCAAATGATGAATGGCACCTTGAAACAACTGCATAATACAGCAGAATACATTGCAATGCATCACAACACACATACTATGTATTGTGGTAAGCTGCGATGGCAAAAAAAGGACGATGAACATTTTTGAATCCATTGTAGTGCATTGGCAGTCTTTTCATAATAAATAGGCTGCACTGACATTTAACACATGCTGCACCGTCCATTAGCAGAATCCTTAAAGTGGTTGTACAACCACTTTTACCTACAGGTAAGACTATATTAAGGCTTACCTGTAGGTGCTTGAAATATCTTCTAAACCTCCACGGTTCAGAAGATATTAACTAAAAAGCCGGAGCGCTGATGCCATTGGCACATGCACCCTTTAGAAAGGGCACTTTGTGCCGTTTCTAATAAGGGTCATGCAGTGACTGGCGGCTCCCATGTGCATGCGTGGGAGTGGCATTGCGTGACTCCAGCCAGTCATAGAGCCGGAGTTCGCTGCCCAGGAAGGAAGAGGGGCGAAGATGGATGCTCCCTGCTAGTGGGGACAACAGTGACATCGCAGGCTTCGGTTTCAGGTAAGTGACACATAATAAGCTACTATGTGATGCATAGTAACCCATTATGCTTTACCTTTGCAGGGAAATAAAGAGGACCTAAAACCCACCAGGGTTTACTTCCTCTTTAAGTGTAAAAAAGTCCTTAGGGTTCATGGAATAAAAATAAGGAGCACTCTGAGGTAGGAGGTCCTGAACTAAAACAAGTCCAGGATGCAAGGTACACTGAATCTGCCTCTACTAAAGGACCATTTTAACAACCACGGCACCATCGTCAACATAAGCATCTTTCTGCTCAGCTTCTTCCCAAGACCCACTGTGGCCACCAGCCTGTGAAACCAATCGGATTGTAGGATAACATGTGGCCTTGGGCACAGGTGCCTAGTTATCAGTCTGGCTCCTTGCTTTTTTTACTGGCTGCAGGAGTCATGAGGTCCTCTGCATGCATTGACTAGACTGGCTGTAGTCAGGTAACACCAACACTGCAGTGGCATCTCATGCGTTAGTCCCCAAATGGTGAGAGTGGTGGTACCCAGTATATCTTGGTGGGGTGACCATGGCGGTTCAAAACAAGACACCCCAATTTTAAGGGTCTTAATCCAGTCACCACAGCATTTCATAATGTATCTTACTTCCTACAGGATGCCTAGTTATAACATCTATTTTCCAGTTTACTGTCCTGATCCAAGGTTGAAAATTTACATAAAAGCAGTTTTTCAGCAAGCAGCTACACTTATCACCACTCTGACTTGTTCTTTAACATGGCAGGATTTTTTTCCTCATCAACAAGACAAGTTTTAAAGGCTCTAAGTGACCTTGCTCAACATTATTTGGAAAGAAGAACAAAACCATTTAGCCTCAGCAGTAATCCCCTTCAAACCCTTGATATCAGTCCTCAAGGTGGATGTTACAAAATATGCAAAGTAAACCACCTGCAGCAGCAAGAGCCCTGCTAATGCCGAAGGCTTTGTTTTCTTGGCTGCGGAGTAAATCCAATAGATACGTTTCCCTACCTCTGGCATGTTTATGTCTTCCATTGATCTTTTCATAAACTCGGCCAATCAAACAGCAAGAAGCCATATCAGCTTGTGTTTACTACCAATTGAGTCGTCTGTCTAATCCTGAAATATTTTTTGTTCCGTTTTATCAAGCCTCCTTTTCACGTCCTCTCTATCTCATCCTGCAGCCCAGCTCAAATGGGCAGAGGACAGAAATGAAGCCAAACTCACAGAAAGGTCATCACATCCTTGGCACAAATTCACAGATTTTTTTCATCACAACCAGCAGTAGAATAATATTATTGAGGATTATTGGGAAACTGGTGGAAGGAGTAAAAGTCTCACTATTAAGTAACTTTAAAAAGCAAGTCATGGCAAAAATGTAAATCGGTCTGAGAACTAATGCTAACCAAAAAACACGGCACCAATGCCGAGATTAAAAGTCAATTCAAACCACTAAGAACTGTGCTGAAAATGCCCTCTTCTGCCTATGTGACAAAATTATGTTTGCATATACCTGCCCTTTTTAAAAATGTCACCCTTTTTTTAAATACATTGTGTGTTCTATGCATGGACTTCAGCCACAGTGATGGCATTTGCAGTGGAGAAGACCATGTTACATAAAGGAGGTACAAAGCAGATAACATACCATAATAATTTTTTCAAAAAATAAACGTTTTATTGTTTTGCAGGAACATTCATATCCCCAATAATAAGTGGTCTGTATACAGTATGCTGCATTTGTTTCCTTTCTAAGCATGAATAGGGCCATTCCTTAAAAGTGAAATTGTAATTAGCAAGAGGCTGGCCTAACCACTTCGCAGGTTGCATAGAGTAGTACCCTGGTGCCTAACACATGGCCCGCCAACTCAGTATGATCCACCATGTATTGGGCTGGTCATGCCACCTGCAGGAAACCAGAAAGGCAAAGAGGTTCTGGGCACTAAAAAGCTCTCTATGTTCCAGCAAATAGAGCTATCTCCACCTAAGAGTACATGTAAAGTCCCCCCTTCTGGAAGAGAGAGAGCGCATGGCACGTGTGATCAGGTAATTGTTCACTAATGCTAAGGGGACAATCCATTAATGTTATTCTCCAAAGAGAAAAACTAACATAACAACATAGAGGTTGCGCTGACATATGTAAGAAACAATGGGAAATATGGTTGAAGACCCTGGGCCTAGTGCTGGGGGTTATTATTGCATCCACCAACATCAGTGATGGATGTTAATATTGCGTTCTCTGACATTAATACTAGGATTTTTTTTATTGGGTCCACTGACAGCATTGATGGGAGTCATTACTGCATCCCCCAGGACCAGTGCTGGGGGTTATTTTTGCAGTAATTGACACCAATGCTGGGAATTATTATTGTGTCCACTGACACTGATGCTTGGGGTTATTATTGCAGACTCTAAGAACAATGATGGGATATACCACTGCAGTCCGACACCAAAGTTGGTGGGTTATTATTGTGGCTGCTGACACTAATGTTTGGGGTTATTGTTACTGCCGCTGGCACCCACTGATAACAAAAGAGAAAATCTGTAGTAAGTCCATAGAAGAATACAAAAGTCCCAATAGACAAGGTTTGCAGTTTTTCAGAAAATTAGGCTTTTAGGGCTCATGGACACTGCAGCTCAGAAGGAGCTATAAAAAAAAAAAAAAAAAAGCGGCTCCAACAGGCTTTTGAGCTCTTTTGAGCCCTTATTAGCCAATGTGTCCATGCACACTATGGCTTTTTCAGGCAAATTGCTCCTACAGGCAGAACCACCCCCCAAACTTGCGTTTTTGAGAGGAGCTGGTGCCCCAAAGAGCTCAAAAGAAGCTCAAAGAAGCTCAAAAATGCACAAAAACATTTGTTCCAACTTTTTGTTTTGTTTATACAGTGGTTAAGAAAATACTATCTAGGAGGGTTTGTGAAAGAAAAAAGGAGCTCGAGGAAGCTCAATAAAAACATGCGCAAGAGCACAAAAAAGCACAAGCTTCTTCAAGCTGAAATAAAAGCTCAGTGCCTGTAAAAGAAGCTTTTTTTTTTTTGGAGCTGCAGTGTGCACGATCCCTTAATGTATATTCACTCTTCTAGGGTGCTCAGAGAACCAGCCACCATCTCCTTGTGAAATCAAAACTCACCAGAACAAAGGACTGTCATTACAACAGCAGAAATGCCTATGACACATGTCAAATCTCCCTGGAGTGCAGGTAATAGTCCCCAACGCTCTACATTCAATGGTTCCTCCGGATGGACTCAAACTAGAGGGTTTTGACAGTGGCCACTGACATTAATGATGGGGCCTATTGTACTCCATCTCTCTCTTCATTGTACATTGCAAAAAGTGCAGCAGAACTAATATTCCTGGCATAAAGTTTGTTGACAGCCCTGATCGAGCTGCCTAACTTGATCCAGAGAATCTTAACGCATTAAAGTAAAGTATACTGTTATTGTGTGGCCCTCTGGAAGTGTTGGGGCCTGCACTTGAGGCCCTTTATTATTTTGAAGTTGACCACTGCTGTAGTGGTATAATTGAATCTTGAAGTTTCTCCTGGCACAGAATCAGTTCTGGTTCTGTATTCCAGAAGGCTTTACACTGGTTGCAATTCCACTTTCAGCAAATGGTTACCCTCCAAAGGCAATGAGCTGAGGAAGGACTTTAAATAAATAAAATACAGCTGGAACTTATCATACTCTGCAAAAACTACACTCTTGGGAATGTAAAGAATGTCCACTTTGTGCCAGGTATGAAGCTAACACAGGCACTTTGATGCAGATGCTTTGTAGATGCCCCAACACTTCACTTAGTGCTGGACCCAAATGTTTGTGTTTTCTAGGCTAATAAAGTCTTACTCCTCTATGTTCATACATTGATCACTAGGTTGTTATTTGACCCTTGAAACGTACTGCCCAATAGGTTTTCCCCAATCCACCTACTTTTAATCAATGGCAACAAATGTATTAATATTATTTTCTGCAGTAAAGAGAAAAACGTAACATATCAGCTTAGAGGCTGCCCTAACAAATTAAAAAAATAATGGGAGAGGTGGCTGGAGACCCCGTGCTTTGCATACCCTCGCATCTAAGAATTTACATTTGGAATTCGCACCAATAGTGAGCGGCAGCAATGACCGATTTTTGTGCAGCCATTGAATTTGGGTGATCGGGCATAACGAACATTGATTAAAAAGCGTTAGTTCTTCAAAAAACGGGAGATGGGAGAATCATGTCAGAAATATAATCAAAAAGAAATGCGCATGAGAGCAAGAAAAAAAACCCCCAAAAAGGTAAGAAGATTCCCGGCCACGAAAATTCTTTTCTGTAGCAACATGCAGATGAAATGGAAGCCTTCGTTGGTCGCATTTCAAAAATCAATGGTGGCACCAATGGATTACAAAACGCAAGAAAATTCAGATTTGTTTTTAAAGAAAATGTGTTCTAAATTCGACCAGTGTGTGGCCTGCATAAGCCCCAGCCTGTTTCTTCACCAGGATCCCTGATGGTGGAGGCGGACTTGCAGCAAATCTGGAACCAGGTCCTGACACGCAGGTCCAGCAGATTATTTGGAGACCACTCGTGTATGCAGAGTACGGATAGCAGGAGACAGAAGAGGATCCGGCAAACAAGCTGAGGTCAGGGCAGGCATTAGTCAAGCACAAATGATAGCCTTAGTCGGGATCATTACATGGGAAGACAGACAATAAATACACAAAACATGAGGCATACAGGAGCTCAGAGAACTAGGAAGTTGCTCAGGCAATGCGAGTGCAGCGAGCTTGAATTATATAGGGAAGCAAACTGGGAGGCGGGCCAGGAAGTGATGGAAGGGAAAGAAAATATAAACCACAAAATAGCAGGCAACGTCCATAGGTGAGCACAGAAGCCAGACAACACATATGAAAGGAATCAGAGAACTACAAGAAGCACTGCAGCAAGGAGGTAAAGGGCGTAAACACGATGCGAAAATTGGAAGTCGAATTTCGTTTGACGAACAATCTCCAGATTTTCAAATCTTTAGTATGGTGCTTTTGACAGCCGATTCCAGTTTTTCGTCCAAAAAAGTTGGATGTGCAGACTATAAAATTTTTGTTGTACGTGAACTCAACGTCCGATTTTCGCTTAATTAGTATGGTTTTCTCGTAAGAGCAAGACTACATACAAAGCTATTGAATACATGATGTCACTTCTGATGTTGTATTCTGTCGTATGAGAATTTTCGTATGGTGAGTAACCTCTTCACTTTCGACATGAGACTAGCATGCAACAAGAAACAGACGAACGGTCCGAAAATCTGATCGTGTGTACGAGGCTTTAAAATTACACAAGCAGGAAAACCGCAGGCTAAATCGTGACAGTACAGAGGGGTGGCACGAACAAATGGTATCAGAATATCTGTACACCAGTGTTAATAAAATGTCTAAAATACTGGCATTGCTTATACTTCTGAAAATATCTATGCAATCGTATGTACCGTATGTGGAACCTATTTAGTCTAGTGTGCTCAAACTGGTTGTTATACAAACTTGGTCGAATTTGGAGGTGAGGTGGTAGGTTGTTTTTTTTTTTTTTTTTTTTTTTAATGCATATACACATGAAAAACACATGCATTGCAATCCTTGGGCTTTAAAAAAAAAAAAGAAAAAAGAAAAAACATAAAAAAAGCATGCCGGATATAAAATGCATTTATTTTTCAACTCACTTTTCAACTAACAAAAACGCAATAAATAAAGTACAAACAAAAACATGATAATCCACATCCCTTTGTATAGAAACTAGAATGGACCCCTGCCATCAGCTGTATCAGAGGACTTCATTTGTGAAGACATGGGTCATAACAGGGTCATGGTTGACATATGTCACACCTGGGGGCTTGTGCTCCCGTAGTGGGCTTAGCATGCAAGACAGCCAGTGCTGCGGTATCTACAAAGGCCAAGCCTGAGTCAAAGACTCATTAAACCCTAATGCCCTACAGTGCCTGACCTGCTTCAGTCTGGCACCTGACTCACACCAAGTGTGAGATCATTATTTACGTCTTTGACCTGTGTGGTCCTAAGCATCACATATCTTTGGCTTCTGACCTGGATTGTGTTTATTCTCTCTTTCTGCTCCCTGTCCGATATCATAATCCCTGACCTGACCTGACCTGTACTGCTGTTACCAACCCATATCAGATGAACCCATTGTCTGCCACACAAACTAAACCTCTATGTTGGACCTAAATGGGGGTTTAGTTTGAGTCCATTTACATTTGTAAAATAAAAAAGCAGGTACTGCCAGTAGGAATCTGAATTCTATAGGTCTACTTCATATAGTGTTGCAGAGGTTTGGGGCCTACTAACGTGCATTCCAAAAACCAACAGGAATTAAGAACACACAAAACTTGTATATGCAATTTTAGCACATCTTCAAGAAAGACACACATTAAACTATAATAACAATAAACCGCATGTGAAAACGCACGAACACACAAAAGTGAGCTTCTTCCTACATATAGCTACAAAGGGCCAATAAAGTGGTAATACATCCAAAAGCAAACATTTATTATATTGCAGTTTATCAACTCTTAGATGTGATGGCTGCATTCGTTTTCTTTTTAGGCTTTTTTCCTCTTTTATTTTTACCTAGTGACCTGCCAATATGTCCTATTTTTCAACAGAACAAGCTGTCTTGCAGATGTAGCAGTTAGAGGGTTGAGACAATCCAGTTACCACTGACAGGGGTGCTTACAATAATCAGCTTTTATTTATTTAAAATGTTTATTCCAAAAATAACAAAACTGCTGCTGTAACTGCTTAACCACTTCAATACTGGGCATTTTCACCCCCTTCCTGCCCAGGCTCACTTTGAATGACAATTGCGTGACCATTCAACACTGTACCAATATGAAATTTTTATCATTTTTGAAAGAGATAGAGCTTTCATTTGGTGGTATTTAATCACTACTGAGTTTTTGTACTTTTTGCTAAACAAACAAAAAAAGTCAGGAAAAAAAAAAAAAGTTTTTCTTAGTTTCTTTTATAAATTTTTGTAAATACGTCATTTTTCTTCTTCACTTGTGTGCACTGATGGGTACTGATAGGCATCATGATAACATGATAATCAGGGCACTGACATCTATGGACGACTTCCCAGAGCTGGATGAGCACGCTATAGCCATCTTTTGGCTACAGAGCAGTTGGAAAGTAGATAAAAGGTGTTAGATGCAGTTAGGCTTCAATTTGTTTAGTGTATGTAAATCTGCTAATGCATAAAACAATCCCATTTCCCCAGCCTAGCAATGCTGCTGTCCAAAGGAATTCTAATACAGGGGATGTATTACTGGCCAGATCCCCATGTGGAAACAGAGGGGGACGCAAAACAGGAGCTTTCCACCCATCAACCAGTGAACAAGGAAAAGGGGGGGAAAAGGCAGAGAAAATTAACAAGCTATAAAAGGATCTATAGATTCCCAAATAACCCCAGAAAATCCATGTAAATGAGTCCATAAACTCCAGCAGTTGCTCCTCATAAGAGTGAAGTGACTCCAATAAAATAAAACAGTAGAGAGCCCCAGACTAAAACCCCTTTCACACTGAGGGTCTTTTGCAGGCGATATAGCGTTAAAAATAGCGCCTGCAAAACGCCCTAAAACAGCTGTTCCATGCACCCATCTTTCACACTGGAGCACCAGCAGCATCGTTGGAGCGGTGAACTCACCGAAAATCAATGGGACAGCGCTGCGATATCGCCGGCAAAACACTGCTCCGGCGGTGCTAAGAGCCCTTTCACAAGGGGTTAAATCCGCTTGCAAACCACCACCGGAGAGGCATTTTGCCGGTGGTATCGCAGTGCTGCCCCATTGATTTCAATGGGGAGCAGCAGTGGAGGAGCGGTGAGTTCACTGCTCCTTCACCACTCCAAAGAAGCTGCTGGTAGAACTTTTTCTGACGCCCTGCCAGCGCACCAGGCTTTCACACTGGAGTGCACGGTGCAGCTGTTTTAGGGTGTATTGCAGGCGCTATTTTTAAAGCTATAGCGCCTGCAAAACGCCCTCAGTATGAAAGGGGTTTTAAAACAGCACCGCTTTACCACTGACGCCCTAGGCGGCACGGTGTGAAAGGGCTCTTAGTGCAGTAGTATAACCACAATTTTTATTAAAAGACAACTGGAAACTCACATTTAGCTGTAAGAACAAAGCATGTATCGATGATTTAAAACGCTGCCCTCCATTGGTCCGCAAGGTGGATGGTCAGGATGCCACTGTGGCCACCAGCAGGATCAGATGAGCTGTATGATGTGCCATTAAAACCTGCCCATAGTGGGAGTATATTTTCACTCTTTCCATGGCACTACATGGTTTGAGGGAAGATCCCCAGGGCTTTGAAATGTGTAATCACACCCCTGTACTCCTACTACTGCACTTATTTTGGCATTCTGCGCTGTTGCAAGGAATTTCAAGCAACCCATATTTTCAGATTAAGAGATAAACAATGGCAGCCACCTACATATTTCTCTCAGTTTGGGTAGCCTATCAATTTCAGCAAAGTTTTGCTCCTGGCCTCTGGAACTATAGTTTTACTTGCTCTAGTAGCTTGCTCAGTCTCTAATTGTTCCAGGTTTTCAGTAGACCTGCTCAGATATAATGGTGCTCATGGACCATTATTGTATCAAAGGATGAGGCACAATACCCAAGTAACTTGCTGAGGAACTATAGATGAAAATGCACATCTTCTACTGCTGGAAACACTTTGGGCCTGAGGGAAGCAAGAAGCCTTTTACGTTGCTAAGTGGATGACTCTTGAGTAGACTGTAAAAAGCAGAAAACCCTTTTAAATAGTCTACTGTAAGTGAAAATAAAAGAGAGAACATTTTGTGATATGTGCCAAATTCTCAGCTTGTAGACATAGATCCCATTATAATCACCGATCCAAGAAGCTGAACATAGACTCTGTCAGGCACAGGGGTATTATTAGCACATTAAGAATATTCAGCAGCCAGTGAGCCAAATCCACGCTAATCTGCGAGTCTTAATTTTACCTGCTGCTTAATGAACCACCTCAGTGCATGTTGTTCAGAGTGCACAAAGCGGGAGGAAAAAAAAAAAAAGGATGGAATACGCCGCAAAACCTCAAGAGAAAAATATAAATTACATTTTAGCATTAAGACTTTAATCTGAAAAGACAAGGAAAAAAAAAAAAATATTCTGAACACAAACAATATGTCACTGGGTTGAGCTGCACCCTGTGGCTAATTGGAAGCTGCAGTGTCACCTTGGAATTAAGACTATTGATCTAAACGGTTTTAATATTTTCAGAAACCAAGAAATAATCCATGGATATATAGAGCGTGCAGCTCTGAATGTAAAAACAGTAGACCGGGGAAAATAAGAATGGAGCCGCTCGCAGTTTTTAACATAATTATACATAATTAACATAATAATAAGGCAAATATATTCATTGCTTGGATTTCTGGCCGATGAACGCTATATATATCCGAAGTGACCAGAGAATGATTTTGTTGTATGATAAAAAAAAGAAAAAAAAGGCTTCGACACTTTGGTTCAATAATTACATATTACAGTGTGGGACTAGTGCCAGTGGAGGGATGCCAGCCCCCATAGTAGGTTCTCAGAAGAATTTATATACATTCTATTCCCGTAGAATAGAATTTTTTAATATGCTTAATTAGCAGCTACCAACTAACAGTGGGCATTCTACCTGAAGCACCAGCTCTGCCTGAAAAAGATTAACGTATTTGGGAGTTCAACCTGTTACTAGTTGTTCTGATCGCCACTTGCGCCTTAAAATGGCTATGAAAGGAATCCGTAAACTACCGCTCAAAAAGCAAGGTCCACTTATTCTTTAGATCCCAAACCCCACGTAAAAAAGTGTCAGCGCCGAGCATCAGGGCCCACTGACAAGCCAGTACAGCCAGCCCTCCTGTACCGGGTCCGGACCCCATCAGCTCAAATGGGGGCCCGGGCACCTGCCGAACAGGAGGGCCAACTGTATTGCCTTATTGCCGACACCTATTGTGGCTCCCCCTGCAGTGATGCCAGCTTTTCCTCCTCTCCCTCTATGGCTGTACAGCAGGGGGATTGGTTCTAGCATCTGTGCCCCCACTGAGATCATTCCTATCCCTCTGATATTTGGGCCCCCCTGTGAGCCCCTTTTCATCTGCTATATGGGTCCCCGTGTGCCCTTTCCCACACAGCACTGCCGGCTTCCCTCCTCTTCTCTCCCTTCCGCTGGCAGCTGCTGAGATCGCACACAGGGGTCATTTCAGGATGGACATTTCATTCACACAAAGAACTTTATTAACTCAATACAGTTTTATCTGTTAGATTTAGCAGGAATTTTGTTGTGTTTGTGTCCACTAATGATGATTTTAATGTATTTTTTAGAGAAAATTTAATTTTCAGGTAGGCTGACATCACATATGGGAAGATACTCAAGCCCAGTGTAGGAGGGTCTTCTTGTGAAATTGAGGATTCTAACCTTTCTCAGATCCTGCAGGAAGCTGACATCACCCTCATCTAGATGTATGCTGGATGGCAGATATGTATCCCCCTTCTTTGTGTGGCAGGTAGTTTATTTAAGAGACATCGCAGGGGTGAAAAAATGAGAGAGCCGATAAAGGAGGTATAGACAGAGTGTGGGGAATAATAATTGCTGAACCTGTTTGAGTCTGGTGGGCACATGCTTGTCTGAAAGTTCCACTGCTGACTGAGCCCACTGTGTTTAGATGTCCTTTCACTGAAGTTTTCCTGGCTGACATATTTCTTTTTCCTGGGACTATACTGATCTGAAATGGATCATTTGAGTTTTCTTTTATGGACTTGTACTTTGATTTAGCTGCTTCCACAGGACGCTTCGACACTGCCTCGCTGCGGCCCGGCCACAGCGCGAAATCAGCACACTGTACCCACAGGTTTTGTGCGAGTTACTCACGCTTTCCCAAAGACTTCTATTAGATTGGGTGTTTTTGGTGTGTTTTCTGAACACGCACCAAAGATGTAGCGCTTTCAGAAAACGCACCAAAAACCCCTGAACTAATAAAAGTCTATGGGAAAGCGCAGGCAAAAAAAAACTGCATCATAGCAGTGTGAAAGCTCCCTTAAAGGACAATGTTTTTTCAATAAGCCAGTGTTCTGCAAGCCTGCTAATCCCCCAAACATTACAATTGGTGTTGGATGCAGGCAGGTTCAGAAAAACTTACATTAAGGCTCTGTTCACACTAGTGCGACTACAAATGACGCATGATTTCGAATAAGACTTTGATGTGACTTTACACTCTCTGGTACTCAAGTTGCAAGAAAGTAGTGCAGGAACATTCGCTGCACCTTTAAGTCATATAGACTGGAATGGGTGCCATTGAAATCCATGGACTGCTCCCCTGAGAGGTTCACGGATCTTTATAATTGTGTTCATTGCTCATTTATCTTTATGAATTAACATAGGTTCATCTCAGGTACTGCATGGTACCGTATATACTCGAGTATAAGCCGAGATTTTCAGCCTCTTTTTTGAGGCTGAAAGTGCCCCCCTCGGCTTATACTCGAGTCATCGCTGTCTGCCCGCTCGATCAGCGTGTCGAGCAGACAGACAGCGGCCATTCTATAATTCAAAAGCCGCGCCTCCGGCTCCGCCTTCGCCTGTGATAGGCGGAACACTGAATTTCCCAGCAGCCTGTGTTCCGCCTATCACGGACATCGTATCATCCTCGTACTACGGACGAGGATGATACGATGTCCGTGATAGGCGGAACACAGGCTGCTGGGAAATTCAGTGTTCCGCCTATCACAGGCGAAGGCGGCGGCGCAGCTTTTGAATTTTACAATGGCCGCCGAGGCAGCCACAGGGATGGATGGATGGATGGATGGATGGATGGACACACACACACACAGGGATGGATGGACGGACACACAGGGATGGACGGACACACAGGGATGGACGGACACACACACAGGGATGGACAGGCATGTCTCACCCTCGGCTTATACACGAGTCAATAAGTTTGCCAGTTTTTTGGGGGTAAATTGGGGGCCTCGGCTTATATTCGGGTCGGCCTATACTCGAGTATATACGGGTATTTATTTATTTTTTCACATGATCATTTCTGAAATACTGTTTGTTTGCTTAGCGTATTCTCTAGGCTTCAACCATTGAGAGCTGTATGGTTCCCTATAACTCTAATAGACCGTTTTAGTACCGGAGCATCATTACTTGGTTACTTTTCTGTTTTTTATTGTTACTGGTTATGCCATGTAAGAGGCCTATTTGTTTGTTGTATATGTGTTGTTATTCTCAAGCCACTCTCAGTCACTGGCCTTGGCGACTGTTCACAGTTTTGTGAGTTTATTACTATCATTATCATAATAAATATTGTAAAAAAAACAAAACATGGGCTGCGACTTGTCATACGACTTTATGTGTCCAAAGTTACATGACAGGTCACACTAGTGTGGACAGAGCTTTAAAGGGACAATGCCCTTCTTTGATCTATAAATGTAGGAAATATTGAAGCAGTTGCTCATGGCTAATGTTGCACAGCATCGGACTAATGAAGGACAATGCCTGGCCTATGTGGCACTCCAGAAAAGTATGAAGGCTCAGTAAAGAAACACAGAGGACAAGATTACCACAAGGTGGACCATAACAGCACAAATAAAGACTCTGAGGTAGTACAATCACTTTCTTAAAGTTGTAAGCCAATTGCTGTTGCCCCTGGCAACCAAGCACCAATCAGAACAAATTTATTTTCTACAAAAGGTGACTTCTATAGATGAAAGGGAAGCACTTCAGGCAACATATAAGAAGAAATTATAATGAGAAGGAAGCCTCAAGACAAAAGTACAGACATAATTGCTCCTTTCTTGTAGAGCTGCACAATTAATCGTTAAAAAATCGTGATCTCGATTCAACCCCCGCACAATCTCTATTGCAGAGTTTCCCGAAACTTTCATATAACAAGTGTAGAGAGTTCTCTGCTCACTCAGCTGTCAAAAAAAACGGGCAGTCTGCCAAGTTTTTAACAACATGGTCTGTGCTAGTAGATAACTAAAAACATTGTAACTCTTCATTCTTAGATCAAAGGAATGAACGTCGTAAATTAAGGAAGTTTAACCACTTAAAAGTCTAAACCTTTTTCTGACACTCGCTTCTTACAAAGTTAAAATCAGAATTTTTTGCTAGAAAATTACTTGGGACCTCCAAACATTATATACATTATATTTTTTAGCAGAGATCCTAGGGAATAAAATGGTGATTGTTGCAATATTTTATGTCACAATGTATTTGCACAGTGGTCTTTCAAATGCAATTTTTTGGGAAAAATACACTTCAATTAATCAAAAAAAGAGAAACAGTAAAAGTTAGCCCAATTTTTTGGTTCAATGAAAAAAATGATGTTACACCGCGAGAATCGTGATCTATCTTCTAAGCAAAAAAATTGTGATTCTCATTTTAGCCAGAATTGTGCAGCTCTACTTTCTTGTCAGAAGATGAACAAAAGCAATATTATAAGCTCACTCCTGAGGGCGCTAAGGTCTATGACTGTCTGAAACGTACGATTCTAACCCACCGGGTGCACCACTGTAGCTACCGGTCAGACTAGGTGGCTGCAGCCAAGATCTTGACGGGATTAAAAATGGTTGAGATGGCGGTGATACTCCAATACTTTCAGTCTCTGCTATTTGACATGTGTGGTGGGTGTGTCATGGAGACCTGAAAACTGCTGATCAACTGGTTCAAAATGGTGAAAAGATACAAGGTGACAGAATAGGTGCTTGCTCCTTCCAGGTGAATGGAGGTGGTTTCTACACACTGGGGAAAGTTTTTCCCTTTGAGTCAGCTGCTGCCCTTCCTCTACAGGGGGCAGGCAGGCCTAAACATGCACTGTTTAGGAGATATTCACCTTGCATGCAGCCACTAACGTCAATGGCTCATGCGCTCTGAAGGTTCGGCGTATTGTGCCGGAACTTTAGAGCTTCTTGCCAGAATCGAGAATTCCCTTGCGCATGCGTGGGAGTGATGTCATCGCAGCTCCAGCCACTCAGCACCGGAGCCCGCAAACCCGGAGGAAATGCTGGGGGAACAAGTCAGCCCCCTCAGCAGTGGCTGGACGCCACTGCGGGGGGCTTTCGTTCTAAGGTATTTCATAATGTGCTAGTATGCAATGCATACTAGCACATTATGCCATTATCTTGCAGGTGGAGGTGCACCGAATGGAAATTTTGGTGCCGAAACCGAAAATGCAGGATTCACTTAGCCGAAAACCAAAACCGAAACTGCAAGTTTTAAAAAAAAGAATTATATTTTTATATATCATTGTATTAGATTCAACTTTTTAATTAATATCATCAATTTAAATTAATATGAATGTATTGTTGCTCATTATTGGCACATTTAGTGCAAGAAAAGCTCAAGGAAAATGCAGTCTGCAGTCTCTGACCATCTCTTGTATCATGTCTGCAATCTCTTACTTAAACTTAAACATATTTCTAATAGTATTATCAAAATTTGCACCTCTAGCAGACATGACACGAGACTGCCGCTCTGCGTGAAAAGGAGGAGGAGGAGGAAGGAAGGGACTCCAGGATGACACTCCCACAATGTGCGGCACCTGGTGCGGACTGCCCCCCTTTTCATGCCATTATCAGCACCTTATCTTCTTTCAGCCGCATGCCGACAAAAAAAACAAAAGACAGTTTACGTCAGCCAAAATTTCGGTGCACCTCTACTTGCAGGTCTTTTTTTCCGGGGGGGGGGGGGGGGGGTGTTCCCCAGGGTTTACTACTGCTTTAAATCTTCCTCTGATTAGCCTTTAATTTAGACTAATCAGCCTTAATTAACGCTTTAATCGCCTCCATTTAATTCTTTTCCTGATGATTTTTTTTTGTTCACTTCTATTTCGTAAGCTATTAATTAAAATGTTTCATTTGCTTTGTTTGTTAATATTTTTACACCTTCAACATACATTTACACGTTTCATGTTGAAAAAAGTGCAAAATGGGAACAACATTTTTTTATTGCATTTGTAAGTATTTTTTTAAATCCTTTATACCATTGCTGACAGCTGAGGTATACACAAAACAGTTGCCGGTAGGTATCGGCGAGTACTAAAAAAACAAACAAAAAAAAAACAGGATAAGTATTCGTACTCGTAAAAAAAAAAATGGTATCGGTGCATCCCTAGTCATGGCAATGAAAGGACTGGCTTTGTTGCCATGGCAAAGAACAGATCTGTCCTGAAGGATCTGTGATATTGCCTTAACAAAGGATGGATTGGTACCTGTGCTGTGGCAAAATAAGAATTTGTCCCAATTTTCTGGAACATTATAGAGCTGCACTCTTGTAAATTATATTTTGGGTACTATGTATTAAGGTATAGTGCTAGAAGCTGATGATTAGTTTATGATTTTGGGCCCTAGCGCAGTTTTAATTTTCTTTGAAATTTGTCCCACTGCCTTGGCTAAAGAGGCAATGTTAGGTAATAGAGGAATAAAATACATTCCATGGTGAAAGACACATAGAGCCGTGGCTCGGTCCTCCCCCACTCTCTCCTCATTGGCTCACTAGCACAGGCTACTGTCACATCCAATGAAGAGAGGGAGTCCTGCGGCAGCCAAAGTTCTCATGCACATCACTGGAATGAGAGGGGGCTCAGTTGAGTATTAAGGGGGCTGTGGGGGAAGCAGCACAAAGAAGGTTTTGATGGGAAGATGGGTGAAGTCAAATACAGGGCTATCTTAGACGAATACCTGGTAGAGTCTGCAAAAGACTTGAGACTGGGGCAGAGCTTCATTTTCCAGTAGGACAGCAACCCAAAACTTTCAGTCAGAGCTAAAATGGAATGGTTTTGGTCAAAGCATATTCATGTTTTAGAATGGCCCAAAGTCCAGACCTAAATCCAATAGAGAATCTGTGGCAAGACTTGAAACCTGCAGTTCACAGATGCTCTCCGTCCAATCTAACAGAACTTGAGCTGTTTTGCAAAGAAGAATGGGCAAAAATGTCACTCACTAGATGTGCAAAGCTGGTAGAGACATCCCCAAACTGACTTGCAGCTGTATTTGCAGTGAAAGGTG
Source organism: Lithobates pipiens (assembly GCF_037356315.1). Lineage (NCBI taxonomy): Eukaryota > Metazoa > Chordata > Amphibia > Anura > Ranidae > Lithobates > Lithobates pipiens. The sequence goes on along the minus strand of NW_027507718.1, from coordinate 279,499,320 downwards.
GTTCTATAAAGTACTGATTCAGGGGGGGTGAATACAAATGCACGCCAAGCTTTTCACATATTTATTTGTAAAAAAAAATTGAAAACCATTTATCATTTTCCTTCCACTTCACAATTCTGTGTCACTGTGTTGGTCTATCACATAATATGCATTTATGTTTTTGGTTGTAACATGACAAATTGTGGAAAATTTCAAGGGGTATGAATACTTTTTCAAGGCATTGTACATTGTTTATTGAATTTTTGTTTAGCGGTTGGATCATGCCTTCATGTATTAATGCAAACTGATTTCTGTTAACTGATGCCAAACAGCTGAATCCTTAGTTGAAGTATATTTTGAGACAAAATTTAATCTCTTAAAAGATGGTGTACAGCAATGCATATTTTCTTTTGATCCACCCACACCTGCTGTGTTATACAGAGAGCCTCAGAAATGTAAAAACACCATTTAAATCCTGGAGTTTTGCTAAGTCCATGTCACGGCCCACTACCGGTCCAACATTAGCCTGCTATTAAATTAAACTGCAGACTTCTGTGAAAAACTTTAAGTCTAATGCCCTGTACACACGGTCGGAAATTCTGATGGAAAAAGTCAGATCGGATTATGTTGTCGGAAAATCCGATTGTGTGTGGGCTTTATCGGACTTTTTCTGTCGGAATTTCCGACGCACAAAGTTTGAGAGCAGGATCTAAAATTTTCCGACAACAAGATCCGATCGTGTGTAGACAATTCCGACGGACAAAGTGCCACGCATGCTCAGAATAAACTAAGAGACGAAAGCTATTGGCTACTGGCCCGTTTATAGTCCCGACGTACGTGTTGTATGTCACCTCGTTCAGAACAATCGGATTTCCCGACAACTTTGTGCAACCGATCGATGTGGCTGTTTCTTGTGCGAATAAAAACCTGACCTGTCCTTTGGATAATGCTCAGGTATTTAAGGATCCAACTGATAAGAAGCTGGAATCCTTATTGAAAGCCTCCTTTTCCATGGCTGGCGCTGTAGTGCAACCTACAGTCCCAACTGTGGGCTTGTGTCAGTTCCTCAAGGAACAGGTTAAGCAGATGCATGGCCTTCTTCCCAGTGAGGAAGTGGAGAATTATGCAGAAATTCCTCAAATTCTGTGTTTCATGATTGATACGATTTTGGATTCTGTCCAACAAGCATCTAGTTTTTCTCTCCTGTTGGTACACATGCGAAGGGCCCTATGGCTAAAATATTGGGCAGCTGAGCGGTCGTGTAAAAAATATTTGACTGGGTTCCCGTTTAAAGGGGAACGCTTATTTGGGGAGGACTTGGATAAATTCATCCAAAAGATTACAGGGGGTAAATCTACTCTCCTACAAATCAAAAAGAACAAACGTCCATCATTTAGGCGTTCTCTTTCTCCCGGAGCATCAAGCTCTAAGCAGTGGCGACGGCCTTCCCAACCTCCCTCTAGAGGAAAGGCCCAAGGTCACGCCAAGGGGCAGAAAAAGACTTGGGGGCGAAAGCCTGCTAAGCAGAGCTCAAAAGCTTCCTTGTGAAGGGGGCGCCCCCACTCGGCCGAGTGGGGGGGAAGGCTCCTGCAGTTTTCAGAAGCCTGGCGGGAAGAGATTCGGGACAAATGGGTAACATCCTCAATATCTCTGGGCTACAAGCTAGAGTTCCAGGAGAGTCCACCATCTCGCTTCCTAAGGTCAAGGATCCCCAAGGATGCAGTAAAGCAAAGACCGCTACTTCTGGCCTTAGATCACTTACTATCCCAGGGGGTGATAGTGGAAGTGGACCCAAAAGAACAGGGTTCAGGGTTTTACTCAAATCTCTTCACCGTTCCAAAGCCAAATGGAGATGTCAGACCAATCGTGGATCTAAAGGATATGAACCGGTTTCTGCACATTCGGTCTTTCCGAATGCAGTCAATACACTCTGTGGTATCTTCCCTGCAAGGGGGTGAGTTTATGGCATCAATAGATATCAAGGATGCATATCTTCATGTGCCAATATTTCCCGCACACCAAAAATATCTAAGGTTCGCGGTAGATCAGCCCCATTTTCAATTTGTGGCCCTGCCTTTTGGTCTCGCTATAGCTCCTCGAGCCTTCACAAAGATTCTAGACCCTCTCTTGGCAAACCTAAGAGCTCAGGGCATAACCGTGATAGCTTATCTAGACAATTTGCTACTCATAGAGCAGACAGTAGCGCTCTTGAACCACAGTGTTATCAAAACATTAGAACACCTGAAACACCTAGGTTGGATTATAAACCTAGAAAAGTCGTCCCTGCAGCCTGTTACCGGGTTGGAGTATCTGGGCATGATCATAGACACCGCTCAGGGCAGGGTGTTTCTACCAAGGCCAAAGGCCATGGCTATAGGGGCTCTGGTTCGCCTAATACTGAGCAGAAGGACTTCCCCCATTCGGCTGTGTATGAGACTGTTAGGGAAAATGGTCGCCTCCTTCGAGGCCGTTCCATTTGCCCAGTTTCACTCAAGGCCTTTGCAGAGATGCATCCTTGCAGCTTTGGAACAAGGAGCCCCAGGCTTTGGATCTTCCTATGTGTTTATCCACAGGGATACGCAGGAGTCTCATTTGGTGGTTACAGACCAAGAATTTGCTGAAAGGCAAAACTTTTCTTCCCCTTCCATGGAAGATTGTAACTACAGATGCCAGCCTGACAGGCTGGGGAGCAGTGTTGGAAGAGGTATGCACGCAGGGGAAATGGTCCGCGACCGAAAAGCTACTGCCCATAAATATTCTGGAAATTCGGGCAGTTTATATGGCCCTCATGGACTGGTCCTGCAGACTACAGGGTCACCCTGTTTGAATACAGTCCGACAATGCCACAACTGTGGCTTATATCAATCACCAGGGTGGCACCAAAAGTCTGGATGCACAGAGAGGTGAATCGCATACTTGCTTGGGCGGAGAGGCATGTCCCATGCCTTTCTGCAGTCTTCATTCCAGGAGTGGAAAATTGGCAAGCGGACTTTTTAAGCCGCCAACAGTTATGCCCAGGAGAATGGGCTCTACACCCCGACATATTTCAGACCATATGTCACAAATGGGGCACTCCAGACTTAGGCCTGTTTGCATCCAGATTCAACAGGAAGCTGGACAAGTTTGTGTCAAGGACAAGGGACGTACTTGCTCAGGGGTCAGATGCTCTGATAATTCCCTGGGATCGGTACAATCTAATCTATGCCTTCCCGCCATACCCGCTTTTGTTACGGTTCCTGGGAAGAGTCAAGAGCGAAATAAATTTGGTTCTATTGGTAGCCCTGGCTTGGCCCAGACGACCTTGGTACGCAGAGATCATAAAAAGGGCAGTAGGCAGGCCGTGGATCCTCCCTCTCCGGCCAGATCTACTCTTGCAGGGTCCAATTTACCATCCTGCTTTACACAGTCTGAATTTAACGGTTTGGCTGCTGAGACCCACATTCTGAAAGAGCGTGGACTCTCGGAGTCAGTCCTTTCTACTCTGGTCAATGCCAGAAAGCCGGCCTCCAGGCTTATTTACTACAAAATCTGGAAGGCATATGTTTCTTGGTGTGAACCCAGGGGATGGCATCCTAGAAAGTATGTCGTTAGCAGGAGCTTGGCTTTCCTCCAGTCAGGCCTAGAAATGAATTTGGCCGTAAGCACTATCAAGGTTCAGATTTCAGCCTTGTCGGTGTTTTTCCAGAAGCCACTTGCATAACATTCTCTTGTCCGGGCTTTCATTCAGGGGGCCATGCGGTTAAGGCCGCCAGTCAAACCTCCGGTATGCCCATGGGATCTGAATTTGGTTCTCTCGGCATTACAGGGACAACCATTTGAACCATTGCATCAGGCTTCGTTAGTTCTTTTGACTAAAAAATTAGTCTTCTTGATAGCCATATCCTCGGCTAGAAGAGTGTCAGGGCTGGCAGCTCTTTCAAGCAAGGAACCTTATCTAATTATTCATAAGGACCGAGTAGTGATGCGTCCTAATAGGTCCTTTCTACCTAAGGTGGTTTCGGGATTCCATTTGAATCAAGATGTAATCCTACCATCCTTTTTTCCAGATCCACAGCACGCAGAAGAAGAGTCTTTGCACACTCTAGATGTGGTAAGGGCAATCAGTATCTATCTCCAGGCAACTGCTGAGATAAGAAAGATTGATTGTTTATTTATTTTGCCAGAAGGCCCTAAAAAGGGCCAGGCGGCATCAAAATCCACTCTCTCAAGATGGATTAGACAAGTTATTCTTCAGGCCTATGGTGTAAAAAGGGAAGAGTCCTCCGTTTCAAGTGAAAGCGCACTCAACTAGGGCTATAAGTGCTTCTTGGGCAGTGTATTACCAGGCCTCCCTGGCTCAGATCTGTAAGGCTGCGACTTGGTCATCAGTCCACACATTCACCAGATTTTATCAGGTGGATGTCAGAGGGCAAGAGGATACCGCCTTTGGGCGCAGTGTACTGCAGGCTGCAGTTTAGTTCCTCTGGTCCATGGCGGTCTATAATTCTGATCTGTATCTCCCTCCTCTCAAACTGAGTATTGCTTTGGGACATCCCACTATGTAATGAAGCTCCTGTATCCCGTGATGTATGATCAAGAAAATAGGATTTTTATATACAGCTTACCTGTAAAAATCCTTTTCTTGAGAGTACATCACGGGACACAGATCTCCCGCCCTTCTTGGGTTTTACGTGGTTTCTTATTGCGTTGCTACAAAACTGAGGTGCCTCCCATATGGGAGGGGTTATATAGGGAAGGAATTCTCCTTAATTGGGGTTAGCCAGTGTCCAATCACCGAAGGTGCCTATATAACCCACTATGTAATGAAGCTCCTGTGTCCCGTGATGTACTCTCAAGAAAAGGATTTTACAGGTAAGCTGCAAATAAAAATCCTATTTTTAGTTTAAGTTTTGGATAGAGTGGAAATGGATTATAACACCTGTCAGTTGTTATTACTGTCTGTGCCCCCATTAACCACTTGACAACTGGGCACTTAAACAGCCCTCGTGACCAGACCAATTTTTCAGCTTTCGGTGCTTTCACACTTTGAATGACAATTACTCAGTCATGTAACACTGTACCCAAATGAATTTTTGTCCTTTTTTTCCCCACAAATAGAGCTTTCTTTTGGTGGTATTTGATCACCTCTGGGTTTTTTATGTTTTGCGCTATAAATGAAAAAAAGACCGAAAAATTTAGAAAAAAAAGCACATTTTTCTTTGTTTCTGTGATAAAATTTTGAAAATTATTTATTTATTTTAATGAATTTTGCCCACAATTTATACTGCTACATATCTTTGGTAAAAATAACCCAAATTAGTGGATATTATTTGGTCTTTGTGAAAGTTAGAGAGTCTACAAGCTATGGTGCTAATCATACAAAATTGATCACATCTGATGTACTGGTGGCCGATCTCATTTCTTGTGACCCGAACAAGCCAGGAAAGTACAAATACCCCCAAATGACCCCTTTTTTGAAAGTAGACATTCCAAGGTATTTAGTAAGAGGCATGGTGAGCTTTTTGGTGTTGTCATTTTTTCCCACAATTCTTTGCAAAATGAAGATTTTTATTTTTATTTTTTTTTCACAAAATTGTCATTGTAATAGGTTATTTCTCTCACATGGCATGTGTATACCACAAATAATGCCCCAAAATAAATTCTGCTACTCCTCCTGAGTATTATGATACCACATGCGTGAGACTTTTCCACAGCCTGGCCACAGAGAGGTCCAACATGCAGGGAGCGCCATGAGGTGTTCTAGGAGCATAAATTACACATCTGACTTGTTGACTACCTAATACACTTTTGAAGGCCCTGGAGCACCAGGACAGTGACACTGACGTGGCACTGATGACACGTGGCACTGATGACAGATGCCACTAATACGTGGAACTGATGGCACGTGACACTGATGACAGATGGCACTAATATGTGGCACTGATGACACATGGCACTAATACGTGGTACTGACAGATGGCACTAATACGTGGCACTGATGACAGATGGCACTAATACGTGGCACTGACACGTGACACTGACAGATGGCACTGATACGTGGCATTGATGACACGTAACACTGACAGGTGGCACTGATGACAGATGGCACTAATATGTGGCACTAATGACACGTGACAGTGATATGGCACTGATGACAGATGGCACTATGTGGCACTGATGACACGTGGCACTGATGTGGCACTGATCACAGATGGAATTATACGTGGCACTGATGACACTTATACATGGCACTGGGGACAGATGGCACTGACAGGTGGCACACTGGGGACAGATGGCACACTGGGGAGATATTTTACTTATGGCCGCTGCAGCCATTCATCTCTCCCTCCTCACACGCTGTCTGTGTGAGGAGGGAGAGCAGCGCTGAGAGATGATCTCATATGTTCACATATGTGATTGTCCGTTTACAGCAATCTGTGACTGGCTGTGTCCGGGGGACGTGGCCAGCACAGAACTTCCCCGAAGCGCGCTCGCAGGAGCGCGCATTGCGGAAGTAAACAGGAGGACGTCCAGGGACGGCCTCCAAGCAATTGGCGTCCGCTCTGCAGCCTTCTTTCGGCTATAGAGCGGACACCTAGTGGTTAAAGCAGACCTTCAGTCATTTTTTTTTAACTTTCCATCTATTAAATCTTCTGCCCTTGTTGTTTTAACTTTGGACAGTAAAACATTTTTTTCTGCCAGTAAATTTCTTATACAGTCCACTTCCTGCTTCTTGTCTGGTAAAAAAACCTAGGCTTATGACATCATGTTCTCTCTCTCTCTCGTGAGAGTTTGCCAGGAAGGGAGGGGGTGAGTCATAAGAGAGAGGAGAGCAGGCGGCCGGATTATCAGAGAGCGGAAACATCACTGTAACAGCTTACATTTCAATTGCCGTGTGTTCCCTGCACTCGCTGTCACATATAGCCCCTCCTCCTGGCCGCTGTACTTTGACAGACAGATCACTCATCCAACTCCGGGACATGTGACGTGTATCAAAGTACCTGGGCATGGAGGCGGGGTTGTATGTGACGGCGATCATTGGAAACACTCGGTAATTGAAATATAAGCTGTTACAGCAATGTTCCTCGGCGTAGTGATGTTCCGGCTGGCAATCCTCTACTCTCTTCCACTGCACTGGTAGGCTGCATTGATGGGCACAGGCGAGGCTCCATTGATGGGCACAGGCGAGGCTCTATTGATGGGCACAGGCGAGGCTGCATTGATGGGCACAGGTGAAGCAGCATTGATGAACACAGGTAGGCTGCATTGTTGGGCACAGGTGAGGCTGCACTGATAAAGTTGTTGGTAATATTTATTTTTATAACTTAATTCTGCAGAAAACCTTTAATTATCATTTCATTAGATAATTTATGAGGGCGTGTTTAGGGGCCGAATTATTGGTGGAGCAGGGTAGAGGTTCAGTGGGGCAACTGGTGGCGAGTAACCCTTGAGGCCTGGCTAGTAGCTCAGTACTTGAAATTTTGAGCCCTGACAGACAATCAGGTTGAAAGACACAAGTCCATCTAACTCAATCGATACAGAGCAGCGTTCTTACCCTAGGCACCTCTCCTGATTTTGAAATACAAACACTTCTCCCTCTCATCATCTATAATACAGAGATTAGCATTTCTTTATAGTTCACAGTAGTCTGTTGGGATATGTCTCTACTAAACTTTGCACATCTAGACTTTGCAATATTTGCCCACTCTTCTTTGCAGAACAGCTCAAGTTCAGTTAAATTTAATGGTGACCATTTATGGACAGCAGTCTTCAAGTCAGTCCACAGATTTTTGATGGGGTTTAAGTCTGGGCTCTGACTAGGCCATGCAAGGACATTCACGCATTTCTCCTTCGACCACTGTGCGGTATTTTTTGCTGTGTGTTTTGGGTCATTGTCATGTTGGAAGGTAAACCTTCTTCCCTTTGACAATTTTCTGGCAGAGGGCAGCAGATTTTCCTTTAAGAATTTAACAGCATTTTGCCATATCTATTTTTCCTTCTATCCTGACAAGTGCTCCAGTCCTTTCTGCAGAGAAACACCCCCATAACAGGATATTACCCCCTCTATGCTTTACTGTAGGAATGGAGTTATTTGGATGGTGAGCTGTATTGGATTTCCGCCAGATATATCGTTGGGGGGTTGAGGCCAAATAATTCAATATTAGTCTCATTTGAGCAGAACACCTTTTTCCATGTGGCCTCAGAATCTTCAAGGTGCGTTTTGGCAAAGCTCAGTCATGACGGCATGTGGTCTTTCTCGAGGAGTGGCTTTTTTCTTGCAACCCTCCCATACAAGCCACATTTGTCAAGAATATGCGATATTGTTATCACATGTACACAATGACCACTTTGTCATAAATTCCTGCAACCGCTTCAGAGTTGCGCCTTGGTAGGCTCTCTGACTAGTTTTCTCCTAGCTCTTTTATCAAGTCTGGAATGATGTCACGATCCAGGGAGGGTCTTTGTTGTACCAAATACCTTCAACTTCTTAATAATAGACTTTGCTGTGCATCTAGGCATTACTAAAGCCTTTAACATTTTTTTTGTATCCATCTCCTGACTTGTGCCTGTCCACAAATTTATCCTAGAGATCTCAGGCACAGTGCTTTGCCATCCATAGTTGTTTGCTTCAGCTGCACTACTAGGGACTGAAATGTTACAGGAAAGCTCTTTTCATGCTAAGCTAATCAAAATGACGACAGCTGACCACAGTTTAAAGTCAAATGGCTTTGTGTGTCATTGAGAAGGTGATTAGCTACACCTGATTGAAGTAATTTTTTTGGAAGGTGATGACCCTTTTTCCACCTCAGTGATTCAGTTTTTGATTTTTTTCTGACAAGCTGGTGTTATATCTTGGATGTTATAAGTTGCATGAATGAGTAAACACAGCTGGATAAAACAAAAACGGCGTGTCTTCATTTCAAGTTGCATGGCCATAAAATTATTTTAAAGGGGGCGATTCTTTTCTATACCCACTGTATATTCACTCATAAGTGATCAGAACACAACCCACTTGTGTACCTAAGGTTTTACAATGCTCGGGCCCATAACCCCTTATCAGGAGTCTACGATTATACACAGTGGGGTTGATTTACTGAGGCTGGATTCACACCTATGCATTTTTAGTGCATTTTGCAGATTTGCACTACAGAACGTGTTCCATAGGAAACCATGTTAAATGGACTGTAGTGCAAATCTGAAAAATGCAAAAAGCACTAAAACTGCATAGGTGTGAATCCAGACTAAAACTGGTAAAAGTGCAAAAACTGGTACAGCTGCGCATGGTAGCCAATCAGCTTCTAACTTCAGTTTGTTCAATTAAGTTTTAACCAAAAAACTGGAAGCTGATGGGTTCAAACCCAGTGTCTCCGTTGGCCTTGCAGCCATTGTAAAGGCGGTGAAGGTGTGAGATGAATATTTTGCCAGGCGTTTATTGCTTATTAGAAATCTTCTGCTTCTTATTGGTGAATTTTTCTCTCTCTTCCTGTCAGGAGAGGAAATGATAAATTCTCTCCAACAGAGACACAAACAAGAACAAAACACACATTACTAGCAGATTATGGAAGGGTTACAACTTCTGACAGTGTTCTCATATGCAGTTTGTGCCATCCTGCCCTGCTTACAACTGCTCCCCTAATTTATTGTATGGCTGTTAAAAGCACGAGTGAGGGAACAATGTCCCAAAAGGGGACACATACAGAACAAAGAACCACAACATCTTTCCCTAATCCAAAATGTAATAAATTGGCTTGAAATAAGAGCTCACTATATGCATACTTGGTTAAAATCAGTGACTTAGAAAGTTCTGGAGCCATTAGTTCAGAATTATACCCAGAGAAGTACTATTTTCAGAAAGAGAAGTCAGCAATGACTGCCTCCATATTTTTTCAGTTTCCTTTTAATTGATTGTGCAATAACCTCAAGCAATAGAGGCTAGTCCCTTCATTGCTCTCTGGATAAAATCCATCCATGCCGTTGAGCTCCCAGCCTTCTGCTGGTCAGAGACACTAATAGACTTTTCAAAATGTATACAATCTGGGAAAAAAGGGCAATTGCTGCACTTTAATAAAAATGAAGAATATTGTTATACACTAAATTAATTTACTGTAGAAAGAAGCACACTCTAGAAAAATACACATTGCATAATTTTAGCATGATCGCTTAGGCAGTTGTAGCCGTATTAGTGTCCCTGTAGCAGCAGAGCCGAGTACTGAACCTGATACCGTTTTTATTTGCACTAATGCCCCATACACACGGTCAGATTTTCCTACAAAAAAAAAAAAAAATGTTCGATGGGACCTTGTTTTCGGAAATTCCGACCATGTGTGGGCTCCATCACACATTTTCCATAGGAATTTCCGTCATACAAAATTTGAGATGTGGATTTCAAATTTTCAGACAACAAAATCCGTTGTCGGAAATTCTAAACGTGTGTACACAATTCCGAGGCACAAAGTTCCACACATGCTTGGAAACAAGCAGAAGAGCCGCACTGGCTATTGAACTTCATTTTTCTCGGCTCGTCAAACGTGTTGTACGTCACCGTGTTCTTGATGTTCGGAATTTCAGACCAACTGTGTGTATGCAAGACAAGTTTGAGCCAACATCTGTCGGAAAAAAAAGATGGATTTTTTTGTTGGAAAATCCTAACGTGTGTACGGGGCATTACAGCTAGGGCTCATTTACACTTGCTTCAAAATGTGGCATTGAACACACTTTTCTAAAGCCGAAAAGCCAATCACAGCGCCTCTCACCGATAAAGATAGTAGGCTTACAGTCCTGTTTACACATTATGTTTGCTTTGTTTCACAAATTATACCCCATGTTGCTTTCTTGGTGCTTCAAAGCATCTCCAAAACCTCCATAGTAGTCTATGATAAAAGCTGCAGGTGCTGTAAGCGAGCTCTGAGGGGCTTTTATTCAGCATTCGCTTTGCTTTGTTTTGGAGGTATTGCAGGTTTGGGATATCCCAGAATGCACTGGAAAACCAACAATCAAACTGGAAAGCCGTCAGCAGTCACCTCCAATTCATGTGTATATATTCTGGAAGGGTCTGGGGCAGACACCACATCTGGTGTGCAGCGTGGAGTAGCAGGAGGTGAGTGGGATCCGGACTAGATCGGAGCAACTAGCAGACAGCACACATTGTGTGCAACATGCAAACAATATAGCAGAAGTTGAGGGGGTACCAGAGAAAAAGGCCAGAGTGGCAGAGGATCAGCAGGGCTGGGGGACCAGAGCAGAACAAACTAGCAATGTCACACATGGTGTGCAGCATGGGAGCAATATAGCAGTAGGCGAGCATGGATCAGAGAGAGAGGAGGATAGGCAAACCAGAGGATCAACAGAACTGGAGGTTACTACTGAGCAGAGGATCAGCAGAGTTATGAGTTACTACAGAGCAGGGGATCAGCAAAGCTGGGGTTACTATTGAGTGGGGGATCAGACTGTTATGTATGCATATGTATGCATGTCGGGCTTTAAAGAGGAAGTAAACCCTGATGAGTTTACTTCCTCTTTCATTCCCTGCAAAGGCAAAGCATAATGGACTACTATGCATCACGTAGTAGCTCATTATGTGTCACTTACCTGCTGTCCCCTGTAGTCCGGCGCATCCATCTTCTCGGTGGGGTCTCGCAGCCGCGATGACGTCACTCCCGCGCATGCGCACGGGAGCCGACACGATCGAATTTTCTGCAGACAAAACCTTGGACTTTTGTCCAAAGGGGTGTCCTTGGATTTTGTCTTGCATACAAATGGCAAGGAATTGTCGGCCAACAAACACAAACGTACTGACTTACTATGTGTTTTTTCTAGCTCTTTCTGTTAATTTTCTGTTAGTAGAAGTTTGGCGAGTATTGATTTGCGCTTTTCATTTCATGCTTTTCAGTTCGTTTCTGAACTGCCGTTCATCAACCAGACATGTTGCGGAATCGGAGGAGATAATGTGTTATTTACTATTGGCCTTGGAATTATTGCTTTGACCCAAGTCTAGTCCAGAAACAGGAAGAGGAGGATTTCTTGGACCAACAATTGTTTGCTTTATTAATCATGACCAAATATGTCATATGCCTTTGCTGCGGGAGCTCCGGGAGAATAATCCGGATGATTTTCGGAATTATCTCTGGATGACGGATCCCTGCTTTCACCAACTCTTGGCATTGCTGAACCCCTATATTAAGAAGCAGGACACATGCATGAGACTTTTATTTTATCTTTTGGATGAATAATGATTTGATTTGGTATATTTTTGGATGCATAGAATGCAATTTTTGGTTAAAGGGGTTGTAAAGGCACGTGTTTTATCACCTTAATGCATCTAATGCATTAAGGTGAAAAAACACCTTGCAGTCACCAGTCCCCTTCCCCCGCCCCCCCCCCGTTTTACTTACCTAAGCACCGAATTTCCGTTGTCGTGTCCCTCTCTCCACAGGTTCCCAGCTCTTGATTGGATAGATTGATCACAGTGCAGCCATTGGCTCCTGCTGCTGTCAATCAAATCCAATGAGGCAGGGCCGAGTCCTGCATACAGCCTCTATTGACACCGAATGCTGGACTCGGGAGCACGCTTCTCCAAGGGGGTTATCTAATGTGGGGAGGAGCCGCAAGAGCCACCGATGGACCCCAGAAATGGATGTTCGGGGCCACTCTGTGCAAAACAAGCTGCACAGTGGGGTAAGTATGACATGTTTGCTATTTTAAACCAAAAAAAAAATTATCCTTTAGTATTACATAAATTTCTATTGGCAGATAGCATTTTATTTGTTTTCTTTTTTTTAACGCACAATAAAAAAATTGTGTAGAATAATACTTGCCTATATGTTTTACTTCAAATGACATTTTGAGAGTAGGCAGTTACATTTAAAAAAAAACAAAAAAACAAACAAACAATGTAAAATTAACAAGGGACACCAACATAGTTGTATTTTGATCTTAAAAACGACGGGATAATGGTGTTGTGGTAACTTGCACCCAAAGAAAAAATTAAAAATAAAGCATAATAATATTATTCTTGCTATCACTAGAAAAAAAAATTAGTTTGCAATAACTCCATCAGTATCACCAGCAAAGCAGCTTCATTATTATCCCAATAAAGAAGAGACCATGCACTGCATTTCGAGATATAAAATAATCTGCCGTATCACTAATGTTAGTTCTGCATTACAAACACTAGTTTACAAGACCGACCGCTTCTGGCTCATCCTTGCTACCGGGCATGCATGTTCGGACTTGTGTACACACGCTCGGAAAATCCGACAACAGACATTTGTCCATGGAAAATTTTAAAACCTGCCATCCAACATTTGTCTGCGGAAAATCCGACAAAAATTGTCTGAAGGAGCGTACATACAGTCTAATTTTCCGCCAACAGCCTGTTGCATAAAGACACCATTCCATCCAGTTCAACCTGAGTGAGTGTGGGCACGTGTTCAGAATTGTCCCTATCCCTGCACATTGTGTCTCATCAAGATGCACCTCCATAATATATTATTGATTTTTTAAGGTACCCATATAACACGGTCAATTTATGCAGCACACCACACACACACACACATTGGTCCCCACACCCAAGGAGCCCACAATCCAAGGTCCCCAACTCTAAGTCATATACTAGGACCCGGGCCAGAAGCCAATTAACCTACCAACATGTCTTTGGAGTGTGGGGCGAAACCGGAGTACCCGGAGGAAACCCACACAAACACAGGGAGAACATGCAAACTCCAGACAGGTAGTGTAGTGGTTGGGATTCGAACCAGTGACCTTTTTTTTACTGCTAGGCAAGAGTGCTACCCACTACACCACTGTGCTGCCTGCCATCACACATTTCCCATCGGAAAATCCGATCGTGTGTACAAGGCTTTAGGATCTAGTCACACAGAAAGGGTTTGTTATGCTCTGTAAACCATGTGTGCACTGTAAAGGGATGGTGCAATGCCTTTTAATTAGGGATAAGCACAGGTTAGGACCAAACCCAGAGGCTAATGCCCAATCAGCTGCAGCCAGGCTTTTCTCCACCCCGCAGATCCTTGTAACAGAGAGAATGCGTGTGACACCACTGACCTAATATGGGCACATTATGAGAACATTATTGTATGAATAACACTACAGCTAGTGCGAAACATCAGCAATTTTTCCTTGTTCGCTGTGTTTGTTGAGCTGTGGTGTGATTTTCCAATAAAAGAAAGTGGTTTTCTGAAGAGTGCGGCAGTCCAGAGCTTGTTTTTCATCTGTTGCTAGTGGTAATAGCCAGCACCTGTGGCTTCCCAGCCGAAGAGACAGTTTACAGCCTGCATGTGTGCTCCTGGAGCGGTGAGATCCCTTCTCGTTCATTGACAAAATGACATCATCTGTGGCCTGCGGGGAATGCCCTGACCGCTAATCTGGCCCCAGTGACAGATTGGTTCCTAAATTCAAACCAAATCTGTGCTCATCCCTAGTTGTAATGACGCATCACACTGTTTATTTGTATTTTTTCTATCTTTATTGAAATGACACAAAAATTTTTGCAATACGTCCTAGCGTCACATCATGTTGCACTGCAGAAAAACACATCCTTCTACTTTTTTTTTTTTGCCACCAACCCAGCACATTGGTGTAAACCAAAACAACAGGACATAAGGAGTACTGCCTTGTCTATGCATCGAGACAGTGTTTGGCACTGCCGCCTGACAAAGATGATGTGAATGGGCCCTTCATGTACACATCCTGAGGACATTTCTGGGGAATATCTGAATACACGGTGAGGTTGATTTACAAAAGGCAAATCCACTTTGCACTATATGTGCACTTGGAAGTGCAGTCGCTGTAGATCTGAGGGGAAGCTCTGCTTTATCATCCAATCACATACAAGCAAAAATGCTGTTTTTGATTTTCCTTGCATGTCCCCCTCCAATCTACAGCGACTGCACTTCCAATGCAGAGTGGATTTGCCTTTAGTAAATAGGCCCTAATGTACACCATTTTTCTGAGAGGAGTAGTAGACTATGATATTGATTGTGTAGTCCCTACCTGTGCTCCCTTGCTGTCAGTCAGTTCATGTTCCCTATACACGTTCTGCTCCAGGTCCCTCAGCCTCCATGTGCACACATACACTTCCTGGCCGGCTGTGCACACCTCTGTACAATCCCACCCTCAGCACAAAATCACTGACAGGTCACAGAAGAGAAGCACGTCTGCACCTAGACACACCATCCCGAGGACCTGATCCCAATAAGAACTCTACTCAGAGATTCTTCTTTTCCTGCTTACAAAGCAAGCGGAACGTTTAGCGCAGGCTGTGTTGATTGGGGAATGGGTTGTGGCGGACCCGCACCCGGAAGTCGCCTGTGATACTACAAGTGATATGCACTGTGCTGTACCGGCTGGGTAAGCTTCATTCTAACGATACCCAGCACTGACACATACGATGGGCTGCTGTTAAATAGATGTAGTTCTCTACTTAACCATTTGATAATAGTTGCTTGGGTGTCATGCTGACTTGTTCCTGGTCAGTGGCTTAGTGCTGAAGACAGGGCAAACATGAAAGCCAGGCAACTAGTATTTTCAGAAAGCAACCACCATGTTTTTATCTATGACAGTTTTAATTGAATATCCTGCTGGGGGATCAGTAGGGTGAGATCTCTTCATAGCCAGTGCTGGGCTTATTGGTTTTCTTCCCTCCTGTCACCATTTTTGCATGTACTTTAAAGCAGAAAGGCCTTGTTTACACTTGTGATCGGGGGTGGTAATGTTAGATGAGCCACATTTTTACCTCTCCCCTTTTAGCTGCAGAAACAACGAGCAAGGGGTGTGCCGTGCTGCTTTGCTTTGCAGCTGTAACAGATTCTAATCCCAGTCACACTCACTGGGACCCATTTAAGTGACTGGGACCCAATAGCCCAGCATTTAGGGCGTTAAACACAGGCAGTACACTACCACCTGTTAAATGCTCTCTGAAGAGCGAACAAAAGCAGATGTAAATGACTCCTAATACTTATCTGTTTCAATGGTCCCAACACCTACAAGGTTCATCACCAGGATCTTCTCCCCGTCTCTTTCCAAGTAAGTGCCAGGCATCGGACGCCCTGATTGGCCAGGGTGGGATCACTTCACTCCTGCACAGCTGCAAGGATGCTCTGTGAATAGGCAAGTTAAGTGTATTATATTGAAGAAGAGACAATAGGGATTTATTTACTGTGCACTGCAGTTGCTCTAGATCAGGGGTCTCAAACTGGCGGCCCTCTAGTTCAGGGATATGCCATTAGCAGACCTCCAGCTGTTGCAGAACTTCAAATCCCATGAGGCATAGCAAAACTCTGACAGCCACAAGCATGACTCCCAGAGGCATGATGGGACTTGTAGTTTTGTAACATCTGGAGGTCCGCTAAGTGCAGATCCCTGCTCTAGTTGTTTCAGAACTACAAGTTCCATGAGACATTGCCAAGGCTGACAGTTACAAGCATGACTCCCACAGGCAGAGGCATGATGGGACTTGTAGTTTCGCAACAGCTGGAGGGCTGCCAGTTTGAGACCCTTGTTTTAGATCTTAGTAAATAAGAAGCGCTGCTGATTTCCATCATCCAATCATGTACAACAAAATATGCTGTTGTTTTCTTTCCCTTGCATGTGATTGGGTATTCTTTGCAAAGTAAAGCTTTACCTCATTTACTAAGCTCTAGAGCAAGTGCACTTACAGTGCACAGTATATTTAATCCCATTTAATCACATATAATCAATCCCATTGCATGTGTCTTCTGCAATGAAGACACATGCATTTTTTTTATTTTTATTTTTTTTATACTTCAGATATGCTTTAACTTATTACAGTGCAGCTCTGGGAATTAAGCCCCATACACACTATCAGATTTTCTGCTGATTTTTTTCCTTCAGATTTACCAAAACCATGTAGTGCAAGGGCCTGCCTGACTGCATACAACTTGAAACCCCTAAGGTTTGACCTCATATTATATGGTTTTGGTAAATCTGAAGGAAAAAATCAGCAGAAAATCTGATAGTGTGTATAGGGCTTTAGAAAAAAAAAAAAAAAAAGCTACCTTTGCAGAGGGTTCCCCACAATGCAATAATTATATGCTTGTTAATAAAGTTCATGTTTCCTGTGACTTTAAATAGAGTTGAGCCTCTTCATTAGTAAGTGGTGCAGCCACTCTGTGCGCTATATCACACTAGTAACATCAGCTACACAGTAGGAGGCACTGTGTTTCATAGCAGTATGGGTACTAAATCAAGTCAGACTGAATGCTTCTCAGCCATTCATGCGAAGCCTTGTATTTTTATCAATGAATGCAAGGCTTCCTTTGATTGGCTGAGATGAAGATTGTGATGTCACCCACCTAACTTTTCAAAACGTTTGAATTGTATTGTGCTTGAGCAACACAAGTACTCATGAAAATACTTGGTATTGGCATCAGTTCAATCCTAATATTCAGGATTATCTGTTTCTTAAGGCCCCTTTTACACAGGCATTCCATATGTTCATTTATCGTCCACCCATTGATGGATGAAAAACGTCATCTGCTGACATCCACTAACATGCGTCTCTGCCAAGCTCCATTTTTTTATAACAGAAGAACCCCCTATATTTTCATCCGTGAAAAAACTGAAGGGACGAAAAACGGATGTTAGCGGACGATCCACTTACATCAGATCTGCTGACATTTGTTTTTAAACCCCTTTTTAAAATTTTCCCTCATTAAATACACTGTATATACCTGGTTGCTAAGGACGGGGCTGATTGTCGCGTCCTTAACAACCATTGAGTCATCAGCTGTCAGCTGGGTACCCCGCTGACAGCTGAATGTAAAAAAAAAAAAAAACAATTGCCAGCTAAAATAAAAAATTGTGAAAAAAAAGTTTTTCCGTACTAGGCCCTTCGGGCATAGGACCCCCCCCCCCCCCCAAATCCATACCAGACCCTTATCCGAGCATGCAGGCCAGGAAAGGGAGAGGGCGATCGAGCCCTCAACATGGGGTAGTGTATTCTTTGGGGCAGGGGGGGCTCTGCGCCGCTCACCCCAAACACCTTGCTCCCATGTTGATGGGGGACAAGGGCCTCTTCCTGACAACCTTGGCCGGTGGTTGTCGGGGTCTGCGAGCGGGGGTCTTATTGGAATCTGGGGTGTGAATCTATGCAAGAGATGGTTTTTGACAATTCCTTTATTAATAGCTCTGTCCCGGTGCCTCCCTGTCCACCGCTGTCTTCTCCTTCCATCTCTCCCACTGCCTTCTCTCCCGCCACGTCTTCTCCTGCTGCTGTCACTCCCGGTGCCCTCTCTCCTGCCGCTGTCTTCTTCCTGACCGCCGGTTACCCGCTAAAAAAATGTAAAAGTCACTGTTCTTCTGTTGCCATCTTCCCCCTGTTGTGTTGGGGTCCACTGTCTGGCATCAGGTGACATCACCTGGAGAGCCGTGCCCCCTGTTATGTTCAAAGGACAGGCTCTCCGGGTGACGTCCTCGGATAGCCATGCCCCATGGCTATATAACCGATGCTATACAGCAGACGAAAACACAACGGAGGCAGACGGCAACCGAATATCGGCTTTTTAATTTTTTTTAGTGGGTGACAGCAGCAGGGGAAGATGATGGCGGGAGAGAAGGCACCGGGAGAGATGGAAGGAGAAGACGGTGGAGGAGAGGGCGGCACCAGGAGAAGACTGAGCTATTAATAAAGGAATTGTCAAAAACCGGCTCTTTTGTCTTATTTATTTTAACTTTTTTTACATTTCTACTATGTAACTGCCGTTTTGGTGAATGTCTAGGGATAGTATGTACCCGATACCCTCGCATGGGGGGGGGGGGGATCTGAGGGCCCCCTTGGTAAAGCTGTCATAAATTGGGGCTTTACCCTTGTGTGTGGGGAGCCTGTGGTGCTTTCTTGCATGTGTTTTTCTCCTTAGGAGTTAAAGCTTAGGTCCTCCTTTTAAGAAAAAATAAATCCTTTCAGAACTTTTTCCACCTTTAGGCTGGGTTCACACTGCTGCGGGGGGAGATCCGGATGTGATTTGCACTGCAAATCACATCCGATCTCCGTAGCGATGCGAGTTCAGCCATACAGATAGTATGGCTGAATTCGCATCGCTCCCGCAGCAAACTCGCACTGGACCCTTTTTTTGGTCCGCAACAGAATCGGATCGCATGGGGGTTCACACCATGCGATCCGATTCCTGTGCGAGTCGGCAGATCGCACTGCGATATGCGGACGGATCTGGGGGTGTCATTAACATATCATTGACACTCCCAGCCGTCCGCATAGGGCAGTGTGAACTGCCGGCGGGAGTAATGCGATGCGGGAAAACGCCGCGGATTCGCAGCGCTCCCGCATCGCAGCGGTGTGAACCCGGCCTTAATGTGACATATAAACTGTACATCTCAGTTAAACAACAAACTGAAATCTTTTAGGTGGAGGGAAGTAAAAAATAAATAAAAATATGGTTGCATAAGTGTGCACACCCTTAAACTAATACTTTGTTGAAACACTTTTTTGATTTTAATACAACACTCTTTTTGGGTATGAGTATCAGCTTGTCACATCTTGACTTGGCAATATTTGCCCACTCTTCTTTGCAAAAACACTCCAAATCTGTCAGATTGTGAGGGCATCTCCTGTGCACAGCCCTCTTCAGATCACCCCACAATCGCATTCAGACATGGAATCTGGCTGAGCCATTCCAAAACTTTTTTTTTTTTTTATCAGATTTTTTTTATTTAGATTTATCAAACATACACAACAAGAGATTGAGGAATTCAATTTGCATACAGAATTATACAAAATAAAATAATTGTTCCAAGTATGCGTTTCCAGCAACGAGCATGATATGCATAAGAACCTCAATCACTCTCCCTCTCCCTCCCCTTCAAACAAAGGAAGGGAATACACATAACAAAATAGAACAAAATGAGAAACAGATAAACCGCTTCTATATGTCTAGGCACCATGAAGATATAGCTACATTACTTAACCACTTCAGCCCCGGAAGGATTTACCCTCTTCCTGACCAAAGCATTTTTTGCGATTCGGCACTGCGTCGATTTAACTGACAATTGCATGGTCGTATGACGTTGTACCCAAACAAAATTTACGTCCTTTCTTTCCCACAAATAGAGCTTTCGTTTGGTGGTATTTGATAACCCCTGTGGTTTTTATTTTTTGCGCTATAAACAAAAAAAGGCAGACAGTTTTGAAAAAAAAAACAATATTTTTTACTTTTTGTTACACTAAATATCCCCAAAAAAATATAAAAAAAAAAATTTCTTCCACAGTTTAGGCCGATATGTGTTTTTCTACATATTTTTGATAACAAAAAAATTGCAATAAGTGTATATTGATTGGTTTGCACAAAAGTTTTATAGCGTCTACAAAATAGGGGATAGATTTATGGCATTTTTATTATAATTTTTTTTTTTTTTTTACTAGTAATGGTGGCGGCAATCTACAGGTATGCCCTTTTGCCTGCCCGTGCCATTCTGCGGATGTAAATTAGCTTGTGGCAGTCGGCAAGCGGTTAATAATACTGATAAATCCAGTAATAGTTGATATTCCATATTTAGTAAGAGTACAGCATCCAAAACTATATTGCACCAAGCCTGAGGAAACTCTTCCACCAAAGATTCTGTTGCGAACTAGGTGCAGTGGGGCAAGTCCCAGAGTGTCTAACCTTGCACCCCAAATTTGTTCAAATTTTGTTGAGCTCATTCCAAAACTTTGATCTTCTTCTGATGAAGCCATTCCTTTGTTGATTTGGATGTATGCTTTGGGTCATTGTCATGCTGAAAGATGAAGTTCCTCTTCATGTTCAGCTTTCTAGCAGAAGCCTGAAGGTTTTGTGCCAATATTGTGTGGTATTTGGAACTGTTCATAATTCCTTCTACCTTGACTAAGGCCCCTGTTCCAGCTGAAGGAAAACAGCCCCAAAGCATGAGGCTGCCATCACCATGTTTCCCTGTGGGTTGGTGATGTGCAGTGCTGTTTTAACGTCAAACATATCTTTTGGATCTATGGCTAAAATATTCAACCTTGGTTTCATCAGACCATAACACATTTTCCCACATGCTTTTGGGAGACTTTAGATGAGTTTTTGTAAAATTTAGCCAGGCTTGGATGTATTTCTTGGTCAGAAAAGGCTTCCATCTTGCCATTTTTGAGATTGTTGTCACATGTACCACACAGCCAGTACTTGTCAGATATTCCTGCAGATAATTCCTGGCACATCAACCTTAACCTGAATTTTGCAGTGGCCATGCAGCATTACCAATTTTTTTCCCTTGATTTCATCTGTACACTGCACTTCAGGTTTTTATCAAGGTCCTAGTCCCTGTTTTTGCTCTGCTTTGCCCCTAGGACATCCTCATCGTGGGATACCCAGATGACTGAATCGTGAGTGCAGGCTCTTTCATTCAATATCCTTGAAAATGTCCAAACCCAAGTTTTGGTGGATCTTAAATCTTCAGAAGCCAGCTCTGTAACCATCTCATCACTTGAATTGTCTAACCCTGGTCCTTAATCTGGGGCCCTGTCCAAGGTTTACATTACACAGAACAAACTATGGCTCGGATGATGGGCTCTACAGACCTGGAGCCTACCAACCGTCTGCTTTTGCATGATTATTCTGGGCTTAATGGTAGCCTCCCTTGATGCAGTCCCAAATACCTAATATCATCCCAGGTTGTCGCAGCTCAACATTGTAGCAGCAAGAGACAGGCTGGCTTAATCTCTGAAATGATGTGTTCTCCTGACTCACAAACCAGACTTGCCCTGACCTGGTGGATCATGAGTCCAGCGCTGAAGTCAGGGAAAACCTTCCTCCTACTGGTCTTGAAGATCCCCACGATGGATGCCAGCCTAACAGGCTGGGGAGGAGTCCTTGATACCCTCTTGCTGCAAGGAAGTTGGAAGCTCATCTACCAATATTCTGGAGCTCAGAGCGATTATGTAAAGCCTTCAAGGCTGGTTCCCTTGTCTATAAAGCCATCTGACCAGGATTCAGCTGGACAATGTCATGACCATGGCTTACAACCATCAGGGAACACCAGAGGTCTCGCAGCTCAAAGAAAAGTGGATCTGAATCTCAGGTTGGCAGAATGTCACGTTCTAGCCCTGCCAGTTATGCACACCCCAGGTGTGAAAATTAGCAGCTAGACTTCCTCAGTCACCAATGATCTCCAGGGTGTGGTCTCTTTACCCCGAGGTATTTCAATACATCTGCTGTAGTTTGGGCACACCAGACATGGACATTCTGGATCTCAGGCTCAACAATAAACTGAGCAGGTTTTTCTCCAGGTCCAGGGATCCTCTAGCACAGTGTATGCACTGGTGATTCTGTGGGATTAGTTCAACTTTATCTATGCCTTTCCTCCTCTGAAACTATTTCCTGGCCTGCTCCACAGGATTGAGCTGGAGGACATTCTAGTAATTGTCATCACATCAGACTGGCCCATACAGATGTGGTACTTGGACCTTACTAGGCTCCTGGCAGACTCTCTGGGTGCCTTCCCAGATTATCCAGATCTTCTGTCCCTGGCCTGGCTGCTAAAGCTCAGGTCCAGGGGATAGGGATTGGTCTGAGTCAGTTAGCCCTACATTTTTAAAGGCTAGGATATCAACAAATCTTGTCTTTTCTCCTGTCTGGGCCAACACTTGGCCTTGAGTACCAACAAATTTGAACCATTTAAATTTCTGCTTGCCTTTCACTCCTTAGTGAAGGACTGTATACATGGTGTCACTCACATTATTCATCCTGTACGTCCCCCAGTGACACCATAGGATCTCAACCTGGTTCTTTGAGAACACCAGGAATATTTCTCTGTTTACTTTTACGCACAAGGTTGCCTTCTTCGTTACCATCCCATAAAGCAAGTTTCTGAGTTTGAGCTTTAACCTGTAAAGACCTCTTTCTTGTCCCGCACAAGGCTGTTTCTTTTTTTCACCTTAACCAGAACATTGTTCTTCTTTTGACTTTGTCTTGCTCTACAACACTGTTAGGAGATTTCCCTCCATTGTCTGGATGTGGTACACACTGAGTCTATCTCTCAACTACAACTCCCCTCAGTCTGATTCTATCATTCCTGAAGGTCCCTATAGGAAACAGCATGTTTCTCTTTTCACGGTTGCCAGGTGGGTTCAGTGACTCATCACTCCAGCTTATAGATGTAACTCCACTTTCATAGAAAGATCATAGCAAATAAAAAAAGTAATAATAATAATATAGCAAATCTAATTGTTAAAGAATGTAAATTGAATTTTCAGGGGTAACTCTACTTTTGTGGGCAAACAATATTGTGTGTATGTGTGTATATATAATATTATAATATATATATTATAAAAAATTTCTGCACAAGTCATATTGTAATTGAATGTTATTAAAAATCACCTTTCCTTTTCAATCTGCAGCACTGTCATTTTTGTAAAATTCAATGCAGTGCGGCAACCTAGAGACCTCCTTCTGTACACCATTGGTGTCCAGAACACCTCCAGAAATTAAATTTCCTGCTTATGTGATTGGCTCACTGATTTTCCCAAAACTCTGCACTAAAATACATGTCACATTTTAGGCATCCTCTGCAAAAAAAACAAAAAAAATAACATTTTTTGGTGAGATGCTCCCAAAGGGTTAATCACTTCTAAAGGGATTCTGACACAATTTTCCTCATTAGAACATTGCAAGTGCATGAGTTGACTAATAATGAAAAAAAGTCACTCCCATTCAGAATTAATATCTAAAGACACAAATCGAATCAAATGGCTACAGTGAGGGGAAAAAAGTATTTGACCCCTGTAACGGATCCCCATCGCACTCCGCTTGAGTGCTTCCGTCAGCACACTGCTTCCTCCGATCTGGACCTTCAGATATCAGATTTTGTAATTTTGTATATTGTAAGAACCAGATGATACCAGCTCAGTTACAAAGCTGGACATGACGTGTTTATTGAAACACATGTAATAACAGATATCCACTCAGGGACAATGCCCCCTCCCTTGGATTCAGGGCTTGGTAAACTGTCCAATCAGCAGTGAGGAGCACAAATACAAAAATATATCCCATAATACATTTCTCATAAAGACACAAATAATAGAACAATTGAATACAGCCACACCCCAAACGACCCCAGCAAAGAGTCCAGCAGCATGAGAAAACACACAATATATACATATATACAACATTCCAGTGTGGCTGTACAGCGAGCCTGACTAGCACAGATCAGACTGGGGTTCTGTCACCCTGTGCCCCTAATGGACACAAGGTGATTTACACATAGGAGGGGTGGGGGGAGCTGGACAAGGAGGCTCCAGTGCTCTTCAAGGTAAGCTGGGTTCCACAAGCCTCCCACCCAAAGTGACAATCCCCTGCTGATTTTGTACTTTTGCCCACTGACAAAGAAAAGATCAATCTGTAACTTTATTGGTAGGTTTATTTTACCAATGAGATAGAATAACAACAAAATATGCAGAAAAACGCCTTTAAAAAAGTTATAAATTGATTTGCATTTTAATGAGTGAAATAAGTATTTGATCCCCTATTAATCAGCAATATTTATGGCTCCCAGGTGTCTTCTATACAGGTAATGAACTGAGATTAGGAACACTCTCTTAAAGGGAGTGCTCCTAATCTCAGTTTGTTAACTGTATAAAAGACATCTGTCCACAGAAGCAATCAATCAATCGGATTCCAATCTCTCCACCATGGCCAAGACCAAAGAGCTGTCCAAGGATGTTGTGCACAAGATTGTAGACCTGCACAAGGCTGGAATCGGCTACAAGACCAGCGCCAAGCAGCTTTGTGAGAGGGTGACAACAGTTGGTGCGATTATTCGCAAATGGAAGAAACACAAAGTTACTGTCAATTTCCCTGGGTCTGGGGCTCCATGTAAGACCTCGCCTCGTGGAGTTTCAATGCTGATGAGAACGGCGAGGAATTGGCCCAGAACTACACGGCAGAATCTTGTCAATGATCTCAAGTAGAGCTGCACAATTAATCGTTAAAAAAAACGTGATCTCGATTTAACCCCTCTGACGATCTCTATTGCAGAGTTTGCCGATTCTTTCATATAACAAGTGGAGAGACTTATCTGCTCACTCAGCTGTCAAAAGAAAACATCTTGGCAGTCTGCCAAGTTTTTAATGTGAAACATTGTAACTAACTCTTCCTAGATGAAAGGGATAAACTTCTGTGTGTAAAGAAAAAATCCAGGCAGTCTTCCAGGTTTTTATTAAGTGTAAATGCAGGAAGTTTAACCACTTTTTCTAAATCTTTTTCTGACACTTGTTTCTTAAGTTAGAAAATTTCTTGGAACCTCCAAACATTATATATATTTTAGCAGAGACCCTAAGGAATAAAATGTCTATTGCTACAATATTTTATGTCGCACTGTATTTGCCCAGTGGTCTTTCAAATGCATTTTTTTGGGAAAAAATACACTTCAATGAATAAAAAAAACAAAAAGAACGAAACAGTCAAGATAGTCCAATTCTTTTTGTTTTAATTTGAAAGATGATGTTACACCACAAGAATCGTGAGAGAATCGTGATCTATCTTCTAAGCAAAAAAACCTGTGGGCCCAGGCATGGAAAGACAAACAAACACTGGGGCTATGGGAACAAGTATAACATTGGTGTATTGTTGTCTAAGACAGATAGTGTGTGTATAGTTCAAAGTATATGTAAGGCCTCTTTCAGACCTACGGATCCGTTTTTACTTCTCCGCTTGCTCAGCGGGGATCGCTCCATTGATCCCCGCTGAGTCGGCAGATGACAAGTCCGCCTCTGCACTTTGTGCAGGGATGGACCTGTCAGAGCTCCGCTCTCCCCTATGGGGGGATCAGATGATTATGGACCGCCTGTTAGTTTTTCATCCGATCGGCTAGATGGATGAAAAATAGGGTTTGCATCCGTTTGGATTTTGCGGATCGGATCGTGACAGATCGGATTCAGCGGACATGTCACCGATGACATCCGACGCTCTATGGACCTGCATGGAGCGCCCGTTCAGATCCGCCAAAAAACTGACAGGCATATCTGAACGGTCCACACATGTTAAAGGGGCCTTGGGAGGATAAAGAGAACTTACATTACTATGTTATATGCTTTAAGGCAACATTGTGAATAGTCAAGGATTTTAATATTGTTCAAAGTGTATTTTTGTAAATAAAATGTATATATATATTTTTTTTTTAAATACGTGGTTAGTTTTGTGCCTATAAAGTCCATCATCCAATCTTTTCTTCCAATTTCTTCAGTGTTGTCACATGAAAAGATATAATAAAATATTTACAAAAATGTGAGGGGTGTACTCACTTTTGTGAGATACTGTGTATCTACAGAGTCTTGGTTTCTCTCTAAAAAGTAAAATGTCCCGTAGCTGTCTCCTGCCCCGTTCTTCTTCTGTTATCGGCCTGATAACTTCTGACAAGTTCTCCGTCGCATATGATAAAAGCAGCCTGAGTTTGGGGAAGATGCTATAATAGATTAGCACAGAGCTGAATGATTCAGCAAACAGAGCTGAAAGTCTCTACCTATGAGGGGAGGGGGGATGTGTACATCCACTTTAATGTACTCCAAGAAAAGGATCAAAGGTTAAGTAAAATATCTTCTCTACGCAATGCATATACTGCTGCACAAACTGTTGGCGCTATTTAAATCCTGTATTTCATATTATAATTTCCTGAAAACATTGCAACACACTGCCTCATTACACCTCTAAAGAGCCCTCACCCCTGATGCAAGCTGTGGCCTGTGCTCTTAAGAGGAATTTTTGTATCTGGGGTGCCCTATGTACAGAGTGCAGGATTCAGGAGTACCCTATGTACAGAGTGCAGTTCCAGTAGTGGCCTATGTACAGAGTGCAGGCTTCAGGAGTGCCCTATGTACATGGTGCAGTTCCAGGGGTGCCCTATGTACCGAGTGCAAGATTCAGGAGTGTTTTGTGATCAGAGTTCAGGGGTGTGCTGTGTATAGAGTGCAGAGTTCAGGGGTGTGCTGTGTATAGAGTGCAGAGTTCAGGGGTGTGCTGTGTATAGAGTGCAGGGTTTAGGAGTGTGCTATGCACAGCGTGCAGCCACAAACCCACCCACCCCTACAAAGCATCCTTGCATCTCCCTCTCATACCTGGCCCGGCTCTAGTACCTCCCTGTATAGGCAGCTCTGCCTTGCAGGGAGATAATTCTCTCTCGCAGTTTCTGGAGATCTGTTTCTGCTGTTCTCTGCCATGAGTGTGTGCAGGGATCTGTTAGAACTAGAAGCCACTGAGTGCAAAGCTATCTCTTGTAAAAACAGTAGGCTTCTGTGTTTACAAGTGATAGTGGGAGCGGAGTGCGAGAAGCAGAGGTGGTGGAATGGAGTTGCGCCATGCTGTGACTGCAAAAATTGATGGGAGGGCCACATGACAATACCTGGCAGGCCAGATTCTGCCCATACAGTATGTGGGCTAGATCATGCTGAGCATCCTTTAGCCAGGAAATATAACAAGCTGTATCTGACTCGCTGCAGCTTCTAATGCACACTGAGAGCTTCTCCCAGTGTGCAGTGAAATTGGATAAAGCAATTTCAGTACAGGAGAGGAGCCAGTACAACTGGGCAAGACTGAAGGTAAGGTTAAAGTTTTTAGCTTTCAAAAAGATAGGCATCCGCTGCAATTCTCTAAGGTGCACTGGCAAGCTCTGTTCTGGAATTTTCTCTGACTTCTGCTCTTTATTCTTGTAGGTGAGCAAACATGGCAGCGGTTATAAACACTGAGCTGGATCCAGTTTTCATAAAAGCACTCAGTTTTCTTCACTCTAAGAGCAAAGACTCTGCTGAGAGACTGAAGGCTTTACTAGATGAGTCTTTGTGCAAGGGCCTCGACTCTGGCTATCGACTGCCTCAAAAGGTAAGATACATGGATTCAATCGATTTATGGCAGCTTACCAAGCATTGTATTTTGGATACACTATGGAAGAAAGTAGAAGAGGTTAAAGTGTGAACTAAATTACCCATTTGCTGATTCATATGGAAGACCTTGTTCCCCCTGAACTTCCTTCATAAATTCTTTTCCCAGTGAAAACAGTGAGTGATGGTTAAAGCCCAGCTTTGGGAAATCTGAAAATTCCTCCTTGCAGAGGAGCTGCACCTGCATTGTAATGGTTAAAGCAGTAGTAAACTCTGTGAGGGGAAAAAAAATAAAAAATCCAGTCCCCTTCAAGCTAATGTTATAATGTGCTAGTACGCATTGCATGCTAGCACAAAATGAAAGACTTGCCTTTAAAGCAAAGCCCTCTCACTGTCACCTCTAAAAGGGCTTCAATTTGCACCTGGTCTTCCTTACGGGTTCGCAGGCTCAGGCCGCTTGAAAGGTCAAACCGCGACAGATGGGGCTACTCCCCTGACAGATGGCGCTTCCCTTTGCTTTGGCAGTGGACCATCCCTAAACCCCTTGGCACTGACATAACACAAATTTGTGGCCATACTGGACTGGACTTTTTTTCCGTGGGGGCGCATATTTATGTATCTCCCTGTGTGCTGGATGCCGGTCGATTCTGGGTCACCTGATTGCTGTGATAGCCTCTGATTAGCTATCTCAGTGAATGAAGCCGGCCCCAGTGTTTACCCTCTCTGAATGGAGGAGAGAGATACATTGTATCTTTCTATGTCCTTGTAGAGAGGGAAAAAAGAAAGAGGGGAAAAAAATAAATACATTTAATAAAAAAATTGAATGGCAAAAAAGTTACCTAGGTCAAGGTTTGATCTAGGTCAGGGACAGGATTTTTATTTTTTTTATTTTTTATTAATGTCAGTGTATTTTAGGTAAGATTAAAAAAAAAAGCACATTGCACACTATTGTTTCTGGGCTGTACTACGGGTACAAACAACAAATAAAATGCACATATGTGGCATTGCTGCATTCATTAAGAGCAGGAGAATTTATTTCTTTATTGTACATCACGGGACACAGAGCAGCCATAGTAATTACTATGTGGGTTATAGGCCACCTTCAGGTGATGGACACTGGCACACCCATACAGGGAGTACCTCCAGTTTTTTTGCCAGTGTCTAAGGTGGATGTAAAAGGAAATGAGGATGCCTCCTTTGGGGACAGTGTACTGTGAGCAGAAGTATATCCTCATGTCTGATGGCAGCTTGTTTTTTTTATTTATTTATTTATTTTCTTCTGTGTTTCCCTCCCCTCAGATGCCATTTGCTTTGGGACATCCCACATAGTAATTACTATGGTGCCCTGTGTCTGGTTGATGTACAATAAAGAAAATAGGATTTTTATAACAGCTTACCTGTAAAATCCTGTTCTTGGAGTACATCACGGGACACAGAGGTCCCTCCCCTCTTGTTGGGTTACTTATTGCTTTGCTACAAAAACTGAGGTACTCCCTGTATGGGATGGGGTTATATAGGGAGGGGTTTCCTGTCTTGGGTGTTCCAGTGTCCATCACCTGAAGTTGGCCTATAACCCACATAGTAATTACTAAGGCTGCTTTTTGTCCCGTGATGTACTCTAAGAAAAGGATTTTACAGGTAAGCTGTTATAAAAATCCTATTTTTGAGTTGTTTTTTGGTGGAAGGTTATGGTAGTAGCAAGAAATATACAGCTTTTTTTTTTCTTACTTCTTTGGGACAGTTTTCCTTTGATAATAAATAAGGGGATATCCATTACCATTTACCACCATATGAAAGCTCAATTTGACGTAAAAACGAAAACAAAAAAAAAAACGCAAGATATGTACAGTTTTACTAACACGTGTCAAAGTAAAAAAATTAGGTTTAGGCATTAAGATTTATTTTACCCTTATCTACAAAGGGGTTAATGTTATCACATCCAGTACAGTGCTATGGACCCTACATTAGTCTTGATGATATTGGGACCTTAGACAACAGGAGCATGGGAGAAAAAATACTGCAGGGACCAGTCTAGCAGTACAGAGGATCTGATAAATAAATCCTCTTTTTTTTTTTTTTTAATATGTTCTCTATGGACCTAAATGGGCAGTTAACCCTCGCAATGCAGGCGCGGAACCACTACACGGAGGAATCTTCACGTTCCCAGGGAGTAGGGCTTTAAGCCCAACTCTAGTCAAAACCCTTTTTTTTTTTTTTTTTTGTTCTGAATAGAGCAGAGGAGAGTAATAACTTCTGCCATGTTTTAAAGTCTGCCTTTTGCTTTTACTGAGAAGTTTTTTGTTAGAATTGAAATAATGTGAACCCATAAAAGAGATCCCTGTATTCTGTATGGTATCTGTCAAATATGCAGGAAAATGGGTAAAGTTTCCTTCACTCCTGACAGTCTCTTGATTATCCATATGTAGAAATGCTTTCAGGGTCACTGGGTAGATCCTTTCTGAAGAGAATTAGCTGACTTGCGTTTAGATATGTCAATGAATGTAAAAGTAACTGAGCCCATGCACCGTTTGCTCATCCATTAGTGCAGTGATTCTCAACTAGGCTTCCTCCAGAGGTTGCTAGGGGTTCCTTCAGCATTGGGCAATCTCTGCCTCTCAGATAAGTTCCCACTGATACCATTGATCTTTTTTAGCTATCTGTAAGGAGGGAATTCTTCCCAATGACCACAAGCGTAAGGACCATTCTTCCTACTGACCATCACACTAATGTATCATGAGATGTAGATTTCTAATTTTTAGCAGGGGTTCCCCGAGACCCGAAAACTATTTCAAGGGTTGAAAAGGTTGAGAAAGGCTGCATTAGTGGCTTATAACAAACAGTACACAGCATGTTAGAAAGTTTAGTTTTCCCTGCAGTGGACTTCTGTTTTTTGCTACTGGATCTCCGGTCTAGTCTGTAATATGCTTTTCAAATGCCATGAACAAAGGTCTCCAACTTGTGATGGAGCATGTGATGTTGGCATTGAACGGATTAACTTTTTCTGTGATGTCACTTATCCTTCCTTTGTGCCTGACACAAATCTAAGTATTTTGCTGGAAATTGAAGTAACGCTGAAAGGAGACCTTTTCTGAGATAAGTGTAATGCCCACTGGCCTTAATCAGCTGATTTGGCCTATTCTGCACACACCTTTGCTCTTTGTACCATCTGAGACATCTTTCAGGTATAACTTAAATCCGCCATAACGTGTTTTTTTTTTTTTTATCTGTCAAATGAAGCTCTCCAGCACTGCAGTATTAGTGCTCCAGATATACCCGATACCCGGATGCTTCCATCTTTGCTCAGTCTTCCTTCCATGTTTGATCTGTTCAGCCTCTTGAATGACTAGGCCGCGATGATGTCACTCTCACGGGAGTCACTATATCACAGCACAGAGCAGTAAATTTACCCTGAGCACAATGTGCGTGGCTCAGGGCACATTATCGCCAACAGAAGAGCATTTATGACCCACTAGGGTCTCTTCTGTTATAAAACCCCTGCCTGGCAGCATTTTTTAAAATATCAAGTTTAATTCTGCTTTAATGCACATTATATGTCCCAATAACTTCCTTTGTTTTAATGTACGCTATATATTACAGGATGGTAGCCTTGGCAGTTTTATATTTAGCTACAGTAGTGTATATGATCGAGTTCCTCATTAATGTAGTAAAAAAACGGATTAAAATTATTAAAAGGTGACTCTGTTATGTTATACTTTAGATTATGAGCAGTAAATATGGCCCCATAGTTATGCTTTGGTCTTACTCTGTAAAGATATTTTTAGACATTTTTCCACGATCAAGCCTTTCCTCTAGGAGTTAAGTGCCCTAATATTAAAAACTGGACCCAAAAGCCGATTCAGGTTATTTCAGTGATTGTTCGAATTCATTTTGACATTAAATAAAGTCTTCCTACATAAGCAGTAACATCTAGAATTAATATTAATGTCTATCATAAGAGACCATTTGAAAAGCTTCTAGGGAGTTTTTGGTATAAATCTACAACCATCAGGTATCATGGGAATGCTGCAGGACTTACTCTAAGCCCCCGTTCACATCGGGGCGACTTTTCATGCAATTTGACAGGTCCAAATTGTGTGAAAGGTCACACCCCATTGTGGGCAATTGAACTGTTCAAATCGGTGCATTTCCAACTTTACGGTGCCACACCGATTTGGAAAATTAAAGTTCCTGCACTATTTTTTGCGGTGCAACTTGCATAGACCTCTGTGCATGAAGTCGCACAGATGTGCACGTGTGTGTGTGTGTGTGTGTGTGTGTGTGTGTACACACACACACACACACACACACACACACACACACACACACACATAAATATTTCAAGGGGTATGAAACTTTTTCAAGGCACTATATGCAGAACTGGATGAAATGCATTATTTTATTTTTGGCTGTAATTTTTAGTCCAACACTTCAGGTTATCTTTTCTTTCTTTCGCTTTGTTTACGATGCTGGTATGCTAAACATATCACGTCTGCTTGTTCTCACTCATGGCCTGTGTGGGGAATTCAGCTTGTATTGTCTTATTTTCTTGTTTAACAAAATCAATAAAAATATTTGAAGCACAAAATGGATAACTAGAATAAATATCAAATATATAAATATATACTGCTGTCTACTAAAGCTTTTATGTTTATATATTGCATGCTTCAAAGTTTAAAGGGGAATTCCACTTTTGTGGAAAAAAATTGCAAATAAACAACAATATAGTATAACACAATTGCTGCAGAAACCATGTTGAACGTAATATTAATAAAAATTACCTTTCCTCTTCGATCTGCAGCCTCCTGTAAATTTCTGTAAAATTCAAAGCAACATGGCAACAGATTTTGCCCCCTCCTCCATAATTGAAATTCAAGCCTTGGCCTACTCTGGCTGCTCCTAAACTTGGGTTTAGGAGCTTTTGGCATTTTTTTGCCAGTGCTCCTAAACTCAACTCCTTGTACATATAGGCTTTTAGCAGAGTTTAGGAGCTGCAGCATGTAGGTGACAGTGGCGGCTGGTGTTTAAAATTTTTTTGGGGGGGGGGGGGGCGCAAACAAACTGAAAAATACCAAAACCCCCCCATCATATGCAGCCACGTGTGCCCATCATATGCAGCCACGTGTGCCCATCATATGTAGTCACTTGTGCCCATCATATGCAGCCACTGTTGTGCCCACTGACCCCCCCCTCCCCCCCCGTACGTGGCTCTGACAGACCCCCTGCCACTTACCTCACAGCAGCTCCTCTCAGTGCACCAGAACAGTGGCGACCTCTGCTTCAGCATGTCTCCTCCGCTCCTCTTCCTAAGCACCAGGCATCCAATAGGGTGGCCTGACGCTTTCGCAAATCAGGAAACGGGTCTGATGCCCTGCCTCCTGATTGGCAGGGAGGAAGGTTAGTGTGAAAATAGCGAAAATTTATTCACTATCGTCACACAATTGGATGGGATCAGGGCGGACTCTCTGCACCCCGAGCCCACCCTATTTTGAAGCCTATTAGAGTCTCTGGCTTTAATCGGGTGCTTCAAAAAGTGCCACCCCCTCCCACCCCATGCGGAATCCATGCGTCCGGCATCCTGAAAGGGACCGGGCACATAAACGGGGGGGAGGGGGGGGGGGCGGCAGCGCCTGTGTGCCTACAGTGCATAGGCCACCGCTGGTAGGTGATCTTCAACCTCCCACTCCTGAATGCAGAAAAATCACAGTGCAATTTTGCCACATTTTGTGTTTTCGCATGGCTGCGGTAAATGTAGGCCAGTGTACGTAAAGCCTGAGGGGATGCAGACGCTGCAGCTTTCCTCAGCACACTAAAAGGGCACTAGATGATTATAATCAACCAGTCACTCCATTCAGAATAAGTATGCAATTGGGCTGGTGAAATAAATGGCTATTTCTTCACAGTAACAAATGGTAGGAATCTGCTAAATTTGGTAAAATCCTTTGCAGTGTACATTGATCACCCAGAGGGGATTGTTTTTTCTTAACAAAATTGAAGTTACTCTTTAACTACAAGCTATTATTTATTGGGTATGCTCTATCTAGGAAGTTTTCATGGTTATCAGCCACACTTGCCTATTTTTCTATTTGTTATTTTTAAGGACCTGGATCCACTCAAAATCACAATTCCTAAACCAAAATCAGAAGCCAAGGTAAACACCAGCAGTACTAGCAGCAACAACCTAAGCAAGTCACTGCCTTCGGAGAAGATTAAGAAGGAGGCCGAGAAGAGATCAGCAGATAAGGTAAAAAAAAAAAGTTTTTTATATTGTTTGTCATTAATATAGGTCCTGTATGGGTTTGACGTGCACTTAAAGCTGAACCTCAGGCAGATGGCGAAATAAACAGATTAAATAAAAAAAATACATGGGGCCCTTTTACCTTCAACCACAGTATTTGCGGCCTTCTAGCTTTTCTTGTTACACAACCTTGTCACAAATCATTGTCAGGTGGATGACACCACTTTATCTACTATTGTTATAAACTGTAGAAGGTATGAAGGGGTCTCTTTTCTTCACCCCCTGCCTTCTTTTATCAGCATGTTCCTTGTCAGCATTTTTGAAAGCTGAACTCCTAATGTGTCCCCAAACCTGCTCTTCCCTCTCCCATTTGGCTGTATATGGGATTGCAAGATGCTAATACCAAGCAAGCTTCATGTACTTGCACTAGTTGCATTAACAGTGCATCTGGAAAGTATTCGCAGCGTTCAGATTTTCCATGTTTTGTTATGTTACAGCCTTATTCCAAAATTGATTAAATTCATTATTCTGCAAACAATAAATACCCCATAATGACAATGTGACAGAAGTGTGTTCGAAATCTTTGCAAATTTACTAAAAAGAAAAAAATCTCATGTACATAAGTATTCACAGCCTTTGCCGTGACGCTCAAAATTGAGCTCAGGTGCATCATGTTTCCACTGATCATCCTTGAGATGTGTTTTACAACTTGATTGGCATCCACCTGTGGTAAATTCAGTTGATTGGACATGATTTGGAAAGGCGCACACACCTATCTATATAAGGTCCCACAGTTATCAGTGCATGTCAGAGCACAAACCAAGCCATGAAGTCAAAGGAATTGTCTGTAGACCTCCTAAACAGGGCTGTTTAGAAGCACAGATCTGGGGAAGGGTACAGAAAAATGCAGCATTGAAGATCCCATTCAGCGCAGTGGCCTCCGTCATCCATAAATGGAAGAAGTTTGGAACCACAAGCACTCTTCCTAGAGAAGGCTGCCTGGACAGACTGAGCAATTGGGGGAGATGGGCCTTAGTCAAGGAGGTGACCAAGAACCTGATGGTCAATTTGACAGAGCTCCAGCATTTCTCTGTGGAGAGAGGAGAACTTTCCTGAAGAACAACCATCTCTGCAGCACTCCACCAATCAGGCCTGTATGGTAGAGTGGCCAGACGGAAGCCACTCCTCCGTAAAAGGCACATGACGGCCCACCTGGTGTTTGGCAAAAAGCACCTGAAGGACTCAGACCATGAAATACAAAATTCTCTGGTCTGATGAAACAGATTGAACTCTGACGGAAACCAGGCACTGCTCATCACCTGGCCAATACCATCCCTACAGTGAAGCATGGTGGTTTTTCAGTGGCAGGAACTGGGAGACTATTCAGGATCAAGGGAAAGATGAATGGCGCAATGTACGGAGACATCCTTGATGAAAACCTGTTTCAGAGTGGTCTGGACTTCAGACTGGGGCAAAGATTCATCTTCCAACAGGACAATGACCCTAAGCACACAGCCAAGATAACAGAGGAGTGGCTACGGGGCAACTCTGTGAACGTCCTTGAGTTGCCCACTCAAAGCCCAGACTTGAACCCGATTGAACATCTCTGGAGAGATCTGAAAATGGCTGTGCACTGATGCTCCCCATCCAACCTGATGGAGCTTGAGAGGTAGTTCAAAGAAGAATGTGAAAGACTGCCTAAAAATAGGTGTGCCAAGCTTGTAGCATCATAGTCAAAAAAGACTTGAGGCTGTAATTGGTGCCAAAGTATTGAGCAAAGGCTGTGAATACTTATGTGCATGTGAGGTTTTTGGTTTCTATTTTTAATAAATTTGCAAAGATTTAAAAAAAAACTTCTTTCACGTTGTAATTATGGGGTATTGTTTCTAGAATTTTGAGGAAAGTAATGAATTTACTCCATTTTGGTACAAGGTTGTAACATCAAAATGTGGAAAAAGTTAAGCAATGTAAATGATTGATCAAAGTAGACCTTGCTGCATCCATGTAATGTCCTTTTTATATCACCCTCTGGTTCAGCTTTTGAAGTAAACCTGTCAGGTGGTCAAAAGTGGTAGAAATGTCAAACTGTAGGCATCTTTGATGACTGTAAGCATGCTTGTTAATCCTCAGTTAGTTTTCTGAGCCCTTGGATCCCTGGCATACACTTTACGTTGAGCCCTAATTTATGGATGCCTAATTATGTCCATGTGTCCAATGATCGTTCAAAAGTTTAAGGTATGATCAAGACTTCCACCATGGACCATGCATAGCAGGGCGCAGGCTTAGTTCAGCTGATTATAAACAAACATACTTGCAAACCTTACAGGGTGCCACGTTTTTCACATGGTTATGTCAGTAGTGCTCATGAAAATGTATAATATGTTTGTGATTTCTATTTATACTTTTTTTAATCATAGGTTATTGTTATCACCATGGTGATGAATAGCTAACACTCATTTTAAATGTCTTTCGTGTTTGTGAAGTCTGAAGCAGCAAAATATGGAATGTTTGACACAGTTCACACCAAATGAGAACTGATTTACTTCTAGATTTCTGGGGATAAATCCCATATGTAAATACATCACCCTGTTTCTGGGCTCACACTTAAAGCTGTTTTCTTGTTTTTTTCCAAGTGGTGGCTAATAAACAATAAATGTTTTATTTAGCAAGAAAAGTTCTGCTATTTGCAATGAACTGGCAGGAACTGGTACCATTCATAGTTTTATTCACACAACTTTCACCCAGGATTTACACATTTTTTCCATTTGAATCCAAGCAGAAATATGTGTGAATCTGAACGCCATTCTCATCCTTGTTTTTTGTATGTATTTGCGGGGGTAGATGAAGCTGGACATTAGTGATGTTGTCGATTTACCAAAGAAACCTCGTTTGGAGAAGCCAGAAGCTCGTTCCTCCCCAAATCCAGCACAGCCCACCAAGGACCTGCCTATTCCTGATCTTTCCAGTTTTGATGAAACGAATGCTGACGACTTTGCCATGGAGATGGGTCTTGCCTGTGTAGTCTGTCGGTAGGTGATCATTGACTTTTACTTACTGTATATACTAGTAGTTATAAACACCATTGTGTTATAATGGTTCTAAAGGCTGAAGGTTTTTTTTTCCCTTCATGCATTCTATCCATGAGAGCGGCTGCTATCCTGGGCCTTTGCCTCCTGATTGGCTGAGAGACAGAAGGGGGAGCCATTGGCTCCTGTTGCTGTCAATCTCAGCCAGTAAGGATAGGGCAGGGCTGAGCCCTGTTTTGTGTTTCTTATGGACACACACAGCAGGGACACGTGCACCCACGAGTGACCCCATAGCAAGCAGCTTACTATTGCGGCACTCAAGGAAAAGGAGGGGCAAGGAGTGCGTGCGAGGGTCCCAAGAAGAGAAGGATTGGGGCTGCTCTGTGCAAAACCCCTGCACAGGGCAGGTAAGTATAAAATGTTTGTTATTAAAAAATAAATTAATACCTTTTTAATATCACTCTAACTTTTCATGAACATAGGTTAGCACTCTTATTTAACCACTTAATGACCAGCGCACGCCGATGTACGTCCTATTTTTGAAGAGGGATATCTCGGTAATGGCAGCAGCTGCTGCCACAACCGAGATATCCATCTCTTCAGGCGCCCGTCGTCTGTACGATAACAGTTCGCCGCGAGATCACCGCTATCGGCAGTGAGAGAGGTGCCACTCCCCCCCCCCCCCTCCCGCTCCCTCTGCTACTTACCGGAGCCGTCGGTAGCGGCAGAGGCGATCGGGTCCTCTTCCTAGCTGGGTATAGAGACGAGTGAGGCTAAGATGGCCCCCACTCGTCTCTATACCATAGGAGGGCAGAAGCAACGTCAAATTTTGAAGCGTGACATGTTGGGTATCAATTTACTCGGCGTAACATTATCTTTCACAATATAAAAAAAAATTGGGCTAATTTTACTGGTTTCTTTTTTTTTTTTTATTCAAAAAAGTGAATTTTTTCCCAAAAAAAGTCCGCTTGTAAGACCTATGCGCAAATAGGGTGTTTTCTAGCAAAAAAAAAACTGTTTTAAACATGTAAACACAGAGTCTGAAAAAGAGGCCTGGTCCTTAAGTGGTTAACATCAAATTGCAAACAGTACTGCAATAATGTATCCCAATACAAGCAATTTTCTTATAACATCTATTAGTCTAGTATGTCGAGAACAGAAAGCTCACATGTTAACTATTTTTTCAATCCTATTTTCATTATTTATTGCTGTGTTGCATACTTCATTATTTAACATTTTACATGCAAGGTTAATTCTTAGATTCTACCCATTTTTAAGTAAAACTAAACTTTTACAAAAGAATACTTTTGTACAATGTTGTGCTAAAACCGCATTGCATTATATTTTGTTACAAAAATAGTGCCTGTTAAATCGATGGGTTCAGTTCTGTTTGTTTTTTTTTGTTTTGGATTTAATTATATTCTATTATCTTGACCAAAGGTTTTTGATGTTTATTTTTTAATTCCAGACAAATGACAGTGTTTTCTGGTAACCAACTGGTGGAATGCCAGGAGTGCCACAACCTTTATCATCAGGATTGCCACAAACCTCAAGTTACAGATAAGGATGTGAATGACCCCCGTCTGGTATGGTACTGTGCCCGCTGTACTCGGCAGATGAAAAGAATGGTGAGGATCCCTGCTCTCGGTGTCCTCCTTTTGTAAAGATCACAATTTCTGCTATACTAGTGACTGAGTTTTGTACATGTAATGCGGAAAAATGTATGGGCTTATGGATCGGTTAATGGACCACTATGGTTAATAGTTAATACTAAGAAATCATGCTAGAAGTTAAGTCAAGTTATAAGAGTCATGCACCTGAAAGGCACGTTAAAGCAATGTGTACCTATCTTTTCTGCTGTCTTTCCTTACCTAAACCCAGTCTTCATAGACACACATTTACCTCAACCTAGTGACTAGAGTACCTGCTGTTTGTTTACAGCCCTACCTGAATATCTTCTGTACGCTTTGCCCTACAATAGCTTCCCACAGACTTTTGTAGGAATGCTCCTCTAGCAGCTCCAGCTTGGGAAGATGATGCCAAATAATTCTATGGGAACCTCCTATGCAGGCACAGCTACTATATTAAAGATGTTCACATCGGGATGTAAACAAACCCTGCAGGATCAAGGTAAGTATGCAAGGAGGGAAAGGATGAAGTAGATTTAGGCCAGCCAAGGGAAGTAAAAAAAAAGGTAAACTTTGTTTTAAAATTGTACTTAATAATAATAGGTTTTGCTTTTTTCACTTCACCACTAACTCCAGGCCCCACTGAGATATTTCCCTAAAACTTCAGGGTTGCAGAGTCTCCCTGTGGGTAGGCTTGTGACAGGCTGTTGCAGCTGTCATTCAGTCTTTTTTAAGAAGAAAGCAGCAGGGGCTTGGCTTTCTGGATGCTGTGTGTGTCTAAGGATACACACAGCTTGGCTAAGGTCCTGACTGGGACACACAAGTCTAACTAGCTAAAGGACACACCCTGAAACGAAGAGGCATGTGCAGTGACTCTGGTGACTGGATGGAAGATAAGGAAAGGAACATTTTTAAGTACTGGGACCATTCCTATTGAATAATCGTGGACTTCCTCTTTTGAAATAATAAAAAGATAATGGTTTACTATCTCTTTAAAATGTTACTAAACCCAGGACCCTGCATTCGCTATATCTGGTCTCCCACAGTACACAGAACATGGAAATACATTTATTTTACTAAATATAAACTGCTAAATACCTTTGCTCATTAGCAGTATATAGCAGTCTTGTGACTTATATCAGTGTTCAGCTGAGCACTGGTTAAAGTTTGTAGGAAGAGTTTTTTTCATTCTCTTCTGACTTTCCTATGAGGCTGCATGACCCTTGACCCTCTGTCTCTGTTGACTGGCCCTGTGCTGATCACATGCACCCTCCCTCCCTTCCTCCCTCTCTCTCTCCCTCCCTCCCTCTCTCTCTCCCTCCCTCCCTCTCTCCCTCTCTCGCCCCACCCACCCCCCCCCCCCCAAAAAAAAAACTATATCTCCAGCAATACACCAAACTGAGCATGTGCTCTGAGGGCTCAGTTCTATCAGCAGATGGATTGGGGGACAGTAAAAGAAGGGGAGGATCAGAGAAGACGGCATCAAACAGCCTTTTTACACAGTGCAGAGAATTAACCACTTAGGTTCTACAGTGAGTATAACCATCACACTTTACTGCATATACAGACTGATTTCACTGCTGTGGGTTTAGTAACACTTTAAGGTTCACTTCTCCTTGAAGCCACACAGGTACTGTTTTTATGAAATCGCTGAGGGGTTTGCTGTTGTCAAATGCATTGTTTATGATTTGTTCTACTTTTCATTGTTCAGCTCTAATATTTCTACAGTTTATATAAATGGATTAATTGTAAAAAAAAATTGATCCTGCTCCTTTTTAAAGTGTGTATAACAGCACAGGGCTTGTGCTGTGTAATTTGGCCCCTTCTATCACCTAAAAAATCCTGGCTGATCCTGCCAGTTTCTACCCTCCCCTTTGTAAACTGACCACGGTGTATCATGGATGCTGAGCCCTGACACTGGTCCATTTACGTGCCTCCGTCATCCACTCTCTCCTCTGGCCTCCTCCTGTGCTACAGTGCCCTGCTCCCCCCTCCTCTCCCTGCCTGTCTGCTTCTGTGTCAGTGCCCGCCCTTTCTCCTCCTGCTGCTCTCATACCTGTTGAAAAGTTACATCATCCTGCTGGTTTCTTAATAACCGGAGCTCCTGTCTCTGTGTTTTATTAAGAAAATGCCTCCTT
The DNA here is from genome assembly GCF_037356315.1 of Lithobates pipiens. Lineage (NCBI taxonomy): Eukaryota > Metazoa > Chordata > Amphibia > Anura > Ranidae > Lithobates > Lithobates pipiens. Next base: position 279,458,482 of record NW_027507718.1, on the reverse strand, counting down.
TACCGTATTTCAGAGCAGCTCCCCGCGATCACATGACCACCTGGATCTCTCTCTCCTCTCCTCCTCGCGTCCTGGCTGACATCAGTGTGAGAATCTCTGTCCTGCCCACTGCATCTGTCAGCTGGGTAGAGGAGAGAGCCAGCCAGTGAAGTGATTGTGGGGACCCGCTCTGAAATACGGTAAAGGAGGCATTTTTTTTTTATTAAAACAGAGACAGGAGCACTTGTTATTAAGAAACCAGCAGGATTATGTAAATTTATATGAGTGGGTTAACAACGACTTTAAAGACTTTCTAGATAGGCTAAAACAAATTATGTTATATTTTCTTAATTGCCTAGCCCTAGCTACATAAACAGTTGCTTACTAATATTTTATTGTTGCATGTAAATAAAATAGGTTAGTGGATGCTTAAAAACACGCACAGTTTAGATATCTTTGGGTAAATTCCTTTTGTATACTAATTCCTTCTCTTTCCAACTACAGGCACTTAAAAATCAGAAGCCAACCCAGAAGCCTGCCTCTTCTATAGCATCAGCAGTAATGCCAGTTGTAAAGGACACATCCACCATCAAGCCTGAACTGAAGCCCAAGCCGGATTCTTCAACCTCCTTCCTAGCTTTTAAGAGATCTGAAGTTAAGGTATTGCATTACTTGACAGCTACACTAATCTCCTGCATGTCTTCTTAACAGATATTAATTACACATGAGGCACAATAAAGACATTTGAAGAAGTTATTTTATTTACATCAAAAAATATATATCAGTTTGGAGTGAACGCTTGACTAATGCATTAGTGCTAGCATGTAAAGATACATTTATGGCAGTTTTATGGGAGAAATGTAGCTCTGCCCCTCCTTGATTTAGAACATTAAGCAGTACTGATATGAGTGGCTGTCATTTTTTAGAGGGACTATGGGACTAGTTTCAGTTTATCAGATCAACCAACCCATGTAGCAAGGAGGAGCAGAGTTGTAAATTTCTTTTAACTGATTTGCTGCCTGCTGACCTAAGGATTACAGGCAGCTGAGTTACTATTTACAGTGAGCTATTGGCTTTGTTGTAGAAGTGATTCAGGAGGCTGCAAAGATGCTCAATCAGTCCTTCATGAACTGTAATGTGCTGACAGACCCAGACATCTCTGCATAACTGCCTCAACACTCCTCAGGGATCACAGTAGCAACCATGAAGTCACTGCCACACAGTCCCTTGACATTCTGCGCTCCTCTCCCACTAGACGACATATATCCACCCCCACCCCAGCTCACCTACACGTGATGACACAATAAAATCTGTGCATACTTTTCTACTCTCTTCTCCTATGCATACTGTGCACCTTCTCCTGCCCATACCACCAAATGTCTCCCCATTCATACTCCTGTCCTGCTTATGCCATCATATTTTCCTGTTCCCTTTTTGAGGCGCACACTGTCTACTGTCATGCCCTCCAAACTCCTCTCCTTCACATACTGGCCACTGTCATCCTCATTCCTTTCCTACAGATACTATTCCACACTCAAACCCATCACACTCCTTTCCTAATTATAGCATGATACTTTCTGTATTCTTTTCCTGCACATACTTGCTGCCATCATACCCTCCCCAGTCTGCTCCTGCACATACTGCCTGCCTTTATACTTTCCACATGATTTTACTCCTCTCCTGCGCATAGAGCCCATCATCATATCCTCTGTACTTTGTTTATACATCTATTGTCATACTCTCTGCGCTCCTTTCCTGCACATCGCATTATACCTTCCATACTTCTCTCCTGCAAATACAGCCTATCATCACACCCTCCACATTCCTGTCCTACACATAATGCCGTAGTCATACCCTTCCCAATTCTCTCTTGCACATCCCTACCCATTGTTATATCCTCCACACTCCTCTCCTGCACATAATTCTCCATGTCATACCTTCTACTGTTATGTACATACTGCCTATTCTCATACTGCCCCCAGTCATACCCTCTGCATTACTCACCAATATGTACTGCCTGCTATGATACCCTCCACACTCCTCTACTCCACAACTGCTAACTGTCATACCCTTTGCACTCCTCCCCTACAGAGATTGCTTGCCTCAATACCCTGCACACTCTCTTTCCCTACGCATCTTACCAGCTAAAATGGTTCTTTAACTTTCTTTCTCATGTTTCCAACATTGCCTGTTCTGGAACGCACACTTTTGCTAGTAAATTTATTAAAAAATATCTCGACTACCATTGCTGATTCCTCTTGAAATGCTAGTTGCCTGACTTTCATACTGAAGCAATACTTTGTGAATCAGTAGCAAATTAAATAGTCAGTATAGTTGAGTTAACAAAGTTAACACACTGTGTTACCCGAATGAGAAATAGAATGGTGCTCTTCTAGAGTCACACTGTACACAAGGGGAGTAAAATATTGCATCTCTTTTTTGTATTTCGTATGTATAAGAACCTCCATGTATCCAACCAACATATTGTCACATCAGTATCTATTAATCTTTTCAAATCTTCGTAGCTGATTATCTGTATTGTACTGAGGAAAAAATACCTTAAAGTTGAACTCTGGGAAAAACGACCCCCGCAATGGGGCTCCCCTGCACTGCCAGGGCTAAATGTCAATTTCTTATCGTACATCACGGGACACAGAGCCATAGTAGTTACTATGTGGGTTATAGACCACCTTCAGGTGATAGATGCTGGCACACCCTAAGACAAGAAGTCCACTCCCTATATAACCCCTCCCACTACTGGGAGTACCTCAGTTTTTTCACCAGTGTCTAAGGTTTTGCTCACGAGTAAAGATGTGCTTTGGTAAGCGCCACTGGAGCAATCCTTGCTGGGGCTAGCTATGCAGCCGGATCCATTCAAAGTGTCTTTTAGGCTGAATTCAATGGTACCAGGGCCTTGTGTCCGAAGAAACAAGGTTTTGCCTGTAAACGCTTCTCTTTTTAGAGAGTTGGACCCCGGGGTCCAGTACTTTTTGGTATTAATGCCATAAGGTTTTACTGGCGGAGGTGCTATTACAGGCCCCTGAAGGTCCCCAGCTCCTGAAGGTGTATTAACCACTTTCAGACCGGACCATTTTGCAGGCCAATGACCAGACCACTTTTTGAGATTCGGCACTGCGTCGCTTTAACTGACAATTGCGCGGTCCTGCGATGTGGCTCACAAACAAATTTGACGTCCTTTTTAATTTTAGATTCCCAGACCGACACAGCTTCTCTCTGTAACTAAATGGGTTTGTTAGCCTGCCACTAGGAGAACTAGGAAAAATTATAACACAATACACAGAACTTTCAGTGCCGCCCATGGGGCGGACCCTGTGCTAACAACCCTCCCTGCTGCCCCAGCAGACTCCGTTTTATTTTGCCTAGTGAAGGAGAATGACCTAGGAACCCTGCAGGCCCTTTGGTCCATTTTTTTGATGCAGGATTTATACTTTTGCGCAAGATGAAAGATCCAGGGATCTTCTATCAACTGCCGGCTGGGTGACAGGTTGGTTAAGTTATCCTTGTAGTCTCCCCAGTCCGGCCATCGAGCGTGTGCAGGTCGCAGCTAAGGCTCGGCAGGCCATGACATATTTCAGCTCCAGAGGTGGTTGGTGAGCTTCAATGCTCCGGGGTATACATATGACCGGGCTACTGATGTCTGGATCACAGTATACCGGGCCAGCAGCCACCCTGTAACTGCTCAGGAGTGGGTCTGTTTTGGAATGTCTCCCAGCTCCTCAGGGCTGGTAAGTACGGCTCTCCCTCCCCCGGGAGGTTGAGCAGCTGGGCATTCCCTGGGAGGTCAATTTGGGGGGCCACCTCCCCTCCTTCTCTTCTCCCCCACATCCCTATCTTCCCTCCTTCCCCCCCCCCCCCGGGGGGGTGGCTGCATGTGCTGCGGGCGGTGTGTGTGTGTATAGGGATCGCTGGGTCTCTCACCTGTAGGGGGGTCTGTGCGGCTAGTGATGGTCCTGGTCCCGGTGTGGGGGGTCCCAAAAGGTGTCTGCGGAGGTACTTTTGCTGGTTAAAGGCAGCACTGTTCTAGGATTTTTCCTGTCACCGCATGGCACTGTCCGGTGGCCATTTTGGCTGAGGGCAGAGCAGGTTCCCCTTGTGAGCCTCAGCAGCCATTTTCTATGGGATTTTCCTATTAGTTGCATTGGCGGCCATTTTATTGAAGCCCGGGTGCTCTTTTCACCGCAGTTCTCTTGTGATAGCATGCCACGGGCTATCACATGCTGTTTCCTGTGTATACAGGACGCTGGATGGCATTTCCCTGAACGCTGGTGCAAGCTCATCAGATCGTTACACCGCTCTTTTCTACAGCTGCTGCCGACACAGTTTCTTCACTCTGCAACTGGGTATCCTCCTGGGGACTACAGGCACGGCTAGTAACCATCACAGAACGCCCCGGGGTGGTGAGCCCAGTGCTAGGAACCCCCCCCCCCAAGGTGGCGGAAGCAGGAGGGTGGGACCTTCACTGTCCTAAGTCCCATTTCAGGTGGCAGGCAGGGTAGGATCAGCATGGCTTCAGAAACTGGTGTTTCTTCCCCCGAAATCCAGGCTATTGCAACCGGGTCACCTGCGGATAGCGCTGTGCCCATGGACACCCTGACGTGCGTGGAAGGAAAGGTGCACGTAAAAGGCCCCTGCCCCCCCCCCCCCTCCTCTGTGGAGAGCTCTGATGCAGACTCCGGGCCCTGCTGTGACTGGTGACCCCTGCTCTGACCTATCAGACGAGGCTGACCAGGACCATTCGGACAGCGAGGATGATTCCCCGCCCGGGTCCGGGCGTGACAAAGCGCTTGTTGGAGCACTTATCACAGCTGTGCGTGATACCCTGAAGATCCAGGAGCCAGCGGATCCCTCTGCTGATGTACCGATCCCTTTTGGGTCCCGCAAGCCAGCACGTTCACCTAAGGTGTTCCCGTATTTGACTTATTTTGGCAAGTTCATCTACAGGGAATGGGGTCGGCCGCAAAGGACATTTTCGGTCCCCAAAAACATGGCGGTGCGTTACCCCTTTGAGTAAAGCCTTCTCAAAAAGTGGTCGGCTCCTCCCAGTCGTGGACCCCCCAGTATCCAGGTTAAATAAAGTAACCACAATCCTGGTTGAGGGGACTCCTGCATTCAAGGATCCCAATGGACAGGAAGGCCGAGGCGGTGGCTCGTTCCTTGTTTACGGTTGTGGGGTCAGCCGTGCGACCTGTACTAGACTGCACTGGTGTCGCAGACACTGACTGAGTGGGCAAAGCTTTTGCACCACGAATTGGGAGAGCAACAGGCCTCCCCTGTCTACGTGGAACTAGCAGACCAACTAGTGCAAGGCCTTAAGTACGTTTGTGATGCGGCCCTGGACACTCTCCCTCTGTTATCCAGGGCTTCAGTGTCAGCTGTGGTGCTGAGGCGCCTGATTTGGCTAAAATGCTGGTCTGCTGACCAGGCATCCAAGAAAGCCCTGACGGATCTTCCCTTCCTTGGCAACCGGCTCTTTGGAGCTTCGTTGGATGACATTATTAAAAATGCTACAGGTGGTAAGAGTACACTACTCCCCACAGGCCAGGAAGGCTAAGGAGCCACGCCGCAGGCAAGGGCCCTCTTTTTCCACTCACAAACGGCTTTTTCATCCGCCCAGTGCTTTGACAAAACGTTCCCAGCCCGACAGGACGTCCACGGACAGTCAGAAGCGTCCCTGGAACCGCAAGCCTAACAAGCATGCGAACAAAATTGCTACCGCATGAAGGTTTGCCCCCACCCACATCTCGGGTGGGGGGTCGTCTTCGGGAGTTTGCAGCCCGGTGGACCTCCCGGGTTATCTGACAAATGGGTCTGCGACCTGATTTCCACAGGCTACAAGATAGAGTTTCTCTCTTGGCCGCCAAACAGATTCTTCCCCCTCCAGCATACCGCATCCCCGGTTCGCCGGAAGGCCCTGTTAGCAGCGGTAAGGGACCTGCTGAATCAGGGGGTGATTGTACCAGTTCCGGAATCGGAACGCTTCCAGGGGTTCTACTCCAAATCTGTTTGTGGTTCCCAAGAAGGAAGGGGTACGTCCGATCTTGAACTTAAAAGCCCTCAGGTTTCTAATGGAATCAGTTCGCTCTGTAGTCGCTGCACTCCATCAAGGGGACTCCCTGGTGTCCTTGAACATCCAGGATGCGTACCTGCACATACCCATATGCCTTCGGCATCAAAAATTTCTGCGTTTGCCAGTCGGGGAAGCCCACTACCAATTTGTGGCTCTCCCTTTTGGCCTGGCATCAGCCCCCCGAGTCTTTACCAAAGTACTGGCTCCAGTGTTTGGCATTGTTGCGACAACGCGGGATCCCCTCCTCCTGAGAGCATCTTCCGCCTCAGAATTAGAGGAGGATATGGCGATCACCATGCAGACTCTGCGAGATTTTGGGTGGCTGTTGAACCTAAAGAAGTCGGTGATTGTACCGACCCAGCGTCTGAAGTACCTAGGTCTACTATTGGACTCCAGGGAAGCAAGGGTTTTTCTCCCTTCGGACAATTTGCAGACTCAGATAAGTGGTCGTCGCTCCGCTTTGCATGCGAGTACTGGGGCTCATGGTAGCCTCCTTCGAGGCAGTACCTTATGCCTAGTTCCACAACAGAGACCTGCAGGAGGAGATCTTGACAAAATGGGACAAATCTCTGTTGTCCCTGGATCGGCAGATCCAGGTGAGCCAGCCAGTCAGGGACTCCCTGATCTGGTGGTTGAGGTCCCCAGTGATTCAGTCCGGAAAATCGTTCCTTCCTCTGAACTGGACGGTGATCACTACAGACGCCAGTCTATCCGGCTGGGGTGGAGTGATGGGGATTCATTTAGCTCAGGGCCTCTGGTTGATGGAAGAATCCAAGTTGCCGATCAATCTGCTCGAATTGAGAGCGATCAGGCTGTGTCTCCACACATGGTCGGTGTGTCTTCAGGGGCGTCCGACCAGGATACAGTCAGACAACGCCACGGCTGTGGCGTACATAAATGACCAAGGGGGGGACAAGAAGTTCAGCTGCTGCTCGGGAGGTCGCTCGCATATTTCGGTGGGCAGAGCGACATGTTCCGGCCCTGTCAGCCATTTACATCCCGGGGGTCGACAGTCGACAGATGCTGGACCCAGGAGAATGGGCATTGCATCCGGAGATATTCTGGCAGTTGTGCCTGAAATGGCGCACACCAGATGTGGATCTATTGGCCTCCCGCCTCAATCGGAAGGTGCTGAGATTTGTGTCCAGGTCAAGAGATCCGTGGGCAGACGAGTCAGACACGCTGGTGGCTCCATGGGATCAGTACGCATTTCCTCTGCTAAAACTGTTGACACGTCTGCTGCGCAGAGTGGAAGCAGAGGGGTTCCCAGTAATCCTGCTGGCCCCAGATTGGCCTCAGCGGCCCTGGTACGCAGACTTGGTGCGTCTGGTGGCAGACACTCCCTGGCGACTGCCACTGCAACAGGACCTCCTATCTCGAGGTCCAATCTTTCACCCTGCTTTACCATCGCTGGCTTTAACGGCATGGCTATTGAGAGCCAGGTGCTGAGGAACCGGGGTCTGTCGGACTCTGTGATTCCTACTATCTTGAGGGCGCGGAGATCTTATTCACGGAAGATATACCATCGTACCTGGAGGGCCTACATCTCCATGTGTGAGGAGAAAGGATGGCATCCGCGCTCCTTTTCTATATCCAGGATCCTGCTGTTTCTTCAGCAAGGAGTAGACCAGAAGTTGGCGTTAAGCACCATTAAGGGTAATGTCTTTTTTCAGCGACCCCTGGAGTCTCACTCGTTAGTGAGTACCTTCGTTCAGGGGGTACGACATGTAGTGCCTCCGGTGCGCCAACCGTTACCCCCATGGGATTTGAACCTGGTGTTGTCGGTGCTTCAAAAGCCGCCGTTTGAAAACATCAGGGAGATTCCCTTGTTGACTCTTTCCCAGAAAATGGTCTTTCTAGCGGCCATCACATCTGCCAGGAGGGTTTCGGAATTGGCGGCCTTGTCCTGCAAGTCGCCTTATCTGGTCATTCACAAGGATAAGGTGGTGTTGCGTCCGCAACCATCCTTTCTTCCGAAGGTGGTCTCGGCTATTCATATCAATGAAGAGATTGTATTACCATTGTTAACAGAAGCACCCCAAGGAGGTGGCCCTTCACGCTCTCGATGTGGTTAGGGCTCTGAAGGTGTACTTGTCTGCCACGGCTCCCTTTCGGAAGTCAGACTCACTGTTTGTTTCAGTGGCTGGTCCACAGAAGGGTATGGCGGTCTGGTCGGCCACCATTTCCAGGTGGATCAGACAGATTGTAGTCCAAGCCTACGCCTTGAAGGGGCAGGTGCCCCCCTTTCCAGTCACGGCCCACTCTAGAAGAGCAATCGGAACGTCTTGGGCCTTCCGACACCAAGCGTCTGTCGCTCAGGTATGTAAGGCGGCGACCTGGTTGTCTGTCCATACGTTTACCAAGTTCTACAAGGTAGACGTCAGTGCATTGGCTGATGCCTGTTTTGGCCACAAAGTTTTGCAGGCGGCCGTGTAGTTGCAATTTAATATGCAATCTTTATTTTTTCTTGGTTTTTCAATAAAAACGCAGTACTGTTTTGTTAATGCAATGTTGCGGTCTTGGGGATCACTCCCGGTTATATGGTGGTGTTTTTCCACGCACTGCTGTTTTTTTGTGGGTTTAGTTTCACTAGTTCCCATTTGCCATGGTGGATGTAGTTTTTATGCTGTTTTCCCACCACTCGTTTGGCACTGCTTGGGGACGTCCCATTTAGTTACAGAGAGGAGCTGTGTCGGTCGGTGAATATAAGAGAAAATAGGATTTTTGTACTCACTGTAAAATCCTTTTCTCTGTAATTCACCGACCGACACAGCACCCACCCCTCCTTTTTTTACGTTCTACTGCTTGTTGACGTACTGAGTCTGCTGGGGGCAGTAGGGAGGGTTGTTAGCACAGGGTCCGCCCCCTGGGCGGAACTCAAAGTTCTGTGTATTGTGTTACAATTTTGCCTAGTTCTCCTAGTGGCAGGCTAACAAACCCATTTAGTTACAAAGAGGAGCTGTGTCGGTCGGTGAATTACAGAGAAAAGGATTTTACGGTGAGTACAAAAATCCTATTTTACCCACAAATAGAGATTTCTTTTGGTGGTATTTGATCACCCCTGCGGTTTTTATTTTTTGTGCTATAAACAAAAAAGTGCGACCATTTTGAAAAAACGCATTATTTTTTACTTTTTGCTATAATAAATATCCCCCAAAAATATATAAAAACATTTTTTTTCCTCAGTTTAGGCTGATACATATTCTTCTACATATTTTTGGTAAAAAAAAAACGCAATAATCGATTATTGATTGGTTTACGCAAAATTTATAGCGTTTACAATATAGCGGATAGTTTTATGGCATTTTTATTAAATTTTTTTTTTTTTTTTTACCAGTAATGGTGGCAATCAGCGATTTTTTTATTGTGACTACGACATTATGGCGGACACATCGGATATTTTTGACACATTTTTGGCACCATTGTCATTTATACAGCAGTCGGTGCTATACAAATGCACTGATTCCTGTGTAAATGACACTGGCAGTGAAGGGGTTAACCAGGGGGTGACAGTGTAGGGGTTAAGTGTGTCCTAGGGGCGTGTTACTAACTGTGGGGGCCTGGGCTGTGTGCTGGTGAACACTGATCAGTGTCACTTGTTGCTAGGCAGAACGGGGTGATGCTGTTTACAACGGCATCTCCCCGTTCTCCTTCCCTGTGAGACCCGCGACCGGACACACGGGGGTCCCGACTGGCATGCGTGCGTGCCGCTGGTGGCAAATTCAAGTAGACGTACCTGTACACCAGTTTCCCTGCCTGTGCCATTCGTACATCGTCGTGCGACGGTAGGGAACTGGTTAACAGTACCCACCGTGAAGGGTAAAGATTGGGTCTGTTGGTTTTACCATAGAAAACCCTGCAGCGGCAAAGGCAGGTGGAGTTTTCTAAGAAATGTTTTAATTTTCTTGTGAATGTCTCCTTTTAGAATTGTAAATGTTGTCATGCATATGTGTCACCCCTGGGGGCTGTATGGAGAAAAAAGGACTGTAAAGAGTTTTTTTTTCCTGAACCATTTTAGGCTTGGAACAAAAAATCTATGCCTTAATCTCATCCCAGAGTAAGACTAAGCCTAATAGTTCCCCTGTCCATTACCCAGGACCCTCAAACTGAGGAACAGGGGGTGAGAGATGACGTTTTTCTCTCAGGGGACCAGGAAGAGGCCGATGACTACTCTTCTGAAGAGTCTAATATGGAAGGATCGGGTTCACAATAAAGGTTGTTGGTACAATCTCTCACTGAATTGGTCTGCTCCACATTTTTGCTGCCAGTAGCGGAGTCAGTCGATTAGCCCACTTCTTGTTTGGGTTCACTAAAGCCTCCCCAGCCTAGTCATGCTTTTTCTATCCATTCATTACTGCAGTCCTTAAAAGACCAGTTTAAAGAGGTGCTCAAGATTATTCCTGATCAGCAGGCCCAAGATTTGGCCGAGATATCAGAGGCAATATGTTTTACAGTAGACGCTATTAACCACTTCCCACCCGGCCAATGCACATATATGGCCGGGTGGGAGCCGTCTACTCCTGATAGGACGTTCAGGAACGTCCATCAGAAGGAGCGGGATCGCGCGCGTAGCGGCGCGATCCCGATGCGCCCGTGTCACCCGGACACGGCGCATCTCAGATTGGCAGGAGGGCTCTGTGATTGGCCCTCCTGATCACATGACGGCCGTGTCCAATCACGGCCGTCATGTGATGTAAACAAACAGCTGGTTGCTAGGCAATCGGCTCCTCCTCTCCTCACACAGAAGTCATCGCTGAGGAGAGGAGAGCAGATCGCTGCAGCCAGCTGATGATCAGTGAGTATGAGCTGTTTTTTACAGCTTTTTACAAACTGATCACCAGTCTAGTGTACACACAAATCACCACACAGTGAATGAATGAATGAATGAATGAAATACTTATATAGCGCACAATGCGAACTGAATCGCCACACAGTATAAACACAATGTCCCCACACATGTCCCCAAAACATACATGTCCCCAAATAATAAAAACACATGTCCCTAATAATAGAAACATGTCCCCCACATATGTCCCACTAAAATCACATGTCCCAATGATTATCTGCACACATATGTACGTGATCACCTGCACACATATGTACATGATCATTTGCGTACATATGTCCGTGATCACACAAACCAACTATTATACACTTAACGGAATTTTTTTTACCAAAAACATGTAGCAGAATACATTATGGCTTAAATTTATGACAAAATTTGATTTTATTGGATTTCTTTTAAAATAGAAAAAAGAAAATATTGTTTTTTTTTTCCAAATTTCCGCTTTTTTGCGCTTATATCGCAAAAAATAAAAAACGGAGTCGTGAATAAATACCACCAAAATAAAGCTCTATATGTGCGAACAAAATGATAAAAATTTCATTTGGGTACAGTGTAGCACGACCGCGCAATTGTCATTGAAAGTGCTAGAGCGCTGAAAGCTGAAAATTGGGCTGGGAAGGAAGGGGGCGAAAGTGCCCTGTATTGAAGTGGTTAAAGATTATATTCTCCAAGCCTCATGGCTTATGCTCATGCTGGTACATGTGCGTAGAGTTCTATGGTTGAACAATTGGTCAGCCGAAGCGCCATGTAAAAAGCTCTTGGCTAGTTTTCCATTTCATGGTGAACGGTTGTTCTGGATAAATACATAAAAAAAAATTCTAATGGAAAAAGTTCCCTTTTAACAGTTAAGAAGAAGTTTAAGTGTTTTTCTTTTAAACAAGCTTCTTCTCCAGTGCCAGGGTCATCTGCCAGGCAGTCACGATGGCTTCCACTGTAAAATTCAAGAGGTAAACCTCAGGGTCAACCCCAGGGTCAAAAAAGGCCCTAGGGGAGGAAACCCACTAAACAAAATACTAAAACCTCCTTATGAAGGGGCGCCCCCGCTCACTCGAGTAGGGGGAAGACTTCTGCAGTTCTCAAGTGTCTGGCAGGAACAGTCTCGAGACAAATGGGTGGCTCTTTTTGCATAAAGTCAATCCGATCAGTGGTCTCCATTCTACAAGGTGGAGATCTGCTAGCATCAATTGACATCAAGGATGCTTATCTACATGTACCTATTTTCCCCGTTCACCAGAAATATCTATGCTTTGAGATAGAAAATCTTCATCTTCAGTTTGTAGCTCTGCCTTCAGTCTAGCTACTGCACCTCGAGTGTTTACAAAGGTTCTGGCTCCCCCTTTAGCCAGATTAAGGGCTCAGGTTATAACGATTCTAGCTTATTTAGACTATCTACTCTTGATAGATCAGTCAGTAGCCCGCTTAAACCAGAGTTGGGTCACCACAGTCAGCTACCTGGAATACCTAGGTTGGATTCTCAACCTAGAGAAATCCTCTTTAACACCATCAAGGAGATTGCAGTACTTACGTCTGATCTTAGATACAGCTCAGAAGAGGGTGTTTTTGCCCCAGGCAAAGATCAGTTCCATAAGGAAACTGATTCAGGTGGTCAAAGAAGAATCCTTCTATACGACTTTGCATGAGATTATTGGGAAAGATGGTATCTTCATTCGAGGCCATTTCTTATGCGCAGTTTCATTCGAGACTGCTGCAAAACAGTATCTTGTCAACTTGGAACAAGAAGGTCCAAGCTCTAGACTTCCCAATGCACTTATCCCCCAAAGTGCGTCAGAGCCACAGTTGGTGGTTGATATCTAAGAATCTTCAGAAAGCAAAGTCCTTCCTACCAGTTACCTGGAAGGTGGTGACAACAGATGCCAGCCTTCTGGGCTGGGGAACAGTCCTGAAAGAAGCATCTGTCCAAGGAAAACAGACTTTGCCCATCAATATTCTAGAGATTCAGGCAGCACGCCTGGCCTTGAAGGCCTGGTCGCTTAGATTACGGAATTGTCCTGTTTGGATTCAATCCGACAATGCCAAAACAGTGGCCTGTATCAATCACCAAGTGGGCACGAGAAGTCATGCGGCTCAGAGAGAGGTAAATCATATCCTATCCTGGGCAGAAGACATTTCTTGCCTATCGGCAGTCTTCATTCCAGGCATAGAGAGTTGGCAGGTGGACTACTTGAGTCGCCACCAGTTGTTCCCTGGAGAATGGTATCTTCACCCTGAGATTTTTCTGTCAATATGTCAAAGATGGGGTATTCCGGATGTGGCTCTGTTTGCGTACAGGTTCAGCCGGCCTCCAGAGTCATTAATTATGGAAGGCATATGTCTCCTGGTGTGAATCCAGGGGTTGGCACCTCAGGAAATATATCATATGTAGGATCCTTGAATTTCTACAGATGGGATTAGAAATAAAGCTGGCCTTGAGTACTATCAAAGGCCAGGTGTCGGCCTTATCTGTGTTTTTTCAACGACCACTTGCTTCACACTCTCTGGTTCATAGTTTTATTCAGGGGGTAACGCAGACAAAATATAAACAAGTGAGTAACACACTCCCAAACCAAATCCCATAGGGAGAGAGTCCAACATCCCCTTACGGCTTGATAAAATATAATAAAACATTCAGGTAAAAGTTTTCTAGTTTCTTACTCTACTTTGTCCGCTACATTGTAGACAGTAGGGGGTGTAAAAAATAAAACCTCAAAACTTCTAATAAGGACTCTACTATAAAAATGATTTCCTGTTACTCTCTGTAGATTCTCCACTCTGTACTTACAAACTACTTCTGAGAACACTTTTTACTGTGGCCTTTGCAGTAGCATTTGCCACTGGACATCCAGAAAACATGTCCATACAAACAAAATACATACTCGTAAGATCCTGACTTGGCATCTGGATATATCCTTTTGTTATCTCTGGAAGGGATGTTCAGCTTTTGGTAACACCTTTGGTAACAGGTAAAACAAGAAGTGGTATGTTATAAAAACAAACTGTGGTGATCCCTGGCTCTATCCCACGCTCATTTACTAAGGCAGCCATAACTGCTTGTGACTGATGACATGGTCCATGTGTCAAGCTGAAGGGAAAAGAGTGTTTGGCAGACATAAATGATCACCTTTTTCAAAGTCTTGTTTCGTAAGAAGTTGCCCTCTGTGGACCACTTGTGCTTCCCGTTCTGGGGTCCTTAAAGTTGAATTATTAATCCCAGCTATACTGGGCCAGAACTAGGGTGGAATCTGTGAGTTGCACAGACCCAGCAAGTGTCCGGGGCTGTAAATGCAGCATCCTTAGAGTCGCCTGGTCTGCTTCCATGTGTCAGTTTTACGGTTAGAATGGCTACCTCAGCAAGAACCTGGAAGGCTGAAAACAGCCGATCAAATTAACTTGGCGTGCTTGATTGATTTACCTGGCTTTTCAAATGCAACCAAAAGCTCTCTCTATCTCAACTATCTATATAAATATAATATACTCTTTTTATAGCTCACAGGCTTTGCTAAAACATGGAGCTCTGCTTCTTGAGCTGGGAAAAAGGATCCAATGACTCTGAATACAGAGTATCCTTCTGGGTGATAAACTGCATACTCAGTATAAAATCGGGAATAACACTACAAAAAAGTAAATACTCGGGTCTTCAGGGAGTGTGTCCTGCACTGGGCTCACAGCAGCTGATTCCCACATCATCAATTTAACACATGTGGTTTTTCTTTGTCTCCAGCCTCCTCCAATAGAGGCAATAAGATGGCTGTATTCTTCGCCACCTCCCGCAGTTAGTTGGGATCCCATGATTAAGTCTGGTATGACAAAACATGTCGGGGGCGTGGCTATCTGGCGAACATTATTGAGTTACTAGCTTGTGTATATGATGCTGGACGGAGGGGACGGAGGAAGCTGGCTAAGGCGCCCTAATCAAAACACGGACCTGCTGTGTGGGACCAGGCGGGACAGGCTTCCATTGTTATATTATATATATATATGTGTGTGTGTGTGTATATATATATATATATATATATATATATATATATATATATATATATATATATATATATATATATATATATATATATATATATATATATATATATATATATATATATATATACTTCTAATCAGAAGAGATCCAGGGATACAGGCTGTGATATTGGGATGCCCCATAGTGCTCATCTTCTAAGAGGAGTTAAAGTTTTATTAGCCAAGCACACGAGTGTAAGCCTTAATAGCTGGTGAGTGTACTCACAACGGGGGATTCACAATCACAGAAGGTGTGGTGAAGGAGCAAAATAGTTGTTTTGGACACTAACTATCACTTTCACGTGGACTACTTACAGTGGACTGTTTTAGAGTTTTTAAACTGTAATTGCCTATGGTGATGTAATTTCTAGCACATTTGTTTGATTGACTTATGCTGTGGGGTTTACGCTTTTTAAGTATAGATATATGTAAATTTATATATCTTTATTTACATAAAGTGGGTGGCATTTAGAGTGATGTACTTTTAGAATTTGTATTTTTGATTGCATATACACATGCAATTTTATATATTATTTCAAGTGTGGGATTATTTATAATTGAGGTAGATAGTGTGTGTTAATATTCACATAGTTATAGCGCTACGTGACATTATTTATTTGTTCATATAAAAAGAAACAATTTTGATGCACCTATTTGACAGAATTTTTATTTAACCACTTGAGATCCGCGCTATAGCCGAATGACGGCTACAGCGTGGACCTCCTTTGCCGGGACTACGTCTATTGACGTCGTCCCGTGCACGAGCGGCCTGCGCGCCCCCTGAGGGGCACGCGCGGCGCGCTCTGTGATCGGCGAGTCTATGAGACTCGCCTGATCACTGATCCGAGCAAGGGGTCGATCCCGACCCCTTATCACGTGATCAGCTGTCAGCCAATGACAGCTGATCATGTGATGCAACGGAGCCGGTAATCAGCTATTATTCCTCCTCGCGCTGACAGCGCGAGGAGAAAAAAAAAGAGCCGATCACCGGCGGCCGTGATCGGGACATCAGTTCCGATCACGGCCAGCCCTGCCAGTGCCCACCTGCCCCCTGCCAGTGCCACCTTAATAAAACATAAGTGCCCCCATCAGTGCCACCCAGCAGTGCCCACAGTGCCACCCAGCAGTGCCACCCACAGTGCCCACAATCTGCCTCAACAACGGTACTGCACCCCAGTGCCACATATCCGTGCCCATCAGTGTCATCTAGCAGTGCCGCCCATCATTGCCCAGCAGTGCCACCTATCAGTGCCCATCAGTCCCATCTATTGGTGGTACCCATCAGTGCCCCTTAGTGCCACCCATCCGTGCCGCCCATCTTTGCCCATCAGTGCCGTCTTATCTGTGCCCATCAGTACTGCCTTATCTGTGCCTATTGGTGCCACCTTATCTGTGCCTATTGGTGCCTCCTTAACTATGCCTATCAGTGCCCGCCAGTGCAGCCTATCAGCGCACTTCAATGAAGGAGAAAAATGACCTGTTTGCAAAATTTTAAAACTATTAAACATGATTTTTTATTTTTTTTTTGCATATTTTTTTTTGTTTGTTTAGCAAAAAATAAAACTCCCAACTGTAATTAAATACCACCAAAAGAAAGCTCTATTTGTGGGAAAAAAAATGATAAAAATTTCATTTGGGTACAGTGTTGTATGCCCGCGCAATTTTCATTCAAAGTGCATCAGCGCTGAAAGCTGAAAATTGGTCTGGGACTGAGGGGGGTTTAAGTGCCCAGTAAGCAAGTGGTTAAGTAGCAGCTGAGGTTTAGGATGGTAGGAACTGGACCGCTGTGGTGATACACTATTTGGAGGGATCGTGATTTGTGTATCCATATATATATATATATATATATATATATTTCGCTGCTTATTGCATCGGCATTTGGCCTCATCTGCCAATTCCATGAAGTATCTATCAGGTGACCAGCTTTTCAGGACCTACAAACTCCTATCAGTCTGTCCATTTTTTTTTTTTTTGCAGCTCACCCTCTAAGCCGTCAAGGGAGGGAAGTCGGGGAAGTTCTCTTTGGCAAGGCTACCAGTTACCGGCCAGGTTTTTCGGTGGTGTTTCAGACTTCCTGTCTCCTTCCCTTGGCACAGTTCTCTCTTACCACGCTTACAACTTCCCCTTCATTTGAATATATGGTCAAGCCAGGGTTGTGTGGTTATATTACTGTACCACAGTCATGGTGTCAGATCAAAGTAGTTGTCCTCCTCTGCAACTTTCCTTGGGTCTGCTCTTTCTCCATCTTCTCACTACATACAGTTTGTTCTCATGTCCAGGTTACTTACCAAACCAGACTTGTATCCTAAACCCCTTTTTCTGAATATTCATCTGGTTCGGAGGCAACATTTGTAGGTCCCGCATAGGGGGTCCCTTCTTTTCACCAGGTTTTTGGGGCGCTGGTGTTCCCCCGTTTCAGCATCTACATACATAACTCCTCTGTAGTCAACCGGGCATTCGCATTTACTGGACTAATGGTTGTTGCTGGCCCTTCTTTGTAGCTTTCACATAACACCTACTTTGTGTCTCTTTTTGCCCTCTCTAAGACCCCATTCACACCTGAGCGTTTTGTAGCCCTACGCCTGAAGCTACAAAACGCTGGAGGGGAAAAAATACATTATTCTCAATGAAGATGGTTCACATCTCCACTCCAAGTCGCCTGAAACCCTACGCCTGAAGCTCAAACAAGTTCCGGACCCTTTTTTGTCGCGCGAATCGGGCTGATTTGGGCGTTTTCATTCCCATAAAAACTAATGGAAACACTCGATTCGAGCGTTTAGCGTGACAACGAGCGTTTCTATGGGCGTTTTGACGCTGTATCTGCTCAATGCTTAACATTGGTGACCTTTTGCCCTGCACAAATTCGCGACAAAACGTGGCAAAAAACGCAGCGAATCGCGGCAAAAAACGCTGCAAATCGCGGTAAAAAACGCGGCAAAAAACGCTTGAAAAAGCTACGCTCAGGTGTGAATGCAGCCTAGGCATACTGACCAGCCAGGCCAAGGCACACCTCATGTCTTGGTAGTTAGGGTTATCGTATCTCCGAGTGAAGACTCTGACTACAAATGTAGTATACCACGTAACTCCCACAAACCTTCATCAACTCCATTGGTAAGGGGGGTAGTTTACAGGTACAGAGCTTGGAGTGTGTGGTATCCTGTCTCTTTATACCGGAGTACTGCAAGGGATTAAAGAGGAAGTAAACCCTGATGAGTTTACTTCCTCTTTTTTTCCCTGCAAAGGTAAAGCATAATGGACTACTATGCATCGCATAGTAGCCCATTATGTGTCACTTACCTGACACAGGAGCCAGCGAAGTCCCGCTGTCCCCTGTAGTCCACGCATCCATCTTGCTTGTGGCGTCTCGCAGCTCCGCCGCTGTCATTCGGCGAAGCCGCGATGACGTCACTCCCGCGCATGCGCACGGGAGTCGACAAATGCGGCAGCTCCATTCTTGGAACTGCCGCGTTCAGTGCGCCTCTGCGCCGCTGTCTACGGCGCGTGCGCCGCTGTCTACGGCGCATGCGCCGTAGACAGCGGTGCCCGTTTTCGGGCAAATATCTCCTAAACCATATAGGTTTAGGAGATATTGCTTGGACCTACAGGTAAGCCTTAATCTAGGCTTACCTGTAGGTCAAAGTGGTTTGTAAGGGTTTACAACCACTTTAAGGGAGGATTTGGTATACAGGGATTGGATGGGTTTTTGTTTATAAACAACATTCTATTTGGTACTATTTGGTAATTGTCAATGTTAAAAACGTCAATATAATTTTCGTGTGTGTGTGTGTGTGTGTGTGTGTGTGTGTATGTATGTACATATGTATATATATGTGTATGTATATGTATATGTATATATGTATATGTATATATATATATATATATGTATATGTATATATATATATATATATATATATATATATATATATTTCAGTGATATAAACGTGCATGCTTATTTAAATCATGAAGTGTCCTATCAGTAAGTAGCCAAGCTGTATATACATAGTTTTCCGAACTGTGCATGGTCACTGTGGTCCTTCAATTTCATATTTTTCGTTCGTTATTAATGCTGTTTAAACCAGACACAATTTGTCAAAGGATCAATGAACCATCTGGCAAGCACTGTTTTGTTTAGAAAGAGATAATGGCAGACAAAGCTAGATTATGTGCGCTGAGTAAACATTTTTGTATTTTCATTGTCAATATTATTTTATTTCCCAGAGAGAGCGTTCCCTTCTTTCATCTAAATTATTGTTGGATACCTGTGTTGGAAATGATTGATACATCTGTGTGGTAAAAATGAGGTGGACAGTGCGAAGCACAACAAGTATTGCCTGGGTGCTGGTGTTAAAAAATAAAATAAAGTAATATTCTGTAAATCTCTGCATTGCATGCAAATTTCTCTGTTTTTGTTTCTTTGAAAATTAAGTAATGGGAAATTCCTGTTGGTCCTGACAGAAATCTAGTGAGTGCCTAACTTCCTGTAGTGAGATGATGATACTGCCTCTGCTGCACTGAAATCTCAAGCAGTTTTGCCCAGTTCTCCTCTGATGGGCTTCTTACATATTCAGTGCAGTAGGTGGTCAGCACACTACAGGAAGTTAGGCGCTTGCTGGATTTTTCTGCCAGTTCAGTAGGTATTTTCCTGTCTTTAACATTTAAAGAGATAGCACATGGGGAGCTATGCATGCATTGCAGAGATCTACTGCATATGATTTTTTTTTCTAATAATTTGCCTAGACATACACTTTAAACCAGGGGTGTTAAACTCAATTTCATTGTGGGCCACATCAGCATTATGGATGCCCAGAGCACCCCAATCCCCTTACATCAGATGTCAAGAGCCCTCCCTTACACCACAGTGCACCCCCCCCACCACCCTTCCCTTGTGCTGGTGCCAGGAAGAAGCTGGGGCAGAGCTGGGAAGCAAAACCTGCAGGGCCTGGAGGAGGACCAGAGGAGGGCTGAAGTCTGATGCTGGAGTCGGCTAATGCAGAGACCAGGGGAGGGGCGGAGAAAACTGGGTGCAGCGGCTGCACAAAGAGGAATGGGATCTGTTGGAGAAGTTCTGTCCTCCTCTCTGCTGCTGACTGTTGAGAGGTGGGAAGGTGAGGGGGAGGTCGAATAGAGACGAGCCTCTCCACAGCCGCACAGAGAAGTGCAGGATCTGGCAGATAAGTCCTTGCATTATCTCTGCTGCCAAATGCTGAGGCAAGGTGGTACCGGAGATGAGGGGGTGGCGCAGCTGCAGGAGAGGTGCGAGGGGCACATTAAATGACCTGGTGACCAGACTCGCTCAGCAAGCCTTGCATTTGTCAAATGTGCTTTAAACTGTCAGGCTGGAAAATTTCAGCCGGTCTCTAAGTGCAGAGAGCCTCACATGTTATGCTTAACAGCAGGAATCCTTGTTTTTATATGCACCAAGGAGCATAGGTGTTGCCAAATGAAAGAATAGATGGGCTTGATCTTCACAAATGAACAAGGAACATCAAGCAAGCCCAAGCTTGGGGATATACAGTATATATGTTTCAATTGTTAATTTAGTGTAATAATGTATAAGGACTGATTTCTGGTCATTTTCTCTAACACATCTGTTGTCTCTTTATGTAGGTCTCATCTGCAACCTCTGGGAATTCCTCCAATTCTGGGTCATCATCTTCTGCTGCAAGTGGTCTTACTGGCTGGGCAGCATTCGGAGCCAAGACTGCCAGTGCAGTGCCAGTAACCTCAAAGCTTGGAAGCTCAGCACAGACTACCAGTGGTAAACCTCCCACTTTATCTGCAGGTCAGAAAACATTGGGTTCAACTGGCCCAGCACCTATAAAGTCAGGCTCTGCATCTAAACCAGGATCAGGCAGCAGCAACACAAGCTCTTTACCACTAAAGCCTCTACCGCCACTTGTTCTGGGAAAGACCAGCCTTAGTCGTTCTATGAGTAGCGACAATGTCAGCAAAACAGGCCTGCCTAGTCCAAGCATTAGTTCATCTGGAAACAATATGAGCAATCAGATGGGCAGTAATAATGGAGGAGGAAGCTCTGCAGGAAGCAGTGGGAGCTCTAGTAGCAAGGCAACTGTCGATCCCAGCACACAGCAGTCTGCAGCCAAGGGTCCTACTTCCCAGGATTTACAGTTAACCGCCATGAAGCGGCTTCAGATGGTGAAAAAGAAAGCTGCCCAGAAGAAACTAAAGAAGTGATCCCCTATACTACTGAACATAGGGTTGCTGTGTGTAAAATTGTGAGCAGCATTACAGAAGCACTCAAATATACCATGGGGCCTACTGCGATTATATATTCTTCCTATTGAGTATATAATTAGAAAGGCTTTTGTTACTTAAAGTGGTATTAAAGGCTTGTGGGTTTTTTGTTTTTTTTTTGTTTCTTTTTTTTGAGAACAAACATGTCGTCATACTTCCCTGCGTTGTGCAGTGGTTTTAGACAGAGTAGCCCGAGCCTCCTCTTTGCAGGTCCACCACTTGCGCTCCTGCCCCCCACCTTCTGCAAAGTGCCCCCACTGCAAGCAGCATGCTATGAGTGTTAGGTCTATTCACACACAGACCTGTGGCTCGGCTCTGCCCCCCCCCCCCCTCTCCTTTATTGGCTCACTGGCTGTGATTAACAGCAGTGGGAAACAATGGCTCCTGCTGCTGTGCCAGTCAGTGAGGAGGGAGAGTTCCCAGAGAGGCAAGGCTCTCAAGCATATCACTGGATCAAGATAGGGCTCAGGAAAGTATTGTGGGGGCTGCTGCACAGAGGAGGTTTTTTACCTTAATGCATGAAAGTAAAAAAAATTGAGCCTTTAGAACCACTTTAAGGCTTATTTGCAGGTTATATTTTTTAAAATATATGAAAATCTGTTGACCTCATTTAGTAAGGTATCAGAAATAAGAACTGCCTATGCTGTTCCCAAAAACAACCAAGTTGAAAACTGCAGTGGAGCATTGGCGATTGAACATTTGATTCTGATTGGTTTGGATTGATAATACAAACAGAAATACATTCTAGGTCTATTTCATGATGCTAACATCTCAAAGGAAAGCTGTTTTCTGTTGTAAGGATCTGTAACATGCATTAAAACCACTTTTTGTATAACCTGTTTTCATCCTTATTTCAAATGCAGCTACTAAACAAAACTAATACAATTCAAGTTCTTCTTTCACCTTAGTTCATCGACGGAAACAGCGCTTCCTTAATCTTGACCATTTGGGTTATATCGCCTCTACAGGAGTAGGACTAGGCAGAACATAAAACTTGGCTACGCCCCATGGGCCGTCCTTAGTCAGTGTGTAACCCCTTCCTTGCTCTAGGTATTCAGTTTTTTTTCTGTCCAGTCAGGAGTAAGGACCTAGCTCCTTGCTATGATCTTTTTGGTTCTAGCAATTTTAAATTTTTTTCCTTCTTCCATGCATCTTTTTTATTTATTTATTTATTTATCTTTTCTCCTGGGAGATCTACAATCAACTGCTGGGCTGGGTAATCTAAAACCAGCGGTCTCTCCAGTCCAGCTAGCAAGCACGTGCAGTCCGCAGCTACACGCTAGGTTGGCTGCAACATATATTCAACGGACGGAGGCTGGCCATATGCATAAACATCTTGCAGGGTCTCATATGACCTAGCTTTGGTCCGAGTCGCAGCTTCCCCCTTGCCGACATCCCCCCACTTCGGTGGCGAGGGTCCTGTCTGGAGTGATACCCAACATCGTGGAAGGGTAAGTACAGTTCCCCCTCTCATCCTGTACTTGGGGCGGGGTGGACGCTGGTACTCTCCAGGGATGGTCAGACCTGCCTGCAAGATCTCTCCTCCCATCTCTCAGTTAAGCTGGGTTTCCCCCTATTTCCCCTCCATCCCCCTTTTGTGAGTGTTCCCTGAGGTGGGACCCCATATGCTGCTGTGTTTACTGCCTTACTAGGTGGGCCTGCAGTGCTTGGAGTGTGGTGGGGTCCCAGTGGAGGTTCCCACCATCTCCCCTCCATCCCCCCTCTATGGACTCTGGGAACGATTTGGCAGCATTCCGTGGCAATTTTCCCTTAGTCTGGCTTGGTCCTTGGCCGGCGGCCATGTTTATGTAGTCAGTGATGTCACGGTGGCCATTTTCCCTTAGTCTGGCTTGGCCCGCGGCCGTGTTGGTGTAGTCCGTGATGTCATAGGGGTCATTATACCTTAGTCTGGCATAATGCTGGAGACGGACAGCTTTGCATAGACAGGCCGAGCTGGTCACATGATCTTCAGAGCTTCCGGGCCCCTCCTCTTCCTCCTAGGATACTTATTAAGACGCATGGCATGCTGAGTGCTCTGATCCAGTGTTCTCCAGTCTGGTGTGGTGAGTCCCTGGGGTCCCTTCTGTTTATCAGCAAGCACCTTCGTAGAGGTCTATAGCAGTGCCAAAAACTCCTTTTTGTGCTGCAGGGGGGCTCATTTATTCATGGAGCCTCAGGGTTGTATCTCCCCCACTGATCCCCTCATGGGGCCCCTGGTCCCACAAAGCCTCGGCTCCCTATTAATGCTCTGACGGCGGTCCAAGAATCCTTAGTATCCCAGGTGGAAGTGACGTGCAGGCAAAGGCCTGGCAGGAAGCATCCTCCACCTTCTCCTGCTCAGTCAATCTCATCTGACTCTGATGCTGCAGTGTCCCATCCAGTGGGACTTGATACCATGCTCCCTGATCCATCCCACACTGACAATGACTCCTCAATGGTTGCAGGAGCTAAGGAAAAAATGCTGATGGTCGCACTTGTTACTGCAGTGCAGGAGACTTTAAAAGTTGAGAAAGTGACCATGGATGTGGCTGTCCCTTTTGGCACACACACGGCAACTCATGCTGCTAAGGTGTTTGTTTATCTTCCATATTTTGACAAGTTTATCTATAAGGAGTGGGAGCAACCTTTTGTGGTCCCTAAATGTTTTACAGTACATTACCCCTTTGAGGAATCGCTTTTAAAGAAGTGGACCAGTCCACCAGTAGTGGACCCTCCGGTTCCAGGTTGAGTAAAGCAACCATGATTCCAGTAGAGGATTCCCTGTCCTTTAAAGACCCAACCGATAGGAAAGCGAAGTCTGTGGCAGGTTCGGCAATGCGACCAGTCCTCTCTGGTGTCTTAGACTTTAACCGAATGGGCCAAGCTTTTGCACCAAGGTCTGGGGAATGAGCAGGTTCCTGCTGCTTGTGTTGATCTGGCGGACAAGTTGGTCCAAGGGCTGTAGTTTACATGTGATGCATCTCCCATGCTGTCCAAATTATCCGTTGTAGTTAAACGTGTGATATGGTTTAAGAGCTGGTCGGTAGACCAAGCTTTTAAGAAAGCTCTCATTGATCTGCCCTTATAAGATGATCGCCTGTTTGGGGCTACCCTGGATGACATCCTGGCACAGTCTAAAGAAGGGAAGGGGCCTCGCAAACGCGGGCCTTCGTTCTCAGCCCATAAGAAATTATTTTGGGCTCCCGGGACTGCAGACAAGGGAAACTGATCTCTCAAGTGTTCCTCGTGAGGTTCCAAGCAATCTTGGTCTGGTAAGCCTAGAGCTGGCTTCTCCAGTGTGCAGATAAGACCCCTTCAGCTTGAAGGTCCGCCCTCACCCATAATTGTGGGGGGACCTCTTCGCTGGTTTCCAGCTTTGTGGGCCTCCTTCGTGAGCATGAAGGGGATCCACAAATTGATCTTTTTGGGGGTACCAAAGAAGTGGGCAGAGTGTCTGTTTCTGGGGGCCCTGAGTCTCCTTGTGTGGATATGATTTCTGCAAAAGTTCGGATGACGTTTGAACTACCCAAAGTCCCCTCTATCCCCGTCCAAGAAATGTAATTACCTGGATCTGACTCTGGATTTAATACTGACCAGGGTAGTATTTGCGCACAGCTGCAGGCATCACCATGGTATAACCCCTTCAAGCCTTGATGGCAAATCTGCACACGGTCAGCACGAAGGGGTTAAATACACTAACCCTAATTTTAACCTTGACCCTAATCCTAACCCTGACACTGACATAGATGAAACCATGCTCTAGCTATTTTATCTTTTATTTTTAAATATTAATTTCTACACTTTTGTATGTTTACATTTTTTTCTTTTGGCAGGGAGAAAAAGATAAAATGCATCTTTCTCACCATTCAGAGGAGAAAAAGAAAAAATAGGAGTGGGCTGTACAGTCCCTGATCACTGTGGTAGCCAATAAGATGCTACTGTATCACAGCGATCAGGTGATTAGGAACCAGGCCTCCCAGTTCCCAGTCGTTAAAATACAAGACACAGGGCTCTCGATAAGAGACCGATCTCTGTGCTGGGAGCATGTTCCCAGCACAAACGCATATATGCAGCCTCTCAGCAGAAGACCCACTTCAGAGAGGTGCATGTACAGTATGTGTACAAGTGGCAGCACAAGGTTAAAAATATCACGCGGGGAAGGTTCTACGGCTTCTGGAGCATCTACCTCTTCAAGACATGCAGCACCATCTTAAATTGCAGGCTTCAACTCCAACTTACAAACCTAAGTTCAGCCCTTCCTTTTGGTGTAAGGCTTGGTTCACAAGGCCTCTAAGGCTTTCAATCAACCAAAATCTGCCTAAGGACAGTCATATTTGCAGAATGCTTTGAACTATCTTATGTCCCAACTCATCCTCTCGGCTTTCTGCCAACGTCCACAAGATGTTCCAGGCTTTCAGTTGGGCGATCAGCTTCCAAAATCTGCTGCCCAACCTTCTCTCTAGAAGATCCTGATCCTGGATATATCCCGAGCAAAGGTTTTCCTTCTAGAGAAGAAAATACTTTCTATCTGAGCTCTCGCTTAGAAACTGAGATCAAAGACATCCCTCTGTTAGATTCTCAATGAGTGCTCTAGGCCTCATGGTAGCCTCCTTGAAGGCTGTTCCTTTTGCTCAATTTCATTCAAGACTTCTCCCCTACAACATCTTGTTAACCTTGAACAAGTATGCTCTATTTCTTGACCTACCCATTGTCCAGTCCAGCAAGGAATTCTGTCTTAACAATGGGGATTCCTTTCTTTCCTCATCACTTTAAAGTGATAACAACATATGCCAGTCTTTCAGATTGCAGAGGAGTGTTCCAGTCACTCATGGTCCAGGAAACATGGTAATTGGTGGAAGCCAAGCTCCCCGTCAACATCCTGGAGCTCAGAACAATAGGGATAGCTCTGCAACACTGGTCTCCCCTTCTGCAAGGACACTCAACCAGGGCACAGTCAGACAATTCCACAGCTGTGGCCTACATCAACCACCAAAGGGGTACCAGGAGTCATGCAACCTTGAAGGAAGCAAGCCAGATCATTTCATGGATAGTCACTGTCCAGCGACTCTAGGATTAGACAACCGGAAAGTGGAGGTCCTTGGCCACTACTGCCTAGCTCAAGGGTAATGGGCTCCTCACCGTAACATCTTCAAACTGTTATGTCAGAGATGAGGGACTCTG
The DNA here is from genome assembly GCF_037356315.1 of Lithobates pipiens. Lineage (NCBI taxonomy): Eukaryota > Metazoa > Chordata > Amphibia > Anura > Ranidae > Lithobates > Lithobates pipiens. The sequence goes on along the minus strand of NW_027507718.1, from coordinate 279,432,143 downwards.
GATGAGGAGAGTTGCCCATCCTTTTCATTCATTGCTTGGGGACATAGCTGGGTCTATGAATACACTCATTCTGTGTCCTGTACGATACAAGAAAGATGAGGTGGATTTTGGCTTACTTGTTAATTCCATATCTTGCAGTGCAGTACAGGGTAACCTCCCTTCTTTTCCTTGATTATTCTGCATTTCTTGCTACAAAACTGAGGACACATGACGTGGAACAGAGTTATATAGGAGATTCCAGAGAGCATATCCTTAAAAGCTTTGCAAGCTTCCTCCTGAAGGTGTAATGCTCAAAGAGTCTCAGAAAACTCATCCTGTGTCCTGTACTTTACTATAAAATATAGACTTTACAGGTAAGGCAAATTACTATTTTTCTTCTATTTACCCCTAAACACAAATTCATTTTCTTCAGTCATAGGCATGCAGTGCAACACCAGTCAGCTGGGTGCTATACAGGTCCAGGGCCATAGTTTATCTATCCCTGTAGACTGCTTAGGGGTATGCTCCCAGGGAGTATGAAGTTCTGAATGGGGCTTGGTTGACCAAAAATACTCTTAGCTAACTAGGAGACATTGCAAACATTGGTGGTAAGTCGGGGGTTCTGACCTATTAAGAATTCAGTGTGATGTTGCTCCAATCCCTGAAGGGTTAACTTGTGCAATCAATTTATTTAAATGCTTCCTTTTGTAAACTGAATGTCAGAGTGAGAGCAATAATTCTAGCACCAGACCTCCTATTTAACTCTAAACTAGAAACCTGTAAAGCTTTTTAAAGCATCTCCTATGGAGATTTTTTAGGTTACATAGTTTTGTTGCCACTCCATAGGCATGCGCAATTTTAAAGCCTGACAAAGGTACCTATTTACCTAGCGTAGCATCATCTTTTATACTTTACTAAACAATTGGGTATTATATTGTGTTTGTGTACACTAAAGCCTGGTACACATGGGCCAAATACTGGCCGATATAGTTGATAGTTGCAAAAACCTCTTGGATGGGTACCTAGGTGAACACAGTATACAGGGATATGGGAAATTATGTTTTACATGAACACACACCCATGCCCACACCCAAATGCTGAACTGGATGGACTGGTGTTTTTGTTCAACCTTACCAACTATGTAATTTTTGGCCTGTGTGCATCCAATTGGTGCATGCAGCTAATGGTTGTCAGCGCTGACCAGTGTGTTCTGGCAATAGCTCAGCAGGGAGATCGCTGTGCTAACATAAGATAATTAGTACAGCGCCTCCTTTTTTTTCGTTCGGCCTGCTGGGTTGAATGGAGAAAAAACTAAGACCCCTTTCACACCAGGGCGTTTTGCAGGCGCTATAGCGTTAGAAATAGCGCCTGCAAAACGCCCTAAAGAAGCTGCACCATTGTGTGCAGTGTGAAAGCCCAGAGGTCTTTCACACTACAGCGGTGCGCTGGCAGGACGTCGGGAAAAAGTCCTGCCAGCAGCTTCTTTGGAGCGGTGAAGGAGCGGTGTGTTTAACGCTCCTCCCACCGCTGCTGCCCATTGAAATCAATGGGGCAGCGCTGTAATGCCGCCGGCAAAACGCCGCTATTGCGGCTTATTGCAGGCAGTTTTAACCCTTTCGCGGCCGCTAGCGGGGGGTAAAAGCGCCCCGCTAGCGGCCGAAATGCGCCGCAAATCCGGCGGTAAAACGCCGCTAAAAATAGCGGCGTTTTACCGCCGACGCAAGGTGCGGTGTGGTGTGAAAGGGGTCTAATAGTGTGTACCAGGCTTAAAATTCATTAAAGTGTCCTGAAAATTTACGTTTGATAAACCTCTGCAAATATCATGTGACCTAAAAATATTGCAACAACCACCATTTTTTTTCTCCAGGGTTTTTGCTTTCAGGAAATCTATAATATTTGGGGATCTAAGTAATTATCTAGTTCTAAAAAAAATGCATTTTTTTTACATTGGCCTTGGCAGCAAGTGGTTAATGTTTATCATCGAAAACACCACCACATTTAATCACATAAATATACCTGGGCACGCCTGAGTGGACCTATACACTCCTATTCATGTATGCACAATACAGGATGCTACTGGCAACAATTTACCCAGAACCAGCATTGTGGAATGTGCAATATGCACTATATAAACAGGGCTCTTCAAGTTTAATACTTTACTGACTGAGAAAGGTCCTACTTTATTAATAGAAACGCCCAAAAGCCTGGCACATAAAACTGTACCATAGCAACAAATTAAACCAGGCATTTTTAATTAGGAAATACATTTGATCATTTTAATGTATATTTACATAAAAACATTGACACAATACAGAGGCGTAGCTTGAAGCTTGTGGTCCCTGATGCAAAAGTTTAACCTGGGCCCCCCACTACCACCCACCACTTACACCATGTGTGCAGATACACCCACCACACGCCAAGATACTCAAAGTGGTTTAAGAGTTTACAGTTCCTCCTTACATTAGAGGACAGAGATCACTGCTGGAGAATTAGAGGACAGGGACCCCTGGCGAGTCATTTGACAGAGCTCCTTTCCCATTCCAGCACTGTAAACAGCTCCCCCCCCCCCACAATACACGGGGCTGAAATCACATTCCACAGTCTATCGGCCTTCACAGGGTGTATCTGGCTTTTATGTTGCCGCTCTAACCTGTGAAATCCCCTGGTCGGAACGGCAGTGTAGTTGCAGTAGACAGATACCCCTTTGCAGATCGAGGCTGACTGGCTGTGTTGTAAAGGAATGTGATTTCAGACCTGCGGAGGAGGAACAGTATAGAGTGCTGTGCTGGGAAAGAAGCTTGACAGCTGGAATAGCATCTAGAGTGGAGGGGGTGGTCAGGGGGCTTTGGGGGGGGGACTTAGATTTAGGGGGGCAAAGCCATGTGACATGAAATCTGGAGCCTGCAGCCCCTCAGGAGGTGTTAGGGGATTCGTTTTAGCAATTTCCAAAGGTTTCTCTGTCAGTGTTGGCAGGGGAAGGCCACCTCCCGGAGGTGTGTCTCTTTTTCCCAGTTGTCAGGGAAGTGGGTTAAGTGGACATCCCCGGGTGGGTACAGAGAATCCCAGCTAGTGACTATAAGACACTGAGTGGTGTCTTACCTCACCAGTGACATTGGTCCCATCGTAGCTACAGGACAGCACTCTCCCCCTCTTGACTCTCTGAGCTTGGTTACCATTTAATGTTGCCAGTACATAGCACAGACACTTCTCCATCCTGGGCTGTTCTCACCCCATGTTCCTTTCCATTCAGGAAATTGCTCACAGCTTTTCCCCAGCCAATAACAGAGGGGTGTGGACTGTGGAAGGCAAAGTGGAAGCCCAGTATGGGAGCGTGGCTATGGGACCCTAGGGCAGATCAGAGCTGGGCTTTCTGGAGGATATGATAATATGACAGGGGGGCTGCAGGGGCCCCCTGGAGCTAGGGGCAGGGTTGCGATTGTGACCTCTGCAACCCCTTATGCTATGCCCATGACACAATATGTATGGAGGGTGGTGGTGTTAGTTTTTAATGATAATATTTTAAACTTTGGAGAAATAAAAAATATATTTTGTATCTCATTTAAAAAAATAAAAAACATGGACACAATGTGCTCTAAATATAGAAATCATTTATTATATATTAACATCTATGCATAAATCAATTTATTCAGTAAATTTCTACCTATACATTCATAGCTGCTCTTAGTGAAAAAATACAGAACGGATATCCTTCCATTATATCCCTTGCTTTCATAAGGTTTATACCTATATACCTATCTAGCGGGATATTTTATAGTGGGATATTATTATAATGCCACTTATTATTGCGATGATTGCTGCATGTCAGCGCACTGTACACTGTAAAAATATTCGCAGTGTGCGTCATTCCTGCAGTTAGCCTGCCAAACGCATATCTGCTTCCCATTTATACATCTAGCAAGTGAAACCTCTTTGCCGCCTGTGCAAGTCATCGGTTTGTAGCAGCACTTTTGAAATACAGTGGGTTAAAATTATACACAGCTTTAGCTTCGCAATATTGCCAGAAGAGTTATTTTATAACCACACGGGCAAAATTCAGCGACACAGAGCAGCTTTACAAGTAATTAATGTGTTGCTCAATAGGTTGTTTGGCCTCTGCCTCTGCCGAAACCATGGCAACCATGATAAATGGTGGCCAGTGGCTTCTCAGACTGTGCTGTTAATCACAGCCTGCACATCATGTCTGAACAAGAAATGGACACGGAATGAGCAGCACTGCCTCCAACGTGAAGCTGTCAGGCTCTTCCTTTATTTATGACCTTCAGGGTGAGGCCAGACAAGCGATTTGAGGGCTGTGTTTTTTAATTAAAAAGGCAAGACGTTCTAAAATGATGCTGTGCTGAGGACCGCTATGTCAGCGGTGTGGAGGATACAGGGATGTCATCTCCCCTAGTGAGACAGATGTCATGGTGGAGCTTCATTTTTCCTTTTTTCTTTTTTTTTTTTCAGGTTGAACTTGCCGTTTTGTTAACCTAATTATCCAATGGCGTGTTTTTCCCATAGGTTCGAAACAGATAATGGCTCTTATTTCTTGTAATATCTAAAGTATATTATGTTGGCCATAGCAACCAATCTGTTATAGTCTATACTTAAAGAGCAACTCCACTTTTGTTGAGAAAAAAACATTCCCCTCTGGGTGAATTATGCACATTACAAGGATTTTAACAATCTTTGTTGCAGATTCATATCTTTTGTTATTCTGAAGAAATCGCTGTTTAATTGTCTGCATTCATGTGAGAAAGTGAGTCTAATGGAAGTGGTTTCATAATTATCAATCAGCTGTGCACCTGCAGGGCACTAATGAGGAAAGCTGCTGGGCCTGCATTCCTTTAGCCGTGATTTCCTATTGAAAGTATCTCACCAAAAAATAAATTTTTGTTGCAGAGGATGCCTGAAATCTGACTTGTATCTTAGTGCAGAATTCTGGGAAAATGAGTGAGCCAATCGCACAAGCAGGAAATTATGTTTCTGGGGGGAGGCATTCTGTACACATTCTGTGTACAGAACAGTTTCAGGTAGCCATATTGCATAGAATTTTCAGAAATTTAGAGTTGCAGATTGAATAGGAAAGGTAATTTTTAATAACATTCAATTACAATATGACCTGTGTCACAATTGTATAAGCTATATTATTTTTTCTTTATTTGCTATTTTTTTCCCCTACAAAAGTGGAGTTACCCTTTAAGTTGGCTTAGTGAAAAATGGGGAAAATATGATTCAGTTTTATAATCTATAGTCTAGTGGCCATAGGCTTTGGAAGTTTAGAACTGATTAGTTAGACAAAGGAAGGTATAGGCTTCAAATACAAGTGCACTTTAAATAAACTATATGCAGTATCTCACAAAAGTGAGTACACCCCTCACATTTTTGTAAATATTTTATTATATCGTTTCATGTGACAACACTGAAGAAATGACGCTTTGCTACAATGTAAAGTAGTGACTGTACAGCATGTATAAGCCCTTGTACACACGGTCGGACATTCTGACAACCAAATCCGTTGGATTTTGTCCGACGGATTTTGTCCAAAACTGTTGCATACACATGGTCGGACAAAGTTGTCGGAAAATCTGATTGTGCATAACGTGATGACATTATTTCGTTACAACGGGACTACATTCAGGCTAGTAGCCAATAGCTTTGGTCTAGGAATTTGATCTGAGCATGCTTGGCACTTTGTCCGTCGGAGTAGGCTACACATGATCGGAGTATGTCCGATCGCAGCATTTTGTCAGAAAATTTTACCGGCAAGTTGGAAAAGTTGGTCCGTCGGATATTCTGACAGAAACAGTCCGATGGAGACCACACACAGTCGGAATATCCAACACAACGGTCCGATAGGACACATTCCGTCAGAATCTCCGACCGTGTGTACAAGGGCTAACAGTGTAAATTTGCCGTCCCCTCAAAATAACTCAACACAGCCATTAGGCCCCATTCACAGCTGAGCGTAACGTTTTCAGGCAGAAAGTTGTGCGTTTTTGCCACGATTTTGTACAGGTCAAAAGGTCACCAATGTAAAAGGCAGAAAAACGCCCAAATCTGCCTAAAAAAAAAAAGTTCCAGAACTTGTTTCGGCTTCAGGCATTTTGGAGTGGAGATGTGAACCATCTCCATAGAGAATAATAGATTTTTTCCCCTCCAGCGTTTTGTAGCTTCAGGCTTCAAGCTACAAAACGCTCAGGTGTGAATGATGCCTAAATGTCTAAACCACTGGCAACACAAGTGAGTACACCCCTAAGTGAAAATGTCCAAGTTGGGCCCAATTAGACATTTTCCCTCCCTAGTGTCATGTGACTCGATAGTGTTACAAGGTGTCAGGTGTGAATGGGAAGCAGGTGTGTTAAATTTGGTGTTATCGCTCTCACTCTCTCATACTGGTCACTGGAAGTTCAACATGGCACCTCATGGTAAAGAACTCTCTAAGGATCTGAAAAAAAAATTGTTAGTCTACATTAAGATGGCCTAGGCTATAAGAAGATTGCCAAGACCCTGAAACTGAGCAGCAACATGGTGGCCAAGATCATACAGTGGTTTAACAGGACAGGTTCCACTCAGCACAGGCCTTGCCATGATCGACCAAAGAAAAGTTGAGTGCACATGCTCAGCGTCATATCCATAGGTTGTCTTTGGGAAATAGATGCGAGTGTTGCCATCATTGCTGGAGAGGTTGAAAGGGTGGGGGGGGGGGTCAGCCTTTCAGTGCTCAGACCATACACTGCATCAAATTGGTCTGCATGGCTGTCATCCCAGAAGGAAGCCTCTTCTAAAGATGATGCATAAGAAAGCCGGTAAACAGTTTGCTGAAGACAAGCAGACTAAGGACATGGATTACTGGAACCATGTCCTGTGGTCTGATGAGACCAAGATAAACTTATTTGGTCCAGATGGTGTCAAGCTTGTGTGGCAGCAACCAGGTGAGGAGTACAAAGACAAGTGTGTCTTGCCTACAGTCAAACTTGGTGGTGGGAGTGTCATGGTCTGGGGCTGCATGAATGCAGTCGGCACTGGATAGCTACAGTTCACTGAGGGAACCATGAATGCCAACATGTACTGTGACATACTGAATCAGAGAGCTTGATCCCCTCCCTTCAGAGGGCAGTATTCCAGCATGACAACAACCCCAAACACACCTCCAAGACGACCACTGCCTTTCTAAAGAAGCTGAGGGTAAAGGTGATGGACTGGCCAAGCATGCCTCTAGACCTAAACACTATTGAGCATCTGCGGGGTGGTGGATGAGAGCAAGGTCTCTAACATCCACCAGTCTGTGATGTCATCATGGAAGAGTGGAAGAGGACCCCAGTGGCAACCTGTGAAGCTCCGCTTAACTTCATGCCCAAGAGGGCTAATGCAGTGCTGGAAAATAATGGTGGCGATACAAAATATTGACATTTTGGGCCCAATTTGGACATTTTCATTTAGGGGTATACTCACTTTTCTTGCCAGCGGTTTAGACATTAATGGCTGTGTGTTGAGTTATTTTGAGGGGACAGCAAATTTACACCGTTATACAAGCTGTACACTCACTAATTTACATTGTAGCAAAGTGTCATTTCTTCAGTGTTGTCTAATGAAAATTTATATTAAAATATTTACAAAAATGTGAGAGGTGTATTCACTTTTGTAAGATACTGTATATGTACTTGTACTCTACAGCTTATGCAAAATGGCAACCATTTTTGCTGCAAATAAACTCTTCCTGGCTGATACTAGAGGGTACAGTTCCAAAACAGGAGACCTGAGAAGAATGAGTAACCTGTCTACCAGATTTTCAAGAATGTACTCTGAGCCAGTAGGCTGCTGGCAAAATTCTCTTCACTAACTAGTAAAACTTGCCCATTATAATGTATTTGGCTAATTAAAAGGCTACTGAGACAAATGCTATGCAAAAATTCAGTTGTTTTTCTATAATAAAGCTTGCCCACTTATAATGAACTCTTTGAAATCTGGCAGCAATAGATTACATAGATGTCTGTTTTAGATACTGCAAGTTCACTTTCTGACTTTTTTTGACTACTACAGGGCAGTACATACTCTGTTCTTCCCCTACTTAGAATACCTAGATTAGAAAACAATGGGGCTGGTTGACTTACTAAAAGGTAAATAGTCTGTGTACTGCAAGTGCAGTTGCTCTAGATCTGAAGGCAACATGCAAGGAAAACAAAAAATGCATTTTTTGCTTGCACATGATTGGATGATAGAAATCAGCAGAGCTTCCCCTCATTTCAGAGCTGCCCCTCAGATCTACAGCGACTGCACTTGCAGTGCACATCTAGTGCACAGTATATTTGCTTTTAGTAAATCAACCTCCTTGTGATGGGTTTTTGCAGGCCCCTATGCACCAACCCTCTTAAATTCCATGCCTCTTGCTATGTTGACTGTTTTAATCATATATTTAATAAATTATTATTTGCTGTATTATAATACTAGTGTAAATCTCACCCCCATGTTATACAGTCTGAAGAAAACACAACTTTAGCATTTTACCTGGCAATTTTTTCATTCTCTTTAAAGAGAAGTGTTTGGGTCATTATCTGGACAATTGTACTTACTGTTACGTAAAATATAGATATGAAAAATATAAAATTTGAATACATTGAGATATTTGCTTTACGAATATGGATAGGCACTTAGTAAAGGCTTGTGGTATATTAGATATTAATTACATTATTTTATAGAATCACAGAGATTTGAGCCCTCCAAAATTTCGGAGGATTTCAGTACAGTATCAGTAAAGTGAGTACACCTCTCACATTTTTGTAAATATTTTAATATATCTCAACACACAGCCATTCATGTCTAAACTGCTGGCAACAAAAGTGAGTACACCCCTAAGTGAAAATGTCCAAATTGGGCCCAAAATGTCAATATTTTTTGTGGCCACCATTATTTTCCAGCACTGCCTTAACCCTCTTGGGTATGGAGTTCACCAGAGCTTCACAGATCGCCACTGGAGTCCTCTTCACTCCTCCATGAGGACATCACGAAGCTGGTGGATGTTAGAGAACTTGCACTCCTCCATCTTCCACTTGAGGATGCCCCGCAGATGCTTAATAGGGTTTAGGTCAGGAGATATGCTTGGCCATTCCATCACCTTTAACCTCAGCTTTTTTAGCAAGGCATTTGTCATCTTGGAGGTGTGTTTGGGGTCGTTCTCATGTTGGAATACAGCATGCAGCCCCAGACCATGACACTCCCACCACCATGCTTGACTGTAGGCAAGACACACTTGTCTTTGTACTCCTCACCTGGTTGCCGCCACACACGCTTCACACCATCTGAGCCAAATGAGTTTATCTTGGTCTCAACAGACCACAGGACATGGTTCCAGTAATCCATGTCCTTAGTCTGCTAGTCTTCAGCAAACTGTTTGGGAGCTTTCTTGTGCATCATCTTTAGAAGAGGCTTTCTTCTGGGTTGACAGCCATGCAGACTAATTTGATGCAGTGTGCGGCGTATGGTCTGAACACTGAGAGGCTGACCTCACCCCTTCAACCTCTGCAGCATGGCTGGCAGTACTCATATGTCTAGTTCCCAAAGATAACCTCTGTATATGACGCTGAGCATGTGCACTCAACTTCTTTGGTCGACCATGGGGAGGCTTGTTCTGAGTGGAACCTTTCTTGTTAAACCACCATGCTGCAGCTCCGTTTTAGGGTCTCTGCAATCTTCTTATAGCCTAGGCCATCTTTATGTAGAACAACAGTCCTTTTTTTTCAGATCCTCAGAGTTCTGTGTCATGAGGTGCCATGGTGAACTTCCAGTGACCAGTATGAGAGAGTGAGAGCGATAACACCAAATTTAACACACCTGCTCCCCATTCAAACCTGAGACCTTGTAACACTAACGAGTCACATGACACCGGGGAGGGGAAATGGCTAATTGGGCCCAATTTGGACATTTTCACCTAGGAGTGTACTCACTTTTGTCGCCATCAGTTTAGATATTAATGGCTGTGTGTTGAGTTATTTTGAGGGAACAGCAAATGTACACTGTTATACAAGCTGTACACTCACTACTTTACATGCAGCAAAGTGTCATTTTTTCAGTGTTGTCACATGAAAAGATATAATAAAATATTTACAAAAATGTGAGGAGTGTACTCACTTTTGTGAGATACTGTATATTCCAATAATTTCATACCATAGAAAAGTTTAAATCATTTATATATATATAGAATCTGCCTTAAATTGTAATTTTACATTTTTGAACCATAATTTGTTGAATAAAAAATATTTCTATAAAACTATTTAACATACTATGAATATACAGTATATCAGTATCATATTGCATTATAGTGTTTCTATATTTGTGCCAGAATAATATCTGATATGTTTCAAACTCATTACAATGCATATACCCAATGTTTTGGTGGGTAGGTGTATACGTCATCATAGTTGTGGCAGCATAGGTAGTACTTTACAATTATAGTCCAGATATACTGTATACCGTAAGTGCTTTGAGTTGTACATACACTCATGCTACACAATATTTCCAATCAGAGGGAAAAAAGGAAAAAAAAAAAAAAAAGAAGAGAGGACCTGTTTTCTGTTGACACCTGTTCTTTTTTCAGGTCAAGGCAGTCAGATCCCATTGCACTCTGGATATATATGATATCCTTCACATTATACAGACACAGAGGTGTCTAGTTTCTGCTAATACAAAGTCAGAGTTGTCGTAGATTTCTTCACAATGCTTTCAGGGAGATGAGCCATAGCTATGCATATGTCATCTTTCCAAGGTAATTTGCAGGAACATAACCTTTCTGGCCATGTGCCTCTCCAAGCCACCACTCTTTGTTTCCACTCATATCACAGAACTTAAGGATTCTGACCCGCTGATGCTCTTCCAAAGTAAGTTCCTGCTTACTTCTTGCTTCAAATGCATAAACAGCATAGAAAATCTGAAATGCGTAAAAGACAATTGTTAGATTTTACTGTTATATAAATAGAGAAACTTGCTAATATAAAATGTATGCTATGAAATAAAGGTGGCCAAATGTTAAGACCTCTTACATATGTATATCAAAATGTAGTGCCTATTGCAGGTTTTAAAAAAAAAGGAACTTCACCCCAGAGAGAAAAAAAAATGAAAAGTCAGTAGCTACAAATACTGTAGCTTCTGACTTTTAATAAAGGACACCCTTCACCCAGGTTGGTTCTTTGCTGGATTGTCGGGTCCCCAGCAGCGGCATGTGTACTGTGGGAATCTGGCTGTAACTTCTTGCGGCTTCAAATGCCCGTGCCATGCTGCATTTTCTGAATGGTCCCATGTCCCAGAAAGCTGCGGGCAAAGAGAAGGAGGGCGTAGACAATCACGAGTGGGCATGGAAATGGGTACCTATCAAAACCAGGTACCCGCTCCCCACCCCCAAAAATGTTAAAGCACCATATATGGTGGGGGGCATAAAGCGGGACTTCCCTTTTAGAGTGAAGTTCCACCTTAATGTGCATTGATCACTTATTGAAACCCAGGAAAATATTATTTGTTTTAAGACAGCAGTAGATTAATTTTACCTTGAGCTCCAGACCATTTTGAATTTATGTCCCCCCCACCCAGGGGAGGGCTGGGCCAGGGGGCAGGGATGCAATTGCCCCCTGGGCTTCTCTGATATACGGTGGCAAAGGCTGCTGTGTCGTCAGCTCAAAACCGCAACATGCACAGTTCTTGAGCTGGCTGAGTCCAGTACTGTGAGCCAGAGATGTCTTCATGTCAGGGCTGACAGTCTGTGTTACACAGCACAGCCCCGCCCAGCCCCTCCCTACTCCACACCATTGGCTGGCAGAGGCTGGACCTGCTCTCTGCTCAATCTGAGCAGTTGGCTGGAATCCAGTGAGGCTCCTGGGAGGCTGGGACCATCCAAGTAAGTGAGCTCCTCCTCTCTGCAGCCAAAGAGTTTTTTTCTAGCAGCCTGTGCCAGTACCTTGCCCTCCTAAGGCTAGGTGGTATGATGAGGGCTCTCACTGACATGCTGCAGTTTGGCTGCAGTGCTGGTGTACTGGCAGTCATCCTGCATGTTGCCCCTGGGACATAGAGGATGCCATTTTTACTGCATGTTCTGAAAGTGCACAAAACGTCCTGCATGCTGCATGTTCGGTGCACTTTCAGAACATGCAGCAACAATGAGTAACCTAAAAGAAGTCTGAGGGGGTGTGACACCCGCCAGTATACCCGCACTGCAGCCAAACCGCAGCACACCAGTGTGAGCCTAAATGCTTGTATTCACTTGCAGCAGCCACTGCCACTCCTCTGAAAAGGATCCATGCTCAGGTCACTTTTCAGAGGCATTTGACAGGCAGTGAATAATTGATATCACATTTCATCCCTGCCTGCTTTAACCCCCCTAAATGCCAATCCCTGCAGGTAATGACACAGTTCACTTTGAACTCCACCTTATTTCCATTACTCTCTGTAGGTATTAGATGTGGTCTCTTTTTGTTTGCACATCTAATACCAAAGGGTACTTTCACACTGGGGCGATGTGGGCGGTAGTGGTACAGCGCTGCTCGTTTTAGTGGCGCTTTATCATTGTTTTAGTGGCGCTAGCGGGGCACTTTTAACCCCCACTAGTGGCCAAAGAAAGTGTTAAAAAGGGCCGTGTTGCATTCATTTCAATGGGCTGGGCACCTCTCCCAAACCGCCCCAATAATGCTGCTTGCTGGACTTTTCAGAATGTCCTTCAAGCGCACCGCCCCAGTGGGAAACCTGGGGTGGCATAAGAAGCGCTTTACAGATGCTATTTTTTAGCACTAAAATGCCTGTACAGCGCCTTCAGTGTTAAAGGACCCTAAAGAGAGTTCTGGAAAAAAGGTGGAGTTCAAAGTGAATTTCTACACCTAAATGGAGCCCCCCTTTCAGAAGATTTGAGGATATTATTAAACCCAGAGACTGGTGGACTTAGGCCACAATAGACAGATTGAAATTCTGCCGGTTCAGCAGACATTTCAATCTATCTCTGTGCAGATTGGTTGTACAGAATTTGACTCCATTAACTGACAGTACAACCAGCGTGTCTTTATGTTTTTTAGCGAACAGTGCTGGCTGCTATAGCTGCCAGCAGTGATCACTGTATTCTGATGGCTTGGAAACTTTCACCTCAGAGCACACACCGACACACAGCTCTTATGGAAGCTTGGTAATTCAAGTTCTGGGCTTCCCTAACATTACAGCCCTGTGGGGCTGTGACCAAGTCTGGGCAAGAGCTGGGATATGACATTACTTACCTCATATCCCTGCCACTCCTAAACCTGCTCCACTGCAGCACCAGGCCCACAATGCCCTTAATCTGGCCTGTGCTCCGGCATGCGCCTGCATGTGCATTTCTTACTATCCGCAATTGAGACAGGAGGAACCTGCACCCTGGTGAATCTGGTGTTCATGCCGGGGAGACAGCAGGACTTGCGTGTTTAGCCTGCTGCGCTCACTGTGACTCTCAGTTACTCTGCTTGCTTGGCTTGCCCAGTGGTGTGGTGCTCACTCACCAGAGAAGCTCCAGACTCCACAGGTAGTGCTTAGTGTGGTGGCAGTGACAGCACAGTCTTTAGTCTTCATCTTCCTGCAGTCTCATTGGTCTGTGTACTGGGTGTGGGGAAGGGGCCAGCTCTTTTACTCAGTCTCTCTGGGGGCAATCATGCAGTCTCTTTCTGAGAGACTGCTCCACTTCACACTGCCTGTACAGAGACTGACTGCTTCACAGTGCCTGCACAGAAAGTGACTGCTCTCTCTGCGCAGGCAGTGTGAAGCGAGGTCTGTGCAGGCAGTGTGAAGCGGGGTCTCTCTCTGTGGAGGCAGTGTGAAGCGGGGTCTCTCTCTGTGCAGGCAGTCTCTCTGTGCAGGCAGTGTGAAGCAGTCTCTCTCTGTGGAGGCAGTGTAAAGCAGTCTCTCTCTGTGCAGGCAGTGTCAAGCAGTCTCTCTCTGTGCAGGCAGTGTCAAGCAGTCTCTCTCTCTTTGGGGCAATGTGGAGCAGTCTCCCTCTTTCTCTGTACGGGGAATGTGGTGTAGATGGGTGGTGAGCTGATTCAGTGGTTCAATGGGCCACTTGACTGGACTTGCCCCCCAGGCCTAAGGCTGCCAGACCTCCCCTGCCCCCATCCACCAACTAATTAAATAGGATCAGAAATAAGGTCAGATTTAATTTTCATTGGATCCTATGCAGCAGTATACACTTTGCAAATTCCACACAGTGGTGTTAGATAAAATGGAAACAGTGCTTCCAAGTACTGGAAGTGTGCATCTGTATTGTGTATGGTCATTTGGTCATCTTAAAGCAGATCTCCAGACAAAAAAAAAATGTTTTAAAGTATAAAAAAAAATAAAAAATTTCTGCAATATTTAGCTGCAATTTAGAGATTTCACATCACAGTACTTTTTTTTCTGCCACTAGATGTCATCAGTTTTTCATCCGTTTTTCATCAGTTTTTTTACATCCACTACCAGTGCAAAAATGTAAGAAAAACTGACGATTTGTCAGTTTACATCAGTTTTTCATCCGATCCATTTTTTTAACAGAAGAAAAATAGAGCTTTGATCAATATCAAAAAACAGATGATGATGGATGCAGATGTAAACTGATGTAAATGAATGACCATCCATTTATATCAGTTTTTCCATAGACATGCAGTGATGTCCATTTTTCATCCGTCAAAGGATGGATAAAAAACCGACAAACTGACAGCTTGTGTGAAAGGGGCAAAGCTTATTTAAGGTCAAAATGTAAAATCATATATTTATTTCCATGTGGAATTTCAATTATTTCTAGTCTAGTTCTATTATTCTGAATGATCTTGAAGTTTGTAAGCGCACTTTGTTGGAAAAGAACAGTATGGTTGCTAATAAACTGACAGTACAGTATGCAATATACCCATCTATGCAGCAGGTGGCACTGTAGTATTATAGTGTAAAGATCATGTATTCTATGATATATGATGTAATAGGAGTGTCAGGGCTGGGCTCAGCCCTTCCTTCTCTGAACAGGCAATTCAGCTGTCAGTTAATTGCCAACTCCAATGTTTCCACAGTGACTCACCTGGTGATGATATTCTGTCTGTCGGTCCTGCTGGTTACTTAAGCTGTTAAGTCCAGATCATCTATGCCATCGCCAACATATCAAGAGACACTCTCCTGTGTTCCTGCTTAGACTTGCTTGGCTGATGTCCCTTCTGGTTCCTGATCCTGCTTGCAGTTCCACTATGCCGATTCTCTGGTTGCCTGATTTCCTGGCCTGTTCTGAAGTACTCTGATCTCTGGCTCCCTGACGTCCTGGCTTGTCTGATTATCCGTTACGGTTACCGAACTCTGGCTATGTTTTGACCACGTTTGCTCTGTTTACCTTTTACCATTATCATTAAACAGTGTAATTTTTACTGCACTTCTCAGTCTGATTCATGGTTCCTGTCAATAGGTGAAGGCAATGAATTCAGAAGATGCATTCAATCCACTTGTTGATAATATTTTTTCCAGATTGGATGAGCAGGATCACCGCATGGATTCTTTTGCCATAGCGTTACAGACACTCCTGAGTCGCACAGCTCACCTGGAATCTCCCACTGTGGCTGCTCCGTCTCAGTCTCTGAGTATTACCTCTTTAAGAGGTATGTCTGGTTCCGCTTCGCTTCCACAGCGATTTGGGGGCGATCCAGTTCAATGCAGAGGGTTTCTCAACCAGGTTGAGATATACTTTGAAATGCTGCCCCGGGCATTACCCACGGACAGAAGCAAAGTAGGTTTTGTGATATTTTTGCTTTCTGAGAGAGCCTTGCCCAGGGAAAACTCTCTATGGGAGAGGCAAAAACACGTTGACCTGAGTTACCCAGAAATTGTGGCTTCCTTCCAAAGGGTATTTGATGTTCCCGCATGCTCCACTTCTGCTGCCAAGAGCCTCATTCCATCAGAGTACGAGAACTGTTGCTGATTACACCATTGAGTTCCATACTCTGGCAGCAGAGGTTGCTTGGAACAATGAGGCCCTCATGGCTGCCTTTTCTTATGGTCTCTCAGATACCATCAAAGATAAGATAGCAGCCTGAGCTATACCTACTGAGCTGGAGAATTGACTCCAGACTCAGAGAAAGACTCTTTTAAGGAGCGCTTGTGGAAGCCTCCTGTACATTTGTCTCCGAGCTTTGCAGTCCCACCCTTGCCTCCCTCACCTTCCATGCCTTCTAGTACCGAGTCGGTCAGTGAAGTGGAACCCATGCAGTTGGGCTTCACACGTCTCTGTGGATAAGAGAACCCTTAGGAGGAGGGAGAGGTTGTGGCCAGGAAGGTCACTTTTTGAAGTCTTGTCCTACCCATCCAGGGAATGCCCAAACCTTAAGGTCCTGTAGGGGACAGACCTTAGGTGGTGTGGTTTAGTTCACATGTATCCAGAAGGATAAGCCCCTGGTTCCGGCTACCCTTTCTTGGTCTGAGCCGTCCGTTGAGATACATGCTCTAATCGACTCTGGGGCTGCAGGCCTGTTCATTGAAGCTGCCTTTGTATCTAAGCACTCCACTTGGCATTGAGGCTCTTGACAGGAGACCTCTACAGCCTGCCCATATGACTCATAAAACTGCTCCTTTGTCCATGGCCGTAGGGGCTTTTCACCTTGAGATAATCCAATTCCAAGTCATTTCCCCACCTAAGTTTATGGTGGTTATTGTTTATCCTTGGTTACAGAGGCACAACCCCTCATTTGATTGGCTTTGTGCTGAGGTTCTTTCCTGGTTGCCACAATGCAGCAAGACATGTTTTCAGAATGTGACTAAGGTCCTGTGCACCTTTTCACTCTCCTCCCTGCCGGAGGGGTACCTCAATTTTAGCTATGTCTTTGACAAAGGTCAAGCCGGTAGTTTGCCTTCACACTGGTCAAATAATTGCGCAGTTGTCCTTCAACCTGGTGCCACACCCCCTCGTTGCCGGGTTTACCCTTTGGCGGTCTCAGAGGACAAGGCCATGTAGGAGTATGTTGCAGGCGCACTTTCTGGAAGATTCATCTTTGTGAAGAAGAGTGGTGAACTGAGGCCTTATATTGAATATAGGGGTCTCTATCATTTCACAATTAAGAATGCTTATCCAGTTTTCGAAAATGTTCATTGTATTCCACTTAAGAAGTTGCTGACGTCTAAGGACCTGCCTTCCATTTTGCTCGGGAGATCTTTAACTTACATGGGCTACCCAAGGTGATTGTTTCAGACAGGGGTAGTCAGTTTGTGTCCCGGTTCTGGCAAGCCTTTTGGGAATCCAGCTTTATTTCTCCACTGCCTATCATCCGCAGTCTAATGGGGCCGCAGAATGAGCCAACCAGTCGTTGGAGCAGTTTCTACATTGCTATATTTCTGACCATCATAACAACTGGTCAGACCTCTTACCTTGGGCGGAGTTTGCTCACAATAGTGCCATGAATTCTGCTTCCTGATTGTCACCGTTTATGGCGAACTATGGTTTCCAACCATCCATGCTGCCTGACTCATTTGTTCCTCAGAGCATTCCTGCATTAGAGGAGCATTCCCAAAAATGCAGCGTTAGCGGGATCAGCCCAGATACCTGCTAGCACCTGCCTAGCCCACCCAAGTGCAGTATCAATTGATCACTGTCACTTACAAAACACTAAACACATAACTGCAGCATTCGAAGAGTCAGGCCTGATCCCTGCGAATGCCAACAGTTTTTTTGGTAGCGTTTGAAGCAGTCGCAGATAGTCAGGTGCTCTTTTTTCCTGTGAATCTCACTAGTTGTACCAGTAAATTTAGAGGCCAAAATGTCCAATCAAAGGTACACTAGTGAAGAGGCCTACACGTTTATGAACATGACAGATTAGAGTGAAGAGGAACTTACCCATCTGTCAGATTCAGGCTCAGAATTCAAACTTATAGACAGCAGCGGCACTCTGACAGCGGAGTAGTGGTCCTTGCCAAGGTCAGGCGTACCCGACCCCGTTCTGCTGTTGAGGTGCAAGAACCGCAGGGCTCTCATATGGAGCAGAGAGCCAGTACTAGTGCCGCTCATCTTTCTGGTGAACTGGCAAGCACCAGCGGCCTAGTACATCCTGGTTGTACATCCAGCACTGCAGTAACACTTGGTGACGTGGTGAGTGCCATAGGTGCAGTTCAAGCTGGTGAGGTGGCTAGCGCAACTAGTGTCCTGCAGTCGCCAAGAAGACAAAGACAGGCCCGTTGAGCCCATAGTGCCCTTCCTGCTGCATTTGCCAATCTGAATTGGGATCCCCGGACTTCTGAAGCACCTGTACTTCCCCCATTCACTGGTCAACCTGGAATTCAGGTGGAAACAGTTTATTTTACGTCACTTGATTTTTATTGCTTTTTTTTCACGGAAGATCTCTATAGATCTATTGTGGATGAAAGCAAGTTGTATGCTGGTCAATATATTGCCGCTAATCCCCAGTTGGCCCTTGCCAGAGATTGTTTACTCACGATCAAGTTGTCTGCGTTGATGAGTCCCTGGTTACGTTTTCTGGCCGCTTTTCATTCAAGCAGTATATTCCCAGCAAGCGTACCAGATATGGGATCAAGATGTATAAGCTCTGTGACAGGGTAACAGGCTATACATATAGTTTTATGGTTTACGAGGGAAGAGACAGCTACGTAGAGCCGGAGAACTGCCCAGACTACATAGGGAGCGCTGGTAAGATGGTGAGGAACTTGGTGTTTCTTTCTTTTTTCAAAAATTTGTAACAAAAAGAGAGGTCTGCAAAATACCCAACATGCCTCTCAGCAAATAACTTGGGGTGTCTACTTTCTATAAATGGGATCATTTGGGGGGGGGGGGGGGGTTGTGCTGTCTGGCCTTCGAAACTGTGATAGTCAGTGAGGAGTAAAATCAAAAATTTACGCCCTTAGAATGCCTGAAGGCGGTGATTGGTTTTCGGGGTTCTGTACACGGTTAGACTGCCAAAAAGTCTCACACATGTGGTATCCCCATACTCAGGAGAAGCAGCAGGATGTATTTTGGGATATAATTCCACATATAACCATGCCATGTTCGAACAATATATCATTTAGTAACAACTGTGTAAAAAAGAAAATAAAAAATGTAATATTCCTGAAATTTGTGGCAAAATATAAAATATATTGCATGGGCTCAACATGCCTCTCAGCAAATAGCTTTAAGTGTCTTCTTTTCAAAATGGGGCCATTTGCATTGGCGTCTGCAAGAGGGGGCAAGGGGGGTCAAGTGCCTCCCTCGGAATCAGCAAGGTGACAGTGCGGGCAGTGCCGGCTAAACTGTGCCTGATGGCAGATGAACATGCACATCAGTACACAGTCACAGTTCACTGCCCAAGTCAGACCTAAAGTGCCTTTGCAGACCTGCAGCGGGGTGCTGAGTAATGGAATGCTCCCTGTGCTCCTACACTCAGCTGAGTAGACATCAGTTACTCCTCTCTGTCAGGAGGCGCGAACTCCGCCACACATATCATTTCTAGTCCCCGCCTCTGACATGAGGTCATTCAGAGGCCGGGACAGAAAGAGATGCAATGCGAGGGAGCGTGCATGTTGCTGAAATTAAGTAAGTGAGCAATGGCAGACAGAGGAGCATTACAATATATGTTGTAATGTTACAGTAAATCTTTTCCAGTGCACAGGACTGGTTAATGTCTTGGGAACTGTGGTGGGTTTTGTGATTGTAGGTTAATTAAGCCATTAGGCAGTAATATGCAGCATGAAGGGGTTAATGAACTGACGCTGGCCGCTAATTCAGCACAAGGCGTTAATGAACACTGCCATTGATCTCTAATGCATCGGTGGCCAGTAGCAGTTAATTAACCCCTTTGTGCTGCATTAGTGACCAGTGTCGGTGTTAACCTATTTCTGCTGCAATACAAATGGGTAATTAACACTGCCACTGGCCACTACTGCATTAGTGATCAATAGCAGTTTTCATTAACCCCTTGAGCTGAATTAGTGGCCAATGTTGGTGTTAATTAGCTCCTTCATGCTGCATGGTTTTAAATTAGCATATCACCACTGGCCATCAATGCTATTATTATTATTCAGGATTTATTTAGGGCCAACAGTTTGCGCAGCGCTTTACAATATGAGGGCAGATAGTACACTTACAATACAAATCAATACAGGAGGGATCAGAGGGCCCTGCTCGTTAGAGCTTACAATCTAGAAGGGAGGGTCAAGTTGAAAAAAAAGGTAATAACTGTGGGGGGGATGAGCTGATGGAAAAAATGAAAATACAGCTGTTAGGTGTGGGTATGATAGGCTTCTCTGAAGAGAAGTGTTTTTATGGATCGTCTAAAAGCTAATAAAGTTGGAGATAGGCGGACAGATTGGGGTAGAGCATTCCATAGGATTGGAGAGGCTTTGGAAAAGTCCTGGAGGCGAGTATGGGAGGAGGTGATGAGGGAGCTAGAGAGCAGGAGGTCTTGAGAGGAACGAAGAGAACGAGTAGGTTGGTATTTAGAGACTAAGCTAGTGATGTAGCTGGAGGCAGAGTTGTGGATGGCTTTGTATGTAGTTGTTAGTATTTTGAATTTAATTCTTTGGCTGAGCGGAAGCCAGTGGAGGGATTGACAGAGAGGAGTAGCAGACACTGAGCGATTGGTAAGGTGGATGAGTCTGGCAGCGGCATTCATGATGGATTGAAGAGGTGATAGACTATGTAGAGGCAAGCCAATGAGAAGGGAGTTGCAGTAGTCGAGGCGAGAGATGACCAGTGAGTGAATTAAGAGCTTTGTTGTGTCATTGGTTAGAAAGGGGCATATTTTGGAGATGTTGCGGAGGTTGAGGCGGCAGGATTTGGACAGTGATTGGATGTGTTGCTTGAAGGAGAGTTCAGAGTCCAGGACTACACCTAGAACCCTGGCGTGAGGGGATGGGCTTATGGTTGTGCCATCGATTTTGACAGTGAGATCAGGCAAAGGGGCATATGGGGGATCAAAAATTATAATGCTATGTAATTTTTCAATCACTTTTAAATAAGTACAATATTCAATGGGCTCCAAATGCCTCTCAGCAATTTCCTTGGGGTGTCTACTTTCCAAAATGGGGTCGTGTGTGTGTGTGTGGGGTTGTACTACCCTGCCATTTTAGCGCCTTTCAAAAAATGAGATAGGCAGTCATAAACTAAAAGCTGCATAAATTCCAGAAAATGTACCCTAGTTTGTAGACGCTATAACTTTTGCACAAAGCAGTTAATATACTCTTATTGACATTTTTTTTTATTATCAGAGACATGTGGCTGAATACATTTTGGCCTAAATGTATGACTAAAATTTAGTTTATTGCATTTTTTTTATAAATAAAAGTAGAAAACATCATTGTTTTTCTTCAAACTTTTTGGTCTTTTTCCATTTATAACGCAAAAAATTAAAATTGCAGAGGCAATCAACTACCATCAAAACAAAGCTCTATTTGTGGGGAAAAAAGGACGCAAATTTTGTTTGGGTACAACATTGCATGGCCGTGCAATTACTAGTTAAAGCAGCGCAGTGCCAAATTGTAAAAAGTCCTCTGGTCATTGAGCAGCCTAATCTTCTGGGGCTGAAGTGGTTAAATATCACCAAAATAAAGCTCTATTTGTGTGAAAAAAAATTATAAAAATTTCATATGGGTACAGTGTTGCATGACCACGCAATTGTTATTCAAAGTACGACAGCTCTGAAAGCTGAAAAATAGCATGAGCAGGAAGGGGGTAAAAGTGCCCAGTAGGCAAGTGGTTAATGTGAGAATTGCAAAAGTTGCCATTGCTGGTCTCTCTCCGAAAGAAACTTACTGTATTGACTTACCATAAACATCTCTGAAGTGCAAACATTTTCCTAACATCCCATTAAGCCCCTGTGGAATCTAGTGCCCTGACATCTGCTCATTCTCCCCTAATATTATCCACATGTGCTCAAAGGCAAAGCAAAGTGGAGTTTATGCACTGTGGATGCTGAACCCCAAAACAATTTTTTTTTATTGCAGCTTACCAGTCCTTAGAAGCTGTGGCTGCCTTAATTTTCATTTACACCTGAGACCTTGTAACACTAACGAGTCACATGACACCGGGGAGGGAAAATGGCTAATTGGGCCCAATTTGTACATTTTCACTTAGGGGTGTACTTGCTTTCATTGCCAGCGGTTTAGACATTAATGGCTGTGTGTTGATTTATTTTTGAGGGGACGGTAAATTTACACTGTTATACAAGCTGTACACACTACTTTACATTGTAGCAAAGTGTAATTTCTTCAGTGTTGTCTAATGAAAAGATAATAAAATATTTACAAAAATGTGAGGGGTGTACTCACTTTAGTGAGATACTGTATGTCATTTTTGATTTTGCCTTTAGTACCACTGTAAGGCTCCATGCACACTGAAGCTCAAAAAATCTTTTTCTGGATGCCAGATTGCTGGTTTAAAAACGTGCTTTTACCAGCATTTTGTACTAGCGTTTATGAGCGTTTTATAGCGTTAGCGTTTATGGGCGTTTTTAATAAAAATACACAGAGCACACTCCAAAAATTCCACAGTGCATTCCAAACTCCCACAATGCATTGAAAAACTAGAACGACGAACACTAATTAACGCGTGTTCATGAGCGTTTATCGGCGTTTGTCGTTTTTTGGCGGTGAAAAACGCCACTTTGAACAGGAATTTCTGGCGTTCAGAAAAAAGCCCATAAACTCCACTGCTCATTAAAGCTAAAAAAACGTCCATGTGTGCATGGACACATAGGCTAACATAGAGTGGAGTTTAACCCTAGAAAACTGGGTCTCCACAATGGCACACAGAAAACAATTGTTTTCTACGTATTCTGTTCATACTTGAACGCAGCCTTCATGTGAGCCATGGTGTGGTGCAGAAATCTGCAACATGTCTGCATTTTTCTGTCCTGCACTGCAGCTCCTTTTCTCCCTGCTGCGGTACATAAAATATAATGAAACATGTCACTGTGACATTCCAATAAAGTAAAAAAAAAATAATAATAATAAGTAAAACAGTGCACTACCCTTTAAAAATACTGCAGGCCCAAACCTACCACACAGTAATGCCTGGTACACACAATGAGATTATCAGGCGAAAGATAGTCAGTTTTTTTCCACGCTAGTCACCATATCAAAAAGAGGTTACTATAGTTACAAAAAATTCTCGTACTACAGAATAAAAATTCAGAAGTGATATAATGTATTGAATTGTATTTGCTTTGTATTCTCAGACAAAATCCATACGATCTGGTATCATATGAGAAAAAATTAAATTTTTGTCCCTTTGGATAATTTCGCACAACCTGTCCTAATTGGCTCTGGAAAGCTGTGTACTAACAATCAGATTATCGTACAATCGCTTTGAAAGCGCTATTTTTTGTACGGTTCTCTGATCGTGTGTATGGGCCTTAAAACATGGCAGGAAGTATGAGTCAAACTTAGGCTGGATTCACACCTATGCATTTTTAGTGCTTTTTGCATTTTGCAGATTTGCACTATAGAACGCGTTCCATAGGAAACCATGTTAAATGGACTGCAGTGCAAATCTGCAAAATACAAAAAGCACTAAAAATGCATAGGTGTGAATCCAGCCTAAATGCAGACAGATCTCTCACCACCTGTTGTCAAGAGAACTAGCCCATTTGTGGTCACTGATACTATTTCACACTGGGAACAAGAGATATTACAAAAGCCTGTGCAAGCTCAACAAGATAAGAAATGAAAAAAAAAAAAAAACTGCATACAAAAGTTAATGATTCCAATGCCTTTCCTTAAAAGATCACATTATCAGAAAGGCCGCGTACACACGGGCGGACTGTATGGCCTACTTAGTCCGTCAAAACACTTTGGTTTCAGCGGACAATCCGCTCGTCAGTAGGCTAGTTCGACGGACTAAGAATGGCGCATGCTCAGAAAGGATTTACACTGCGAAAGGTTGCATTGCTGTGTATTGGACTTCCTATTTCTAGTCCCGTCGTACGTGCTGTACACGTCATCGCGCAAGCTTTCGACGGACTGTTTGCATCCGTGTGTGGTCAAGTCCGTTCATTCGAAAGTATGACGGACTAAGTAGGCCATACAGTCCGCCCGTGTGTACGTGGCCCTAGGCTGATTTGGACTTTACATTGCTGCCAATATGTTTTGCATGCATGTAACAGTATTGAACTGAAAAAAAAAGATATTTACATGATATTCTTCTCCATTCTGACCAAAGTCTGCATCATCGTCATTAATTTCAGGTTTGTCCTCATCTCCATTCATGGATGGGCTGCTGTCCCCAGCGCTGCTCTGTGATGCACGACTGCTTCTGTCACGGGAAGGCCGAGGCGAGACAAAAAGGCTGAGGTCATCAAAGTCTTCATCACAAAACGCGCTGTCCGACGAATCCTTCTGCTGCCTTCCTGGGTTGTATGGCTTCAGAAAGGAGGAATATACGTATCCTTGCAGTACTGCAAATATATACGGTAAGTACAACACCGTTATAGATAACCATTAAACGCACAGATATTAAGTTAATTGTATAACTTAGCAATGATGTGATAGTTTTTTTTTAAAGTTCAGATAAAATAAACCTACAGCTAAATACTGCTGTGAAATCTAATTGATCAATTTTAACAATTTATAAACGCAAGCAATATAATCTCTTTCCAGATCTTTTCATTAATAGGAACTAGACATCTGCGATTAATTTCTTACGAATCGAAAATTCGTACGAATTTCTGTAAATTCGTACATTCAGGAGGATCCAAAATACGAATTCCTATGCTTCCGAATTTTGTATGAAATACGAAATTTTGTTTACGAATTTCGGATCCAAATTCCGTTACAACGGAAAGGTGACTGGTGTTTTGTTGACCAGTCAGAGGTTTTCTTCTGCTGCCGAGTGAGGGTTGGGAAAATAACCTTTTTTAATATGGGAGTGAGAGACTGGTACTGGTAGTCGATGGGAGATTCAGAATTGGACAAAATAAGAATTTTCGTTAATTACGATTCTTCGTTATGATGAAGTCGTCTGCACAGCACAGGGATGGTGGGAGACCCTCATAATGAGCACAGCACAGGGATGGTGGGAGCCCCTCATAATGACAAATTCATCATAACGAACGTTCGTAATTGTTATGAAAAGTTAACGAACCTAACGAAAATTCGTATTTCCTACGAATCCAAATTGAATTTCGGACACGAATTACGAAATACAAATTAGCGGCTAATCCAAAACGGAACAAAACAAATTTTATTGACAGCGCACATGTCTAATAGGAACCTGTTTTATATTAATCACTTACGGACCGCCCGCCGCAGTTTTACGGCAGCTGTTTGAAGGAGGATATCGTTGTTATGGCAGCAGCTAGCTACTATAACCCTGGTATCCCCTTCTTCAGCGGTCGGTCCACTACAAGATAAAAGTGGTCCCTGCAGCGGATTCCCAGCGAGATCATTCAACGGTGGCAGGAGAGGGCTCCCCTCCCGCCGCGATCCGGTGCCTTCCGCCTGCTTACCGGAGCTGTCAGTAGCGGCGGAGGCGATCACGTCCACTTGATGGCTCGATATGGAGACGAGTGAGGGGAAGATGGTCCCCACCCGTCTCCATACAATTGCTGGGCGGAAGCAACGTCAAAACGTCACTTCGGCCCACAGCTTTTAAAGGGCCAATTTCTTTAAATCATTTTTTTAAATTACAATTTTTTTTTCTTTTTTTATTGCATTTTAGTCTAAATATGAGATGAGATCTGAGGACTTTTTGACCCCAGCTCTCATATTTAAGAGGACCTGTTTTTTTCTATTACAAGGGATGTTTACATTCCTTGTAATAGGAATAGAAGTGACAATTTTTTTTTTTTTTTTAAACAGTGTAAAAATAAAAAAGGTAAAATAAATAATAATAATACATTTTTTTTTTTAAACGCGCCCCATCCCGCCGAGCTCACACGCAGAAGCGAACGCATACGTGAGTAGCGCCCGCATATGAAAACGGTGTTCAAACCACACATGTCAGGTATTGCTGGAAAGGCATGAGGCATGCCTTAACAATCAAGGAAAAAAGTGGAGCTGGCCTTTATGGAAAGTAATGAAATAAATTAAAAGTTTTAGGAGGAGTTGAGCCACTTAAAAATGATTGCCGGCAGATACATTTTCTACAGAAGTGACTATGGACATGCAAATATCTGGGAGAATTAGTTGATGGTCGTTTAATATGGCTCCGCACCTTTATGTTTCCAACTCCGCTTTGTTTTGCAGTAGGCTGAAACTTAGATGGCTGCTCTTTTTGCCATAAAAATAAATGTTTTGTGCATGTTTAATGTTCTGTAATTACAGTTGGAAGCCATTCTCTAGTTGCTTAGTAAGAAGTAAGCCACTGTGCTCAGATAGTGGAACAGAGCGATATCCACACAAAAGAAAGTCAATATTTGATTGAGTGTTCTATTACTTACATCCTGTGTCCACAAACCACCTGCTGGTGCTTCCCAAAGGGTCCTTGTACTCAACAATAGCCGCCAGCTCCCCTTCATACAGATCTATATCCTGGTCCTGGGAAGCATTGCACTTGCGCTTTGCTTGGTAAAGTTTATCTGCACCATACGTAGACAATAGCTTGCACCTGTGGCTCTCGGTCTGTCGAGGTAGTTCAGGCTTAATGGAAAACAAAGGCAGGAGTTATTGACAGCTGCATTTACAAAAATGCTAATGCAGATTGGAATAATTTAGTTGTCAAGTTAGGGCATTTAAACCATCAATAAATAACTATTTCATTGCTATGCATAACTGTACCATGTAGGGGACAAAATACATATAAAACCTACCAAATTTTGGATTAGTATTTCCAAGGCTATTACAGAAAATTAGGCATGTGTTGCCTGTCTATCGAACAGCATGTCTGTGGGGGGAGATTAACTAGAACTGGTGCACACCGAATCTGGTGCAGCTCTGGATAGTAACAAATCAGCCTCCAGGTTTTATTGTCAAAGCGTAATTTAACAAGTTGAAGTTAGAAGCTAATTGGTTGCTATGCAAAGCTGTACCAGATTTAGTAAATCTTCCTGTGTTTTTAAGGCTGGGTTCACACTATTGTGAATTGGATGCTGCTTTCCTCGCATCCAATTCATATGTCGGGAGATTGTGAATGGCTCTCTATGAAGCCGGTTCACACATCTCCAGAGGGGCTGCGGAGCAAATTGCACAGGAGTCCTGTGCATCTTCTGGTCCATATCAGGTCCCAATTCAGCCCAAAATTTTGGACTGAAATCGGACTTAAACGGTGAACAGGGATGCACCGAACCCCTGCTGTGAGACGCTCCATGTGGTAATGTGAGCCCAGCCTAAAGAAGAACTTCACTCCACAAGAAGTATGACATAGGCTACACTGGAGAGGAAAAGCTGAGGAAATCTATTTGTACAAATTACGGTCATGGGAAAGTGATATAACAGATTGATCCATGTAATAAATCCATCACCTATACCAAATCTGCCAAAGACTCTATAGTGATAGAGTTGAAGCCCAAAATAATCTAAAAACAACAATATTCTTTCACCCATATGGGAAAGTTTACATTGGATATATTCAAAATCCCTTCTGATATTGATAGAAGTCTTTTTTTATCTGGCATAAAACCCATTTGATCTGGGTAAATAAGAGAATCAATTACCTTTAAAGAAGAGTCCCAGGTAAGGAATACTTTTACATAATTACATTGGTTCAGCTTGGACTAGCGTAACTATGCATATACCATACATGTAGCTGGAAATCACTGCAGTACATGCAGTACCGGGCCCTTCGTAATTGTGAACACAGCATCGTCTGACTGGAAGAGGTAGAATGACTTACCGCCTCTTCACCTCGTCCAGAGAATGCTTTGCATTCTCTAAAAAAAATGCAAAGCAATCTCTAAATACTGCCCGTACCAAGTGGGCGACCTCCTGTGTTGACAATGCAGCAGGACAGCCACTCGGCACAGGACCCGGGTCTGAGTGCAGCCTGGTTAGGAAAACAGCCTTGTTCATTACAGAGCCTGATTGGATTGACAGATAACTGCATAGTAGAGCATAGATAGTGTAGAATAGGTATATTAGTGACAAGAGAACTGTAGGGTGTTGGGAACATGGATGTAGCATCAGGGGTCAAAATGGTAACCCCGTCCATGCTCTTGGGGGCCCAAACGGCCCCCCTGTTACTAGGGTTTACACCTACATTTACAAGCGTATCAGACATCAAGAGCCTCCGGCAGTTGAAGGCTGGCTACACAGGAATGCCCCACCTGCCTCCATTCCTGTCCAATTCACACAACAAAGTGGTGTTGAGGAGGGCTGGATCTAGGGGGTGGTGCACTTTCTCCCCCATGGATGCTGTGCCTGAGTAGTAAGCTCCTCCCATCCTCAGACTGCACTCATCCTCACCCAGAACATGCAGAAAAATTGCTCCTACCCACACTGCACACAGCTGAGATTGGATTCTTGTACAGACAACCTGCTGTTGCAGTTCTGAGATATGAAATTCTCAGATCGGAAAGGCAGCAGAGCTGCAATAGCCAGGTACGCACTGTGCAGATTAAGGCTCTGTTTGTAAAAGAATCAAACCTCATCTGTATGCAGTGTGGGGAGGAGCAGCACGGCTAAAAGCCCTGCTAGAACCCCATTGTCTGCCCTACTGATCCCATCCTCTGCCCTACTGACCCCTGTCCCATGCCCTACTTCCCCATCCTTTACCCTTCAGACCCCACCCTCTGCCCTTCAGAGCCCTGTTCTATGCCTTGCTATCCCTTTGTCAGGAACATGCTGACCAGAGCATGCGCAAAAGGATTTGCACGATCGAGTGCGCCCCATTAACATTGGCACCAAATAGCATATATGAGGAGGGCGGTTGCACTAGGGCTTTGCTGTCTGATCTGCAGCTTTCCCCTGTATCCTGTAGCTGCTCTTGCAACCTCAGTGGTCCTTGAACCAGGGCTGTAGGAGAGGCCTTCCTCTGCTTTGACCAACTGACCCCTGTCCTCTGCTTTGCTGACCCCTGTACGCTCCCATGCTGACATCCCATTCTCTGCCCTTCTGGCCTCTGTACACTCCCCTACAAACTGCTGACCCAATCATCTGCCATTTTTTCCTGCACTCCTCACATCAGACTAGATTTGATCCTGGTGTTGAGTTGGATGCCCTGAGCTGCAAGCTGACATTTTGGACTGGTAATTAACCAGCTATTGGCAACTACTAATTTAGAGGTGCAGAAATTGGGACTGATCTGAGGTGTGAAGGTGCAGGAATTGGCGCTGCTATGAGGTGTGAAGGAGCAGAAACTGGGGTGATCTGAGGTGTGAAGTTGCATGAGTTAGAGCTGATCTGAGGAACTTTGAGGATCTTGATGGGCGGTGCAAGTATCTTTGTGCACAATATAAGTAGTGGGTGGCAGTGGGGGGGTCCCAGGTCAACTTTTTCTGCAGAAGGGAGGAAGAGGGCGTATCTGGCTATATGATATATGCAAGTATCATGGACCTCTTGATTTTTTTTATTTAAATCTCTCAAGCTTACAATAGATAAGGACCTGTTCCTAATCCACAATGAAAGTGCGCAATAGGAAAAGAAGTAGCTACTGGAAGTGGACAGAGAGCACAATGAACACGCTGTTAGAGAGCAAAGAAGCAGATAATTGTAAAGCTGGCCATGCACTTTTTTTTATGTTTATACAGTGAGTTAAAAAAAATATATAACAGATTCCTCTATTCACACAAAAGAGGTGGATGGGGGACATCCCCTGCCAAGAATACCAACATTTCCAGCATGTTCCTTCAACAGAAGTCGATAAAAGGATTTTCCTGCAAGCTGCCTTTATTTTGCTCAGTAACAGCTGGGGAGCCAGTGTGTATTATGAGGCCACAATGTAGTGCACTGAGAGCAAGATTAGAGATTTTTGGGATACATTCTTGTGTCACTTTGACTTTGGAAGTAACGGGTGAGTAAAAATTGGTCTTTGGGTGTCGGTGGCGCCTTCCCACCATAACCCTATAAAGGTACTCTTGATGAAAGCAAGATTTGGCCTTGCTGTAAAAAATTGCAATGATATGCACCTGTGATACAGGTGCAGAAAAATTGGTCTTTGGGTGTCGGTGGCGCCTTCCCACTGTAACCCTATAGAGATACTCTTGATGAAAGAAAGAATTGGCCTTGCTGTAAAAAATTGCAATGATATACACCCGTCAAACAGGTGCAGAAAAATTGGTCTTTGGCTGTCGGTGGCACCTTTCCACCATAACCCTATAGAGGTACTCTTGATGAAAGCAAGAATTGGCCTTGCTGCAAAAAATTGCAGATATGCACCTGTCAAACAGGTGCTGAAAAATTGGTCTTTGGGTGTTAATTGTGCCCATGAAACCTATACCAAAAACGTTCTTCCAGATGAAATGATTGAACACCCACAAAGCTAAGCAGCCTCGAAGGCCTGCAGAGATTCCACATCCCAAAAAGATTTAATCAGTGACATCGACATCTGGGGCTTCATAGCTGGTAATCCAGGACTGATTAATTTTTCTAAAAGTCAAATGGTCCACAGAGTCTGTGGACAGACGCTTTCTATGATCAGTAATGAAACCTCCTGCAGCACTGAATGCCCACTCTGAAAGCACGCTGGATGCAGGGCAGCCCAATA
Organism: Lithobates pipiens; assembly: GCF_037356315.1. NCBI lineage: Eukaryota > Metazoa > Chordata > Amphibia > Anura > Ranidae > Lithobates > Lithobates pipiens. The sequence goes on along the minus strand of NW_027507718.1, from coordinate 279,401,599 downwards.
ACTCAATGGCACACTGGTCAAGTTCCGACCAGTGGTCTAGTCTCATGACCCAGCAAGTCAGTGGATCGTCAGATGGAAAGCTCTCCATCTCTGTTTTGGCCCCCGAGATAATGGTCCACCATATGATGCAGATGCTGCCGGTGGGATGTGAAAGCTGACAGCCCTTGGCGGCGAGGACTAAAAAAATTCCAAAATGCCTCACTTAGGAGGACGCCAACCCTCCTCTCTTGATCAACAGAAGACTCAAAACTACGTTTTCCATGACACTGTAACCTACTGGAGTGAGGAAAAATGTTCAATAAAATCCTCTTTAAAGTGTCCTCAAGAGATTTTATCTTCTGCACTCTCTGTGGCGATGGGATGAGTTCTGAGACCCTTCCCCTTATAACGGTAGTCAAGGAGGGTTGCCAACCAGTAATCATCCTTTTCCTTTATGCCACGTATTCTTGGGTCCTTTCCCAGGCTTTGAAGCATGAGGTTGCCCATGCTCATCAAATTTGGTGAGGCTTGAGAAGCAGACTCCTCTGGGTCACTCAGGATGACAGCATCTGGAACTTCCTCCTCCTCCAGGCATGGCACATGTGTCAACTTTCCCTGTTTAAGGGCCTACAGGTGGTTTTAGCCATTATCACACATCACCATTCCTGGCTCCAGCTGGCGTGGTGTGAACCATCTCTGGGCCTGTCCCTGCAGAGCTGCAAGAATCTCTGCTCCGTTGTGGTTCCTGTCCCCTAAACACACCAGCTGAAGCACTGCATGGCACCTTTTAGCCTGACTGAACGCTTAGGGGTACCTGATGTTCATAGGACAATTCTGCAGAGAAGGGCTTGAAGGTGGCGGAGGAAGAGGAGGAGGGGGTAGAGCTCACAGGTCTGGCATCATCACCACCAGCTGTATGGAGACATGGGGGCACAACAAGATGCAGAACCAAGTCCTGTCCGGCATCCTTTCTAGTTGCAAGCAGCGTTACCCAATGTGCTGTGAACAAAATATATTGTCCCTGCCCATTCTTCCTGGACCACGTGTCAGTAGTAAGGTGGATTTTATGGCTGACTGCTTTGCCCAACGATGCCAGAATATTCCCTTCCACATAATGGTAGAGAGATGGAACAGCCTTACGTGAAAAGTAGTAATGACTGGAAACCTGCCATTGTGGTACAGAACATTGTGCGAATTCACAGAAGGAGGCAGAATCCACCAGGTCAAAAGGCAGAAGTTGGAGAGCCAACAGCTTTGACAAGCTTGCAATTAGACGCTGGGTATGTGGGTGGCAGGGATGGTATTTTTTTTCCACTGCAGCAGATGGGGTAGAGAAATTTGCCGGCTACAGTCTACAGCTGGTGGTGTGTTGGTGGCCAGAAGTGATGCTAGGACCTGGGATACCCTGTGCTATACCATCATCCCTGTCAGTGGAGGCTACTGAGAGGTAATGACTCGGTATAGCAGGGGTAGACTGAAGTGGGTAAGGAGGAGGAGGAGGGACAGATTTGTGCCCCTTTTGTGTGGCTTTTAGGTGCTCTTGTCAACCGGCTGAGTGGTTGGATGTTAAATGTGTTGTTAAGCATGTGGTACCCAAATGGCTGGTGTTTTTGCCATGTTTGATCTGCCTGAGACATAGTTTGCAGATGGCAACAGTGCAATCTGTTGCAGATGTGCTGAAAAAGGCCCTGACAGTTGAGCTTTGGGAAATGGGCCGGAAGATAATAGCTGCAGAATGTGATGGAATAGGGTAGTTGCTCTCTACTTTTTCTTTGTCGGCCTCCTTGGGGTTGTGCTGCCTCACCTTCAGTTTCCTCATCTGGCACCCAAGTCCCATCAGTGACATCATCATCATCATTATCATCTCCATCATCATTACCACTGGAGACAACTTGGCAATACGCTGCAGCTGGGGGAATTTGAATGCCAATTTGTCTTACAGTGTTTTCCCCTCTCTCTAGACCCATGTTCCTGTCATCCTCAACCTCAGAACCAACATCTGAATCCAATAATGGCTGGGCATCATCAAGCAGCAAGTGACTGACTCTGTGGTCAAATAACTCAGCTGACTCCTCCATGGCTGATGTTGAGGCTATGGCAGGAATAGATGTGGACAAGGAGGCTGGTTTATCCACTCTGGCAACTGCAGGGGACTGCACACCTGTCTCTGCTTGTGTGGCAGAGGATGAGGAGGATGAGGAAGGTTTAGTAAGCCAGTCCACCACCTCCTCTGCATGTTGTGCCTGGATAGCATGGGCAAACTCACTAAACAGAGGTTTGAGGACTGACTGCTTGAGAACTGACCACCACGTCCATCTTTGCCTGTGGACACATTTGTTGCTGGCCCCCTTACAGTGCCAAGGGAACGTCTGCCTCTCTTTGTTGTCCTCCCAGACATTATTGGGAGGGAGGGGGCAGTGCTTATAAGCAAATGTAAAGAAGAATTGGAAATCTGTACGTATACTTTAATCAATGTAAAGTGGTGTTTGGTGCACTTTAATTTGAGTACTCACACTACACAGACACACTCCACAGATACACTATAATATACTGCAATATAATGCGCCAAACTTACAGTGACGCACAGAACTATATGGCATTAAATTTGCAGTAATGCACACAGAAATAAAGGGCATTAAACTTGCAGTAATGCACTGAACTATATGGCGATAAACTGTCAGTAACACACACAGAACTATATGGCGTTTAACTGGCAGTAACGCACACAGAAGTAAATAGCATTAAACTTGCAGTAACACACAAAACTATATGGCGTTAAACTGGCAGTAACGCACACAGAACTATATGGTGTTAAACTGGCAGTAACGCATATAATATTATATGACGTTAAACTGGCAGTAACACACACAGAACTATATGGCGTTAAACTGGCAGTAACACACACAAATCTATATGGTATTAAACTGGCAGTAACACACACAAAACTATATGCTCAGCCCCAACCATTCACCCACCCCTAGATATAAGGGCTGGAACCAGTGTTTGCAATGCATATAGAACAGTGATGGCGAACCTTGGCACCCCAGATGTTTTGGAACTACATTTCCCATGATGCTCAACTACACTGCAGAGTGCCAGTGCATCATGGGAAATGTAGTTCCAAAACATCTGGGGTGCAAAGGTTCGCCATCACTGATATAGAAGGTAAAAGTTACTTCTTATGCTGCGTACACACGGTCGGATTTTCCAACGGAAAATGTTCGATGGGAGCTTTTTGTTGGAAATTCCAACTGTGTGTAGGCTCCATCAGACATTTTCCATCAGAATTTCTGACACACGGAATTTGAGATCTGGATTTTGTTGTCGGAAATTCCGATTGTGTTTACACAATTCCGACACACAAAGTTACACGCATGCTCTGAATCAAGCAGAACAACATTTTTACAAATTGTGCAGTGAGATGTATTTTAAACTATTTTAAACTATTTTAAACTATTTTAAACTGCTCTGAATCAAGCAGAACAACATTTTTACAAATTGTGCAGTGAGATGTATTTTAAACTACCAAGGCCCCTTGTTAGTAGTTTATTTAAAAGGTGAACTTAGCCTTTAAGTGATGCTGCCTTTAAGTCATATTTAATCTGAATAGTAAAAGTAGGAACCCTCTCTCTATCTGATTAGTGCTATCTCTACCCCATTCTTGCTATTCACAAAATCTCCTGGCATCAAGAATGTTATATGCTGTCCAGTTTTGTCAGTTTCAGACTAAAATAAATACATTGGGTACAAATCTGGTCATACAGCGAAAGCTAAACATAGTTGAATATAATGAACAGAGTTACAATAGGTAAGATCCTAGAAAGCAGTGATGCGGCCTTCAATGTGTTCAAAAGGCCGCACAGTGGCATCTGTTTGTAAACATCAATAGCACTATCACGGTATTACTTATTAAATAACCTTCACGAATTATGGGGATTTTAATCACTTTAATCTTTTTACCTCACAAGCTTCCCACTATACAAAACCCAAAACAAATGCCTTCATATTGCCTTGCATAGTAACACCAATTAACAAAAAATCTTTATTTTATTATTATGTTTCACTATTATTTAGTTTTGCTATTGTTGATACATGCCTTATTCCCCTGTGCCCTGTGAGTTTTCCTACTCAGTTGTGAACTCTTCTGTAAAATCACAGCTGCAGTTTAATAATTCAGGATTTTTTTCAAGGCACATGTTGGCCAGACTGAATAATATGTAATGTCTATTAATCTTAACATTTCTCATGCAAAAATGTGTTCACTAAGAAACTACACGATATACAGATATATGTTTTCTTATTTGAAATGACTGATGTTTAAATTAATACTACAGATGTCCTTAATACTCAATAACACCAAATAAATAAAAAAAAATAGAGATTTATTCATGTTTTGTTGGTTTGTGATGACGCAAGTATGCTGTGTAGTACCTACACATAGCCTGAAGATGTCACTATTGCTGTAGTTGAATATGGACAGATGCAGAGCTTTATGTGTGTAGCAATGTCATGCAGTAGCTCATAACAACCACTTGTAAATCACATTTCATATTTCTGATAAAAAAAAAAAAACACAGAAGAATGCTTTTTATTTGCTACAATGGGTTCCCAAAAATAATTAATCAGTGCACTGTATTATAATTCAAAGCCCTTATGTATAGAGATTGACAGTTTAACAAGGACGGCCAGCTTCCATCCTTTGGTCAATGGTTTTCACATGGAAGCTTACAACTGCTAGTCAAAAATTAAAGAATATCTTACCAGGGGAGATAACGTCTTCTTTCTCTCAAAGCTCAGTTTTCTCTCAATAAAGGTACCATTGTTGTTTTCCTTCATAAAGTTTAAGTTCTGTAGCTCATCCATGATTCGTTGCTGAACTTCCATCACATTTGAAGAGATGATCTGTCAGAAAATAACAATTATCAAAATGATGTAAGACCACTTCCATACCAATTTCCCATCTGTCTCTCTTTTCCGACTCAAATTCCTCGCACCATTTCAGCTGTCAATTCCCACAACTGTCCTTCTCAGAGGTATACAGTCGAAATCTGTATAATTAATGAATGATATAGCTATTAATGTGTTAAGCTTGCTCTTAACTGTTCCCTCTTGGGATAATGTCTGGTTCATGGACCAACTTCCAATAATAAATGACAATTTAGTCATATATTTGTATTATTGTTTTAAAGCTAATTTATATATATATATATATATATATATATATATATATTCCACAACAGTCACATAATATAGTATAGTATACAGTATATAAATATAGTATAAATTATATATATATATATATATATATATATATATATATATATATATATATATAAAATAAATTAACTTTGTATGCATCAAATACCTTGTAAGAGTAGCATTGACATCACCTACGTGTCGTCCCCAGCTTATGCAGAGAGAAGAGCTGTGAGAGGAGCCCAGCTTACCCAATGATTTATGTTTTAATAAAGAAATTTGCAAATAGGCAATTTTTCTGCTTTATTGATGTAAGCTGATGAAGCTGCACTGATGGGCACTGATAGGCTGCACTGATGGGCATTGATAAGGCAGCAGTGGTGGACAGTGATAGCTGGCACTGGTTGACACTGATGAGGCATCACTGGGCACTGATAGGTGGCGGCACTGGTGTGCACTGAGAGGTGGGACTGAGGGGTGGCACTGATGGATGGCACTGAAGGGCATTGATAGGCTGCCTGCAGAAAACTACAATAGGGGGGTGGAGAAAAGACCAGCCACCCTGCACAAGGAGAGAACAGCAGTGACTCAGCCTACTCTCCTCCAATGGTGAAACATGTCCTGACACCCCCCCCCCCCGCACAGCCTTTCACTGGGAAGATCAGTGTCCAATCGTTTCTCCTCCCTCAGCTCTTATGCAGCTGAGAACAGAGGGAATATGATCACTTTTTTTTTACACCTATACACAGTTGTTTTGCATTTCATTTCTATTTCAACCATTGCTTACTGGGCACTTAAAGCCCTGCCCTGTCCAAACCAATTTTTAGCTTTCAGCACTCTCACACTTTCAATGACAATTGCGCAGTCAGACAACACTGTACCCAAATGAAATTTTATTTTTTTCCCCACAAATAGAACTTTCTTTTGGTGGTATTTAATCACTACTACAAAAAAAGACAGACATTTTTGAAAAAACAAACAAAACAGTTTTCTGTTTTAATAAAGAAATTTGCAAACAGGCAATTTTTCTCCTTTATTGATGTACGCTGATGAGGCTGTACTGATGGGCACTGATAGGCTGCACTGATAGGCATTGATAAGACAGCACTGGTGCACAGTGATAGGTGGCACTGGTGGACACTGATGAGGCGGCACTGGTGGGCACTGATGGGTGGCACTGATAGGTAGCTGTCATGGTTATGCAGTGATCTTCCTGTTTGCTTACCTCCCCTCATGTGTTCAGACTAGGAGGCCAGCCACTTCCACCTGGTGGTTTTTATAACCTCTCCTCTAAGCATGGCTCCACCCCAGGCCCCATCAGGGAACCTTATATTAAAGCGGGGTTCCACCCTAAAGTGGAACTTCCGCTGATCGGAACCCTCCCCCCCTCCGGTGTCACAATTGGCACCTTTCAGGGGGGAGGGGGGTGGAGATACCTGTCAAAGACAGGTATTTACACCCACTTCCGGGCATAGACTCCCGTGGGAGTCTACGCCATTTCCTGTCCTGCCGCGCTGTCTGCTGGGACACACACGGGTCTCAGAGACAGCGCGGTAAATTCCTATTGCGCTGCGCGACTCGCGCATGCGCAGTAGGGAACTGGGAAGTGAAGCCGATTCGCTTTACTTCCTGATTCCCTCACCTAGAATGGTGGCGGCAGCAGCCGAGAGCCGAGCGATCGTTTGGCCTCGGCTGCCAGCATCGCTGGAACCCGGGACAGGTGAGTGTCTATTTATTAAAAGTCAGCAGCTGTAGTATTTATAGCTGCTGGCTTTTAATATTTTTTTGTAGGTGGAATCCCTCTTTAACCTGTGCACTGCAAACCAACAGTGCTGATCAACCATTGTGTATTCCTTTGTGTGTTTAGCTTCCTGTTACCTGCCGTGTGCTCTTCTGTTGTTCCGTTACCGACTTTGACGTGTCTTTGACTATCCCTGTTTGCCTGTGATCCTGACCTTTTGGCGTGTCCCTGACTATTCCTGTCTGCTTGTGGTCCCAACCTTGGTTTTGTCCCTCACCATCCCTATCCTCCTGTTGCCTACTGTGGGTGTGAGCTGGGGGACCCTGGGGGTCGCGACCTGGAGCCAGTTGCAGCCAAGTCCATCCTCACCACTCGAGGCTCTGGTGAACACCTGCTGGCTCTTAGACTCCGCGCCCCAGGGAATCTTACGCTCTAACCCCAGTGGGACCTGTCTCCCATCCGCAGCAGTCAGCCGTAGGGTCCACAACCTTGCTGTGCACTCCTGATCCCTACGGTGTGCATCTGTCACCTCGTCTCAAGGTGACCTGACAGTAGCACTGATGGGTGGCAGCAATGGGTACTGATGGGTGGCAGTGATGGCCACTGGTAGGTGACAGTGATAGGCAGCACTGCTAGGTGGAACTGATGATGAGGCACTGATGGGCACTGATTGACAACACTGGTGGGCATTGATAGGTGGCACTGATTGGTGGCACTGATATGCACTGGTGGCACTGATTGGTGGCACTAATATAGACTGATGGGCACTGGCAGGCGGCACTGGTGGACACAGATGATGTGGCTGTGCCTTTGCCTCTTCAGGACCCATGTCCCTTTCATAGAAGCAGGTGATCAGATTTTTTTTCCTTCTCAAATAAAGATTACCGATCTTCTGTTTACATCGTGTGATCAGCTGTCATTGGCTGACAGCTGATCATGTGGTAAGGGGCCCGGATCGGCCCCTTACTTCGATCTGTGATCAGCTGAGTCTTATTGACTCAGTGATCACAGAGCGTGCTGCGTGCCACCCACAGGGGGTGTGTGGGGAGCATGCAAATAGGCAGACGTCATATGACGGCGTCCCGGCAAAGTAGGTCTGTGCTGTAGCTGTCATTCGGCTATAGTGGGGATGCAAAGGAGTTAAATTGAATAGGTTGTTTTACAAGGTGATCGTTTACAATCACTTTAAGTCTAAATCAAACAGAATTGAAGTTATGGCTATTTGATTGGATAATAAAATCGAAGCGTGGGTGGCCACTATAAGACTGGTGTTTAGCAACTGCTCAGAGAAAGGAGAAGCCGAGGGATGTTTAATCTTTGCAGCCCTTTAACCTTATAATCTCAACAAAAACCCTTGCCATCCATGACCTTTAATGGTCTGTGCCCTCTTTCTTGTACTGCTTTGCGCCTTTGCTTTAGGAAAAATATTCTAGACTCTATTTTACCTTATTACTAATACAGATTTTTGACTGTAATTCAAATGGCATGTTATATGTTGCACAAACATTCCGAAGAAATATTTTTTGAAGAGCCTCTAGCCTGTCTGGTGAAACTGATTTTTTTGTTCCTGGGATGATGATCTGCTATGAATAAATGTCAGGTAAAGTAAAAGGATTCATGCTACACAGGCAGAAGATATATGGGCAAGGTGATTGGCTGTGGCTGTGTGGATACCAAGCTGTTTGGAATTCAGCTCAGCTCTATGGGGATTGAGCAGGATATAAACCGGAAGCTGATAAGCTTGAGGCAACACAGATAAGCTGCTTCTTTTTGTGGCTTATCAGTATACTAAGACCCATGTGACTGCTGATACTTCTTGCATCCTATTGTTTAACTCCCTTGCTAATACAAAGCCGCAGAAGGCATTGTTGTGCTAATTATCACTCAATGTCCAGGTTCACTGGGAGACAGGGAGTTAATCCGGGACTAGAGCCAAACAGATGTGAACATACAGAAAGGTGCATGAGATGGAGAGGAGAAAGGCATGCTGGCTTACCATATGAGCTCTATTATCTCTCCAGGTACTGTATTTATCCTATTGGTTTTAATGTAAAAACCACCAATGCCAGCATGAATGAAGTCTTTTATGTTTATTACATATAAAGCATAGTGGAATAATGGAAAAACAAACCTGAACTGTTCAATGGATGCAATCACAAAATAAAATCTTAAATATAAGGTGTACAGTGTTATCAAAAACAAGCTAATACATAACATCTGTCTATCTGTGTTTTTTTTTTTTTTTTACAATTTGAGGTTTTGAATTCCAACACAGCGTCCATATTTTTTTGCTTTTTCTTGATAATATTTCATATATAGGTCTGTATCCACTAGAGGGAGCCCCTATGTTAGAGTTTGCAGTGAAACCCGCCCCCACCCCCTCATGAAGGAATGAAAGCTGTCTGAAGTTTCTGTAAATGATAATCAGAGAACTGTGTGGTTTTCCAGACTGCGTTCAGTATGAAACAAGGAAACACTCCCCCAGCTTTTCGTAAAACCCAGTTGTTTTAAATCAGATAGTTTTCTGGGGTCAGAAGTACAATCAAGTCAAGTACAATCACTGTGCTGTGAACCTAGCCTATGGGCTTGTGTAAATGGGTGTTGTCTCCTTGTGTTTGACGTGCATTTGGAACGCAGGCCAGCAGCATTTCGTATTGAGACACATTTGCGTTCATGACAAAGCAAGCAAAACACAACCTATTGCTGTGATTTGTGTTCAAACAAATGCATTCTAGCACAGCTGCATTCAAAAGCATAAGCTAGCATTTCACAGCAATGATCATGTACACAATGTCTAAAGTTGGCCATAGATGACGCCATTTTCCTTCCTGCAACCAAGGGACTGCGACCTGAAAGTATTGCAACTTACATGCGACTTTGCGATATGTTGTCACCGTGAGTACTACTTTGATACAACTTTAGAAGCGACTTTCGGGAATGCCTGGGTAATCTTCCTGTAACGTTGGATCCAAATCACATCAATATAGATGAGGATCCAACTTGGAGGTGACTTCCATTAAAGTCTATGGGCACAAGTCAGGTAGAGGTCACCTTGAAGCATGGGCGTCCGCAGAACTTTTTCCAGGGGGGGGCATAATTTTAGGATCACCCATGCACCGCCCCTTTTCGACAATGTCATTATCACATTATCATGGTCAGAGACTGCAGACATAGTACAATCCCTAGGATGAGTAATAGATAATGGCCAACAAGCCCTCTTAATAGACCCAGCGAAACTACAGCAGTGATCCCTCTGGCTGGATGATTGCTCACTCTGGGTTCCCCCGCGAGCGACTCTGGTCAGTAATGTAGCATGTCTTTACCCTGGCAGTGGCTCAGTCTCTCTCTCTCTCTCTCTCTGGCGGTGTTGGGCAGCGTGGCTCTCTCTGGTGGCGCTGGACAGCATGACTTTCTCTGGTGGCGCTGGGCAGCGTGGCTCTCTCTCTCGCTTCTGCCCTGCACACTCCTCGTATTTTTGCCTGTCGCACTCTCTCCCTCAGCTTTTTTCCAGGCTGCAGTCTCTCAATCTTTTCCTCGATTGAGCTGTAGCCTCCTCCCTGTAGAAAACAGGGCCACCAATCTTTGGGACTACATGTCCCATGATGTTCTCCTCTCCTAGTCTCCTTTGATTGGCCTTCCCTTATGGCCAATAGGGAAGCAACAGAGCAGGCAGAAAGCTGGGCGAGGAGCCTGGTGAGAGCCATCATCTCTTCTTCCTGACAGGAGAAAGGGGGGTGTGACCAGGGAAAACCTGATAGCCCGCAGCTCGCCATTCTCTTGTCACAGCACCGCCAAATTCTCTGCTGGACTGAGCAGGGAAAAGAGCCCACAGTCACACTACATGGATAGGGGGGCTTGACAGCGCTTTGATGGTGTCACCCTCTGGGGGGGTTGCACATGGGTGTGGGCTGCCCGCACCATGATAACGATGGAACTATGCTGAATTTAAGATCTGATCCCTGATTCCAGGGGGGGGCACTTGACCCCCCTTGCCCCTACCTGCGGACGCCCATGAGTATGGATAATTTTAAAAGACTCTTGGAAGTGCATCTTAGAGAACACAATATACAGGGATATGGGACATGACTTTCTACACACACACACCTACACAGGTTGAGCTGGATGGACTGTCGTCTTTATCCAACCTTACCTACTATGTAACTATGTATGTCGATGGGGGAATCCTTCTACCACGGGTAGCAGGAAAGAAAAGTGATTCATCTGTGGCTCGCCTAAGAATTGTCACCAGGTTCTCTGTGTAAAAACCAGCGCCTTGCCAAAGCATGTATGCAAGTGTTGAGTTTGACTATCTAAGTCTGACTTTCTAAAATGACGAGAAGGGAAATATAATGGGTTGCTTTAAGTTACACTAAATTGTTGCTGTTTGCACTACCTTATTTGATAAGTGCCTACTTTTTTTTAAAAACTTACCGTGAATGTTTCAGCAGCATGTGAGCAAGACTCTTTGGCAGCAAACACGAGTTCTTTCATCAAGGCTATGAAGAAGTAGAAGCAGTTGAATAGAATGCTGCGTGCAGCCTTGTTAAATACTTGCAGCTCCTCCAGTAGCTGTGCATTAAGTGCCTCATAGTCTTTCCTTGCCAGGTCCAACTGAGAGTCTGTCGGCTTCTGAAGGCAACTGTGATAGTCCAGAAGTTTATCATAGCGTTTTTGGATGAGCTTTTGGGGTGTGGAAAACATGGACTGCAGAGTGCTCAGTGGGGTACAGACTAGGTGATCCAGTTTGCAGACCTGAGAAGCAAATAAAGGTTAATTTTAAAGCAGGAATGTACAATCTGAATATTGATGGGACTGTTAATACCCTAAATCGGACAGTTTTTGTAAAGAGATTCAATACAAAGCATTGACCACAGATAAATCTAAGCAAAATGCTTGCCTAAACCCCCAAATGCTTTCAAATCTATGTAGCAGATTCCTACTCTAGGTTTTTTTTTCCAGAAAGGCAGTTAGCTTATCGCCCTCTGAAAAGCGATCCGTTGTGGATTGTGTTTCAGAATGTGGTATAGCGGTGGCTGACAAGTGTTCAGGAGATGCTACTGCCATCTCTTGATGACTGTTTTTTTGTCTTTTTTAATTTTTTTAAATTGCCTAACAGCAATATTGCATTGTAGGACTGCACCGAGAGACTGCGAGACAAGCATTTGGCTCGTGGTTGAGGTGCGGTCCTGTTGAACTCAATGGGTGAGTTTGACAGGTGCTGGGCAGCCAGAGTGCCTGTTTTTACTGCCTGCTGATCACCCATGTGAAAGAGCGTATATTCTGTTCTAAAGAAAATGTTGTTTGTTTCACTGGGGTTGACTAACCAAAGCAGGAGAGTACAAAATGCGGTGCAGCTCTGCATAGAAACCAATCAGCTTCCAGTTTTTTTTGTTATAGCTTCATTGAACAAACTGAAGTTAGAAGCTAATTGGCTACCATGCACAACTGCACCAGATTTTTGCACTCTCCAGTTTCAGTAAATCAATCCCACTATGTCCATTGCAGACGGATTGTAAATGGAAGGATCTGCTTCATTATAATGACCTGGTTCATTTTCAGTGTCCTAATGAGGAAAGTTGCAGTGTCTGCATCTCTTTAGAAGTAATTAACCCAGCCATTCTTAACCAGGGTTCCATGGAAATATGGTTCCTGAAGAGGTAGCTAGGGAATCCTTGAAGAGTGGCAGATTATCCTCCCATCTAATGCTACTTACATATTTCAAGGTCTTTCACCACTTGGCAGAGCTAGTAGCATGACACCAATGCTCTTTTTAGCTGAATGGTGTCATTCTAACCACTGACTAACAAAATATTGGACTAATCCTAATAAGGGTTCCCTGGGACATGAAAATTATTTCAAGGGTTCCTTTGGTGTGAAAAGGTTGAGAAAAGCTCAAAAACCCCACCCCTAGGAAGTTTCTCAACAAAACTAAAATCCTTGTTACCGGGGATTCCTAAATTTTGACTTGTATTTTAGTGCAAATGTCTGAGAAAGCCAGTGAGCCAATCTCACAAAAAGGAAAAACATTTCTGGGGGCATTCTGTACACCAACTGTGTACAGAATACCTACATGGGGCCATATTGCAGAAATTTACAGTGGCTGCAAACTGAAACATAAAGGTAATTTTTCATAACATTCAGTTGAGATATTGGGGGTTATTTACAAAAGGCAAATCCACTATGCACTACAAGTGCAAACTACAGGTGCAAAGTGCACTTGAAATTGCACTGAATGTTCACTTGGAAGTGCAGTCGCTGTAAATTTGAGGGGTAGATCTGAAATGTTCTTTTTCTATATTTATCACATTATTATTCATATTATTTTAATATTATACTATCACACATTATTCTTTTTAATGCAAATAGAGTACAAGGATCATGCTATTTTCATGGCCAACAGTGAATCTTGTTTAGAAAAACTCTGGAACTATTTTAAAAGCTCAAAAGAAGTTCTTCCTGCAAAGCAAATAATTAATACATACATGTGTAGTTGTCCACACCACCAAACTACTCTGTATTTTAGATCTAGGCTAGCAGGAACATCTTTAGCATCTGGTACACTGTAGTATCGAATGCCCAGTCCCCCTCTGCACACTGTGGTTCCTTCTGCCACCCCCTACATCAATACTGTGTCCTGTAGGGGCTAGCAGATGGAACCACAGAGTGCAGTGGGGGATGCCGGCATCTAACACTCCCAGATGTGTCAAATGTATAAGACCTTTTAGAAAACGTAGCTCTTCTATGAAGTGGAGTTTGATGTCGCATTCAGCTGGAAGAATAACTTTCTTTACAGGGAGAATTTCTTTTTAACTAAAAAAAACAACAAGAGATCAAAACTTTAAGATCAAAACTCTGCTCATAAAAAGTACAGCATATGGCAAATGTATGCATTAATACTGCAGCTTTTCATCACCACTGAATTCTTCGTAGCTCTTGTTTTTTTTTAAAGAAACCTATCACATGGGATATTTACAGGCTGCCATTGCTGACTTCTCTATCTGAAAGTTAGACATGTGCACTACCGACAAATTTGTTTGGTTTCATTTTCATTTCATTCGTTTTCGTTATGATCGACATTTGTTAATTGGGACCATTCGTAATTTCGTATGCATTCGCTCAGTTCCATTCGTTTAGATGCGGCATTCATTACTTCAGATGATTCGTAACTTCAGATGCATTTGTATTTGTTATGTTCACTAACAATTACTTTAGCTAAATTTGAAAGGAAATTTCAATAAAAATATAAATTGAATCTATCCCAAATTAGCTGCTATGATGCAGAGACCAGAGTAGAAAAATTACTGACTTCAGCTAGTTTACCTATAATTTAATAGTTTATAATAATAATTATTAATAATAATAATAATAATAATAAAAACTTCAACAATAGTTAATAATTTAATTATAACATAAAATAAGAAAAACTAAATTATTCAAATGTAATTGATACATTAAACACATAGGTTGAATCGTTTTCTGTTCTTTCCGATTTTTGTATTTTAGAATTTTTGTTCTTTCCGGTTTTCGTTCTTTCAAATTTTTGTTCTTTCTGACAATTCGTTGTTGTGGGCATTTGTCAAGATAGTGTTTCGTTCATTTGGATGCTTACGAAGGAACGAATATGCAGAATTTTGTCCAAAAACTGATTATTAACGAAAAAAATTGCACATGTCTACTGAAAATTCTATTTGCTGAGCTTGTCTTACTGAACCACTGGTGTCAATACAGTAAAACCTTGGATTGCGATCAGAATTTGTTCCAAAAATATGCTTGTAATCCAAAGCACTCGTATATCAAAGCGAATTTCCCTCTAACATGTCATGGATAATTCGTACCTTCATTAAATTTAATAATATTGCTACACTTAGAGGCACAAAAAACACAAAGAACGAAAAGAGTAGCGCCATCTAAGTGTAGAAGTATTTCAGTTTCAATGTAAAAAAAAAAAGTGGAATGACACTCACAATGTTAAAAACAATATCCCATGTTAAGGAGGCTGGTGCTCATCCATGTAAAGTACGAAAGACACATAGCGAAGGAGAGCAAAAAAAATCCCAAGAAATTCTTTAAGTATGTAAACGGTAAAAAAAAGGAGGACAGACCATATTGGTCCCATAAAGAATAAGGAAGGACATCTGGTTACAAAGGATGGGGAGATGGCGAAGGTATTGAATTTATTCTTCTCCTCAGTCTTCACAAGGGACTCGGGGGGCTTCAGTAACCAAAACGGCAGTGTTTATCCTTATGACACATCACAGGAAGCACTTCCATGGTTAACAGAGGACAGAATTAAAATTAGACTTGGGAAAATTAACAATAATAAATCACCGGGACCAGATGGCTTGCACCCAAGTGTACTTGGAGAACTCAGTCAAGTAATTGCCAGCCCATTGTTCCTAATTTTTACTGACAGTCTATTGACTGGAATGATACCAGTTGATTGGAGAAAAGCCAATGTAGCACCAATATTTAAAAAGGACTCAAAATACATCCCTGGGAACTACAGACCAGTTAGCCTAACATCAATAGTATGCAAGCTATTGGAGGGGATGATAAGGGACTATATACAAGATTTTAGTAACAAGAATGGTATCATTAGCAGTAATCAGCATGGATTCACGAAGAATCGTTCTTGCCAAAAAATCTACTAACCTTCTATGAGGAGGTGAGCTGCCATCTAGATAAAAGAAGGCCCGTAGACGTGGTGTATCTGGATTTTGCAAAAGCATTTGACAAAGTTCCCCATAAACGTTTACTGTACAAAGTAAGGTCTGTTGGCTTAGACCATAGGGTGAGTACATGGATCAAAAACTGGCTACAAGGACGAGTTCAGAGGGTGGTTTTAAATGGGGAGTACTCAGAATGGTCAGAGGTGGGTAGTGGGGTCCCCCAGGGTTCTGTGCTAGGACCAATCCTATTTATTTTGTTCATAAACAACCTGGAGGATAGGGTAAATAGTTAAATCTCTGTATTTGCGGATGATGCTAAGCTAAGCAGGGCAATAACCTCTCCACAGGATGTGCAAACCTTGCAAAAAGATCTGAACAAATTAATGGGGTGGGCAACTAGATGGAAAATGAGGTTTAATGTAGAAAAATAAAATAATGCATTTGGGTTGCAAAAATATGAATGCAATATATACACTGGGGGGAGAACCTCTGGGGGAATCTAGGATGGGAAAGGACCTGGGGGCCCTAGTAGATGATAAGCTCACCAATGGTATGCAATGCCAAGCTGCTGCTAACAAAGCAAACAGAATATTGGCATGCATTAAAAAGGGGATCAACTACAGAGATAAAACGATAGTTCTCCCGCTCTACAAGACTCTGGTCCGGCCTCACCTAGAATATGCTGTCCAGTTATGGGCACAAGTCCTCAGGAAGAATGTACTGAAAATGGAGCGAGTACAAAGAAGGGCAACAAAGCTAATAAAGGGTCCGGAGGATATCAGTTGAGGAAAGGTTGTGAGCACTTATTCTCTCTGGAGAAGAGATGCTTGAGAGGGGATATGATTTCAATTCACAAATACTGTACTGGTGACCCTACAATAGGGATAAAACTTTTTTGTGGAAGGGAGTTTAACAAGACACTTGGTCACTCATTAAAATTAGAAGAAAAGAGGTTCTGATCGTTTTGAACGTGATGACCTGAGACGGGACTAAAAAAGGAAGTTTGATTTGGTTTTCCCGATAGGAATTGAGTCCGTTGGAACAGATTGGAAACATGCTCTATTTCTAGGTCCGTCTGATTTTTTATGTGAAAAACGATCGGATTAGCCCACACAAGATCAGATTGTCGGACGGACTGATTCCGTCGGACGTAGTCTGCCGGAAAGTCCGGTCGTGTGAACGCGGCATTAGAGCAGCAAGGATGTGGAATTCACTTCCATAGGCGCTGGTATCGATAGTCGATAGTTTCAAAAAACGTAGATAAGCACCTGAATGACCGCAACATACAGGGATATACAATGTAATACTGACATATAATCACACACATAGGTTGGACTTGTGTCTTTTTTCAACCTCACCTACTATGTAACTATGTAGCCAGAGGTCAGGGGTGCTGGTGGCTCCCAGCGCTTCCTGAAGAACTCAAAGACACTCAGGAACCAAGTTAGAATTTAAAATAAAATGTTGCTCCTCTTGCAAAGAGCACACATACTATGTTACTCGCACTGTACGCTACTAATTTTTCACACCCTGACTGAACATAAATTCAGCCCAAACACATTTCCGAAAGTACCGTTGCTGCTCTTGCTTGGTTACACAGCAATCAAAGCCAGATTTAAACGGTCACTTGCACCTGTCATATGACTCCATTCAAGCTGACATGATTAGAGCTTTGGGAATGCAAACCATGTCATAATTGCCTTATCCTATAAATATGAAAACATTTCTGAAGAATATGGAATAGAGTGTTGTGCTGCTGTAATCTTATAGTAACATGTTCATTAAACTAGATATGCATGCAAATCTATCTGTGGATAGGTCAGTCTTAATCACCTTCATTTTGAATTTCAGGTTGATGTTCTTTTGGAATTTTTTTATTACACTCATTAATTCAGACACCTATCTAGAAATCCATCCAATGCTTTAATTAATTTAGCTTTATGATTTAAAGCCTTATGTTTAAGAAGTAAAGACTTTGGGAGTTTTTTTTTGTTTTTTTTTTAAATGAAATGTTAGCACTAGTGAATATATTAAAGTCTAGTTTCAGCTTTATATTTTCAGAGTTGACATTAATACAAGAAATAGGAGGTTCCATTGTCACTAGGACAGGAAGGCCTAGAGAGCAATAAAAATGTTACTCTATTAAAAACATGTTTTTATTTTGTCTGTGCCCTTATTGGATAGATTTGCCATCACTTCCTGCCCTGACAGGGCTAATCTCTCCAAAAGAGATATAAACAGTAGTAAAAACATGAGAGGGACTTTTTCGACAGCAAAGGTCCGATGGAACAAATCAGTCGGACAATTTGACCGCGTGTGGGCCTCATCGGACCTTTGCTGTTTAAAAATCAGATGGCCTTTAGATTTAGAACATGTTTCAAATCTTTGCGACGGACTCGAGTCCGGTCGAAAAATTTGTCTATTGGCTACTGGCTATGAACTTCCTTGTTCTAGTCTGATCGTACGTCATCACGTTCAAATCCGTCAGACTTTGGTGTGCTTGTGTGTGGCCAAGTCCGTTCCTTCGGAAAGTCAGTCGGAACTCTGCCGAAAGTCCATCGGGAAGACTGCTGGACCTAGTCCTTCAAAAAGTCTGGTCTTGTGTACACGGCATTACCCTTCCTATCTCTATCCAAATAAAGTAAAATGCTTTGACTGCCATTGTGCTTTAAAGACAGGTAGCTATAAAGCACCCCCTTACCCCCTGAAGGCAGTTAGAGACCCCAGGTGGCAAAATTGACCTTATGGCAAAATGGAAGAAATGAACACCAGTACCTTTAAGAAGTTTACCAGGGTTTATCAGAGGACCATAAACTCAGGCAGGCAGGGATTAGGGCACAGAATACCCAAAAAGACCAAAAATGCAGACTCTGTATGTCTGTCCGTGGTCAATACATGAGAAGGACCTTTGAGCCTAACCAGCACTCTATTCTGTAGACTAGAAAATGGGGCAGCACACATACGCCTTGTATGAGCCAACAGAATTGTTCAAAACATATACCCAGCTCTTTTGGATACTTTTTAGCAGACAAAGTTTCATCCTTGGTGCCACTACCCAGGTAGTCACCTTCCTACCTCTCTTGCCCCGGATATTCTTTCCGGCAGGACAGTATGAAGCTACAGACCCTAGGCTTGGACAACTCTAAAGCAAAGCCCACCTTCTCTAGGCAGCAGGCCTGGGAGGAAGAGAGTCTTAGCAACAATTCCTCCCCAGGAAATAAGCCTATAAGGAAGGGAACATTTTAAGGTCAACCCAAATATTTAATTCCCCTGCTCACACCATTGGAAACACACTTCCTTGTGGTTGGCCACAGAAACATAAATATTCATAACTCAGAGCTATTTTACATTCTCAACACACTTAACACTCTCCAACAGCAGGCAGAAGCAAACAACAACATGCAGCTTAAGCCGGCCATAGGGGGTTTGAATCTCGGCTCGTTCAGCACGAACCGAGCGGGATTTGAACTATGTATGGAAAGGGTGAATGTACCAATTAATTTGATTGACTTGGGTTTAACCAGCCTACTAGATTTTACGTGCGGGATGCCCCCTGCCTGGAGGACACAAGGGCTTAGCGGGAGGGATTCCCATGTCCGATATGTAAAGAAACAATTACATCATGTCACAGTAAATTTAAAAAGAAGTGCAGGAATATAAAAAACAAACATCTATACCTCACCTACAGCATCTGTCCCCTGTTGACTCTAAGGCCAAGAACTGAGTGTTCAAAGACCACTGTTTGCTTGGTGCTCAGTCTTCAGTCACCGACTCTCTGCTTTGCCCCTCCAGGGCTTACTGTATCACTGGGCTGTGGAGGGGGTGGAAGCGGCTGGCTTAGGTTCTTAGCGGAGCTCTGAGAGGCTGAGCCAGCTTCCGGTTCAGGCATCTGGGTGGATCCCGACATTAAAGTCAGGATCTCTCCAGAGCCTGGACTGGCTGACTGATGTCAGCTGACGGTGGATTTTAGCCCGCTGTCGGCTGAATTTGGGTCACAAAAGTTCAGAACTAAACTTCATTCTAATATATTTACATAGTTAGAAATAACACACACTTATTAATGTTGGCAGAACTCTTGATTCAAATGTATTACCTTGATTGTTTAATACCCTCTTTTAAAGTGGAGGTAAACTCTTACACATACCCAGTGACTGGCCTCAAGTGATACACAGAGATTAAATAAATCCTTCTACATAAGTTGTACCTGTTTATCTGCAGTCTTCTCTTATCTACAGCCATTTAAAGTCCTTTTATAAAGCTTGTCTGAGCTGTCATAAAAAAAAGGGGCAGAGAACTGACATGACACGCTGCACAGCTCAGTGAGGGGAGGTCTGAGAGCTGATTGAAGGGAATGGACACACCCCACTTTACACAGCACACAGGAATGGAGCTGAGGCTGTCAATCAAGTGCTGGAGCTCCCTTGCCTTATATCCCTGTCCCTCCCTCTCTCTCTGTCACGTTTTATATCTTGGTTTCAGGAAAACTTGTCAGAAGCGACTCATGCAGTTAGCGGAAAAATGAGGCAGCAGACAGAAATGAATTAATGCTCTGGATAGAGACAAGTACACACTATAGAAGGATATGCTTTGTTCAAGGCAAGGAGCTAAATACATATTGTATTAGAGCTGTTTGACCACTTACTACTCACCCCATAGCAGATTTACTGCTACAGGGTGGCCCTCCTGTGCAGAATCACGTATACAGTATATATGTGATTCTGCACTTTCACCTACAGGAGGTGCATGTGTGCTGCTGGGGGGCTGCTTCTGCTGTGATTATTCAGAAGTTGATCTGCAGGTGCCGGACCCTGGATGTCCTCCAGCACCTGCCGATCATCGGGCATAGACAAGGAATGGGATTCTGCCTATGCAAACAAGGCAGAGTTCCGGTCTGATGGGGTGGGGGGATGGATTTTGTGTCCCAGGGAATAAAATCAATCACTTACCTGAGTAAAAGCAACACAAGACACAAAAACACTGGTTAGGCACGGAGTTAACCTTTTCTCCCTAGTTGTTTAACCCCTTCTCAGCCAGCGTAATTAGTACAGTGACAGTGCATATTTTTTAGCACTGATCATAGTATTAGTTGCATTGGTTCCCGCAAAGTGTCAAAAGTGTCAGTTAGTGTCCGATTGTCCACTGCAATATTGGAGTCCTACTATAAGTCACTGATTACTGTCATTACTAGTATAAAAAAAAAGAAAAAATGCCAGTATATACTGTATACCATAGTTTGTAGACACTATAACTTTTGCACAAACAAATCAATATGCGCATATTGGGATTTTTTTTACCAAAAATATGTAGCAGAATACATACTGGCCAAAATCTATAAAAACATTTTTTTATATTGGATATGTTTTATAGCGGAAAGTAAAAATGTTTATTTTTTTTCAAAATTGTTGGAAAGCTCTATTTGTGGGAAAAAAATGACATACAATTTATTTGGGCCCAACGTCGCATGACCGTGCAATTGTCAGTTAAAATAGAGCAGTGCCGTATCGCAAAAAATGGCCTGGTCGTGAAAGGGGGGGGTATATCTTCCAGATTTCAAATGGTTAAGGATTTGTTTTTTGTCCACCCAGCATAGCGTAGTGCTCAAGCCTTACACCCCAATCAAACAGACTGTGGGGTTCCGAAGCCCTACTCCAGCTCACTTTTTGTCCATCCAGTCCAGAGATTTACCCAGTGCTGCCAGACAGCAATGCTATCTTGAAACTTTTTTTTTTTTTTTACAGAAGTAAAGTAATACAACTTATGCTGCATACACACGATCAGGCATTCCAACAACAAAATCTCATGTTTTTTTTTCCGACGGATGTTGGCTTAAACTTGTCTTGCATACACACAGTCACACAAAGTTGGTCAGAAATTCCGAAAGTCAAGAACGCGGTGACGTACAACACGACGAGCCGAGACAAATGAAGTTCAATAGCCAGTGCAGCTCTTCTGCTTGATTCCGAGCATGCGTGGCACGTTGTGCGTCGGAATTGTGTACACACGATCGGAATTTGCGCGAACGGATTTTGTTGTCGGAAAATTTGAGACTCAAATTTTGCGCGACGGAAATTCCGATGGTAACTGTCCGATGGAGCCTATACACCAGGGATATGCAATTAGCGGACCTCCCGTTGTTACAGAACTACGAGTCCCATCATGCCTCTGCCTCTGGGTGTCATTGTTGTGGCTGTCAGAGTTTTGCTATGCCTCATGGGACTTGTAGTTCTGCAACAGCTGGAGGTCCGCTAATTGCATATCCCTGCTATACACGGTCGTAATTTCTGACAAAAGGCTCCCATCGAACATTTTCCGTCTGAAAATCCAACCGTGTGTATGGGGCATAAGCCTTTTCCTTGTCCCCATCCTTACATTGGACAGTGAAGGAGAAGTAACAGACTGATTAGTTCATCTTTCTGTAACTCTGCTCTCTCCTCATGTCAGCATGTCCCTTTCGTGGGCAGTGGGCACATAAGCACTTGTACTGCTTCTCCCATTTCCAGTTTAAACTCTGCTGTACAGGGGATTGCAAGAGACTGATATCAATTATAATTAATGTCCTTCCATTAGATACCTTTTAATTATTTTTTATTAATTATTTTCATGAATACAAACCTGCATGAGCTTGTGGTTTTTAATCTATATATATTAAGTCCTAAAACAAAAAATGTAAATCATCAATTTAAAGCTTTGTCCTCTCTACTCCTATTGAACAGAATAGATAAGTACTGTATGCTCAAGCACATAGCAAAGTATAAGCTGAAACGACTGTGGACTGCGTTTTCTGTATGTGTTTCACTCTGGAGGCCCCATTCATGTATATTACTCAACAGGAATGCCCCTAATGTGCAAACAATGAAATTTTGATGCCGTCACTGCATCTATCACCTGTTTGAAAACATTTTTTCTCACATTTATGTTAGACTCACCAGCTGCTCATACTGTATTCCCAGACTGCTTTGCAAGTTTAGGTCTTGGTGCTTTTCCTGGGATTCATCATGCAGTACATCCTGTAATTCCACAACGTTAAGGCCAGCCAACGGCAAAGCATCCTATGAGAGAAAAATATTTATAAAGCCATTCCCTTCTTAGGAAAGCACAGCTGGTATGCAACTGCAGGCAGATCCAGGTGGCACTTCACCATTACTTTTGCTTTTTTACTATGTCCCAAATAAAACAGTGTTTTAACATGAAAATTTCAACCAGCTTCAGCTGAGAGTCTGCTCCTGCACCTCACTATTAGTTCTCAACTATGCAAGCTGATATCCTGATTTTTTATTTATTTTTTAAACACATTTGCACACTTCACACCTCTGATGAAGTCTTGTTTTGGGGGCGAAATATGTTGGGTTAAGGGTTATTTGTGTTTTTTAACCACTTAAGGACAAAGCCTCTTTTTGAGATTTGTTGTTTACAAGTTATAAACAGGTTTTTTTCCTAGAAAATAGCTTAGAACCCCCAAACATTATACATTTTTTCTAACACCCTAGAGCAGCCTTTCTCAACCTTTTCAACACAGAGGAACTCCTTGAAATAGTTCTCCAGTCTCGGGGAACCCCTGCTAAAAATTAGAAATCTACAACTCATGATAGATTAGTGTGATGGTCAGTGGGAAGAATGATCCTTACAATTGTGGTCACTGGGAAGAATTACCTCCTTACAGATAGCTAAAAAGCTCAATCGTGTCAGTGGGAACCCTAGCAACCTCTAGAGGAACCCTAGGGTTCCACGGTTGAGAATTGAGAATTGCTGCCCTAGCCTATAAAATGGCGGTCGTTGCAATGTTGTCCCACCGTATTTGCGCAACGGTCTTACAAGCGCACTTTTTTTGGGGAAAAAATACACTTTTGATACACTTTGTGTTGGCCTATCACATAAAATCCCAATAAAATACATTTACGTTTTTGGTTGTAACATGACAAAATGTAGAAAATTTCAAGGGGTATGAATACTTTTTTAAGGCACTGTATGTCTTTTATCCTCTGAGACTTATGCACTAGTCCTACATTGCCTTATCAGGTCACACACCTGGCAGTTTTTTTTTGTCTCAGGTCCTGATTGGATAGAATGATAGCAGTGCAGCCATTGGCTCCCGCTGCTGTCAATCAAATCCAATAATGCGGGAGCCGGGGGGTAGAGCCGAGTCCTGCTGTCTGTGTCAATGGACACAGCAGCAGGACACGGGAGCATGCCCGCACGTGTGCCCCAAGAGAGAGTGCTCCTCCAATGGGGGGCACTGGAGAAGAGGAGGAGCCAGGAGTGCCGCTGGGGGACACCAGAAGGGGGGGATCGGGGCTCCTCTGTGCATAACCAACTGAGTAGGTGAGTATGTCATATTTGTTTTAAAAAAAAAAAAAACTGAACCTTTAGTTACCCTTTAATTATTTGTTCACCCAAAAAATAATTACTTGGTTTTTGGTTGCTCCCTGTTCATCCTTTAAGAGTATATTATCTCTTTATCAGGCATATTCAGTAACGCGGTGTAAAATCACAATAACTGTACAATAAAACTATACAAGTAAGTATAGAGTATACAAACTATACAATAACAATAAAGAATATGAGCCCTGTTTAACAGCTTACACAGGACTGTCCCATCCCCAAAGTGCCTCCTCGCAACCAAATATGTGCACTGTAGCATAGTGTGGTCTGGTGTGAATGGGCCCTAATTATGCCCCAGTTATTACTAACAAGTACACTGTAGTATTCAATATGCAATATATCCTTTTATCACCGTCTGCATGGTTGTGCTTGCATTTGCATGTTTGACTGGGCATTTGGGGAGCTGGTTTGTGTTTTTCTCTGTGGTTTGCAAAATCTTTGTACATATTTATATTTGTACTTGAACTATACTGTAAGAGCTACAAAAAATAAGTGCAACTTCAGAAAATTAGTGCAATGCTATATCTATATAAAACACACTCTTTTTAAAAAAAAAGATATGTACTTTGTGTAGGTATTTAAAAATGCATCTGTAATCTATACCTTTTTATTACATATACCCGCTTTATTATTTTAAAATAATGAATTACATATGGTGCAGTGTGAATTGAAAATGTATATCCCAGTAACTTATAGAATTCTATAATAAGACTACAGAAACGTAGGCAAAACGTTTTATTTTTATTTTGGATATGGTATGGGAGGGCCATAACCCCTATTATTATTATTTGTTATCAGTGTCCCTTGGGGAGATTTCATTTCACTTCCTGTCTCATACCAAAAACAGGAAGTGAGAGGAAATACCTGCAAATTAAGGGAATCTCTTGGGGAGCCCCTGGTCAGCATAACTGGTGATCTATTGGAAGATTTCCCCTTTCTGGGGACAACCCAAAATTTGGGATTTGTTTTAACTTTCACTTTCAGTGATAATGGTAAACAAGACAAATAGAGAGGGTGAATCTGGCTAATGGGGGTGCAGACAGCAATAAAAATTCACAGAAGTTCTGGACTCCACTCTGTCCAAAACTTAAAAAAAAGTTTTACCCCTAGTTGTATTTTAATGCATAGGAAAACAGTCATCACAGGAACTTACTTGCATATGCTGTAGGGTGCAAGAAATGTTCTTCACACACAATCTAACAGTCTTCTCCAAATTTCTGAATACTTTTTCTTCCTTGTTAAATATTTGGTCTTTCACCTACAATGTATTCCAAAATACAAGGGTATTAATCATATTTGAACACTATTTCAGTATGCTGGCTGGCATCATTTATGATGTAGACAGTCATCTCTATGGAGCCAAGACCCTGGGTAGTATTTTTGGGTATGTCTTATAGGTGAAGTTTAACCACTTTCAGACCGGACCATTTTGCTGGTAAATGACCAGAGGTCTTTTTACACTTTGGCACTGCGCTGCTTTAACTGGTAATTGCGCGGTCATGCAATGTTGTACCCAAACAAAATTTGCGTCCTTTTCTTCCCACAAATAGAGCTTTCTTTTGATGGTATTTGATTGCCTCTGCGATTTTTATTTTTTGCGATATAAACGTAAAAAGACCGCAAATTTTGAAAAAAAATGATATTTTCTACTTTTTGTTATTAGAAAAATCCAATAAACTCAATTTTAGTCATACATTTAGGCCAAAATGTATTCAGCCACATGTCTTTGGTAAAAAAAAAGTCAATAATTGTATATTTATTGGTTTGCGCAAAAGTTGTCACATCTACAAACTAAGGTACGTTTTCTGGAATTTACGCAGCTTTTAGTTTACGACTGCCTATCTCATTTCTTGAGGTGCTAAAATGGCAGGGCAGTACAAAACCCCCCCAAATGACCCCATTTTGGAAAGTAGACCCCCTAAGGAAATTGATAAGAGGCATGTTGAGCCCATTGAATATTTTATTTTTTTGCCTCAAGCGATTGAATAATGACAAAAAAAAAATTTTTATTTTTTTTTTACACTAAGTTGTCACTAAATGATATATTGCTCACACATGCTATGGGCGTATGTGAAATGACACCCCAAAATAAATTCTGCTGCTTCTCCTGAGTATGGGGATACCACATATGTGGGACTTTTTGGGAGCCTAGCCGCGTACGGGGCCCCGAAAACCAAGCACCGCCTTCAGGCTTTCTAAGGGCGTAAATTTTTGAGTTCACTTCTCACTACCTATTACAGTTTTGAAGGCCATAAAATGCCAAGATGGCACAAAACCCCCACAAATGACCCCATTTTAGAAAGTAGACACCCCAAGCTATTTGCTGAGAGGCATGTTGAGTCCATGGAATATTTTATATTTTGCCACAAGTTGCGGGAAAATTACAAACTTTTTTTTTTTTTTTTTTTTTTTAACAAAGTTGTCACTAAATGATATATTGCTCACGCATGCCATGGGCATATGTGAAATGACACCCCAAAATAAATTCTGCTGCTTCTCCTGAGTATGGGGATACCACATATGTGGGACTTTTTGGGAGCCTAGCCGCGTACGGGGCCCCGAAAACCAAGCACCGCCTTCAGGCTTTCTAAGGGCGTTACAGTTTTGAAGGCCATAAAATGCCAAGATGGCACAAACCCCCCCCAAATGACCCCATTTTGGAAAGTAGACACCCCTAAATTTAGGGGTACACTAGTGAGACTAGGTAATAAATGGCGGGTGCCCTGAAACTATAAAAAAATAACTAACCAACCAGCGTCACCTGTAACAGTTATATGGTGATCACTGGTGAAAGGGTTAACTAGGGGGCAATTAGGGGGCTTTATGCGGTAGTATATGGGGGTCCCTGGCGCTATAAAAAGCTGCAGCGAACCTAAATACCTACCTGCCTAACTAGCGTCACCTGTGACACTAATACAGCGATCAGAAAAACGATCGCTTATTAGGCTGGGTTCACACTGGAGCGATGCGGGAACGCCACGAATGCGCGGCGGGTTCCCGCATCGCATGCCTCCCGGCGGCAGTTCACACTGCCCTATGCGAACTGCTGGGAGTGTCAGTGAAATGTTACTGACACCCCCAGATCAGTTCGCATATCGCAGTGCGATCTGCAAACTCGGATCGCATGGTGTGAACACCCATGCGATCCGATTCTGCTGCGGGCCAAAAAAAGGGTACCGTGCGAATTTGCGGCGGGTGCGGCGGGTGCGGTGAATGGCTGAACTCGAATCGCACAGAGATCGGATGTGATTTGCACTGCAGTGCGGTGCGAATCACATCCGTTCTCATAAACCGCTGCAATGTGAACCCAGCCTTAGTGACACTGGCGACGGGGGGTGATCACGGGGTTAAACCTTTATTGGGGGGGTTAGGGGGGTACCTTAGAACTAAAGGGGGCTAACCCTAACTTCCCTAACAGTTATTAGTCACAAATGACACCCGCCGGGTGATCAGGGGGTTAAACCTTTATTAGGTAATAAATGGCGGGTGCCCTGAAACTATAAAAAAATAACTAACCAACCAGCGTCACCTGTAACAGTTATATGGTGATCACTGGTGAAAGGGTTAACTAGGGGGCAATCAGGGGGCTTTATGCGGTAGTATATGGGGGTCCCTGGCGCTATAAAAAGCTGCGGCGAACCTAAATACCTACCTGCCTAACTAGCGTCACCTGTGACACTAATACGGCGATCAGAAAAATGATCGCTTATTAGGCTGGGTTCACACTGGAGCGATGCGGAAACGCCACGAATCCGCGGCGGGTTCCCGCATCGCATGCCTCCCGGCGGCAGTTCACACTGCCCTATGCGAACTGCTGGGAGTGTCAGTGAAATGTTACTGACACCCCCAGATCAGTTCGCATATCGCAGTGCGATCTGCAAACTCGGATCGCATGGTGTGAACACCCATGCGATCCGATTCTGCTGCGGGCCAAAAAAAGGGTCCCGTGCGAATTTGCGCCGGGTGCGGCGGGTGCGGCGGGTGCGGCGAATGGCTGAACTCGAATCGCACAGAGATCGGATGTGATTTGCACTGCAGTGCGGTGCGAATCACATTCGTTCTCATAAACCGCTGCAATGTGAACCCAGCCTTAGTGACACTGGCGACGGGGGGTGATCACGGGGTTAAACCTTTATTGGGGGGGTTAGGGGGGTACATTAGAACTAAAGGGGGCTAACTCTAACTGCCCTAACAGTTATTACAGTCACAAATGACACCAATGCAAAAAAAAAAAAAAAAAAAAATGACATTGGTGTCACTGTGACTGGGGGGCAGGGGTAATTGGGGGGGTGATCGGGGGGTAAAGGGGGGGTGTGAGTGTGCCTGGCATGTTCTACTGTGTGTGTGAGTGTTGGTGCAACTTACTGATCCGCTCTCCTCCGTGTCGGAACGAAAAATACCGACACGGAGGAGAGAATACATCACTTCCTCTCCTGTGTTTACATTACAGGAGAGGAAGTGATGTCACCGGGGATTTCTATTCGTCGGGAGCGATCGCGAGGGGGTGGCCATGAATGAATGGCCGTCCCCTCGTCCGGGATCGCTCCCGAACGAATACCGACCGCCGCAGGCACCGGGCGGGGGCCCGATCGGGCCCCCGACCCGCGGGAGGCAAGGGACGTACATGTATGTCCTTATGCCTGCCCGTGCCATTGTACCGACGTACATCGGCGTGCGGCGGTCGGCAACTGGTTAATAGGTGAAGTCCTGTTCCTGTAATGATGTAGGTGAGATGTTGTCTCACATTCTAGTCAGTAGGAATGGTGTAAATGAGAATTCCACCTCATGTGGTGTCATTTTGCATTTTACTTGCTATTACGGCACCTGAGGAAGCAGTGGATAAATTGTCCATAGCAGCAGAAATGATTAGCCCTTGTACACACGGTCGGAGATTCCGACAACCAAATCCGTCGGGGTAATTCCGACGGATTAATTCCAGAAGAGGTCCGGAAGTGATGTTGCATACACATGGTCGGACTAAATTGTCGTAAAATCCGATTGTACATAACGTGATGACGTTATTTCGTTACGACGGGACTACGTTCAGGCTAGTAGCCAATAGCTTTGGTCTAGGAATTTGATCTGAGCATGCGTGGCACTTTGTCCGTCGGAGTAGGCTACACTTGACCGGAGTATGTCCGATAGGAGCATTTTGTCGGAAAAATTTACCGGAAAGTTGGAAAACTTGGTCCGTCGGATATTCCGACGGAAACAGTCCGATGCAGACCACACACAATTGGAATATCCGACAAAACGATCCGATAGGACACATTCCGTCAGAATCTCCGACTGTGTGTACAAGGGCTTAGACTTGAGCTTTATTATTTTGGCAAAAGGAGGAATTTAACCAATGCCTCGGTTTGTACAACGGCATGGAACCATCCTGGGTAAAACCCCAAGATTTAAGGGGGTTTCCAGTTAATTTAAAAATGTCACTCCTTTAAAACTGTCCATGATGCAACATCACCAAATTGGCTCTCTATATTTTACCTACTGGACCACTCAAGGATGTGTACCGAAAGCACTGCCCATCTCAGATCTTAATATGTAGGAAGTACGTGGGCATTTGAAGGTCATGCACACGTCTACTATTCACAGTTAAAATCCAGGAAACACAGTCAATACAAGACAGTGTAAAATCAAGAAATGTATATTTGGTATTTTGCAGTCCACTGGTTCAACTAGTGTGAAATATGATACACAGAATATCACAGATAGCTCAGCTTACCTGTTCCCCTCCAGTCAGTATCTTCAAGTGGCTGGTCACTCTCTTGGATTTCTTAGTAATTGAGTGAATACTGAGCTTGGAAAGTTTGTCTTTCAGTGATTCCTCTTCATCTACCCTCCTGTACTTCAGCACTAGAAGTATATCAAAAGGCATCAAATATTACCAGGCTGATGTTAAAGGGCAAACCCTTCCTTTAATGTTATATTGACATCCCTGTCAAAAAATATGACCCAGGAAACACAGATGATGATTAATCAATTGGTAATCAAAGACCATCAGCTGAGGGACCAGTTAGGGACTGCAAACTTTGAGAGGGAGCTAGAGAACCAGGAATTAAAAATATATCTTTTGTGAAACTATGATGTGTATCCTAACTCTAGAGAATAAGTTATAAAGAACTGTCCTTGAAAAATATTACAAAACAATGATCTCCCGCATTTTACAGCTTGTTAAATACATTCAGCTACGGCAAATGATTTTAGAAATATAAAAAATATAATAAGTTATAAAAAAAACTCTCAGTGATATCTGGATGAGAAATTATGTTAACTCTAATAAAATGAATGTACATTTGTCAGCCCTTCTTGATTTTACACATAAAGCATTAGCATCTCATAATAGACAAGTCAACAGCCTTATGTTGTTCCCAAGCTACTGGCTGCAGGTTACCATTGATATACTTTACACCAATAACCAATTGTATTTAGGTGTTTTACTCAGCATCTGCTAACAGGCTTATGCGCCTCTGAGCTACTGGTTGAGCGTGACAATTGGTATACTATACATCTGTAATTAATGGTATTTGAGGGTGAATATCAGTGGTTTACACTCAAGAGTTAAAGGAAGAAATAAGAGTCGTGTGCTTATTCAATAATGTGCCATGAATTAATATTAAAAAAAAGAACGTGATAAGTATCCAAAAACATACAAATAAATAAATGTGAATAAAAGTCCAACTAAAGCCCAATGGAAGGAGTCAGTTTATATAGAGATACGAATATCATAGGAGTAACTTGATAGAAGTAAAAACAGCCAACACATCAATCCAAACATCGACTGTTATATTTATGAATTGGCCGCTCACCTCTCAGAATGACCCAAAGGTGAAACAAAGCTCATCAGATAGTCAGATAAAAAATCCTGCTGATGGATCTGTAGAGACATCCAGGTCCCAAGCGAAGACGAAGAACTACGTTCAGATCTTGGTATCTTAGGAAACTCCATATGTAGAGGAAACAGCTTGCTCAAGAAATCTTGTATAAATGGCGCACAAAGGAAACAAAGAACAGCCATAGTGCAATATTGCCAAATAAAAAGTAAATGTATTTAGTAAACGAGGCAGCTTACATCAAGTAAGGCCGCGTACACACGGGCGGATTGTCTGCCCAACTTAGTCCGCTGAACAGTGTTTCAGCGGACAATCCGCTCGTGTGTGGGCTTCAGCGGACTTTTTCAGCGGACTGTCTGACGAACAAAGTCTTACGGAATTTCCGAAATTTTGTCCGTTCAAACTTGGTTTTGTCCGTCCAAACTTGGTTTCAGCGGACAGTCCGCTCGTGTGTAGGCAAGTTGGACTGACTAAGTATGGCGCATGCTCAGAAAGGATTTACACGGCCGAAGGTTGCATTGCAGTGTATAGGACGTTGTTTTTCTAGTCCCGTCGTACGTGCTGTAGATGTCATCGCGCACGCTTTCAGCGGACTGTCTGCTCATCGTGTGTGGTCAAGTCCGTTTATGCAAATTTTGAACGGACTGTCTGTCGGATTGTCTGACAAACTTAGTTGGCCAGACAATCCGCCCGTGTGTACGCGGCCTAAGAATAAAAATTGTAGTAATAAACAATGGGAGTAGTATTGTACTCGCCTCCTCATCTCCTCACTGCACTTCCGTAAAACGCCACCGGAAATTATGTCACAAGGTTCCACCCGATGCATTGCATCACTGGTCACGTGTCTTCCTCAGTGACTTTTTATTTGGCAATATTGCACTATAGCTGTTTTTTGTTTCCTTTGAGCGCCATTTATATAAGAAGCGCCATTTCTTGGAGCAAGCTGTTTCCTCTACATATGATGTTTCCTAAGATGTTTTGATACCAAGATCTGGACGTAGTTCTTCATCTTCGCTTAGGACCTGGATGTCTCTACAGATCCATCAGCTGGATTTCTTATCTATCTGATGATCCTTGTTTGACCTTTGGGTCATTCTTGGAGGTGAGCGGCCAATTCATAAATATAACAGTTGATGTTTGGATTTATGTGTTGTCTGTTTTTTCTTCTATCAAGCTACTCCTATGATATTCTTATCTCTATATGAACTGACTCCTACCATTGGGCTTTAGTTGGACTTTTATTCACATTTATTTATGTGCATGTTTTTGGATACTTATCATGTTCATTTTTGAAGTATATTAATTCATGGCACGTTATTAAATAAGCAGACCACTCTTATTTCTTCCTTTTACATTTGATTATGTAGTTTTTTGGGTACACTATCAAGTGGTTGCAGCCAATTCACGGTCACTATACATTTATTATATATATTTTTCCTTTTCGGAGTTTATTTTGACTATATTCATCGTAGGTTGATGGTTTATATTTTTTTTTAAAACAAAATTACACACAGTAGCGCGCAAGTTTATTCTTTTATAATAAACATAGGAGTTGATTTATTATTTAGGTGTTTATTCATGTCTATTCATGGCCATATGACGGTAGAGGTTTTTTTGAGGTTTTCTATGCAGCTTCTTTTACAACACTTTGAATTGTAATGAGACTCTATTACATTATGTGTAATTTCCATGAGTGACACCTCTCTCTCTTTCGGTGATGCCACTGCTTTCTAATGAACTGTTCTAATTCTGACTTTCTAATAACCACAGTTCTGCGAATAGATGCTTTTTGTTAAGTATAAGCATTGCTTTCTCACCTCATGTTTGGTGATGTATTTTATATAGGAGATTGAAATGAAGGTTTTATTAGATTTTGTGCACTGTCCATACATCCCTCCTTTGCAACATATAATTTTCTCTGGCACTACAGGTGCTCCTCAAAAACACATATAACCTAAAGTGGAACTTTACCCATAACAACTTGTAAAAAAAAGTATGTTCTTTAGCAAGGAACAAACATTCTGCATTAATAATTACTGTATGTTACCAAAATGAGTGTGTGCTGTAAAATGCCTCTAGCATTTCCCTTGTTTCTTCTTGTCAAAGGCTGCCATTTTGCTGAAGCCCAGAGCACCTGAATAACTGTAAATCTTCAGGCTGTCAGCAGAACGGCTTCTACAAATTTGGCACAAAAATGCAAAAAAATAGAGCGCAACTGAGCATGTGCATAGCAGGGTAAGACAGTGTATTACTGGATTTTAAACAGTATAGGCACTTTATTTTTAATGTTTTACATAAAGTGCCTTGAAAAGGTATTCATATCCCTTGAGATGTTCAAAGCTTGGGATATTTTTTTTTATAACCTAACCCTGGTTTAAACTTCTCCACAACTTTATCCCTGACCTGGCAGGTGTGTTCCTCGGCCTTCAGGATGCTGTTTGTTCACTAACAAACCTTTGAGGGCTTTGCAGAATTGCTGTTTTCTTTACTGAGATTAAATTACACACAGGTGGACTCTATTTACTAATTAGGTGACTTCTGAAGACAATTGGTTCCACTAGATTTTATTTAGGGGTATCAGAATAAAGGGGGCCGAATACAAATGCTTACCACACTTTTCATATATTTATTTGTAAACAATTCATAATTTTCCTTCCACTTCACAATTATGTGCCACTTTGTGTTATTCTATCATATAATATTCTAATAAAATACATTAAGAGTCCATTCACACAGGGGCAACTTTAGATCCGACTTGAAGTCGTCCCAAGTTGCCTCAAGTCGCGCAACATGATAAAATCAATGTAAGTGAATGAGAGCCGTCTTAATGTACACTACTGAAGTTGCTCCGACTTCAGAAAAGGTTCCTGTACTACTTCAATCCGACTTCAAGGCAACTTGTACCCATTGATTTCAATGGAAGTTGCCTCCAAGTCTGATCCCCTGTCTTAACTGAAGCAACTTTCCAGGAAGTAAGAATAGTTTTCTAGGCAAACCCCTCCCTCCCACAGAGCTGATTATTATGTGATTGGCCACTGGCAAAGTCCCCTGTCCTGGAGGCAACTTCAAGTTGCCTTGTAAGTTGCTTCAAGTCGTGCTGTGATTCATACTCAAGTCGTGTCCAAGTTGCCTCCCAAAGTCTCGCTGGAAGTCGTGTTGCCCCTGTGTGAATGGACTCTTACGCTTTGGTTGTAATATGACAAAATGTGGAACATTTCAAGTTGTATGAATACTTTTTCAAGACACTGTAGCTATACCTGAAACATAGCCCAATATGAAGTGATCTAGCAGGACCTAATTTTTGTGACTAAAGTTCAACTTTAAATTGCTTTAAAAATATGTTTTATCTATTTTGTTTCCTTATCAGTGGCGTCACTAGGGTTGATGTCACCTGGTGTAGTATAACATGCCCCCCCCACCTATAATTTGTTTCCCCCTAGAACTACATATATTGGCAACAGTAGTGCCGTTAATAACTATCAAGCAACTAGCAAATTTGAATAACAAAATCATATGAAAATAATAGAACTCAAAGCTTAAACTGTTAAAGAACTGTTTATTTTACTGTTAAACTCGAACTGAAATAATAAATAAATAAATAATACAAAAATAAACAGGAACAAATATGAAAGCCATCTAAATCAAAACTTTGCTTTTCTAGTCTTGACAGCTGCAAAATTGTGAACAACATAATCAAAATCAATAAAGTTCACTTTCAACTGATAATATTACAAGATCGGAAAGCCTTGCCTGTCCCATCGTTGAACGCAACTTTGAAAAGCTCCTCTCACATGAAGCCAAAGATGCACAGATTGTCAGAAATAATTTTAGACATAGTGAAAGAGCTGGAAGAGATTCAATGAAGTCAGCTATGAAGGTCAAAACTTGTAAAACTGACCAATCTTTGACTTTTTTTAGGTTGATCTTTGCTGCTTTAGGATGTCTCCTCGGTCTGGGAATCTCTATTAACAGCTCACTCTCAGATGTTTCTTCATAAAAAGTGTTCAGTTTTGGAATGGACACCATTAATTTTTCTTCAGTTTCATATATGAGACGCTTTGCTTGAACAGCCTCAAACATGCCTGCAACTTCCATGATGGCTCTTAATCTGATCTGGGGTTCATAATGGAAGTGATCAATGCACTCAAGCATTGCCTTCGTACTCTCATCTTGTAGACTTATGCATCCAGCATCACGTGCCCGTTCCCTTGCCATCCTCTTCTTAAACCTGACTCTTCTCTCTACTGCAACTCCATATTATTTAGCTTTTCAATGTTCCTGTTTAATTGCATGTTCCACTAGGTGACTGCACTCTTCATACAGAAAAATACTTAGCGACTCTAGCTTTGTACACCACTGTGTCCAGACTTAAGACTTTGGTCTGCAGGTACTGTTGTGAAACATCAACTTCTTGAAGTATAAAAAGGTAAAATCACAGACAGCAGGCAGAAGACCTTCTGCTGCTCCTATTGTGTTCAAATTTTCACAAGGGTCACAAAGCTCACAGACACAAACATATCAAATTGGTCTTTTACTGGCTTAACTGAAGCATGATGAGAACTCCAGCGTGTTGTTGATAATCTTTCACTGACACTCCAGTATGATAAATGAACACATCCCATCAACTGGGGGGGTTGTGCAAAAAAAGAAAACATTGAAGATTTCCAAAAAACTTCACACAAGAGTGCTTACCACACAAGTCAAGTGACTGGTCCACACATCCATTAAAAATACAGTGGGGCAAAAAAGTATTTAGTCAGCCACCAATTGTGCAAGTTTCCCACTTAAAAAGATGAGAGAGGCCTGTAATTGTCATCCTAGGTATACCTCAACTATGAGAGACAAAATGTGGAAACAAATCCAGACAATCACATTGTCTGATTTTTTAAAGAATTTATTTGCAAATTATGGTGGAAAATAAGTGGAAAATAAGTATTTGGTCACCTACAAACAAGCAAGATTTCTGGCTCTCACAGACCTGTATCTTCTTCTTTAAGAGGCTCCTCTATCCTCCACTCATTACCTGTACTAATGGCACTTGTTATCAGTATAAAAGACACCTGTCCACAACCTCAAACAGTCACACTCCAACTCCACTATGGTGAAGACCAAAGAGCCGTCGAAGGACACCAGAAACACCAGAAACAAAATTGTAGATCTGCACCAGGCTGCTAAGACTGAATCTGCAATAGGCAAGGAGCTTGGTGTGAAGAAATCAACTGTGGGAGCAATAATTAGAAAATGGAAGACATACAAGACCACTGATAATCTCCCTCGATCTGGGGATCCACGCAAGATCTCACCCTGTGGGGTCAAAATGATCACAAGAACGCCGAGCAAAAATCCCAGAACCTCACGGGGGGACCTAGTGAATGACCTGCAGAGAGCTGGGACCAACATAACAAAGGCTACCATCAGTAACACACTACGCCGCCAGGGACTCAGATCCTGCAGTGCCAGATGTGTCCCCTTGCTTAAACCAGTACATGTCCAAGCCTGTCTGAGGTTTGCTAGAGAGCATTTGGATGATCCAGAAGAGGATTGGGAGAATATCATATGGTCAGATGAAACCAAAGTAGAACTGTTTGGTAGAAACACAACTCGTCATGTTTGGAGGAGAAAGAATGCTGAGTTGCAATCAAAGAACACCATACCTACTGGAGGTGGCAACATCATGCTTTGGGGCTGTTTCTCTGCAAAGGGAACAGGACGACTGATCTGTGTACATGAAAGAAAGAGTGGGGCCATGTATCATGAGATTTTGAGTGCAAACCTCCTCCCATCAGCAAGGGCATTGAAGATGAAACGTGGCTGGGTCTTTCAGCATGAAAATGATCCCAAACACACCACCCAGGCAACGAAAAGGAGTGGCTTCGTAAGAAGCATTTCAAGGTCCTGGAGTGGCTTAGCCAGTCTCCAGATTTCAACCCCATAGAAAACCTTTGGAGGGAGTTGAAAGTCTGTGTGGCCCAGTCACAGCACTGCTCTAGAGGAGAGCTGCATGGAGGAATGGGCCAACATACCAGCAACAGTGTGTGACAACCTTGTGAAGACTTACAGAAAAGGTTTGACTTCTGTCATTGCCAACAAATGATATATAACAAATTATTGAGATAAACTTTTGATATTGACAAAATACTTATTTTCCACCATAATTTGCAAATAAATTCTTTCAAAAATCAGACAATGTGATTGTCTGGATTTGTTTCCACACTTTGTCTCTCGTAGTTGAAGTATACCTATGATGACAATTAGAGGCCTCTCTCAACTTTTTAAGTGCGAGAACTTGCGCAATCGGTGGCACAATTTTGCCCCATTGTAGCTTTATTGTTCTTTTCCTTAATAATGGATTGTACACCTCCATGGATTCCAGCCATAGTAGCAGTATTATAATAACCCTGCGCACGACACATCATTATGTCGGGTCCATCACTCTCCAATTTGTTAAGGATATCCAAACTGAGATCAGAAGCTTTTTTCCCCTTTAAAAGAAAAATCCTAGAAACACTTCTTTTACTTCAACTTTCTTATTCTTGATGTTCATATATCTGATCATTTCGGACATCTGGTTAGTATGTGATATGTCAGGCGTGCTGTCAAATATGATTCCAAAGTACTTTGCAGACTTTTTATGTCCATGACAATCTTCTCCTCCATGTGATTTGCCAGGACACGTATAAAATCATTCTGAGTTTGTGGAGAAAGATATGAGACAGATACTTTAAGTTCACAGGTGCTCCGCTTTATTCGAGTTAGGTGTTCTTTCAGTACTGAATCATATTTTGAAAGCATTTCAATCATCTTAAGAAAGTTCCCTTTATTGAATGAGCACTCATCTTCCTTGTGGACATTGAATGCCAGGTTCTGCTTGGCAAGAAACAATGTGATGTCAAGCAATCTGTGTAAGATATCCCTCCACTTTTTCTTCTAAATCTCCATCACAGTAATAACTCCAGCATCAATGGTTTGGTTCAGCCTGCTGCCAAGGTTTTCCAATTTCAAGGCAGTTTAGGTGTTCTTCGGATGTCTCATGATTCCACCATTCTGAAACCCAGTCACAAATTTGGATGTTGTATCTAGAGTACAAAAGGCAAACAGTCGGCAGCAAAAACAATATAAATTCCCACTGACAGATGAGTAAACCATCCATGACCGTAGAATTTTTGTAAAACAACTCCTTTGAAAGTTGCCGCACACATCCCTTTGTTTCAGCTTTTGCATATTGTCTTTTTGCAACACTGAAAGGGCCATATTTGTTCTGGAAACAAGAACTTCCTTGTTTGAATATTGCAACTCGAACATGATCTTGAACTGGTATCTCCCAGAAAGAAACATCAGATAACATTTGGAAATCTTTCTCCTGAATGGCACTCATCTCCTTTACAGTATCATGACTGTGACTAGAGTCACTCTCAGATTCTGCCATATCTTGCTCTAGAATTCATGCTAGCAATGACATCAGAAGAATCAGCTTTATGAAGTGGAGACTGACAAGCAGGGTCTTTTGATGAACCCTTTCCATCATTCGGTTTTTCACATATTGAAGCATGTGTTTTTATTGATTACATTTTTGTCTCCTTTGCTTTTCCTTTGCTGGTATCCACTTGGTCTCTTTGACTTATGTACTCCATGTGGCATGATAGAATATCTCTGCAGTAAATATCAACATATTCTGTCCGTATATATACTCTGTATTTCAAATTAGGCCTGAGAAGACCCAGTGTCATTAACCAGGCTATAGGCGCTATGGCATGTCTAGTCAATCTCAGTGGTTTGATTACAATAAAGTATTTTACACTCACCGGCCACTCTATTAGGTACACGTGTTCAATTGCTTGGTAACGCAAATTGCTAATCAACCAATCACATGGCAGCAACTCAATGCATTTAAGCATTTAGATGTGGTGAAGACAACTTTCTGAAGTTCAAACTGAGAATCAGAATGGGGAAGAAAGGGGATTTAAGTGTCTCTGAACGTGACACAGTTGTTAGTGCCAGATGGGCTTGTCTGAGTATTTTTTTTAAAACTGCTGATCTGCTGGGATTTTCATGCACAACATCTCTCGGTTTTACAGAGAATGGTGGGAAAAAGAGAAAATATCCAGTGAGTAGCAGTTGTGTGGAAGAAAATACCTTGGTGATGTCAGAGGAGAATGGGCAGACCTTAAACCTTGAAGCAGATACAGCAGCAGAAGACCACACTAGGTGCTACTCCTGTCAGCTAAGAACAGGAAACTGAGGCTACAATACGCACAAGCTCTCCAAAATTGGACAATAAAAGATTGGAAAAATTTTGCCTGGTCTGATAATTCTCAATTTCACAACCACCACCGGTTCAGGCTGCTGGTGGTTGTGTAATAATGTGGGGGATATTTTCTTGGCACACTTTGGGCCCCTTAGTACTAATTTAGCATGGTTTAAATGCCTACCTGAGTATTTTTGCTGACCATGTCCATCCCTTTATGACTACAGTGTACTGATCTTCTGATGGCTACTTCCAGCAGGATAAAGCACCATGTCACAAAAAGCTCAAATCATCTCACCACTGGACAATGAGATCACTGTACTCCAATGACCTCCACAGTCACCAGATGTCAATCCAATAAAGCACCTTTGGGATGTGACCGGGAGATTTGCATCATGGCCACAATTCCTTGGTGAAAATAACCCAAATCAGTGTATATTATTTAGTCTGTGGAAAGGTATAGAGTCCACAATCTATGGTATATATATAAAAATTGATCAATCCTGATGTATTGTCAGCCTATTTCATTTCTTGAGACCCGAAAACACCAGGACAGTACAAATACACCCCAAATGACCTTTTTGTAAAGTAGAAAGTCTGAGGTATTTAGTAAGAGTATAATTATATATAACAATTTTAGCGTGATCAATTCCAGTGAGCTGAGTGATAGGCCTAGACACTGCTACTGGAATTGATTACAATAAAAATAATTGTATTTATTTACAATAATAAATCTTTTTTTTTTTTAGCTACACATTCATCACATTATTACGGTACTTATAGTATAGGCATAGTATCTGAAAGAGCCCACCCTGAAATGGTCTGGTGGGGGGGGGGGGGGTTTGGCGGCTTGACACAGCTATATTATAATATATATATATATATATATGTATATAGCTGTGTCTAGCAACACCTCCCACCCCCTCCCCAACTTTGTTATCAGACTAGCACAGCACAGGTTGACACCCCCTCAACGCAAGCTGTCACTCTCTCGCCCACCTGTTACAGTCAGCACTGGCTCAGGGCCAGGACAGGTAAACTGTACTGTACTACACACCCGCCCTGGGTGGCAGCTGGAGAGGAGAGGACAGTGTGCAGCCGCACCGCCTGGGCAGAGATAGTGACATTATGTCTGTGAGATGTGACAGGCTCAGCAGAGAAGCAGGAGGAGGAGGAAGAAGGACATGCTGGAGGTGTTCCAGTGGGGTCAGCTGCAAAAAAAAATGTCAGGGCTTTCCTCACTCTCAGGGGAGTCGGGATGGTGTCACCCCCCCTAGCGACGCCACTGTTCCTTATGTCTACATAGACAGGTTAAAGTCTCCCCTAACTGAAAATGGTTAAATGTTTTAGGTTGCATTTGAGGTCTTTCTACAACAGTCTACTTCCATCTACAATTGACTGTGAAATACTTTGCATACATTATATTTCACCAATCTATAGGCTATAAATATTATTAAAAAACAAAATATTCCTCAACCGGCATAACAGATATTTTAAAAACATTTAGAGGCAATAGTCCTACAAAGTTTGCTATTTCATTGCCTGTCGTTTGTTTTAAATATAGATAATACAGGAATAAATTCTACAAGGTCAACGGGTTATAGCTGTATTGCAATGATACATTTTATTTTAATGTATTTTGTCTAATGAGACTGTTTCAGCATATTGTTTGTTCCAGTGTGGGATGTTTTACTGTACCTAAATCTTTCCTCCTCTTCAGCTCGTTTATGTTGCCATTAACGTCTTTGATAGCTGTAAATGCATCCTGTAGTGTCTTGAAGTCTGGATGACACTGGGGAGTGGAGTTCAGCAGCTCACATAGCAACAAGGGATATTTCATCACTCGCTGGATAGGTTTAATCATCAGGGACCCCATGTCCAGCAGATTCGGTTTACCCCTAATTGGCCAGAATGAAGATATAGCTTACACGCTACACAGAGTTTGGCTTAAAATTAAAATGATAGACACCAAACAAGAGACACATCTATTATTTTTTACTGTCTTTGCATTGCTGAACATTTGTTCATGATAAAGAACTATAGAAAAATGTCAACAGCAGAATTTTAAATAGTTTATAATGGTAAAAATGTATAGATAGCTTAGACAAATGGTTCTATGTATTCCATAGTGTAAAGGGCTATATAAAAAACAAACATTATATAAATATTGGAGATGTATCAATAAGTGTAGCCCATCATTTAATAACTGGGAGGCATTTTGAAGTAGAAGTTCACCCTAAAACTAAAATCTCTATTGGCACCTACAATCTAAGACTAGTCATGTAAATAAGAAATCGCTATACATACCTTTTCTGAGGTCCCTCTGGTCTGGTCTCCAGTGGCAGATGCTGTGTGCAGGAGACAGCTGACAATGGCTGTGAAATGTCTGGGAAGTGACGCCACCCATACAGTTACTACGGGGCTTCCGTTCAGGGCAAGAGGGGCGGCTGCCCTGGGCACTGTGTTATCATCTGAGATGGAGGGGCACCACAAGGAGATTGGGGAGGAGAGGGTGTTTGTGTTGGGTGAGGGAATTTGGGGGCATCAGGGGGTAAGAATTGTTCTAGGAGGGTAAATTGGGGGGGGGGGGGGGTAGCTAGCAAAGGTGATTATGAGGGATTTGTGTGTGTGTGGGGGCATTGGATTTGTACTAGAAGGGGGTATTTGGGGTGTTTGATATTGTAGTTTTTCTGGAGGGATTTGTGCCAGTATGGATGAATGGGGATATTTGGGGGGGGGGGGGGTTGTGCTAGGAGGGGGGATTTGTGCTAGGAGGGGGAGTTGGAGTGGGGGGGCATATACTCAGAGGAGGGGGGGTTTGAGGAGTTGAGTATTTGTTCTAGGAGGAGTAATTTTTTTGGGAGGGGGGGTGTGTGTGCTGGGAGGACTTGGGGAGAGAGAGGATTTGAGGTGGGAGGGGGGATAGGGGTTAAAGATTTATGCTGGGAGGGGAGATTTCTGCAGGGTGGGGCGGATTTGCCCTTGGAGGAGGGGGAATTTTTTCTTAGGGTGTAAGCATGCAGATTAGTGCTCAAATTTATTTGGGAGTGGGATTTTTGATAAGACATAATGCTAATATATTTGGAGGGGTGTGCAGTTTGGCATGTTTGCCCTGGGCTATAGATGGCCTTGTCCCAGCACTGCTACTGTTTTCGGCTGCCTCCTCTGTACCCGCCTCCACAGAGAAGCCGCTGCTGACGGCTCAACATGGGACTGGACCAGAGCGGCTTCAGAAAAGGTATCTATAGCGATTTCTTCTTTACAGGGCTAGATAGGTTAGTCTTTTCGTTTAAGGGTGAACTTCTACTTTAAAGTGTGTCCAAACCCAACAAATTACATTTTATTCATTACAGTTTACCAGTCTTTAGTTGGAGTGGCTGCATTCATTTTCTCTTTTCAATCAATATTTTTCTTTATCTTCCTCTGCTAGTAACACACTTTCTGTCCTAGGGTGACACAATAGTCTATGTGCTGTATTATGGAGAAGTGGCTTTGCCAACCTAGGACAGGAAGTTTATTAAGACTACTGGACATGTCCCCCTCTCCTCATCTCCATGACATGGGGGGGGTCTGGAACAGTGTAACAATACTGAGAACAGTGCAGTACAGGCAGAGAGAAAAGAAAGTGATCCAGCCCACTGGATTACTGACAGAATCAACAAAGTTTTTTTCTGCGCTAATCAAAGATATAACAAAATGCTTTAATGCCATAATTAAAGAAAAATCCCAGGTATGCATATTTTATACATAGTTACATTGTTGCAGCTTGGACCAATGTAACTATATATGTCCTATTTTATGAAGTGATGTGGGCTTTTTTATTTTATTTTTTCATATAAAGCTTTGATATTAAAGTGCTCTATTTGCACTTTAATCTTTGTATGGTTGGTTACCTTTTGCACAAATTATGGCATTTAAAGTTTACTTCACAAGGCCACATTAGTTCATATGATGTGATATTGATTTACTGTATATAATTTTGATTTTCAAAATTTAAGCGCTGCACTCTTTCTTT
Source organism: Lithobates pipiens (assembly GCF_037356315.1). NCBI lineage: Eukaryota > Metazoa > Chordata > Amphibia > Anura > Ranidae > Lithobates > Lithobates pipiens. The sequence goes on along the minus strand of NW_027507718.1, from coordinate 279,358,539 downwards.
TTGAGCCCTTTCCCACTGAGCCGCGGGCCGCGATATTGCTAAAGCACCACTTTACTATAGTTCTAGTGGCGCTATTTGGCCGCTAGCGGCGCGCTTTTAACCACTGTTAGCGGCTGAAGAAAGGGTTAAATGCACCCTAAAAGCGCTGCTGCTGAAGCGCTTTGCATGTGCTTCGGCAGCGGTGCCCATTTATTTTAATGGCAGGAGTGGTTTAGGAGCAGTGTATACAGCGCTCCTCCACTGCCACAAATGTGCTGCTTGCAGGACATTTTTTAATGTCCCGCCAACGCAGTGCCCCAGTGTGACAGCCCTCGGGCTCTCACACTGGGGTTGCAGGGGAGGCATTTTTTATGTGCTTTACAGGCACCATTTTTAGCCCTTTAGCGTCTGAAAAATACCTCCAGTGTGAAATGGGTTTTTTATGTTTTTGTCAAGTGGAATATGGTAATCCTCTTTCCAATACTTAGAGCTCACAATATCTTCCTTTTTGAGATGTACAGTCCTATGCTTGGCATATGTTCATGGTATCGTAAAATCACTTAAGTAGACACCACTCTGGTCCTGTGTCGAATGGCTGCCCTGCTGCATTGTGAACACAGGAGGTCAGCTGCTTGGCAGGGGTTCCATTCAGAGAATGCTTTGCATTTTCTGAATGAATGCTAAGTGTTCTCTGGTTGGACGAGGTGAGTTTGACATCACCATCCCACCTCTCCTCACATTTTTATTTCTGTGTTGCTGCTAGAGCAGGGGAAGGCAACCTGGGGCCCTCCAGCTGTTGCAGAACTACAAGTCCCATCATGCCCCTGGGAGTAATTGTAACTGCCAGCCTTGCAATACCTCATGGGAAATGTAGTTCCACAACAACTGGATGGGCCCCAGGTTGCCTACCCCTGTTGCTAGAGAGTTCCTCTCATTTCCTGTTTGACATTACGTTGTCAGCAGAACAGGAAGTAATGGCAAATCTCTCTAACAAAGCCCAAGATGGCACTAAAACAACATGACAAATGTTCTAACCCTACCCCACTCTATCCAAAACTAAAAAACGATTTAATTTGTAAAGTGGCTAGACAGAAGAAAAACAATGGGGGTCTATTATTGCTGGGCACCTTCTGAAAATGCTAGTTTTCTGGTTGTTATGTGACCCTCTGGATTCAATACTTCCTTTGGAACAAGTATACAGACCAAAAAGGTCAGAAATATCCTTATCTGTATACTCAGAACTTTGTGAGTTAAAGGGGTTGTAAATGCAGAAGTTTTTTTTCTTCTCTTAATGCATTCTATGCATTAAGATAAAAAAAACATGTGTGTAGCAGACTCCCCAGAACCCCCCAATAACTTATCTGAGCCCCATCTCTATCCAGCGATGTCCACAAGTGTCTAAGCCGCCCGGGACACTCCTCCTGATTGGCTGAGATACAGCAGTGGCGCCATTGGCTCCTGCGGCTGTCAATCAAAGCTTGACAGTCAATCGGGGGAGAGGGGAAAGGGCGGGGTTGAGGCTCTGTGTCTGAATGGATACAGGGAGCTCTGACTCGGCTCGGGTGCCCCCATAGGAAGCTGCACACTGTGGGGGCACTCGACAGGAGGGAGGGGCCAGGAGCAGGAAAGAGGGACCCTAGAAGAGGAGGATCCAGGCTAATCTGTGCACAGAGGAGGTAAGTATAACATGTTTGTTAAAAAAATAAAAAATAAAAAATAAAACAAGACTTTACAATCACTTTAAAGCACCAGGACATGAGGAACAACAACAAAGCCTGACTTCTGGCCTATATACAAGGAGAAGCCAGCAATAGAAAAAAAATGTAACAGTGAGTCTTTTTGCTAATTTTTTTTAGTGTTTATCAACATAATCTTCCAGGTTATTATATCGGTTACTGCCACTTGGTGTCTCCAGATGCTGCCTGTTCAGTGAAAGCAAGCTCTGTCCACCGGATGAAAATATACAAAGGGTAAGCAAACAACAATATTGCTTTCCAACATGGCAAACATGAACAGCAAAACACCTTTAACTCACCTGAAGATAAATAAATGAATGTAAACCAACCCAATGCACTAACCTCTTCTACCAGTCAAAGAAAAATAGCAAAGAAGTAATGTAGTAAGCAGCAAAGTCAAATTCCAATTTCAATTGAATTCACTTCATCTGTAAACTCTAAGTAAATATTTAGACTTTCAAAATGCTTTCAACACAAGGTGTTTTCATTTCCATTCATCAGTCTAATCAATGTTGTCCCTTACATATGTAATTATTAGCATCATCCAGACATAATAGGAAGTCTTCTGCATGATGTACACTGTGCTTAGAGATTTAAATTTATTACATGAAGTCCATTTATAAAACATTTGTTGAACGAATGTGAAATGCAGCAGAAGCATTCCTGCAAGTTGAATAAAATGTCCCATCATTTTTTCTAAGAGATTAAAGAGGAAGTAAACTTTCTCACTCTGATGCTTCTTTTCATTTAGTCCATTATAATAAGTAATTATCAAACTATAGCCACTGTAATCCAGCCCAAATCTCATATTATTGTTTAATGCCGCGTACACACGATCATACTATCGGACGGACTTAGTCTGGCCGTAAAGTCCGCCGGACTGTCCGAAAGAGCGGACCTGCCCACACACGGGACTTTTCCGCCGGACTATCCGCCATACTTTTGAAATGAATGGACTTGTCCACACACGGAGGAAAGTCCGTTCATTTTGAGCGCAGCTCCAGTTAGCCGGGACTAGCGAAGGAAGTCAATGTCGTCACCTTCGGCGGCGAGATTGACACGTCGCTGGTCCTCTCACCTGGTATGGACTTAAAAAACGGCGTGGGGGTCCCCCTGGGTCCATATCAGACCCTTATCCGAGCAAGATACCCGGCTGGTCAGGAAAGGGGGTGGGGACGAGCGAGCGCCCCCCCCCCTCCTGAGCCGTACCAGGCCGTGTGCCCTCAAGATGGGGGGGTGCTTTGTGGAAGGGGGGGCCGCGATATGCTGTGATTCTGTATTTGCCAAATATGCTGCAGAAATCCCCCTCCGCTAAGTCTGGCTGTAGCCATTTTAACTATGGGCAGCTGAAGCTGCTGCCTGTTCACTTCCTGGATTTACACAGACACACAGAGGCACACCTCCAGCTCTGCAGCCCTGCAGCTTCCATTGGCTCTCTTATGACTCCCCCTCCCTTCCTGGCAAACCCTCACTAGAGAGAGAGAGCTGTGCATGATGTCATAAGCCTAGGCTAATGATTAGACAAGAAACAGGAAGTGGGCTGTATAAGGAATTTACTGGCAGAAAAAAAAAATGTTTTACTATCCAAAGTTAAAACAACAAGGGCAGAAGGTTTAATAGATGAAAAGTTGAAAAAATTACTGAAGGTCCCCTTTATTGCCTGTATTGTGAGCTCCATCTAGTGGCCAAAATGGGGTATTGTTTCCTCATTTAAATATTTCAGAAAATTATACAATTTGGCCACTAGATGGAGTTGACAATGCAGGTAGTAACCTCTTATAAAAATGATGGGACATTAAATTCACCTGGCACAAATGCTTCTGACATTCGTGCACTGAATGTTTTATAACTAGACCTGTTAAGTGTATGTTTTTCCTGAATATATACACTTTAACCACTTGACCTCCAGGAGATTTACCCCCCTTCATAACCAGGCCATTTTTTGCGATCCGGCAATGCATTACTTTAACTGACAATGGCTTCATACTGTAATTTTTGTTTACCACAAATAAAGCTTTCTCTTGGTGGTATTTGATCACCACTGCATTTTTTTATTTGTTGCACTATAAAAAAAATAAAAAATATGTATACTGTAAATATATATATATTTTTTTACTTTCTGCTTTAAACCACAATAAAAAAAAGATATATATATATATATATATATATATATATATATATATATATATATATATGTATTTCTTCATAAATTTAGACCAATATGTATTCTGCTAAATGTTTTTGTTAAAAAACAAATTCCAAGCGTATATTGATTAGATTAACACAGACCTTATAGAGTCTACAAATTATGGGATATATTTATGGAATTTTAATTTTTTTTTTGCCAGTAATGGCGGTGATCAATGACTTATAGCGGGACTATGTGCGGTGAACAATCGGACACCAACTGACACTTTTGACACTTTGCGGGAACCACTGACACTAATACAGTGATCAGTGCTAAAAATATGTACTGTCACTATACTAATGACACTGGTTTGGAAGGGGTTAAACATCTAGGGTGATCAAAGTGTTAACTGTGTGCCTAGCCAGTGTTTTTTGTGCTGCTTTCATTAGGGGAATAGATTGATTCTAGTCCCTGTTTTGAAGAGACGCGGGGTTGATCCCTCCCCCCATCAGAACTGAGATCAGCCTTGTTTACATAGGCATATCTCAGTTCTTTGTGTTTACGGATGATTGGCGACTGCCAGAGGACATCGAGTACAGTCAATGGCCCGTTTTGCCCCCTGCAGGCAGAAGTGCAGGATCAAATATATATACATGATCCTGCGCACACAGCTGCCACCCTGTAGCAGTATAGGGCGGTCGCAAGTGGTTAACTGTAACTGATCATTTTAGTTTTTAGTAAATACTGTAAATTTGAATCACAAGGCTTCAATTTCCATTGCTGTAAAGATGACAACCTACAAGGTGGTCTTATTCTCCCTGATAGATTTTTTGGTTGTTCACCCTATATTGTGGAGAATGCAAAAAAGAGTAAAGCTGGTAATACACTGGTAGATTTTTTTTTTACGATCGTTCGTAAGAAATATCTTGTCAGTACATTCGGTAATGCCATCCGACTAGACGAATGTCATTTGAAAGTACTTCAAAATTTTGTTTGCTTTCAATAGTTGATTTTGGAATAAATTACATTTCCAAAATGAAAACCATATTCACTGTTAGAAATGTGTTTCAGAAACATTTTCCACCCTGCTCCACTTCTTTAAATTTCACTGTGGCTGAAAACTATGTGACCCCACTAAAGATCTGAAAATTGAGCGAAGGTTCTGAAAATGAAATTCTACTAGTGTATGGCCAGCTTTACTCCACCTACTACAAACAGTAGAGTGAGACTCCAAGATGGAACAACAACAGAGAGAGCTCATCACCAAGGTCCCCAAGTACATAGAAACCAGTGTTTTCCTTCAGCATCTACCAAAGCCTATCAGCTCTAGTAGCCTGACCTGTTAATAAGTACATCCTAACATTTCTGCCTGAGACACCGTATATATTCCATAATAATAAAAAATATATAAAGAAATAATACTTACTGCTCTTCATAGATTTTCCTGTGAAAGAAAGAAATTACATTGTAAGTAGAGAGGACATGGCACTGCAAATGTTTTTATTTCATTTTTTTTTTTATTGTGTTATTTTTTATGAGAAAATAAAAGAATTAAATGAAAGAATTAATGAGACAAATAATGTATTCTGAAGGATATAATACAGTGACATAAAATTGACCCAATACTCAAACAGTGAACTACAATTAAAGTTGAACTCCAGGCAAAACTTTTTACTGTAAGATACCTGCCTTATAAATACCTGACTAGGCATGGAATACATCTTTATCAGGGAAATTTTCCAAGAGTGGAAAGCGGAACTTCAGATAACAGCTTAATTCAAAGGCCAACGGATTTGTGTCTCTATCCAGCCAGTCCTGATAATTATACAACTGTGAAAGACATCACAGCAATGCTGATGAGCTGACCTTCCTCTACTACCTTCTGCCCCTCACTTGTAATTGGAAAGTGAAGGAACAGCAGATCATCTCTCTTCTTCTTGTGGCATATTTGCATTTAGTTGGCTCTTCCTCTCCCACTCTACTGTATTTTTCTTTCCCACCTTGAGTTCCTCTGTGCAAGGAAAGCATGAAAGCACTTACCAAATTTTTTTTTTGGTATTTTCTGTTGTGCGGAGTATTGATATAATGTGCTGGAAGCTTCTTGGTTTGCAGCTCACTATCATAACTTCACTTGCACATGGTTTCATTGTCACCATGGTCTTATCTGACTATCTATCTTCAACGCACCCCATTTAAATACTATATCGTTCATGGATATTATTTTTATTGGACATAGATCTGTTGAATATTACCACCATGCTCACTTGCAGACACCATGAAGACTGGTGATCTGTGTTCTGGGGACCCTGTGTGTGTGCCCTACTGGTGCGCGGCCTTAGATTACCTCAGCTCCCGTGAGAGGCATATCTTTCTGGTCCTGGCTCCATACTCCCCTCACACCAATGTACTTTATCTCATGTAAGTACCCAGGATTGACAACATTGCCTGTTCCTGTTACTCCTAGTGCTATATTAGACTAATTATATTCTATACTTTGTAGATACTTTTGAGCATCCGTCCCTGAGGAAGTGTGCTATACATAAAACGCGTTGGAAATTTAGGCTGCAGTCATATGCCTGCCAATAGGAATCTATCTAGACCCACTATCTACAACCAATGATATTTACAATGTATACATATCTTTTATAACATTGCAATGTGCCACTCAGGTGACGTGTCAGTATAAGTATGTATAAATTTACAACAAACATTTACTTATCAATTAATTTTATATCCTATACCGTGAAGCCAATATCTATGCAATCATGATATAATTTTTTTTATGTCTATGCCCTAAATGCATGCGTGTATATAAATGAAATTATCAGTTTTTACCTGTCTGTTCATAATTGTAATGTATGTATACATCCATCTATGCCAATTAAATGCTTTTACAACCAATACCTCCACTAGTCAATCTAAAGTCCCAATCTCCCTTTTCTTGTGTATTTAACTAAAGGTTGTAAAAACAAGTCAACGTATTTTCCTATACGTGCAGTTAGTGTAAATTTCAAACCTTTATTGACATACAGAAATGAATGCGAAAATTACGTATCAAGCGGCATTTTCTCTCCAAACCTGGTGAAAGAGAGGTTAATGTGATGAAAGAAGGGGAGGTAACACACACGGGATTGAGGAATGCATCCTTGCTTAACCCCAGGGGCGTAACTATAGGGGGTGCAGCAGTCGTGACCGCCACCGGGCCCTGTGATGCAGGGGGCCCATGCAGCCCCCTCTACATATGGCCGGCAGCAGCATAGGCAGCTAGGGGTACCAGTGCACCATGCACATGGGTGGCTGGAGGTGGAGGGTGACTAGCAGAGCTCCATGCTTGACTATCGCACTGGCTGCTCTTTAGTTGTGCATTCCCCGCATGACCTGTGTCCTCAGCCGGCTCCTCAGAGTACCCCACTCCTGCTCCATGCATTGCCGCTCAGTCCGATGTCTTTTCTCCCCAGCCAGAGTCCCGCCCCCCCCCCCAGTCCTGCCCACACTGCACTGCATACTTCTCCCGGGTAAACAAACTTTAAGCACACAGATGCAGTGCAGCCCTATGAGAGCCGGCTCCCCGGAGGACACTGCAGGCTTGTCTGCCAGCCCCCCTCCACCCCCGTCATACACAGATGATGAAAGGTCTTTCTGGGAGATATGCTGATCGTCCGTCCAGCACACTGGTGTTATGGTTTTCGAATGGTGAGTCTGACTTAGTGGAAGGGGACCTCTTACTGCTCTGGTTCTGGTCTCACTGGAATGGGAACAGGGAGACCGGAGCGCAGCGGGGTAGGAGAGTCCAGCCAGGTGCAGCAGCAGGTGCTGGGTAGATGAGGATCCTCTGGAGCAGGAACTCTCTGTAGCAGGGAAGCAGCTAGGAGAAGACTGCAGACCGTGGAATCAGGATGGATGGATCTTCTGGATGCGAAGGTAGCAGACACAGAAGTAAGCAGGAGTCAGCAGAGGTATCAGGTACAAGCAGAGGTTCAGGTATCAGGTACAAGCAGAGGTTCGGCAACAGGAAAACAGTCCAAGAAGGGTCAAACAAGCCGGGGTCGGAGCAGGAGAGGTCAACAAGGTCAGACGGAGCCGGGTCAGGTATCAGATAGGTAGCAGGCAGATAAGCAGGTTACTTCAGGCACAAGCTGCAGACGAACAGCACAGAACATCTGCAGCTGTTCCTTTAAAAAGGGCCACTGGCGCCAATAGCGCTAACGCACACACGTGCGTGCGTGTGCCGCGCGCACATCCGAACGACGTGCACCCGCTCGCGTCTGGAGACGCGCGTGCCCATGACGACTTGCGGCACGAATGCGCGTGCGCGAACGGAGACCCGATCGTGCAGAACGGACGAATTCCTGACAACTGGATTGAGCCCAGGCCAACATGGATGAGTGCGCGGCCTACAGCTTGGTCATGGTGAGTGAGAGGATCCCATCCCCCACACACCATTACATACCCCCTCCATCTCCCCATCTCCCCTTCTCATGTGGGAACAGGGACCCCCACCTCCCCTGGGGACAGGGACCCAATCTCACCTGGGGGGCAGTAACTTCATCTGCCCTGGAGAAAAAGACCTCATCTCTTCTGGCGACGGGGACCCCATCCTGCCTAGGGACAATGGGGCACCTAAAAATAAAAAAATAAAATAAAAAAAACTACTGATACCAGTGGTGGAACTACAGGGCTCACAAAGGTCATACCTGTGACCATGCCCTGGAGTTCCACCGCCAGACTCGGAGGGAAGGGCCCTGGCTGGGGTTCAGGGGGGCCCTTCATGGTTTCTTGCATCGGGGCCCTGAAGGTTCTAGTTACGCCACTGCTTAACCCCAGTGATAATCCAGGGCCCAATCTGGAGGTTTTTGGAAAACCTGGTCCTGAAGGATTTAGATAGAAGTCAGTTACGTTTTGGATCAGATGTGGTTATAAAATCTGGGATACAATCCTTACGCGATCAAAAACAATTTATAATCAGGCCAGCTGACACGGAAGGGGGGGGGGTTGTTCTCCTCAAAAAAGAAGACTACTTAGCAGAAATTGATAATTTACTATCTGATAGGAACACATATGAAGTCCTCAAAAAAGATGGTTTTTAGAAGGAACTGAATAAGATCCTTGAGACAGGATTTGCTAAAAGGATTCTAGACAAAAAGGATAGAGAATATCTGGTACCTTTGGCACCTAGAACCCCAATCATTTATTACCTCCCCAAAATACATAAATATCAGACTAAACCCCCAAGCAGGCCAATAGTTAGTGCCATTGATTAACTAACTGCACGTATAGGAAAATACATTGACTTCTTTTACACACCGGCTTATTTGAGGGACACTTCTCATATGATTATTAATGTGTCCAAAATGAGGTTGGAGCAGGGCTATCTTTAATATTGATTGGACCCTGGGCAAAAATTTTCTTTGGGCCCCCTCATTCAATTTCACTCTCCATCTGCTCTGAAACATGCAATAAATAGCAGCTATAGCTATACAGTTTACTGTATCAGATCAGGCGGCAATTGCGATTTGTTGCCAGCAGTTACAGCATATCATTACTGCTTATTGACTGGTTGCTAGAGGTTACAACACACATTACGGCTCACTGTTTAGTTGCTAGAGGTTACAGCAAATGATTTCTGCTTGTTAAAGTGGTGTTTCAGCCGTAAAAAAATTTTTTAAAAGTCAGCAGCTGAAACAAAAGTAGCTGCTGACTATTGATAAGGAGACTTACCTTTCCAGGGCGCCCGCGATGTCGGCCGCCGAGGCTGACGTGTCCCTCGGCTCTTGGATCCAGCGCTGTCATCCTCACTGAGGGAAACAGGCAGTGGAGCCTTGCGGCTTCACTGCCCGTTTCCTACTGCGCATGCGCGAGTCGCGCTGTGCTCTGTGAATGGGACACGCTGTGTTAGGGAACACACAGTTCCCAGAACACAGAGCGCCCCATTACCCAGAATACAACGCGGAGGAGGGGAGAAGACGAAGATCACGAGGAGCAGGAAGAAGGCAGATTAGGAAGACTGCCTAGTAACAGGGATTTCTGGCCAGGTAAAAAAAAATGTTTTTTCAAATGTTTTTTTTTATTTTTTTTTAAGAATATTAATGCTTTTTTTTTTTTTTAGGGTAGCCCTCCACTTTAATTGGTTGCTTGAGGTTACTGTACAGTATTACTGCTCACTGATTGGTTGCTAGAGGTTACAGCACATCATCTCCTCACTGCACTGTCATATACATATGAATGCCGCCTTTATTTACATATCAATGCCTGGCCGCAGCTATTTACTTATGAATGCTACCGCTATTTACATATGAATGTCGGTTATTTACATGTAAACACAGGGTCTGCAGGTGAGTCAACTGTACACAACAATAAGGCAGAGCTGGGCAGAATTAGTACCAGCACTTCAGACTAAGATATTGGGACACAGCACAGGACTAAAACTTCAAAGGACAAGGGAATTTAAACTGGGATAGTTGGCAAGTATGAGGCAGCTGCTTTGGGCCCCACAACAATAATAGGGCCCAGGGCAGCTGCCCCTTTTGCCCTGCCTTAAAGACGGCCCTGGGTTGGAGGATGAGGCACTGCTTGTGACGGCAGATGTATCATCTCTCTACACTATCATACCCTATTCAAATGGATATGAGGCAGCCAAATATTTTTTGGAGAGAGATGGAAAGATTCCCCCCATTCAGAAAGAATTCATACTGAAATAATTAAATTTGTATTTGTATTTTTTCTGTGGAGGTGAATTTTACTGACAGCATACTACTGTAGCCATGGGAGCAAAATTTGCTTCCAGTCTCGCCACTTTAATCATGGCATTGTGGGTAGAACATGTATTGCACCTGAATAGGAATGAAAATTTCAATTTTTGGTGTCACTTTATAGGTGATGCCTTCTTTATTTGGAAGGGGGACATTGACTCCTTAAAACAATTTATGTCAGAATTTTAATTTGAACATATGGGGTATCAAGTTTACCTATGAATATAATCATTCTATCATAGCTATTAATATTTAAGACCTTATGATATTCAGGGAAGGTGATCAGTTTTCACTAGGACCCATTTTAAAAGTATTGACCAAAATGGTTTTATACCTCATAGCTGTCACCATTCCACATGGCTTAAGGCAATCTCCAAGGGACAGTTTTGACAAATTTGAAGAAACTGTTAAAAAAAAAGAGGACTTATTGATGCAGGCTGGGCTATTGAAAGATATATTTCTCCAAAAGGGATACTCCCATGAAAGTTTAGAACAGGAGATTAATGTGTCCAATCTTGACCATCAGACTCTTCTTGACCCTCATGTTAAACCTGATAGGACTAATAATCACTTTGAATAGGAATTTTTGACTACTTTTTCAACCCATCATCATTAGATCAATAGGCTCCTAAAGAAACATTAGAAAATCCTAAAGGGAGATAAAGTACTGGGCTCTATTCTCCTGGATCAACCTAAAGGGATTTTTCGAAAATCTAAAATTTTGAGAAATGTTCTAGCCCCCAATATTGTAGATCTGCCTTTAAAGCTCAAGATGTTTGGGAATCTAACTGTTTTTTTTCCGGTGAAGGAGGTGCAAGATATGCAGAAATTGCAAAACTATATGCAGAAAGTCCTTTAGTTCCACTACCACTCAAGAATACAAAATCAAGGATTTCATCACATGTAACACCAAAGGGGTCATCTATCTCCTAAAATGTACGAGTGAATACCAATATGTTGGCAGGACCACCAGGGCATTAACACTGCGTATTGGTGAACATCTAACCAATATACGAAAAGGCTTTGATAAGCATAGTTTATCAAAACGCATTGCTTATTGCCATAGAAAAATCCCTCATCTCTAGAGGTGACTGGAATTGAAAAGTACACTCCACATTGATGTGGAAGTACTGTAATCTCAGAAGGGAGATATCCAGGCGTGAGACCCGCTGGATATTTGACCTCTATAATTCCCACCCTCATGGCCAAAATGTGGAGTGGGACATGAATTTCTTTATAATAATAGTTACATATCCCACCTATAAACTTGTGATCTGTAAAGAGTTTAAATTAATTTAGTTTATTGTGCATAGTCAAATGTACTGATATATTTTTCAAAGTTATGTTTTTCCAACTGTATTATATTAATTTATGAATTTTCTGTTTTTTTTTATTTTTTATTCACGTAATTTCCTAAATATTCATAATGTATATGAGATGGATATGGCAGTTATGAGTTGTGTGAATATATACGTCTCTTTAGATAGTAATAACCATGTGACTGAATATTTAATTTAATCCAATTAATTAATACGTTTTTAATTTATATACTTTTTTATATCATTCATTTTATTTTTTAAAAAAAATTAAATTTTTTTTAAACTTGCATATTTGAAAGTGATTCTCTTATTAGGGAAATCAATTTCCACATGTTGGGGATTCCAAAATTCATAGCTCCATACTGACATGTGGTGTGACCCCAATCAACATGGTTATGCAATCCACTTCTGGTGTCCCGGTTGCTTTAAAGATCAGTGCATGATGTCCTAGCTCTATCCACCATTCCCAGATGTAGCCTGTTAAGGGGAAACATATTGGAAGGAGATGGGAGCTGTGACATGATTAGCATCCATATTTGTTGGCGACTTTCATGCTGGATCACCCTCTCTCTACTGCTTATTTTTATCTTCTCTGTTCTAAGTGCATATTTTAGCTCAATAAATCCCCATGTTTTTGCATACTATGCGATGAGCCTTTTTTCTGTGTTGCCAATCCTATACACACACCTGATGGAATTGCAGAGGTTATCCTGAGCGAGGCAAGCTGTGCTGGGACGCTGTGCAGTAAACTTTCAGTGTGGATACAGAGACTGGAGTATGAGGTGTGGGGACACAGAGCCGCGGACTGTCGGATCTATACATCTCGAAGGTCGGGAGATACACAGAGAATGTGGCTAGGCATTGGCCATTTAATTACTTAATGTGAGCGATGATTTCTTATAATTTTGAGATCATCAGGATTTAGTAAGAGACCAATTTAATCTTCATATGAATTGATATATTATGTTATCACTGAGAACAGTATATAGCACATTCAGTTGGTGGAATACCATTGAAACAATTTTGGATACACATGGACACTTGTTTTATAGAATGTTTTTATTAATATTTTATTATTATTTTTTCAAATAAGAATCACATGTTGAGACACTGTGTTTGAAATAATTCTTTGACAAGTGTTTTTTTTCTTTATTTTAGAGACCTTTTATATTTTCACGTGTTTTTCTTCATTTATTGGCTTCATATCTTGGGAGTTTTTCTATGTCTTCCCAGGATGTTGGTTCAAGTATGCTGTATGTGTTTTGACAGTGTATGACAGCTTGCAGGGTGGTATCCCCTTTGTGGTCCGAGTGGATCTTCTGACTTCAGGCAGTTCAGCAGGATCTGGTGGAGAACTTGGTTGAGGCATTGTGATTTCCACCTCTTGTTCTGACTCCTGATTTTCTTGTTGTGCTTTGTGCCTTTGTACATCTTAAGAGCTTTGTCATCACTGTGCGTATTTTCCTTCCTTCTGTCATAGTCATCAATTTATTTACCTTTGACATATTTCAATGTATGCTCCTGCTTGGGTCTGGTTTCCAAAGCGTTAATAAGAGCAGTATAAGTCTCTGAAAGGCTGCAGAGGAGAAGGGCAACAGTATGGTTATCTTTGATATCCTCTCTGATGGCATGCAGCTGCTCTATGATCTCTAGCATAGCATTCACATGGTCACACATTTGCTGGCCTTTTGCTAGTCTCATCTTATATAGATTTCTTAGGAGAAGTAGCTTGCTGTTTAGACTTGAATGCTCATACAGTTTCTGTAATGAAGTCAACTTACCTTTGGCTGTTTTCTCTGTTCTCATGTGGATAAGCTGGTCATCTTCCACTAATAAGCTTATGGTTGCTTTTGCCTGCCTCCGTCTCTCTGTTTGTGGGTCTGTCTGTATTCAGCACTTGCCACAAGTCACCCTTGCTAAGAAGCATTTCTAGTTTAAACTTCCACAGCTGGTAATTGGCATTGTTCAGCTTTGCTATTGCAAACTTCACATATGAACCACTTGCCATCTTTCATCAGCTTGTATACAGTACTCACAGATTTGCAGTATTTTTTCCAGTGTGCCTGGGTGCCTGCTGGGTGCTTGCTGGGTGCCTTCTGGGTGTGATGGGCCCATAACCTGTTGTGCAGAGTATTGATATAATGTGCTGGAAGCTTCTTGGATGCAGAGAATACTTTGCTTTCATGGGGGATATTAGATTATGTCTTACAGCATGAGAAACAGGAATATGAAGTAAAGTATAGAGAACAGTGAGGAAAGCAAAACACTTCCTTTAATTACATTACCATAGATACACACTATAATACTACAGTGCCACCTGTTGCATAGATAGGTATAATGCATTATATATAGTTCACAGCTTATAAAGCAACTTTCCCGTTGTACGTTCAACATTTTCTTCCTGGAATTTAGCCTTATATTATTACTACTGCCCATTAAGGTATTCTTCAATCCCAACTCTGGGAACTGTACAAAACCTACCCCTGCAGTGATTGCACCCCCAGCACTGCAAGGGTTAAATGTATATTATGTGTAGGGGTCATAGAAACAGGTAATATTGCCTACCCCATCCCCCACTCTGGCAGGCTCATAAAATTGCCTCTTTTCTCCAAAGATCTGGTCTATGGGCTGCCCCCCAGCATCTCCATGCACAGTGAAGTGCTATCAGCATTGTACATTGTAGCTGTAGGAGGCAGGAGTCCATCGTAGCTGTAAGAGGCAGGAGTCCAAAAGTGCCTTAGAGAGGAGGCCTTGTGGGATCACTTGGGGGACCCTGCTGGAGCGAGGAGACTTGTAGACATAACCAGCACTTAACCCTCACAATGCACAGAGCCCCACTGCAAGGGGTCAGGACTTGGGTTTTAAAATATTACTGTTCTTGTGGGCCTGACAAAAAGTTTTAGAACTATGCCAAACGTTTGTTTCCAAATCTCCAGAAGTTCTACAGTGACCATACCTGTGCATGGCCAAGTCGGTTTAAAGAATATTTAAACCCAAAACCAAAAAGTATTTTGCAGATTACTAGTGCTTGATGAGGCAGCTGCATTTATTTTATTTTTTGCAAGCTTCTTTTGCTTTATTTTTACCTGGTAATCCTGCAAAGAACACATGCCTGTCCCTGGTTGGCTTTGTTGCACCTCCACTGTATGAATAGAAGGAGCCATGGTTGTCACCCTATGCTGTTCTCCCGATATGAACTTCAAACATTTCCATATCTCTGCATATCTCTGTATATCTCTGTAATTGCATTGCATAGAGGGCAGGGCAATTTGTAGTTTACAGCAGATAACAAGGAAGGAAGATAATCTTCTGTGCAGTACACAGGAAGTGACAAAGGCACTGTATTTCTGGCAAGATCGGCGAGTATTTTCTGTATTTGCTGAAACTGTTCATAGTGTAAAGAAAAAAAAATGAAAGGAATGCCATCACATCTATATGCTGCAACAATATTGCATTTGTGTTCTTGGGTTTAGTTATCCTTTAAGGTCCACCTGCCCAGACACCAGACACAGAAGCCAGACTGTAGAATATATGGACTTTTTGTCACAGTTTGAAAACCAAAAATTGGCCAAGATCCCACCTATTGGTCTCTTCATGGTATTTTCTGCTCCATTATTGGGGACTATTGGTGCTAGGCCCTCCTATTGATTACCAAATACATACACATTCTAGACCTGTAAATTCTTTCAGCTAAATTTTACATTAAAAACACCAAGTGGAGGGCTGTCTAAAAAAACCTCTATATGTATTTCCATGGACAAAAAATAAATAAATTTTTCTTCACTTACTCCTCATTTAAACAATAATACTATAACATTGTTTTGTGAAGACTCAGTAAGAAGAATCATTCTGTAGCTCATCCCTGTAAACCCCTTTTTGTCCATCTCATTCATTGTCACATAAAAGCCCACATTCTATCATGAATAATCATTTTAGCTTCCATTTAACATTTTACTCAAAGCCTGCAATTCAATATAATTAGCTTCTTCACATTCTTTGATTTCAATGCCATCCAGGCAGTGGTGTCAGACGCAGGCACTTTTTCTACTCTCAAAAGAGAAAAGGCAGTTTAAACGGATGGGAGAAGCCTGAGCCGTCCCTGTGATGTGGTTGAAATTAGCAGCTTGTTTGCTTTAGGAAGGACCTGTGCAGGCTGCTGATCAATGTGCTCTGCAGACAAATACAATGTGGATGTACATCAAACCAGATCAAGGTGTCTGTGTATTGTCCTTGCTTAAATATAAATATTCTGCAGACTTTGAAGCAGCGGTCATAATTTAATCCTCCTCAAGCACGGAAATAAGTCAATTATTTCCCATCTTAAATTAAATAGTATTTAGGCACCGTATTAAAGTATCTGCTCATTAGTGTATTACTGATTATGAACAAAGTGAATAATATTTGGTTTCTGCCTATATCCTTCATAATGCATGGAGTTCATCAATGACTTACTGTGCAATCCATAATGATATGGAAGCAAGCTTTAAAGAAGACAGGCAGATATAAGGAAAACAGCAATAAAAGCCATTGTGAATTTATTAAAAAATAATGAAATGTGTTTTAAATGCAGCTAAGGTTACATGATGATGCTATAACATGTATAAATATATCGTAGTAATTTGTTGTGCCTGTTATACTTTTTTATATCTCTCTCTCTCTCTCTCTCTCTCTCTCTATATATATATATATATATATATATATATATATATATATATATATTCCTGATGTTGTAAAGTATGGCAATATATTTTTCATATCTAGTATAGACTCTGTTGTTGAGGTACCTTTTTAGATTTCTGGGTTCTATACACGTACTATGGCCAATCAGTAAAGTCTCACTCTCTCTCCTTGATATTATTTTGAGAATCTGAACTGTTACAATGTAATTCTCTCTCTCTTTCTTTTAACCGGTATTATTAACCCTTTTCTCACCAGGCCTCAAATTACTTAAAACCCGCAGCTGTTCCTCTCCACAGAAATCTTTAGTAAAGAGAAACTAGAGTATTCTCGGCTTGATTTTTTATTTTACATTAGGCCAAATAAAACAGGTGTGTAGGCAGGTGCAGTCTGCTTTCTCTACTGCAAGTGGTACTATCCACAGCGGCACTGTAATTGGGGAGGAAGTCAGGAGGAACATGGTTCTTCTATGATTTCCTGGGTCACTGGGGGAAGCGATCCAACTGGATGCTGCCACCCCATGTGACCCTGGTGACCATCTTGGGTCAAGTAGGGCCTTTCTATAGGCCCTGGCTCCCAGGTTTGGTGCGCTTTTGGTGAATTGGTAGAGTAGACTGCCAGGGACAGTGCTAGCACTAAGGAAAGGTTCCTTAGGAGGGAGAGAGTAGGGTTACATCTCTTCACCGATTGGGTTCTAGACGTTCTGCTCCTTCTTGTCAGTCCGGCCAGAATCTGCTTCTTCACATTGTTGGAAACTGTGAGTGCACCCGGCTGGGTAACTTGCCCACCAGGTTTATTGTGACCTGTTGCTGCATTACTTCAATACAAATTTTACCTTGCACCTGACTGTGTGAATTATTGCTACTGGTGGAGTGGGGACACCCCAAGGTAGGTGTGAACAGTCTCCGGGTATCTGGGCTGTTGCCACTGTTTTTGCACAGGTGGACTTGCTTTGCATGATGTTTTCCTATGTTTTTCAATGATGGGTGGACGCTGTGCAGCCTTTGCTCTGAGGGTTTTCCGTTACAGTTTTCCCCGTGCTTTTCTACACACACTCAGACCACTTTCTCTGTTTGACGGTTGGGTATCCAATCAGCTCTGTGGTACTCAGCGGTTGTCATGGTGATCGCTGAGGAGGCGTTTCCACTATGTCCGATCCAATTAGATGACACACTCACGCGTCTTTTCAGCAGAGCGAGTTATATACTCGCCCTGCCCTCAGTCGCGGTGAGATGACGTCATTGCATTATCTCACGCGATGACGCCTTTTCATTGACTCCACCAAACATCGTCGATGGCAGTTGAATTGACAACTGCGCGCGCGCGGCGTCTTTTTAAAGTCCGCAGGTGGTTCATCGGCCACTGTGGACTTTGTCTCTCAGGACTAATAATATCCCAGCTATTTGTACACATATATCCATTTTGACGCATCGGCCACTGTGGACTCTGTCTCTCAGGACTAATAATATCCCAGCTACTTGTACATATATATGCCCATTTTAGTTAAGCAAAAAATATTTCTTCGCTGCTATTTTTTCTAGTCCATTTATATAATTATTATGGTCACTCATCTCTAGAACCAATGCTCTTTGGTTATTAAAAATAATCATTTCCCCATATATATCAATATGTTTGCCATTTAGCTACATATTGGCAAATGATTTTAATATTTACTATTTTTGAACAATCACCATATTTTTGATAAGGATCCACAATATTTCCTTTTCATTATTATTTTTTTTTTTGAAGATTTATATATACTTTTTTACTATATCAGGTTTTTTTCCTATTCACTAGGGTCTCTCTTCGTGGGGACCCTTGTGAGGGCTGTTCGGGGCCCAGACGGGGTTCTTCGCTCTTTCGGTGAACAGGCAGCAACAAACTTGTTTCCCCATGGAATTTCGTTTTTTTTAAATATTCTCATGAAAATGTTTTACAATTTAATGTTGGTATGTAAGTCGGACATACTCATGTGCTACAATTTTGATGCCATCCTGAAAAGTTAATCTAAAACCACTATCCTTGCTCTTTTTCAGAGGAAGGGATAAATTGCCTCTGAGGAAGGGATATATTTCCCGAAACATGTGAGGCCAAAGGAAGAAAACTATGTTCACTGGAATCTGTAATAGCTCTTCATGAGTTTTATGTCTTGTTTTTTCATATAAATGTATTGTACAAATTGTTGACTTGTTTGTCATTACACATAAGATTTAAACAAAATAATTTTTCTATATAAATTATATTTTTTATATATATTTTTTTATTTTTTGTTTGCCCATTACGTCCCTTTGTACGGGGGGGGGGGGGGGAACTCGTGCCCTTTTTTAGGGTTCCTAATTACCAAATGTTTGGGATGTTGGCAACACCTTTTTGAGAATACTATATTTCTCTTTGTGGTTCACCATTTATACTCAAGGTAGGTGTGAACAGACCTAGCAACTAAGGCAGAGAAAACTTGTCATTGCAGTCGCTAAGAAGTCATTAGTGACCCAGCTTACCATACTCAAAAGGGTTTTTGATGCATCCCATTTTTAGATGACAGAGAACCTCGTTCAAATGTTACTAGCTGAGATTTTGTTTGGGAAAATAAGAGATCATCCATGTAAGGGACAAAGAATATTCCCTTTTCCCTTGGAAGGATTAAGCCTCAAACTATCGGTGTTTTGTGCAATATTCTCACGGCAAACCTTAGTAATCTCTGTGAGGATTTCCCAGAAAAACCCAGAAATTAGTCCCTTGGATTGACATTCTGCATTAATGCATCCCTTCTCAGCAGCTTCCTTAGTGAAAAAAATGGACTCTATCCTAAACATTTTGTTCCTGATCTGTTCAGTGGTTTTAGAATAAGGATCACCTGATATTTCCCCAAAAGTTTCAGCCGTGGAAAAATGTGGGAAAACAATCCCTGCCTTTGTTCAGAGGCAGGAACTTGACAAACTTTTTTTTGAAGTTCTAGGTCCTGAAGGAGGGAGGAAAGGCAGCTGCCTTTGCTTTGTCTCTTGGAAGGCAAGTGACTAAAATCTCTCTGAGGGAGGGGTGGAGAGTTCCAACAAGTATCCTGAATGGATGATGTTTAGGATGTATGGCTTTTTTTTTTCACTTGTTCCCATCAAGAAAGGAAGTCCCCCAACCTTCTTCCGACTGTTAAGCCTTGTACACACGGTCGGAGAATCCGTCGGAATGCGTCTTATCGGACCGTGTCGTCAGATAATCCGACTGTGTGTGGTATGCATCGGACTGAATCCGTCCGAATCTCCGTCGGACCCAATTTTCCAACCAACTGGTTTGATCGGACATACTCCGATCATGTGTAGAGAGTTTTGATCGGACCAAGTGCCACGCATGCTCAGATCAAATTCCTACATCAAAGCTATTGGCTACTAGTCCCATCGTAACGAAATTACGTCATCACGTTCTGAATGATCGGATTTTTCGACAACTTAGTCCGACTGTGTGTATGCAACAGTTTCGGACAAGATCCGAAGGGGCAAAATCCGACGGACAAAATCCGACGGATTTGGTTGGCAGAATGTCCGACCGTGTGTACAGGGGCTTGGAAGTGTGTCATTGCGATTTAGAGGAGTGTTCAGTGGTACTGAATAAGAGACCTAATTTTCCTGATGTATTCTGGCTGCGTAGCTTTTGTCCTCATTTTTGTCTCTCCTCCTATATTAAATCCCAGGGTTTGAAAAGGTTCCGTAGTTCTTGTTTTTTTTAAAATCTTTTTAGGACAATGTTTTTCTTGTCTGCTGACCTATCTTGCACTGTTTCTAACTCATTATCAAAGAAAAGATAAAGGGCATGCTGCATAACCTTGTTTTAGATGTATGGTCCCCTGTCTCTGGGTTTTTTAGCCATAAGTCTTATAATGCCGAATTGAGCAGTGACCTTGCCCATTATAAGTATTGACTCTGACAAAGCATCTGCAATGTACTTTGTTGCTTTAGACAGGGCTGAGAGCCACTCCAAATATTCAGGTTCCTTCCATTTACTTTTAATATGCTCTTTTAGTTCTTCATAAATATTGAAAGAGTGGGACTTCTTTCCCTGCTATCCCCTGTACATTTTATTATAGACTAATAGCTGCTTATCCTCCTGGCAAATTTTTGAAGTAGCAAGTTCTAGTTTTAGGAGTTCATTGGCTTCAGTGAAGGGCGGTAGGTATTTGTGTGCTTTATTGATACTTCATCCGCAGAAGACTCATCAACGTTTGCTTCACTAGAGGAATCCAGCACATCTTTGGAATCCTCTGACATAGTGCTACTGTCATGAATAGGCAAAGATACAAAGGGATTAGATGGATCTGCAGAGGATGAGGACATCTTTTTTCTCATAGAATCAATAAGTCCTTTAAAAAGACCCGTGGATTTCCTTGCCATAAATGTACCATTACATAGTTGGCACAATGGTTTGTTCCAGAATCTAATAGTTTGGTACTGGCAGGTCTTCATCTTTTACTCCTGGATTGATCAGGGTGGGGGTCAGCAGGATTCTTATTTGGCTTATTTTGAAAAACAGTATTGAGACAACCATCTTCCTACCAGTGCCAAAAGACAAACTGAGTACAATATCTCAAGAGGAGAGAGAGAGAATATCACATCCAAAAGGAGCACATAAAAAGCTACTAGACCCTGACCCTGGATATCCCCCAAAGGGTAAGGTACATAGAAAAAAGACCCATTCACTTATCTTGAAGCCACTGACAGGGAAGTCCATTGGAGCAGAGGTGACATCTTTGGGCCCTTGTGCAGCGTATTAGTACACGCGCCAAACAGTTTTCTTAGGATGAGTATGGCCCCTGAAGCTCTACCCCACACCCATATCCACCTCCTTTGGTGTCTGTGAGTCCCAAAACACTGTCAGTTGAGTAAAAGTGACATTGGCTGCAAGTTCACCTGCCCTGAAAGTCAGAACTGTGTTTCTGCCTACATGCCACTGCTGTCTTCTGCCACAAAGTTATTTCCCTGGTGAAATGTAAGCTGGGCTCTGTCCACAGGCCATGAATGGGCTGAGGCATCAGCACATTTTGCTTAGTTATGCTCAGAAGGGGGATGTATTGTTACTAGAATGGAGGAAGGATACCTCAGAGGAAAAAAAAATCCTCTAAAATAAAGATAAGGATGCTCTCCCTAGTAAAATACCCCTAACTACATGTTCCTGACATGAAGACTGCAAAAAAAAAGGTACTTTCTTCAAAGTTGCTGCTAGGCTGAAGAACTGAAGCAGGTATGTAGCTTACACTTTTTTTTATTTGATGTGAGTTTTGTGTTTGCTGTTTTCGGTGGGCGAAGCGACTCTTATAAATGCTATCCTGGAAGATGATTAGAGAAATAACATATTTTTAACAATTCCAGTGTCTAGTTTAACGTAACAACGTCATATTAAATGCACTCTAGGGAAGGTGTATATAATTGTAAGCACTTCCCAGGCACAAAGCAGTGTTAAGAACGTCTGATTGATTTAATCCTGCTGTGGAGTAATAGATTTGTAGCATGCCCATGTGCTTTTTACACATTAAAGCACGGATTACTCTGCTCCTGGTCTCAACATGCACTGCTATTTATTTTCCAATATGCCCAGATACCTACCAAATCACCCCTGCTTGTCCTTCTAGCCTTCCCATTTGCTCATGAAACTAACTATCACACCTAGAAGCAATTATTAAAATGAAAAAAAAAAAACAGGAAGGAGAGGGCCACAGTGTGCTAATGCAAGGTTAGGTCACCAGCTGCATAATACAGTATTTTGGAAGGTACTGGGACACTTAAGGTATATAGGTACTGTGCATAAGCTGCAGTTTATAGGATTTGCAAGATGAGAATTATACAATGTGGAATTTCTTTTTAAGGAAATGTTAACTTTATAAATGCAGAGGTTTTTTTTTTTTTTCATTTTAAAGAATTGGCATGGTCACTGTCAAGCATACCACCGATTTTATAAATCGGCCTCTTAGAATGAAATATTAAAAATCTTACTTTAGTGATTGTGTACACTGCCTCATATACTCCTTGAGCTCCTGATCTTTCTCATAGGATTCCAGCAAACTATGTGCTTCATCATGATGGTAACAGTAGATTTTATACACGTCTTCTAATGGGCATTTAATCTCAAGAAACAATTCACCTGTAAAAAGATAAATTAAAATAGGCATGGGGATATTAGATTAGGTACTGCTGTCAGTGTAATCATATCTATTGACAACATAAAGACAAGTCCAATTCATATTTAGAAACAATTTAGTCACGTTCATAATGTTAGTATGGCAGTTTTAATACATCTGTATCTGTTTATGGGTGGCTTCCCTGGTCGGGCCTGGTCACACAGGGCTCCTGCACACACTAGCTCTCGTGTCCCTCCTGGACCAGGGCTCTTTTCTCCCCCTTCTCCAGCACCAGGTCATTTTTGTACAGTTTTCAGTCACTTTGGTTGTCGTTCATATACACTCCTGTTTTCAGGCATGTCAGTGGCAAGTTGGCAAACCTTTGCCATGGCTGTCTACTCTCACTTCTGTTCATTCACCCCCCCACCAGTCCCCTTTCTTTTCCCCTCCAAGTGCATACATTAGTCTCACCACACGAAATAGACCTCATTGTCATCACACCCCCTTTTACACCAATTTTGCACATTTATTTGGCATAATCAGCTCCTACTCTCATTGTCACAGGTTCCCGGTCTGCCTGGGTTGCCGCCCGTGATGTGTGTCGCCATTGGACCAGCCCCCCCCCCCCCCCAGCTCCCGGCACTGATGCCTTTGGGTCTCCATGGTCCTTGACATTAGGCCTCCAGCTGCATATATACTTGTCAGTGATCTATTGCGGGGGGGTCTCCATTTTCATTCTCCTCCCCTCTATTGATACAAGATTATTTATCTAGTTGTTCATCTCCCATTTGCAGATACAGCACGTGCTTGCTCCTGATGAGCGGCACCAAGCCGCAAAACGTGTCGAGCTAACAACTGCTGTATACCAGTATACTACAGCATTATGTGACAGCAGGGACCAGTAAGGTCATAAGCCATGCAGATGTCACCTTGCAACATTTTTGTAAACCACTGTGATATATGGTGGACTTTGTAACATGCTACCCATTTTTAACCATGTTATTACCAGTTACCACTGTTTTAGGAATTGACGCCACGTTTGATGTGTATTCCTATTTGTATGTATATGGAAATTATGTGCGTAATTTTCTTATTTATAGAATTTTAAATGTCTCAATCTCCACCATTGTATTCATTTCAACCACGTGTTTCGTTCAAAGTCCCACCCTCTTGCTACTAATTTTAACAACATCTGTGTCTGTGTTATATTACCAAGTTGAGGACCTGCAGGACTTGAGTTAAACTAACAGGGTGTACAAAATACTTCCTACAGTACCCTCCCTAGCTGGTGGGAACCACGTTTATTTTAACATCCAAGGTTCTGATCAGTATAAAAAAAATAATCTGACAGCATATCCTGCTTTTGTTATGAATGAGCAGCTTGTAAAAGAACAGCTTCTGATGATGCCCAGTGGGAGGGGCAAAATGCGTCAAGCGGAGGAGATCTGGTGAATATTGTTTGCATGCCAAGGCGGTGTTTTTTCTGCACATTTTAACGTTTTTTGATGTAAGTGTAATATCTTTGAATTTTATGAATAAACCTTGCAGTATTACACTATATACACTCTTTTTTCCTTCATTGCTACACATCTTTATGGGTGCCTGTCCACTGAGTAAGATGGGAAGGATCCAGGATGTCCATATGTTTTAATCATACCGGTGGAAGATAGGAGTTATCCATATGTAGTATCCATACAACCCAGTTATCACTGATGAGAGACGCTGATCTGGAGATATTAACAAGCGTATTTCCTGCCTCTTTCTGGTGAGTGGGGACACAGGAGAGGAGCACAAATAGTCACCTGAAAACCATCACCACAACTGTTTACAAGTTCAGCACAACACATTGGATGGACTTTATATATGATTGCACTTTATATATTTTATATTTCTGCACTTTATTTGCACTGAGCACTTTATATTATGTTGTCAAGCTATATCATGATACTGTGTATGTTGGTATAGGTTTGCTTAATGCTGTATTGGTTTGAGGTAAAGGAGCAGCGCTGAGTTTAATTTAAATTTTTTGCATTTATTGGGGTCTTTCACCTTTAGCAGCAGCCCTATTATATTTCAACACACTTCTTATTTATTTAATTCTCATTCCCATAGCGCGGGTTACTTTCTTTTCTTTACAGTAGTGAAGAAGCCTACACATTTCTGAGCATGACAGATAGTGAAGAGGAAGTCACCCATCTATCAGATTCAGGCTCAGAATATGATCCTGTAGACAGCAGCAGAACCCTGACAGATAGCTCTGAAGTCAGAATTGTGTTCCCTGTTAAAGTCAGGCGTACCTGACCCCATTCTTCTGCTGTTGTTGAGGTGCAAGAAACGCAGGGCTCTCGTATGGAGCAGAGAGCCAGTACTAGTGCCACTCATCCTTCTGGTGAACTGGCAAGCACCAGCGGCCTAGTACACCCTGGTTGTAGTCAAACCAGCACTGCAGTATCATGTGGCGACATGGCGAGTCCCATAAGTGCAGTTCAAACTGGTGAGGTGGCTAGCACAACTAGTGTCCCGCAGACACCAAGAAGACAAAGACAGGCCCGTCGAGCCCATAGTGCCCTCCGTGCTGAATTTGCCAATCCGAATTGGGAGCCCACCACTTCTGCAGCACCCGTATTTCCCTCCATTTACTGGCCAACCTGGAATTTAGGTGGAAAAGGTGATTTTTATTTGCTGTTTTTAGATATTGTGGACCAAAACTATTTGTGTGCTGGTCAATTCATCGCTGCTAATCCCCATTTGACCCTTGCTAGAGAATATAAACCTATTATGGGTTCCGAATTTCATACCTTTCTGAGCCTATCCCTCCTCATGGGCATAACTAAAAAGAGTGAGTTACAGTCATATCGGCCCATTGACCCAATTGTCCATATGCCAGTGTTCTCTGCCTCCATGGCCAGGGCACGATACGAGCTAATCTTGCGGTTCATGCACTTCAATGATAATGTACTCTGTCGTCCTCGGGGTGACCCTGGATACGATTGGCTCTACAAAATTCGGTCCCTCGTAAACCACTTCAGGCAACAGTTTGCAGCCTTGTTTACTCCCAATCAAGTTGTCTGCATTGATGAGTCCCTGATTAAGTTTTCTGGCCGCTTGTCTTTCAAAAAGTATTTTCCCAGCAAACCTGGGGTCAAGATATACTGTATAAGCTCTGTGACAGGGCCACAGGCTATACATATAGTTTTATGGTTTACAAGGGAAGATGTAGAGCCGGAGAACTGCCCAGAGGGAGCGCTGGTAAGATTGTGTGGGACTTGGTGTCCCCCTTATATGGAAAGGGTTACCACTTGTATGTGTATGTGGACAATTATTACATGAGCGTGACACTTTTTAGTCACTTGTTTGATCATGGAATTGGCGCATGTGGCACCGTGTGATCTAATCGCCGGGGTTTACCCCAGCGGCTTGTAGATTCCCATCTTAGGCTGGGGGACAGAGCCTGCCTGAAGTGTAATAAATTGCTTGCTGTGAAGTGGAGGGATAATAAGAATGTTTTTCTTGGAGGGAGAAGGCGGAGCCTAGCCGAGAGGTAATGCTGGCCTAGAGCTCCATTCTCAGCAGGACAACAGAGCCATATAACGGCGGAGGTAACTTGACCCTCCGCACATATATCATACCAAACGGTAGATAAATATCCCTACCTTACATTGGTGACATTCGGGGGGATCAGAGGAGACTCATGAGGCAGAAAATTAACAAGAAAGCGCCGCCTCACACACACAGCAGTATGGCACTGAAACCCTCCCCCTCTGAGGGGAGACACAGTGAGGAGAACAAACAGACAGCCCCTTCTGCTGCTTTACATAATGATGTTCTCTCATTAAAGGCACATAGTCTCTCTAACCAAATACCTGAGGAAAATATGTCAGTTCTGGAGAATTTAGAACTTTCCACACAAAAAGACTTATCCCCTCCTGTAACGCTGAAACAAATAGAAAATCTGCTTCAAAAATCACTAAAAAACACTGCAGATATCATCACCACAAATCTTACCAAAGAAATTAGAATACTTGGTCAGCGTACATCAGCACTGGAAATTAGAGCAGACGATCTGGAAAATTATACATCTAACATTGCCTCAGAAATTGATTTTCTTAAAGAGGAAAATTACATATTACAATCCAAATTGGAGGATTTCGAAAATCGCGCAAGACGCTCCAATATACGTATTAGAGGAATACCCGAATCTGTGACTGATTTAAACGGTGCTATTACTGCACTTTTTCAAGAATTACAACCAGCTATCCCACTAGAGCGTCTTGAAATGGACCGGGTTCATAGAGCCCTAGCACCAAAGAAAATAGATGGTCCTCCCCGTGACATTATCGCAAAATTGCATTTCTACCGTACTAAGGAACTACTGCTAAATACAGCTAGAAATAAAGATCCCCTAATTTTCCAGGGTTATAAATATCAATTATTCACAGACCTCTCACAGATTACAGTCAACAAAAGAAGAACCCTGAAACCACTACTGCAAATATTACAGCAAAATGACATAATCTACCAATGGGGCTTTCCTTTCTCAGTGCGTTTTACTTTCCAAAGTCGCAAATATATGTGCCGAACAGCTAAGGACCTGCAAACTACTTTACAGAAACTAGGGATGATAAACACATCAAGAGATGCTGCGGACACTCGCCAAAAATCATCCTCATATGCTGATAATCCCTCCTCGGCTTCCAGAAGAGAAGAAGACTACAATCCACAGAAAAGAAGTCGCATACAATCTCCACCTCCAGATCTGGCTGACACTATGGACTGATAAACACTTGTACTGAGGCTACTATCTTGCCTTTTCAACAGAATGGCTACTGCCGAGTTTTTTCTCTGACTTCCAATCAATATTTTTATCATAATCTTAATTAAGAAATGTTCCTAATAATTTAGGCACCTTATTATAACTTTTTTTTCTCTCTCTTCTCTTCTTTGTCTCTGAGGTTGCCTTAATCTTACATTTTTATTTTTTGCTTGAAAAATGAAATTATATGATTGGCTCTTGGTGTCCTGCAGGGAAGTTCCTTGCACCCTCTCTTGCTACCCTCAGCAGCTCGGTGTACACCGGGCAGTTGACAGTGGCTCATGTACCCTTGGAGGGAGAGATTTTCTCCTCCCAACGGACACATTAAGAACATAGATATGTTAAGATATATTTCAATATTGTATATTAATTGTATTTTCTTTTTCAGTCATTATCTCCTTTCCCTCCACCCCTATACTCTGGAGACAAATAATTTCTTATATGACACACGTTCTAACATAAACACCAACACATATTTACTTTTCCCAACTCCATGGCCCCATTAAACATCATATCATTAAATACTCAGGGACTAAACGTTCCACACAAACGCACTAAAGCCTTCCGCACATTTTCATCCAAGAAAGCACATATAGTTTGCCTCCAAGAGACTCATTTTGCGTCACAATCCACTCCCAAATTTTTCAGTAAAGACTACCCCCAAGTATACACAGCTTCGGCCTCCTCTAAAAAACGAGGCGTGCTTATAGCTTTTCATCGCAATACACCATTTTCACTAATGAAGGAAATCAAGGATCCAGAAGGTCATTACTTGATTCTTAAAGGACACCTACTTGATACCGCTATCACCATTACATCATACTACGCTCCTAACAAAAATCCTATTTCTTTTCTTTCTCATTTATTTCAAACTATAGAACACCACAAAATAGGTACTACAATTCTATGTGGAGATTCTAATCAGACCATATTCCCATTTTTGGATAAATCACCAATCCCACAGTCACATACAGCAGACAAACAACTCTTATCAAAACTAATTACAAAACATAACCTAGTAGATACTTGGAGAGAATTGAAGCCAACCAAGAGACAATACACACATTACTCGTTCCCTCATCGCTCATTCTCTAGGATAGACCATATATTTATGTCCATAG
Source organism: Lithobates pipiens (assembly GCF_037356315.1). NCBI lineage: Eukaryota > Metazoa > Chordata > Amphibia > Anura > Ranidae > Lithobates > Lithobates pipiens. The sequence continues at coordinate 279,329,917 of NW_027507718.1, read as the reverse complement.
GGCTAATTTCAGAAATAATATCTACAAAAATTATTCCCATCCCATGGTCCGATCATAGTGCAGGCTACATTACTGTTGCCTCTATAATTTCAAAAAAAAAAAGATCCAACATGGATATTAAGAGATTTCCTACTCAAAAATCCAGCTCATAAAAATAATATTGAAATTGCGCTCAAAGATTATATAAAATATAACTCCACACCTGACGTCTCTCCGACTACATTATGGGAAGCACACAAACCTGTTCTCCGTGGCATATGTCTACAGCAAGCAAACATATTCAACAGAGAGCGGAAAATCCTTTGTCAGACTTTAGAAACAAATTTCAATAAATGTCACACAGCATTCCAAAATAACCCTTCTTCTTTATCTAAAATAAATCTTGACAAAGCTAAATTGGAATTTGATCTATTCCTTACCGAAGCAGCGGATAAAACCATCAAGAGATCACAACACAATTTCTATATCAATGCAAATAAACCTCACACACTATTAGCCAGGGCATTAAAATCCTGCCAGAACCCAACGAAACCGATACGTCTGGAAATCTCTAGGGGGGTATACACAAATAATCCTTTAAAAATATTACAAAAATTCAAAACACAATTAAAAAATGTATCTAAAACACAAATGGAAATGATGGAGGAACCAGTGTCAATTATAGAGGTATCTGAAGTTATCAAAAATCTGAAACTAAATAAAAGGCCAGGTCCTGATGGTTTTTCTGCGCTGTATTACAAAACGTTTGTAGACACCCTATGTCCAGTCTTGACAAACACTTTTAATTCCCTTTTGGAAGGTCATTCTTTTAGAAGAGAAACCCTAACTGCAATTATCTGTATGCTCCCTAAACCTCACAAAGACAATTCAATATGGTCTAATTATCGCCCTATTTCGTTATTAAATTTGGACATAAAAATTTTAGCCAAAATTCTAGCTAACAGATTAAATACTATTATAGGCAATCTAATACATCGTGATCAAGTGGGCTTCATTCCATTACGTCAAGCAGGAGATAATATTAGACGTGTAACACTCCTGTCACATGCCGCTAAAAAAAGACGTATTCCCACTTGTTTTCTTTCTTTAGATATTATGAAAGCTTTTGACACAGTATATTGGTCATATATGAACTATACCCTTTCCAAATGGGGATTCGGCCCTCATTTTTTACGATGAATCTCTAGTTTGTATCAAGATCCCAAAGCTTATATCAGATATGCAGGGTACAAATCGGACGAGTTTAATATACTGAGGGGGACTCGTCAAGGATGTCCACTTTCGCCATTATTATTTGCTTTACTCATTGAACCTTTAGCACAAAGAATTAGGATGGAACCCACTATAACAGGTATTGAAATGGGTGGCTTTCATCATAAGCTCTGTTTATTCGCAGACGATATTCTCCTTTTTCTATCTTCTCCACATGTTTCGGCCCCAAATCTTATGGTTGTACTACAAGAATTCTCATTTATTTCGGGCCTTAAGGTCAATATTCAAAAATCTTCAGCATTAAACATTTCACTTGTCGAAAAAGATAAACAATCTTTACAAAATTCACTACCCTTTAAGTGGGTAGATCATAGCCTCCCATATCTGGGTGTGCAGTTTACTCCTAACCCCTCCGATTTATTTGAAGCTAATTACCCAGCTCTATTAAAAAATATTACAAGGTCGTTATCTAATTGGTCATCAATGCCGATATCATGGTTTGGGAAAATCAATATCATAAAAATGTCTGTTCTTCCGAAATTTTTATATTTATTCAGAACTCTCCCGATTCATATTCCTGCATATTTTCTTAAGCTGATTCAACAAAAAGTAACAAAATTTACTTGGGGGAAAATAAAACCCAGACTTCACAAAAAAACACTTGTTCTCCCCAAAGCTTTGGGTGGTTTGGGATTCCCAGACTTTAACATATATTATAAGGCAGCTCAATTATCTCAATTAACAAAATATCACTCTTCTACAGAGATTCCTTTATGGGTCCTCATTGAAGCTGTAGACTGTGATCCTCTTCCTATAAACAATATATTATGGTTACAACCTGCGGATCGTAAGTCTATAAATAACCCCATTTCTAAGCACTCTCTATCTATACGGGATAGGTATAGAAATTCACATGGTCTGCAATCTCCACAAAATCCGCTATTATCTTTCCACAAGAATCCGACTTTTTACCCAGCCTGGAAATATCCCAAAATCTTTAAAGCTTGGTCTAAGGCTGGTATCACTTGTCTATATAATTTAACTTCAACTACATCAATAAAATCTTTTACAGATCTATGTGAATTATATAAGCTTCCACAATCAGAAATATTCAGATATCTCCAAATCAAAGATTTTTATACCCCTCTTCTCAATTTAAATGTAAACTTACATAATATTTCTCAATTTGAAAGATTTTGTCTCAAGGAACTACATGCTAAAGGTCGTATTACATCATTGTATACACAATTGATATCTAATTCTAATACTGTTATACCTATATATGTGGCCAAGTGGGAAAAAGATTTGGATTGTACGATCGATTCTAGGTCTTGGTCCAACATATGGTCTTTCACAAAATCTTCCTCTATAAATATATTGGCGCCTGAATCATCATATAAAGTTCTCACACGCTGGTATTTGGTTCCTGCGAGAATCGCCAAATTCTCAACAGACAACACTGGCCTCTGCTTTCGTGGCTGTCCAGAAAAAGGTACCTATATCCATACCTGGTGGCATTGCTCAATTGTACAATCATTTTGGAAAAAGATCTTTCTGATAATTACAAAATTTTTTGATCGTCCAATTTTTCCAGACCCAATTATAGCTCTCCTTAATTTAAAACCAGCCTTTCTGAATCAGAAACAATTCAAATTAGTTCTTACACTCCTGATAGCCGCAAAGCAGACTATAGCCAATGCGTGGAAAACAGATGTGGTGAATATTGCAGAAACCAAACGTAGAATGAACCAATCTTTCATCCATGCTAAAATGGACGCTATAGATAAAAACCAGATGACAACGTTTGATATCATATGGAAACCCTGGATTAAATATTATACGTCAGATAATATTGACAACCGAGTTTTATTGTTATGGTGATTAAGATTTTTTATAGAATTACAACATTAGATGATATATAAAACCTCCTCCGGAGAATTATTCCCTCCCCTTCCCCTCCTATATACCTTTTATGTTCTTCCCTTACTATATAATACTTACTATAAACATACTTTAGAAGTTATGGTCAAAACTTTAAAATCATATATTTTCTTTTAGACATATTTATATTTTCTTGGGATCAAAATGTTTAAAACTCAGCTATAAGAATGTTTTCAAATTCTAAAATATATAAGGCCATTTATTGTCATTCCCACGAGAATATGTTGAAATTCTTCTTTGCTTTGTATCATCCGTACTTCAATATGTCTACTTTTTATTTCTGGTATCACATAATTTGTCTTATATTCTGTACATGTAATTTATTTTTAACATAAAATAAAATTTTTGAACGAGAAGAATGTTTTTCTTACCTCCCTTAACGCAAACACAGCGGTCCAAATTCCTACGGCGACTGGTGTTGTGGAGAAACCCCTCTGGGTCCACGAATATAACCTTAATATGGGAGGGGTGAATTTCAACGACCAGTTGTTGGTGCCGTACTTAGTTGCCTGTAAGGCCAGACCAGGGGCGGATCCAGGGGGGGGCAACGGGTCAATTGCCCCCTCCGAGAATACCGCCAGCTAATGACAGCACGGCCGGTTCCGTGGGTCCAATCACGGCCGGTTCCGCGTGTACCCGCGGGCCGGTTCCGTGGGTCCAATCGCGGCCGGTTCCGCGGGTACCCGCGGCCGGTTCCGCGGGTACCCGCGGGCCGGTTCCACGGATCCAATCGCGGCCGGTTCCGCGGGTACCCGCGGGCCGGTTCCGCGGGTCCAATCGCGGCCGGTTCCGAGGGTACCCGCGGCCGGTTCCGCGGGTCCAATCGCGGTCGGTTCCGCGGGTACCCGCGCGGCCGGTTCCGCGGGTACCGGCGCTGAGTGGACGGGTGAGGGGGGGGCAGCTGGGCGGCTTAGGAGGGCTGCTGGCCAATCAGGAAGCCAGCAGGCAGGGGAGCAGGGAGATGACATCATCTCTCACTGCCCTGCATCCCTCCAGTTCCACCCTCACTGTGTAGGAAGCTGTGTGCAGCAGAGAGATTGCATCATCTCTCTGCTGCCTATCTTCACTCTGGGACCCAACAAAAGACCACCAGTAGGTGACAATCCGCAGTGTGTGGCAGGCTACGTGGCAAGTGGCAATCCGCAATGTGTGGCAGGCAGCGTGGCAAGTGACAATCCGCAATGTGTGGCAGGTGACGTGGCAAGTGACAATCCGCAATGTGTGGCAGACTACGTGGCAAGTGGCAAGTGGCAATCCGCAATGTGTGGCAGGTGACGTGGCAAGTGACAATCCGCAATGTGTGGCAGGCTACGTGGCAAGTGGCAATCCGCAATGTGTGGCAGGCAACGTGGCAAGTGACAATCCGCAATGTGTGGCAGGTGACGTGGCAAGTGGCAATCCGCAATGTGTGGCAGGCAACGTGGCAAGTGACAATCCGCAATGTGTGGCAGGTGACGTGGCAAGTGACAATCCCCAATGTGTGGCAGGTGACGTGGCAAGTGGCAATCCGCAATGTGGGTCAGGCAACGTGGCAAGTGACAATTCGCAATGTGTGGCAGGTGACGTGGCAAGTGGCAATCCGCAATGTGTGGCAGGCTACGTGGCAATCCGCATCTGGTGGCAGGCGATGTGGCAAGTGACAATCCGCAATGTGTGGCAGGTGACGTGGCAAGTCACAATCCGCAATGTGTGGCAGGTGACGTGGCAAGTGGCAATCTGCAATGTGTGGCAGGCTACGTGGCAAGTGACAATCCGCAATGTGTGGCAGGTGACGTGGCAAGTAACAATCCGCATTTGGTGACAAGTGACAATCCACATTTGGTGGCAGGCGACATGGCAAGTGACATCCTCAGGGCTCCCACTGATTCTGCAATATGGTGAGTTGAACCATTTAATTTTATATTACAATGTATTAATAGAAATAATGCGCTTCAATCATCCTGACACCATAACAACCATGGTGCCGTAATGATTGAAGCGCCAATACCAGCCATTTCCCATATAAATTGCCCCCCAAAAAACATATTTTATAGCAGTGCCCCTCCCGAGATTAGACTCTGGATCCGCCCCTGGGCCAGACGCTGGTACAAAAAAGTGTCTGTGTACTTATTCCAATTGGCTCTGCTGAACGCTTATGTGCTATACAAAGCATCAGGATGAACAGGATCCTTCCTTAAATTCCAGGAAATGATCATCACAGCCCTTCTATTTCCAGACAGTGCTGTGCCCCGCCTTCCCAACACAAATGCAGTAAGCCGGCTGCATGAGAGGCATTTTCCTTATGTCCTCCCTGGTACTCCTTCCGACGAGCCCCCCCAAAGAAAATGTTGTGTCTGTAGAAAGCGTGAATGCTTTGAACGCTACCACACACTAGTGGAGTATTAGCATAGGGTACAGCACTGCACAGAACCTGGAACCGAACCGTTACAACCACTACAACCGTTACAGTTACAAATAAATGTGTAATAAAAGGAGTATATATATATATATATATATATATATATATATATATATAAACAAAAATAGTTGTTGTTTGATTGTTGTTCTCTCTCTCTATTGTTCTGCTCTTTTTTTACTGTATTCTACAATGCAATGTTTTATTGTTTTATCTTGTTTGCTTTTCAGGTATGTAATTCTTTTATACTTTACTGTTTACTGTGTTTTACTGTTAACCATTTTTTTTGTTTTCAGGTACGTCAGCTGCAGCACTGATTTATTTATTGTGACAGAAACAGTGTTTGCCCCCACCACACGTAAATCAGCAACTCCAGCACTGTAGAAGGTGATTTCCCTATCACAGTTTAAAAAAAAAACCAGAGCATATATGCCGAAGCATGGGGCAGGGGTAGAAGGGCGATTTACCCCCAACATTAGGGGTGGATTGCCCCCATACTTCAGCATATATTTTTTAGGCACAGATTGCGTTAAAAATGCTTTATTTTTACTATGTTTTATTGTATTTGCAGGTATGGTATGTCTTACTGTTATACTGTAATGTTAGTTTATTTTATTGTTAACCATCATTTGCTTAGCAGGTAAACCATTCAGCTGCACCACTAATTTATTCATCTTGACAGCAACAGCGTTTGCTCCCATGATACGTAAATCAGTGACTCCAGCTCTGTAGGAGGTGATTTCAACACCACAGTTTAAAAAAAAAATGGTGCATGTATGCCCCTATATTAGAAGTGGGTTGATGAAGGGTGGTATTCTAATGGTGGGCATATCCACCCATCAATCTCTTTTTTTATTCAGCCCACAGGCTGCATGAAAAATAAGAACATTACAATGTATGCCCAACAAGGACCAGCAATGTACTGGCATGTTGCTGGACTTTGAGTGGTTATATCAGGATGATATCTGCAGCTGTAGGTATCATCTTGATATCATTCTTTTCAGCCAGCGGTCAGCTTTTATGTAAAAGCAATCCTAGTGCCCCCCCCCCCCCACCATCTTCCATAGTTTTATCTGGCTCTCCTGTCCCAACAGGGAACCCAAAAATGCAGCTGTTGGTCCACACGATCGGAAATTCCGCCAGCAAAAGTCTGATGAGATATATTGGTTGGAAATTCCGACTGTGTGTATGCACCATCAGACTTTTTCTGGCAGAATTCCTGCCAGCAAAAGATTGAGAGCATGTTCTCTATTCTTCGGTCGGAAAAAGTTCAGATCCGAAATTCCAAACGTCTGTACAAATTCCGATGTGCAAAATTCCTATGCATGCTCGGAAACAATTTGACGCATGCTCGGAAGCATTGAACTTAATTTTCTCGGCTCCTAATAATGTTGTACGTCACCGTGTTCTTGATGGTCAAAAGCTCATAGAACATGTGTGACCGTTTGTATGCAAGCCAAGCTTGAGCGAATTTTCCGTCAGAAAAAAATTGGATGGTTTTTCTGACGGAAAAATCGCTAATGTGTACGGGGCATAAGAAACCGGAAGCTATGAGAATTTCATGACTTAGGTTTCGCCAAATATAAACAGCGCCATTGGGAAATTGGGAAAGCATTTTATCACACGTTCTTGGTGTGGTCAGATGCTTTGAGGGCAGAGGAGAGATCTAGGGTCTAATAGACCCCAATTTTGTCAAAAAAGAGTACATGTCACTACCTATTGCTATCATAGGGGATATTTACATTGCCCGAGATAACAATAAAAATGATTAAACAAAAAAATAAAATTAAAAAGCAAAATAAATAATTAAAAGCGTTTGTGCGCAATTTTAAAGCATGATGTGTTTGGTATCCATGTACTCGGCAAAAGATCATCTTTTTGCTTCATCAAACATTTGGGCACTATAGTGTGTTTTAGTGCATTAAAATTAAAAAAAGTGTGTTTTTTCCAAAAAAATGCATTTGAAAAATCGCTGCGCAAATACTGTGTGAAAGAAAAATTGCAACACCCACCATTTTAATCTGTAGGGCCTCTGCTTTAAAAAAATATATATACTGTTTGGGGGTTCAAAGTAATTTTTTTTAAACAAAAGAAAATATTTTTTCATGTACACAAAAAGTTTCAGAAAGGGCTTTGTCTTCAAGTGGTTAGAAGAGTGGGTTGTGCATAAAATTCCAGGACAGTTCTAACCCCCCCCCCCCATTACCCCTTTTTGTAAAGTAGACACCCCAAGCTATTTGCTGATAGGTACGTTGAGTCCATGGAATCTTTTATATTTTTCCACAAGTTTCGGGAGAATTACACTTTTAAAATTACACTTTTTGCACAAAGTTGTCACTAAATTATATATTGTTCAACCATGGCATATTTATATGTGAAATTACACCCCAAAATACATTCTGCTACTTCTCCTGAGTACAGGGACACCACATGTGTGAGACTTTTTGGTAGCCTAGCTGTGTACAGGACCCCGAAAACCAATCACCGCCTTCAGGATTTCTAAGGGCGTAAAATGGTGATTTCACTCCTCACTACATATCACAGTTTCGGAGGCCCTGAAATGTCAAGATAGCACAAAAACTCTCCAAATGACCCTATTTCGGAAAGTAGACACCCCAAGATATTTGCTAAGAGGCATGGTGAGTAATGTGTGAACAATATATAATTTAGTGACAACTTTGTGTAATTTTCCCGCAACTTGTGGCAAAATATAAAATATTCCATTGACTCAACATGCCTCTCATCAAATAGCTTGGGGTGTCTACTCCAAAATGGGGTAATTTGGGGGGCTTTTGTGCTATCTTGGCATTTTATGGCCTTCCAAACTGTGATAGGTAGTGAGAAGTGAAATCACCATTTTATGCCCTTAGAAAGCCTGAAGGCGGTGATTGGTTTTCGGGGTCCTCCCAATAAGTCTCACACATTTGGTATCCCATACTCAGGAGAAGTAGCAGAATGTATTTTGGGGTGTAATTTCACATATAAATAGGTCATGGTTGAACAATATATAATTTAGTGACAACTTTTGGTAATTTTTTGTGTCTACTTTCCCAAATGGGGTCATTTGGGGGGGGGGGGGTGGGGGTTGCACTGCCCTGCCATTTTAGCACCCCAAGAAATGAGATAGGCAGTTATAAACTAAAAGCTGCGTAAATTCCAGAAAATGTACCCTAGTTTGTAGACACTATAACTTTTTCACAAACCAATAAATATACATTTATTTACATTTTTTTACCAAAGACATGTGGCTGAATACATTTTGGCCTAAATGTATGACTAAAATCGAGTTTATTGAATTTTTTTTTATAACAAAAAGTAGAACATATCATTTTTTTCAAAATGTTTGGTCTTTTTCCCTTTATATCGACAAAAATTTAAATCGCAGAGACAATCAAACACCATCAAAAGAAAGCACGGCTTGCATGACTTTAACCCACATGGTGACTAACTCTTTATGTATAGGGAAGACACTGATAGTTACATTAAATATATTATGTTTTGTGTTGCATCCTTTTCCTTTCTACCTTTTCCTTTCAGTCTGCATAAACAGGAAAGCCCTGGCTTAACACGAGTAATCCTATATTATGTGTCTCATTCAGAATTTATGGTGCAATTTCCACATGCACCAGATCACTGAGTCCATTGAGACATCTGTTCAATACTACTGGACTTCAAAGAGTTTAGAATTCATACTTGAGCAGTTAGCTATGACCTGGTGGACAGAAATCAGCCTTTCTAAATATTAGGTGTGTTTTAACTTGCAAATGTGAATTTTTTTGGTTGCTCTGTGCAATCATTTGTACATACATTTGTATAAAAAGTACACAATTATTTTTATGCTGTGACGTTTTCATCACAAAAAACAAGGAGAAGATAATTTTTTAGAATTTTGTCAAAGAATGTACACATACATTTTTAATTTCAGGTTAGAGACCCATTATTTTAAGACAAACATAAAGTAGAACTATAGGCAAAACTTTTTTTTTCATCTTTAATAGAGTAAGGGAGGGTTATAACCCCTGTCAGATTTTTTTTTGTCATCTGTGTCCCATCGCGGAGATTTCCCTTCACTTCCCGTTCCATAGCCAAACAGGAAGTGATAGGAAACACTGGAATTTCTTGGGGACTTAAATACAAAGAATAGAGCTGCTATGTTGCTTCTTTATTGTGCATAAAAAAAGTGAGTAAAAATATACAGGGACTCACACATTCCAGATTACAAGCCTCGATCACAGCACTATTTTCAAGTTTGAAAACAGAACATATATACTATTTGCCAGACCACACCTTCCAATTAATTATCTCATTGAAGCAGCAATTAAGAGACATCCAACACAGAAGGTGAGGTGTAGTACTTGGCATTACAAACATGGAAAATACTTCCTAGCAATGGATGCACGTTCATACACATTAATTCCTTGGGGACCCCTAGGTCACCAGAACTGGTGTCCCCATTGGAAAATTTCCCTTCTATTGCTTTTCTGAGCACAACCCACCATTTGGAATTTTCTTTTACATTCACTTTCTGTTTCAATTGTTTTTTCATTAACAACTTGCCGACCAGCGCACGCCGATATTTGCGTCGGCGGAATGGCGCTGGTGGGCAAAAGGGCGTACAGCTACGTCCCCTTTAAGAAGCGGTGTTACGGGTCTCCCTGACTTTGGGTCCCATGGATTTGATGTCCACCGGGTGCCTGCGATCATGTCACTGAGAGGTAGAATGGGGAGATGCTTTTGTAAACAAAGCATTTCCCTGTTCTGCCTAGTGACAGGACAGAGATCACGGCTCTCTGTCATCGAGAGCAGGGATCACTGTCATGTGAGGTGTAGCCCCTCCCCCCACAGTTAGCATCACTCCCTAGGACACACTTAACCCCTTCACCGCCCCCTAGTGATTAACCCCTTCACTGTCAGTGTCATTTACACAGTAATCAATGCATTTTTATGTTGCGGTCGTTCAGGTGCTTATCCTTGTTCATAATTATGCACCTGGCTCTCTGATCATCTAAAAATGTGCACATATACCACTGGGTGTCTGAGTTTTGCACCTGAGGCCAATTTAGTAAAATTACAGTATAGAAGGGTATGCTTTAAACTGAACATGTCACTCTGCTACTGATAACTACCTTCTCCACTGACCTGTTTGCCTGTGTATGTTCAGTGCTGGTCTACGTCAGAGCTTACATAGGCCTATGGACTTTCCCCTGTCTCCCTGTTAGTGCTCGGGCTGACTACTCAGACACTATGCACAGCATCGAAAAGGAAGGAAAAAGGGTCACATGTTCCCCACACATGGAAGTACCTGGTATTACAGGGAGCTTTGGATGGTGAATGGAGTGCATTGGTGGTGGAGGGTGTGGGACAAGGTGACAGTTAGATCACGTCTGCACCTTCAAACACCCTATTGTCTATAGATATTCTTACTAACCTATAACTTGAAGCTCCTGGTTCACATTGGTCGTGGCTTCTTCCAGCAAGGATACCAGCTTGGCTGAAATTTGACAGACAGACTCAATGTTGCTGAAGAGAGCATCCACATCAAAGCGGTCTGACTGTGTGAACAGAAGCAATAAATAGGTTAATCAACCTCACCATATTAAAGGTTTCTCATAGTACAACAGGCATGAAGCATTTATTGCTTCTGTGTGAACAGAAGCAATAAATAGGTTAATCAACCTCACCATATTAAAGGTTTCTCATAGTACAACAGGCATGAAGATGTCTGACAGTTGCAAAATATGGGTGGCTTCGGCCAGATATAATGACAATTTCATGACTATGGTGGGCAGCAGACACTCCTGGCTGACAGATCTTAAGGGAAATAGAAAACATTCCTGTCTGAGGGATTGCTATTGTTTCCAAATAAGCTAGTACTACAAGTGTCTGGTGCAGACTCTACCACCCACTCCATAGAATCAACCTGCCAAATCAGCTAAGCTGAGTGTACTTGTTTATAGAACTGCTGGCTGTGAGACAACCCACAGACAGGAGAACTCATATTTGCATTTTCGACTCCTACTAATATCAATTATCAATCTCTCTGCCATATGTTAGGGCTACATGTGTAATGAGTAGTACTTCTCTGCTCTTTATAGGAAAGAGAATAAACATCAATGACAAAAACATCTGATGGCTGGAAGAAGTAGTTATTGTCCCCTAGAAGCAGTAGTTATTGTCCCCTAGATAAGACCTATATGTTTTACTTTTTACTAAATCATGAACTATGGCTAATTTTCAAAAATACGAGGGGGACTTCAAAAAGTTTCCACTCTTTTTTTTAAACTCTTTTTATTAAGATTTTCAAAAACAAATTATATCACTTTTCAAAATAGTAAACCTTCCTTTGTGATGCATTTATTCCCAGCGTTGTACCAAATTTTTAATGCCCTCAGCAAAACATGTTTTTGGTTGAGCATGTAGCCACTAATGCAGCGCTGCTTTCACATCATCGTCATCACATGAAAATCTTCTCCCCTTTAAAGCTTCTTTGAGCAGTCTAAAAAAGTAGCGATCAGATGGCGCTAAATATAGACTGTAAGCTGGGTGTTCCATAGCCTCCCACTCATAAACAACTCTATAAGAGAAAACTTTATCCCCATACTGAGCACACATGCAGAGATTAATTTGTTCTTCCGCCACAACTTCTGCCCACAAAAAGTGTATGACCGAATGCTGTTCCTCTTTGGTTCAATTTATAAGTTCTGCAGCCATATTCACCAAATCGTGACAACTCTTCTACTAAACAGCAAGGTCAGCTGGTGATGTGTCGAATACTGTCCCCCGTCCGATAGTGTCCGCCCTGTACTGTGCTTGCGCAGTACGGAGGACAAGGAGACGCCAAAGGTCTCCGAAGATAAACGGCGCCTGCGCTGTGAGTCCAGGTTCAAGCCCCACCATCCAAGTGGACATAAAGTTAGCATAAAAATTAGCCGAGCGAAGCGAGGCCATGCCCGAAGCGTAGCGAGCGAATCAAGCCCACGAGGGGCCCTGTTACTATGTGCTACCGTATGTCCACTTGCATGGTGGGGCTTGCACCTGGACTCAGCGCGCAGGCGCCGTTCTTATTTGGAGACTTTCGGAGTCTCCTCGCCTGCGCAGTACGGGGCAGACACTATCCGATGGCCGGACATTTTTTGACAGAACACTGGCTTGCTAGACAGGTTAGTCACATGACACAACCAATAACTACTCCTCCCTCCTTCATCGTTTCCAACGAAGATATAAAAGTGCGGAAACTTTTTGAACACTGCTCGTATATATGTAAATAGGCCTTGTATGTGGTCACAAGCTAGCCAAAGGGTGTCCTTAAAAATACTTTATTTTTAAAAACACCTACAGAATGCTCGTGACCAGGGGCAGAAGGGGTCGCTATTTTACTACAAAGTATATAATAATGATATGAACTGTCTAGTCACTGCAAATGCCCTACCGTTCCCCTTCAAAGATAAAACTGAACGTTAAACAAGCTCAAAGGTGAGAATTTATTTGCTTTAAGAGATCCATTTAACAGCTACCATAACTATATTAAGTTGATAACTAAACATTCTGCAGGTTTCTCTGATTCATATAAACGCACGCACAAACAAATACAATTTATGAGTGCATATTTAGGTGTGTATATGATCAGGGACACATGTACACTGACACACACACACACGCTGTCACTGTTCAAGTTACTACGCTGTGGATCACATTACAGTCAAATGAAACCATAGAAGTTGCCTTTTGTACTAATTTCCATGTTACACGGATCAGCAAATAGATGATGTCACCAGCAATAATATGGAAGTCATCCAAGTTGAACTTTCCCTCATTGTAATGTGGATTAAGGAACAAACCATAAAAGTAGTCCTCACATTCGTCACATTTAGCAAAGAATAACACTACCCCTGTGCTGAAGGATTGCATGTTGTGATGGAATATTTGGGTCCTAGATGCCTGTTATCACTATTAAGCAATTACGACTTAATAGAAGAAAAATCTCTTGTCCCATGTCTCTTTTACTTGGTTCATTGTAATCCACATAGCTTAAATTCTCAGATAACGCAAATCGATACTGCTTCACCTGCTTAATGCGGCCCGAAGGCTAATCCCAATATATTGGAAGAAGCCTCAGGTACCCACACACACCAAATGGATAACATTAGTCAATAATATCATGGCTGCAGAGGAGTGGGTGGCGAAATGTAAAGACAGATATGAGAAGTTTTACTCATTATGGGCTACTTGGATACACTACGTCAGCCTGGCAGGGGTGTCCGCCCCGGGACCCTCACAGGCGGTGTCCCCCACTGACTGATGGAGCTGGGCTGGCGCGGCACTACATAGAGAGCGAAGGTATGGATGAGCTTTGACAAACCTAACACAGTTTAAGTTGGATTACCATGCTAACAGGTGTAACACCCCTTTTTACTTTTAGTTTATTTCATTTTTATTCTTATCCTGATTTTCGTATATATTTATGTTTTTTGTTTCACTTGGCCCTGGTACCTTGGATCGCTATCTGATCCTTGTTTTTGATTGAGGGCTTTAACCCTCTTCAGGGATATCCCAGAGGGGAATGGTAAGGTAGACCCATAGTTGTTTGAATTCATATGAAGTGATGGTAATATGATGATAAGCGTCCCTCCGGATACGATCCCTCAAGAGCGTGTATCCCTGAGTAACTCTCTTGACAAAAATGTATACCCAGAGAAGGGTTTTCTGTGTAGTATCCTTTCTACCTTTATGTGTTGTTTTACGTCCATTTGTATGTTTTTATTTGAAAATATTCTAAAAATAAAGATTACATAAATTCTTAGATGATGTCAATTATTAGAATCTAAACTCCTGACCAATATCAATGGGTATTATCATTCTTAAATGGTATAGGAGGTAAAGTGCAATGAGCTGTTACCCATAATAACCAATCATATTTCTCTTTATTGTTTATTGTCTAATGTAAGACTTCTGATCTCACTTTGTATGGTTCATGAACTTTGCTCTTCCACTTACAGAATACACCTGTTACAGTACACATTACCACAATATTCATAATGGAAAAGGAGGAACAAAGTGATTTTGTAAATTAATAACCATGCAATTCAGCATTTTCTAGAAAACAAATGAGCTAAATGTGCCTCACACAATATTGCGGGTCCAGAATAATGGTCGCAACATACTGTATAATGCACTTTGTAACATAACTATTTTTTAATGATTGCTAGGTCATCAGAAGCCTTACGAAGCACAGGAATAACATAAGGAGACTGATAATGCCCATGTACAGGGCAGGCTGTGAAAGATTCCGGGAGTATCAAGAATGCGCATTTTAGTGCAATTTACCTAATTCTAGGCAAAACTGTATATCACAAAGTATAATTTGGTACTAAAATGTGAAAATAATTCTGTGCCTTAAAGCGTTTGTTACCCCAACACTTCATAATCCTGAAAAGTGCCTGCTGTACCATGTACTTGTATGAGAAGGTATCATGCTGTCTTTGTATTGTTCCCATTATGTGAAATCCCTGGTGTTCCTGACAGTCCTTCTGCTTTCCTATTAAAAACTGACCACACTAAGCAGGAGGGCACACAATGATCAGTTCTCTAGCTGTGCTGGCAACTCAGTGCGCTCTCCTCCAATGATCAGACTTATCCTGACACACCTCGTTGCACAACCATTCACTGGGAAGCTCAGTGTGTTGCTGCTTCTCCTCCCACCAGCTCTTATGCAGCCGAGAACAGAGAGAATGCAATTACTTATAAAAAGGGAAAAAATGTATTTATAATGTTTTTTTTTATCTATACACAAATGTTTTGCCTTTCATTTCATATATTTTAAGCTGAATGGGTTGTTTTACAAGGTGATCGTTTACAACTACTTTAATGATTGATTGGCATATGACCTTATTGGTTAGTAGATAACATCTTATTAGATAAGATTCCATGATGAATACACAGACAATGAAAAACTCACATGATGTTCCCTAAGTGGATGAACAACTTCTTTGATACAAAGCTCCAGGTCATTCAAGTAGTCCTTTTCTGTCTGGATCAGTTCTGAGATAATCTTGGCTCTCTTTTCCATTTTCCTCCTCTGTAGCTCTTCTGTGTCTTGAATAGGAGACGTCGGAGCAGATGATGGAACATTGGGTGCCATCTTTTCTATGATAAGTGAAAAAGAAAACACAAGACTTATATCACATGTTTGTGCCGCAAAAGCCAGTAATTTAAATGGCATATTAATTATAACTGTCATAGTAAATTGTTTCCTTTTTTTAACAGTTATGTAGCACTTAAATTAATCACATGGTGTGAGGATTAGAAGCTGACATTTCTTTCCAACTTCTGAAAATATAGTAGTAAAAAAAGAGGAGTTCATTGTTAGAGTTTACAAACACTTTAAAGAAAGCCATGATTTGGGGTGAATTTTATGTATTTGTTTTTTGTTATTATTTGTGCATTTTTACCTTATATCTGTTAACTATCTATACACAACTTTTTTTTTCTTTTTTTTTTTACAAATAAACATTTAATATAAGACAAAGGATTGACAACGCACTATGGGCGATCTAAAGAGATATCACCAGTTTTATTTGGTTTGGATAGATTGCGGAAGTATTAAAGTATTGTATTGCTGTCTGTGACCCCATTTGGGTGACCACTGTCTTCGGCAATACCTTGAAAGTGCAAAGGTTTTTCAATATATATACGTGGTAGAAATGCTTGCAAAATATAGCCCTGGGACAATGGCAAGGCAAAGCAGAAAGATATTCAAATCAGATACTCACACATATCCAATATTATCTGTTCGTGGTAAAAAAGAACTAAAGTAGTGCTACAGTTTTTTAGGTTCTAGCTATGTCAAAAAGCCAATGTGTTTATATTAGACACAGTAGTTGCAGCATTCAAATAGTACAGGTTCAGGCAACAATTGCAACAACTTAGAGACTGGTGGGCCAAGTGGGAATTGACAGGGTGGCATTAGCAAGCACTTTTGTGCTTTAGATGCAGTTGTAAACAGATTTTCCAACATGTTTGCAAAATATGTGTGCTAACTCAGTGGTCATCAACCCTGTCCTCAGGGCCCACTAACAGGCCAGGTTGTATGTATTACCTTGGGGAGATGCAGACTAGAATATTGCAATCACTGAGCAGCAAATTATATCACCTGTGATGTATTTCAGTTCCATTGGTATGCATCCAAATACCCAGTCAGTGTATCTGCTGCCACGGCCTTGACGCTGAGCAACAGAGCAGGCTGTGCAGCAATCAGAGCTGTCCTTGGATGTACAGCAGCTGACAGCATCCACCACTGCTGCCGCCACCCGCTGTTCTCAGTGCTAGGGTTTGGTTGCTAGGAACGCCCATGTCCTAGCAACCAATTTGTGTGCTTGCCCCTCCGCCATGCACGGCATTCAGAGGAGGACATTTCTCTGCCAAACCTATCCAGTCCCAGTCCCCAACCTTCCAGCTTCCACCTGTCCTGTAGCAGACTGCTGCAATGAGAAAGAACTAATCCTGATGTAAGCTGGGGTTTTCACAATACTCCTTCCTCCCCCTCCACTACCCCAACTATTCTCCTAAACCTCTCCACTCTCCTTACCCCACTCTGCTCTTCTCTTCTAACTTTGGGGACCCCATTGAAAGGGAATGGGCTCTAGGAACCATGATGTAAGAGGGTTTTAGGGACCCTGACGTAAGGGGGCCCTGGGAACCCTGATGTAAGGGGGGGGGCTGACTTTGGGGATCCTAATGAAAGTGTAACTCTGATTTAAGGGGAAACTCTAAGGAACCTAATTTAAGGGGGGGGGGGCTCTGGGAACCCTGATGTAAAGTTTCTTTAGGGGCCCTGATGTAAGGAGCCTTTGGGGACCCTGATGTAAGGGGGGTGACTTTGGGGATCCTAATGAAAGGGGGACTCTGATGTAAGGGGGGACTCTGGGGTCCCTGATTTAAGGTGGGGGGGACTCTGGGGTTTCTGATGAAAGGAGGAACTCTGGGGACCTGATTTAAGGAGGGGGCTCTGGGGTACCCTGATGTAAGGGGGGCTATGTGGACCCTGATGTAAGGGGGGACGTTGGGATTCTAATGTAAGGGGAGACTTTGGGGAGCCTAATGAAAGCGGGATCTCTGATGTAAGGGCGAACTCTGGGGACCTTGATGTAAGGGGGGTGACTCTGGGGACAATGAGGAAAGAAGAGGGCCTCTGGGGACCCTGACATAAGGGGGGGGACTTTGGGGACCCTAATGAAAGGGGTAAACTTTGATGTAAGGGGGTCAGGCCCAGGGGGCCCAGGCCTAAAGCTGTGTAAGGTGCCCAAAAATTTCCGATGACTGCCCTGTACACCGTACACTGCGCCAACGTTCCACATAACACTGCAGGATTGGATTATGTTAGCTGGTGACAAAGCCATCTCCTGTAAAAATTCAGGCAATCTGTGAAGAACAGGTATCCAGCCAATGAGGTTCTGTGCAAGCCGTGCTGCACACAACATCTCTTATGCCCTGTACACACAGTCGGACATTCCGACAACAAAATCCATCAGATTTTTTCCTACGGATTTTGTGCCAAACTTGTCTTGCATACACACAGTCGGACAAAGTTGTCGGAAAATCCGATCGTTCTGAACGAGGTGACGTACATGTACGACGGGAATATAAACGGCCCAGTAGCCAATAGCTGAGCATGCATGGCACTTTCTCCGTTGGAAATGTCTACACACGATCAGAATTTAAACGATCGGATTTTGTTGTCAGAAAATTTTATATCCTGGTCTCAAACTTTGTGTGTCGGAAATTCAGACGGAAAAATTCCGATGGAGCCCAACGAGATCGGATTTGCCGACAACAAGATCCGATCGCACATTTTACGTCTGAAATTCCGAGCGTGTGTACAGGGCATTACCCCCAGCTCCCCAGTGAGTCTCCACATGGCAAGGAGGGGAGAAAGCATCCCTGCACAGGTTGCATTTGCAGACTTTATTTTTTGTAGGGTGGGTGCAAGTAGCTGGTCCTGCCAAGGGCACAAAATAGTCTAGCACCGACACCGGCCCTGGCTGTATGCTGCCCAAATGCTTCTTGGGTGCCACATTGCCCTTGTTTTTTTACACTGTGTGGACCAATCTGCCCATGCACATAACCTTAATGTTATTGAACTGCAGCAGAAAAAAAATCAGGTCTCCTGCCCCGCTGGACAGGGCTGCGCTGTGTGGCAGAGCTGGCAGATCTCAGAACTGGATGGACAGAAATACAAATCCCTTGGCAGGTAAAACAGCTCCCTTGCATATACGTATTTAGCTGTTTGCCTGGAGTTCAGCTTTAAGGCCTGCCAGTTTGACATAAGCTTTGCTAAATAATATCCCCAGCTTTACATTAAAAATTAGGATATTCAGTGATGTATTAATTTCTGTTTGCTTATCTTCTTAAAGTAGGATACATTAGCAATTAAAATTCATCCATTTCCATACTTGTGACAGGCAGTTTCTGAATGAACAATGTTATATGCTTCAACATGAGGTTGAACTGGAAAGTACAGTTCTTTATGGAAGGTGATTACAGCGGAAATAGCATACCGTGTAATGCTGAAACATATGTCCTTGGGTGATATGAGATCATATTTTCCTTCTCATTATAGTATATCTGAAATGCTTGTGTTAGATTTGAGTCATCTGACTTTCTAATCATACAAATGATTCTAAGGTACTTTCTTAAATAAACTGTCATATGATGTCATTTTCCGCCATATAAAAGTGTCTGTTAATAAGAAAAATATTTGTGGTAGTTCACACAATCGTTGTCCTCACTACCGAACCTTGTCCTGGTTGTAGCCACAATGGTGAAAGGATAGTTATTTCCTTTACCCTGCATTTTTTTGAAATGTATAACTATCTTTAAAAGGAAAATATAGTTTATTTTCAGTAAAAGCTACTTTTAGTTAATAACCACTTGAAGACTAAGCTTTTTCTGGTTCTTTTCAGTTACAAGTTTAAATCAGTATTTTTTGCTAGAAAATTACTTAGAACCCCCAAACATTATACATTTTTTTTTAGCAGAGACCCTAAAAAATTCCGCTTGTGGAATGGCGACAAACTATGGTACTTGATAGGAGTATGGGAATAAAAGAGATATCAGAAAACACTTTGTGGCTAAGTAGTGGATATCTCAAATATATCATTGTAAGGGGGTGCCATCATCCTTAATGAATAGAGATTTAAAAAAAGGATAAATAGGGACTTTGGGATTTTAACCACTTCCCACCCGGCCAATGCACATATACGGCCGGGTGGGAGCCGTCTACTCCTGATAGGACGTTCAGGAACGTCCATCAGGAGGAGCGGGATCGCGCGCGCGCGTGCCCGCGCAGCGGCGCGATCTCGATGCGCCCGTGTCACCGGGACACGGCGCATCTCAGATCGGCAGGAGGGCTCTGTGATTGGCCCTCCTGATCACATGACGGCCGTGTCCAATCACGGCCGTCATGTGATGTAAACAAACAGCCGGTTGCTAGGCAATCGGCTCCTCCTCTCCTCACACAGAAGTCATCGCTGAGGAGAGGAGAGCAGATTGCTGCAGCCGGCTGATGATCAGTGAGTATGAGCTGTTTTTTACAGCTTTTTACTCACTGATCTTCAGCCTAGTGTAAACACACAACACACCACACAGTGTAAACACAGTCCCCACATATGTCCCCATAACACACATGTCCCCAAAACATACATGTCCCCAAAAAATAAAAACACATGTCCCTAATAATAAAAACATGTCCCCCACATATGTCCCACTAAAATCACTTGTCCCAATGATTATGTGCACACATATGTACGTGATCACCTGCACACATATGTACATGATCATTTGCGTACATATGTCCGTGATCACACAAACCAATTATTATACACTTAACGGAATTTTTTTTACCAAAAACATGTAGCAGAATAAATTTTGGCTTAAATTTATGACAAAATTTGATTTTATTGGATTTCTTTTAAAATAGAAAAAAGAAAATATTGTTTTTTTTCCAAATTTCCGCTTTTTTGCGCTTATATCGCAAAAAATAAAAAACGGAGTCGTGAATAAATACCACCAAAATAAAGCTTTATTTGTGCGAACAAAATGATAAAAATTTCATTTGGGTACAGTGTAGCATGACCGCGCAATTGTCACTGAAAGCGCTAGAGCGATGAAAGCTGAAAATTGGGCTGGGAAGGAAGTGGGCGAAAGTGCCCTGTATTGTAGTGGTTAAAGGCACCAAGTAAATTCAAAAGTATAAAGAGTAGTAGTTTTATATTTTTTGTATAAATTTATTCGAAATTAGAAAAAACATACATAATAGGATAGTTAAAAATTTTGACACAGGAAATGTATCCACGCATATAGGGATCTACCTCAGCATTCTATGGTACTTAACCACAAAAGGACCGGGCCTCTTTTTTAGAAGTGTTGTTTACAAGTTAAAAACATATTTTTTGCTAGAAAATTACTTAGAACCCCCAAACATTATACATTTTTTTTTGTAACACCCTAGAGAATAAAATGGCGGTCATTGCAATACTTTCTGTCACACCGTATTAGCACAGTTGTCTTACAAGCACGCTTTTTTTTTAAAAAATACACTTTTTTTTATAAATAAGATATAAATAATAATAAGATATAAATAATAATAATAAGACAACAGTAAAGCTAGCCAAATAGTTTTTTTTATATTATGAAAGATAATGTTACGCCAAGTAAATTGATACCCAACATGTCACGCTTCAAAATTGCGCCCGCTCATGGAATGGCGACAAACTTTTACCCTTAAAAATCTCCAAAGGCAACATTTTAAAAATTCTACAGGTTGCATGTTTAGGGAGGAGCTCTAGGGCTAGAATGATTGCGCTCGCTCTACCGATCGCGGTGATATCACACATGTGTGGTTTGAACACCGTTTTCATATGCGGGCGCTATTCACGTATGCGTTCGCTTCTGCACGCAAACTCGGCGGGACGGGGCGCGTTTAAAAAAAATATATATTATTTATTTTACCTTTTATTTTTACACAGTTTTTTTTTTTTTAAGAAAGATATTGTCACTTTTATTCCTATTATTATGTAAACATCCCTTGTAATAGAAAAAAGTATTCCATATTATTATGTAAACATCCCTTGTAATAGAAAAAAAGCATGACAGGACCTCTTAAATATGAGATCTGGGGTCAGATCTCATACTTACACTAAACTGCAATAGAAAAAAAAAAAGGCCCTTTAAGAGCTATGGGCGGAAGTGACACTTTGACGTTGCTTGCGCCCTACAGTGTCATGAGACGGGTGGAGGCCAACTTTCCCTCACTCGTCTCTATGCACAGCCACGGGAAGGATCCAATTGCCTCCGCCGCTGCCAACGGCTTCAGTAAGTGGCGGAGAGCACCAGGTCATGGTGGGAGGGGGGCTGCCCCTCTCCCGCTGGCGATAAAAGTGATCTTGCGGTGAATCTGCTGCAGAGACCACTTTTATCTTTTACCGGACCGCCGCAGCTAGCTGCTGCCATAACAATGATATTCGTCCACAGAGTGAGGACATATATCGGCGTGTGGCAGTCCGGAAGTGGTTAAAAATCTTCATAGGTGACGTTTCGAAATGCCTTTACAGCGTACTTATCCTTTATTGCCCCTTGGCCCTGAACTAACTCACTCTGCCTCTGCAGATATATACTTAAGCCCCATACACACTATCAGATTTTCTGCAGATTTTTGTCTTCAGATTTACCAAAACCATGTAGTGCATATAAATTGAAACTCCTAAGGTTTCACCTCATATTATATGGTTTTGGTAAATCTGAAGACAAAAATCAGCAGAAAATCTGATAGTGTGTGTGTGGGGCTTTACTAATGTCCAACCTCTGTGGCCCCCATTGGTTATACACAGCCTGCACCACAAGTCCCCTGCTCTGATCGTGGCACAGGCAAAGTGCGTCCAGCCATGATCACCGCATATGAGAACAGTCACAAATAGCGGCTCCCTGCGGCAGTCTGTCATTGCAGCTATTCTTACACAACTGTCAAGCCCAGACATAGGAATCAGTTGATTCTTTCTGCTGGTATTCATAGCGTGGCTAAGTGCCCATGCGAATGGAGCCTAGGAGGTTGATTTACTAAAGGCAAATAGACTGTGGACTTTGCAAAGTGCAGTTGCACTCTGCAAGAGTAGTTGCTCCAGGGCTTAGTAAATGAGCAGAAGCGTTGCTGACTTCCAACATCCAATCATGTGCAAGGGAAAATGCAGTTTTTTGTTATTTTCCTGCAATTGGGTATTCTTTGCAAAGTGAAGCTTTACCTAACTTACTAATCTTTGGAGCAACTGCATTTCCAAAGTGCAGTCTATTTTTTTTTTAAATAACAAACGTGTTATACTTACCTCCACTGTGCAGATCGTTTTGCACAGAGTGGCCCCGAACCTGTTCTTCCGGGGTCCCTCGGCGGCTGTCTCGGCTTCCTCCCGCAGGTGAGAAGCACCTGCGGGCGCGCTCTCAAGATACAGCCGGCGGCTATAGCCGCTCGCTGTATCACATGGCCCGGCCCCCCGCGCTCCACGTCAGTGGATGTGATTGACAGCAGCGAGAGCCAATGGCTGCGCTGCTTTCCATCCATCCACTCCAGCCAATCAGCGGCCAGGCTGAGTGGTGAAGAGGACGTCAGGGGCGAGCACAGGATTTTCGAGGGGTCAGGTAAGTAAAACAGAGGGACTGGGGGCGCAGGCAGTGTGAGATGTTTTTTCATCTTAATGCATAGAATGCATTAAGGTGAAAAAACATTTACCTTTACAACCCCTTTAAAATACTAGTAATCATTTCCTTTAGACTTGCGGTTGGGTGGAGGGGCGCTAAAAGCGGTTTTATACCACCCATCAACTGCTCCCTCTATTATTGCTGACGCAGCAGTCTGGGGTGTACACATGCAGGAATTATACCTGTAAAGCTCAGCGGGTGGTACTGTCCATTGTCCGACCCATTCAAGTGATTGGTGGTGCACTGCAACCGCCCTGCAACCACACACAGTGCATGTGCCTGCAGTAAGGCTGTCCAGTAATTAGGGGGATAAAACAGGCAGGGAAAAGGCAAAGCAATGGGGGTGATTTACTAAAACTAGAGAGTGCAAATCTGGTGCAGCTGTGCATGGTAGCCAATCAGCTTCATTCCTCAGCTTTTCAAATGAAGCTTTGACAATAAAACCTGGAAGCTGATTGGTTTCTATGAAGGGCTTCACCAAATTTTGCACTCTCCAGTTTTAGTAAATGAACCCCCAATGTCTATCTATTGCTGTCTGAAGTGTGATCTGAACGTGGATCACACTTCAGACAGAAAAGCAAGTCTAAACAAGGCCTTAAGCCCCGTACACACGAGAGGACTTATGTCCGACAGACTTCCGAAGGAGTTCTGCCGGAGTTTTGCCGGAGTTCCGACAGAGTTCTGACGGACTTTTCGACTGAGCGGACTTGGCCACACACAATCACACCAAACTCCGACGGATTCGAACGTGATGACGTACGACTGGACTCGAATAAGGAAGTTCATAGCCAGTAGCCAATAGCTGCCCTAGCGTCGGTTTTAGTCCGTCGGAATAGCATACACACGAGCGAATTTTTCGGAGGGACCGGGTCCGGCGGAGTTCCGTCGGAAAAATTTGAAGCATGTTCCATTTTCTAAAGTCCGTCAGACTTTTGCGAATCAAAAGTCCGTTGCAGCCCACACACGATCGAATAGTCTGACGGAATCATTCCGTCGGACTTTGGATGTTGAAAAGTCCGCTCGTGTGTACGCGGCATTAGTGCTCCATGTGTAATATGTCTCTCCATGTTACAAACAAGGCTGGAGGGTGATGAAGTGTTTCTCGTGTCAGATCTTCAGATTCTTAGCCTACATCACACTTTTAGATTTGCAATATAAACAGAGGTGTTATGTAATTTGCTTAATGCACCTGAGGCCTAGCCAAATGGATAGAGCCACAGACAGTGATAAATGCTTTGCACAAATGGCAGCAATACAATGAATGACTTTTAACATTGTCTGTATTATGTGTTCCATTTTCAGATTTTCGCGTCAATTGCACACATTTAACCAAGGCAATATTTTTGTCCTTCTATGGATATTTCAGATATAGCAGCATTAGCTGAATTGATTGTTTTGTTGTCTAAAAAAATAAATCTACCATCAGAATCATATATCATTCTTTGGTTATTTTATCCATATCTTTAGAATAGGAAGTGGTGGAGAACATGGCATATTCCATAGCTCCCAACTGTCCCTGATTTCTAGGGACTGTCCCTGATTTGGAGCAATGTCCCTCTGTCCCTCTTTCCCCGTCATTTGTCCCTCATTTTGGTCTGATCTATATAGATGTATATAAAATGCACTTTTTATCTTTCAAAAGTGTTTCCCAGTGCTAAACCTTTCATTCAAATTCTAAATTGCTGAATTTGTAAATTTTAAAAGCCAATATAAAGGAATAATAGTGGTAAAAAAAAGCCATTGTGGATTTAATTAACCTTTTTTTTTATGAATTCTCCTTTAAGGGGGTGTGGCAGGGGGCATGTCCTATGCCTACACACATTTTCTAGTAGGTGTCCCTCATTCCCATCTCAAAATGTTGGGAGGTATGATATTCTCCCATCTAGTTGCTGAAAGTATACACTATAAATGTAAACAACATATCTAAATAAAGTTGGGGGCCTATTAAAACTTCTCCAGTTCAGTGCATTGCATTAGCAAGTTGGAGTGCCATTTATTGTCAAAGACAACCCAATATCCCTCCAAATCACATAAGTTGTAATAAAATGATGCATGTTCCATTTTTGATTCATTCTGGTGTGTTAGCAGCCTCTAGACAGCCCTAAAACAACGCCCTGCAGATCAGCTGCTTGACTGACTGCCCCACTCTGTTCTGCATGGCTTGGGAGGGGAAGGCCACAGAAAGCTGAAGCTACATCACCAGGACATATGATGGGTTGCAGAGTAGTGAAGTCTCAGACCTGGGCCATGCTGACATAGGAGGCTAGGAGATTTAAGCCATGAGTAGATATTGCTTACTTATTAAAAGAACGGATGTGTGCACACTGGGGTGGCAAAGCTGCAGAGGTTCTATGAACCTGCAGATCATTGCCATCAAAACAAAGGAAGTCCCCATGACTGGCAGGTTCAATGGGTAATTTCTCAAAATTTCTTGAAACCCACTGGTCCAAAAATGCTGCACCAAAAGAAGCACCCGCACGCTTTCAAAAATTGCATTGTACTATGTTGTATTGATGTGAACGGGCACCTTAGAGAGTAATGTGATTTCTATTGTCCTCCATTGCAGCACGATGGCAGACGAAGGAGAAAACGCATTAATGTCAATGATGATGAAAGATGATTTTTGACCCCTATTGGCTACTGCACTTTACATATTTCCATTACCCTTCTCACTGCTTGCTATATAATGGGAGGATTGGTAGGTATTTGTGACACCCAAAGCACAAGTAAAATAAACACGAGCACTGATCAAAGCCTTTGCTTGTTTTACACTTTAATGGTGTTTTAAATCGAACATGGATGACCAATAGAGTTGCCACCTCAGCCCTTTAAACCCAAACACATATTGATTACACAGGTTCCTGGGCTGATTAAGGTGGTAATTAAACTCACTTGGTGCCTTATCTGCACTAAATTCATCTCAGAACCTGTGTAATTCATATGTGTTTGGGTTTAAAGGGATGAGGTGGCAACCCTAATGTCCAAGTCTGTCCATGTATGGCACTGTGGGGTTGATATACTAAAATTGGAGAGAGCAAAATCTGGTGCAGCTCTTCATAGAAACCAATCAGTTTCCATTTTTTTGTCAAAGCCTAATTGAACAAGCTGAAGTTAGAAGCTGATTGGCTACCATGCAGAGCTGCACCAGATTTTGAACTCTCCAGTTTTAGTAAATCAACCCCTGTAGTCCTTTTCATCTGTATTACCAGGCTAGATGAGCCCTCTTTCCCCCATAATAGATCAATGCTGGTGTGTGTCTTTACTTGTGTCTATGACCTCATGCCCAATAGATGGGTAACTTAGGCCATTAGAAAATGAATGCTCCAGGGCTGGGAGGGAGGGGTATTATTTACAGGCATACCCCACTTTTAAGTACACAATGGGGTTTATTTACTAAAGCTGGAAAGTGCAAAACCAGGCTCGCTTCTGCATAGAAACCAATGAGCTTCTAACCCCAGATTGTTCAATAAAGCTTTGGTAATAAAACCTGGAAGCTCATTGGTTTCTATGCAGAAGTGAGCCTGATTTTGCACTTTTCAGCTTTAGTAAATAAACCCCATTGCGCACTTAAAAGTGGGGTATGTCTGTAATAACTAATATGACCAGTTTACATTATAATATCCCTTTTTATATGTACGTGAAAGCATGACTCATATCAATTATCTGCATGTTTCAACAAATAGTAAATTCATTTCTTTTTGGTTTTGGTAAACAGGAAAAGAAATGCCTAATTAAACATTTTGGTACAGCGCTCACCATGGAATACCATGCTAGTTATTTTTACATTGATCCCCTTTTCAACATTCACTGACAATTAATGCAGCCACGTAGGTCTGCACAGCATGAACTATTATCTATTAGCCAGAGATAAGTGGATGATAGCAATACCCAAAAGGAATAACAGCTGATTTTTCTAAGAATCAGACAGTAGCTAAAATCAATAGAAGATGCAAGGTTTTCATCTTAAAATATTTACACCAAAAACATCACATCACTGCAACTTCCTTTACACACGCTGTTAAAATCCCTTAGAGCTGGTTCACACCACAATTTCTGTATCCGGATGTTTTTTTTCGTGTGTGCTTGCATGCATTTTTGATGGATTTTCAGTGCGTTTTTTTTTATTTTGACCTTTGAATAATCTTTATCTTAATTTAGGACAATGTTCATTCAGGTGCTTTTAAATGCATTCTGGTGCGTTTTCATGCATTTTACAACATTCCAGATGCATTCCATCACAAAAAAAAAATGCAGCAGCTTCTACTTTTGTTGACTTCACTGAAACTGACCATGCTGGTGTGAACTAGGGCCATTGAAATACACGGAAGCCACTACGCATGCATTTTCGATTAGTTTTAAAAACCCACTGGAAAGCATCTGGGGTGAACCATCCCCTAATAAATACAGATGTAAATACAGTTGGAACAGATGATAATAAACTTTCACAATTTGACTTGTGGCGCCTGTGTATATAAGGGCCATCAAGGATTTTAACTTGTTCAGATCCGCGCTATAGCAGAATGAGGGCTACAGTGCGGACCTGCTTTGCCGGGGGGACATCTATTGACGTTGTCCCGTGCCAGAGCTACCTGCGCATCTCCTGCAGGGCACACACTGCGTGCTCTGTGATCAGCGAATCTATGAGACTCGCTGGATCACAGATCGGAGTAAGGGGTCGATCTTGACCCCTTACCACGTGATCAGCTGTCAGCCAATGACAGCTGATCATGTGATGTAAACAGAGCCAGTAATCGGTTATTTTTCTCCTCACGCAGACAGCGTGAGGAGAAAAAAAAAGCTGATCACCGGGGGCTGTGAGAGGGACATCAGTTCTAATCATGGAGAGCTGCCGCCAGTTCCTCAATGCCCACCTGTGCTACCTGCCAGTGCCACCTAGCAGTAGATAACAGTGCCGCCTACCAGTGCCACCCATCAGTGACCACAGTGCCAACCATCAGTGCCCACAGTGCCACCTATCAGTGCCCACAGTCAGTGCCTCATCAACAGTGCTGCACATCAGTGCCACCTATCAGTGCCCATCAGTGTCACCTACCAGTGCCCATCAGTGCCACCCATCAGTGCCACCTATCAGTGCCCTTCAGTGCCATCTATCAGTGGTACCTATCAATACCCATCCGTGCCACCCATCAGTGCCACCCATCAGGGCCCATCAGTGCCATCTTATCTGTGGCCATCAGTGCCGCCTTCTCTGTGCCCATCAGAATACCTCCCAACATTTTGAGATGGGAATGAGGGACACCTACTAACAAACGCATGTAGGCATAGGACATGCCCCGCCACACCCCTTTAAAGGAGAATTGACCAAAAAAAAGGTTAATTAAATCCACAAGTGCTTTTTTTTACTATTACTTTATATTGGCTTTTAAATATACAAATGCAGCAATTTAGAATTTGGATGAAAGTTTTAGCACTGGGGAACACTTTTTGAAAGATAAAAAGTGCATTTTACATACAACTATATAGATCAGACCAAAATTAGGGACAAATGAGGAGGAAAGAGGGACAGGGGGACATTGCTCCAAATCAGGGACAGTCCCTCGAAATCAGGGACAGTTGGGAGCTATGCCAAGCCCATCAGTACTGCCTTATCTCTCCCCATCAGCCACCTTATGTGTGCCTATCAGTGCCGCCATAACTGTGCCTGTCAGTGCCCATCAGTGCAGCCTATCAGTGCCCACCAATGCAGCCTATCAGTACCCACCAGTGCCGCCTCATCAGCGCATATCAATGAAGCAGAAAAATTACCTGTTTGCAAAATTTTATAACAAACTATGAAACATTAATTTTTTTTTTTCAAAATTTTCAATTTTTTTTGTTTGTTTAGCAAAAAATAAAAATCCCAGCTGTGATTAAATACCACCAAAAGAAAGCTCTATTTGTGGGAAAAAATATGATAAAAATGTCATTTGGGTACAGTGTTGTATGACCGCGCAATTGTCATTCAAAGTGCTTCAGCGCTGAAAGCTGAAAATTGGTCTGGGCAGGAGGGGGGTTTAAGTGCCCAGTAAGCAAGTGGTTAACTATATTCTTGAAAACTGCAAAGCCTTTTATAATTTAATTGTTTGGAAATCCTGAAAAATGTCTGTATTATATACTGATAATGGTCATATAATGCATACACAAGTATGGGTAAGATACAATGTTTACATCCAAATTTCTTAACCACATGACCAGAGCATTTTTTGCTATAGAGCTTTCTTTTGGTGGTAATTAATCAACACAGGATTTTTTTTTTGTGGTATAAAATTTTGTAAATAAATAATCTCTCTTCATAAATTTAGGCCAAAGTGTAGTCTGCTACATTTCTTTGGTAAAAATAACCTCAGTGAATGTATATGATTTAGTCGGTGTGAAAGCTTTAGAGTCTACAATCTATGGTATATTTTTTTTTTTGATCAATTCTGATCAAATGATGGCCTATCTCCTTTCTTGGGGCCCAAAAATTCCAGGACAGTAAAAATATCCCCCAAATGATCCTTTTTTTGGAAAGTAGGCAGTCCAAGGTATTTAGTAAGAGGCATGACATATTTTTTGAAGTTGTAATTTTTTGTCCAATTGTTTGGGAAAAATTTTCTACACTTTTTTTTACATAGTCACTAGTGCAGTACAACGTGAATTTATTAACATTTTTTTTTTGTACTTTGTATTGTTTACTATTATGATGCTGTGATTGGCCACCGCTACCACATGATACAGGGTGCTGTAGTTGACCCAGGTACCATGTGATCCCAGGGGGCGAGCAGTGCGCATAAGCAGGGCAACACCTGCTCAAGCCACCGACCAGCAGTAAAATTACTGTTGGTCGGTCGGCAAGTGGATAAAGTATATGTAAACCCAATCACTAAAATCTCCTAAAACCTCAAATTTGTTAATGTAATTTAAAAAAAAGGTTCATTCTTTTTTACATTTTTTTTCTTTCCTTAAAATAATACATGATGTTCCTGCCAAGAAGGACCCTAACAAAAAAAACACCTTCCATTACAGAGAGAAAACTGCTCGTCCCAGTCTTCCATCTATGCTCTTGCCTTGTGATTTTGTCAGATGGACTTCTGATGGAGACTATAAGTGGCCATTTCAACATAAAGGCATGGTCCTCTGTTATCCCCATAAGAAAACGAACTCTGAGAAATGCCATTTAGAGAGTGCTAACGTTAGATATGGTTGCCTTGTACCATACTTGAACATGATTGCCCCTCTCCCCACTATCCCACTGGCTTGCCCTCACATTGTGCCAGGCCCACGCATGTGTACATCATCACCTCTGCCTCACATAGATTTGCACTGTGCCCAAATCCAACTAAACTTTATCTGAACCCACCTCAGGGCAGGGCACAGTACACTGAACCGCACCTGAACACAGTATGGAGCAATTTTACTAGACAAACAAGCTTTAATTCGGGGATCAAATGTCACCGGGCATGGCATAGATCCCCTATTGCCCTAAGTCATCATTACACTACATGCATATAGATAGAAAGTGGCCACAAAGAGACTGCAGTAGATCAGCAGCGTTGAGATACAACAAAGGATGAAAGAAGGGTAAAAGAAGTACTTTTAAGTACGTAAGCATTTTTTTTAAACATGGTAATTGTTTAAGGTATATGGTGCTTTAGCAAACTAAAAGTTATTCAGGTGTGTATATATACTTTAATGTAGTTATACAGTTTTAACTGTGCTAATGTCATCATATATCAATGCAGTGCTACTTGGGATATATTAATAGACAGATTACGCATACTAAGTGACTGAGTCACTAGAGAAAAGCTATGTAAGGACTCATATACATGAGCATCAGGTACAAAGAGTGGCTCAGATGTTCATGCATTCAAATCTTGCTGATCCCTTTTTCAAGCAAGTGAGACATAGGAAATAAATTACAATGCCAAAACCTGGCAGAGTCTGTAGGCACAATTTATTTTTATTTTTGCTTTACCATAACAAAAACTTCACCATTGAGGCCACTTAGTTCATAACACTTCTTTCAGACCCTATCCTTTGGAACAAGACCTATACACCCAAACAGAAGGTCGGCCTTAGCCTACACATGCTATGGAAACTAAATATAACATGGAGTTTAAAGCAACAACAAGAACAAAGTAGATAGCACCAATGGATTGCATTGCTTTGGTACTGGGTTCAATCCCAATCCAACATCATACATTTGCTCCTTGCTCATTGAACTCCATATGATCCAGTCGGTTTCTTCTGGAGGCTCCACAACTCAAATACATGGCTACCCATATCTAGTCCCATCCATGCAAGCAATGGGACAGATAATAGTGTTGGGTGGCATGGCATCATCTGCATGGAGTTCAGTTGTAACCACTTTATGACCATACGTATTCCACAGGGAGTCAACAAGGTGCTTTGGGGGGCTACCCCAAAGCACCCTCCCCATGTTGAGGGCATGTAGCCTGGTACGGTTCAGGGGGGGTGCTCTCTCGTTCCCCCCTAGTTTCCTGCAGTCTGCCAGGTTGCGTGCTCAGATATCGGTCTGGTATGGAATTTTGGGGGGACACAACGCAGTTTTTTTACATTTTGGCAGGGGGTTCTCCTTAAAATCCATACCAGACCTGAAGGGTCTGGTATGGATTATGAGGGGGTCCCCTACGGCATTTCTTTACAAAAAATTGGCGCAGAGTTCTCCTTAATATTCATACCAGACCTGAAGGGCCTGAAATGGAATTCAGGGGGACCCCCATGCAATTTTTTTTAAAACTTTGGTTCGGGGTTCCCCTTAATAGTCATACTAGACCCAAAGAGCCTGGTAATGGACTGGGGGGATCCCATGCCATTTTTTTCAATGACTTTTATCTGTTTTGCCGAGACCCGACAATTCACTATAGCCGTTATTACTTTTAACTGACTTCTTTCCTTTAGAAACGTCATTTTGTGCATGGACTGTTCTAAATACGGGAAAAATGCGCCACTTTAAAGGCATACTATAGACACCCCCCCCCCCCCCCCAGTACAACATTTACAGGAATATTTCACTTTTATTGTTTCACTTTAAGCATTATTAAAATCACTGCTCCAAAAAAGCTGTTTTTTGCATATTATCCCTTAAAATTAGCACCTTTGATTTTTCACGTTCGTGTCCCATAGACTTTAACGGTGTTCGTGTGTTTGAACAAATTTTTTGCCTGTTCGCATGTTCTGCTGAGAACCGAATCGGTGGGAGTTTGGCCCATCCCCAATGAGCAGTAGTGTTTTTAAGGAGTACTGAGCATACTTCATTATACAGCAAGTTCTGCACTCCGCTGCTCCTCCATCCGGAGTGGAGACACCCTAAGGCCTGATTCACACCTATGCATTTTTAGTGTTTTTTTGCATTTTGCAGATTTGCACTGCAGAACGTGTTCCATAGGAAACCATGTTAAATGGACTGTAGTACAAATCTGCAAAATGCAAAAAGCACAAAAAATGCATAGGTGTGAATCAGGCCTAAGACAGGAAGTGTGCTATAAGCGAGATAGCCATGCGAAAATAAAGAATAAAGGTCTAAAAAAAAAAAATGCAGCTCCACATTTGAGGATTTGTAAGCTGCAATATAATACATTTTTACGTTTAATACCGCTTTGACTGCAAGTTGCATGGAAAAATAAAACCCAGCCAATAAAAGGGTATACTCTTCTAACTACACCTTGTATTGCACAAAAAGCATTGTTTAGGCCGGAAAGAGAAACAAAGTGCACTGTTGGTGCTCAAAAATCATTTGAAGTGGAAAACATAAAACTTTTAGGAAGGGCCAAAAAAATCTTCTAGTTCTCATGTCCAACAGAACAAACTAAGCACTTTTCATTTTCCTATTTTCTAACCTATCATTTCAAAGAAAACACAAGTCTAGTCAGCTTGACATTTCAACAACAGCCTGTTCCTTCAGGTATAATGATCCAATATTAGAGGGAAATGTAATTGTGTTTGAGCTACGAAGACAAACACGGTGCTTGTGTGCATAGCTTTATCTTCTGTTTGATCAGGAAAAGTACACTTTAATGTAGTAACATGAGAATAAATCCAGAAAAGGAACAGATTACCAAGTGGATCACAGATAAACCTATTCTACCATGTTTGGAGGGGTGCCCGCATTTTGGAGTGGAGTGTAGTAGAGCAGAACAGTCTTGTATGTACAGTATTTACTATGTCTCCCTTTTTACATAGTGGATTCATAAAAATCTATCTATATAAGCAGACAGAACATTCCCACCAACTCTGTTTATTTTGTGACAGGAACTCCTACATAGCATAATGCAAATATACTCCTTTGGCACACACACAGCCGCCATGACAGCAACATCATTGGAAGAGAATACTAGCAAAGAACATGCAGTGCTCAACCGTGAAATCTGAGGTTGGTCAAACCACGCTTGCACAATTCTTGTAAAAAGCATACCCTTCAGGTCAGTTTTGAAAGAAAAGTGTATTGGTTTACTTCTGCCCATGATAAATATTACAGGACACCAATTTTAAAGTGGTTGTAAACCCTTACAACCACTGCCTGTAGCACAGAGTCGCGAAGCACTCTCTGCCTGACAGGCGCTTCCTAGTCCAGGCTCGGTGTGACATCATTCAGAGGCCAGGGGGTGGGACTGGAGTGGAGAGGAGAGTGCTATCGGTGCTGCGACCTGACAGGAAAGAATGTGCAAGTATGTGGACAAAACAATCAATTTATGTGAGGCACTGGGCTGGCAGATGAGGACTTTCTATCTTGTGTCACAGTGTCTGTGTGAACTGACAGAAGTGGTTCATTCTTGGGGGGGGGGGGGGGGTTAGCTATTTGTAATATGCAGCATGAAGGGGTTAATGTACTACCATTGATCACTTATGCATTAGTATCCAATGTCAGTTAATTAACCCATTTGTGCTGCACTAGTGGCACCAGTGTCAGTGTTAATTAACCCCTTCATGCTGCATATTACAAATAGCTTAGTTAATTAATTAACCCCCAGCATACCCCCCATGTCAGTTCACATGGGGATTATAACAAAAACTACCATCAGTGCTGGGAGTTATTATTATTCTTAAACTGGCACCATTGCTGGGATTATTTTTGCAGAAGCTGGTACTATTGCTGTGCCAATGCTGTGGGTTGTTATTGTGTAAGCTGGCACTGATGTTGGCGGCTATTATTACCCAGTTCAGAACTGCCCTAAAGCAGATTTACTGCTGCGTGGCCTCCAGAGTCCTCGCACAGCCACCAGAGACCCAGCACAGCCAACAGAGACCCCGTAAAGCCACCAGAGACACCGCTTGGCCACTGGAGACCCCGCTCGCCAACCAGAGACCCTGCTTGGCCACCAGAGACCCCGCGTGGCCACCAGAGACACAACATGGCCACCAGAGACATCACACAGACTCCAGAGACTGGCACAGCCACCAGAGACACCGCACTGCCACCAGAGACACAGCAAAGCCTCCAGAGACACAGCAAAGCCACCAGAGACACTGGACAGCCTTCAGAGACACCACATGGCCACCAGAGACACCACATGGCCATCAGAGAGATTGCATGGCCACCAGAGACCCTACATGGTCTCCAGAGAGCCAGAAGTAGCTGGACAACGCACAAGTGATCTGTAACCAGGAAAGAGGCCCTTCACTGTCAGGACTGGTGTCCACAGCCGGGCCAACGCCTAGAAGGCACAGCTACTGTGGAGTCCCTCCCTAATTGCTACCAAAGTACTGCAGTTCCAGTGGGGTGGGCCCTTTATCCTTGGGCCTTGGGCTCCTCCAGATGTTCACCTGTGTTACCAAAGCTACACTGGAAATCACTGAGAGCCATGCTGTTTATGAGGATAATAACAAGTAGTTGTGTTCTGAACTGTTTTACTGAAGTAGTGATTCTCATCTTGGACTTTCTGTTGCTATGGAATCTTGGAGAGACATAGGTGTATATTTACTAAAGGCAAATCCACTCTGCACTACAAGTGCACTTGAAAGTGCAGTCGCTGTAGATCCGAGGGGGACATGCAAGGAAAATTAAAAAAAGCATTTCTACTTGTACATGATTGGATGATAAAATCAGCAGAGCTTGCCCTTATTTCAGATCTTCCCCTCAGATCGACAGTGGCTGCACTTCCAAGTGCACTTGTAGTGCAGAGTGGATTTGCCTTTAGTAAATCAACCCCTATGTTAGGCAGACATGTGTTACCCTGAGTCACAGATACATTGTTCTGAAGAATCCATGTTTGTGCAGCTTTCATTATTTGGCAGTGTATGCATGCTGTCCTGAACTTGTTTTGCATTATTGCTTCCCACTTTGGGATTTATTTAATAGAATGCATACTTTGCAAGTGCAGTTGCTCCAAGGCTTAATGGAGATGAGGTAAAGATTCTCTTTGTAAAGAATATCCAATCATGTGCAAGGAAAAAAAAAATAATTTGTTTCCACATGATTGGATGATTGAAGTCAGCAGAGCTTCTGCTCATTTACTGAGCTCTGAAGCAACTGCTCTTATAGAGTGCAACTGCACTTTGTAAAGGGCACAGTCGATTTGCCTTTAGTAAATCAACCCCAATGCACCTGTTTATTAAACTGCAAGTTAGCTAATGCCTTTCTAAACATTCGGCCAATTACCTATTCTGTTCTAGTAAGAGCACTGTAGAACTCTCCATTACATGTAAGGTCAGCCTAGCCAAGCTTACAAGTATCTTCTACAGAGAGGGGCAGGATAAGCAGGCTTATCAGAGGAATAATTGTG
Organism: Lithobates pipiens; assembly: GCF_037356315.1. Classification (NCBI taxonomy): domain Eukaryota; kingdom Metazoa; phylum Chordata; class Amphibia; order Anura; family Ranidae; genus Lithobates; species Lithobates pipiens. Next base: position 279,293,905 of record NW_027507718.1, on the reverse strand, counting down.
ATTGGACAGATTATGTTTTTTGCTTGGCTCAGTGGCCATTTGCAAGCAGGTTGCCATTTCAGGTAAATACCCTAAAGTTTGCCATGGACAGAAAGATAACTTCATAAGAACACCGTGCCAGGATATGTATGCATTTACTTGTGCCTGCAAAATTTTTAGCCCAAGGCAGATATGGGCATATCCAAGGTACTTTAAAGAGGACCACTGAAAAACTACCACCATTGAAAAACTTCCCTGTATGCTAACACTGTGTTATCTGTCTGATTACCTCTGAACTATTTGAAAGCACATCAAGCACTGTGTAAAATATGTGAGATACAGTATCTTTGTAATTATTGGCCTGTTTATGACCAACCTAAGAAAACCTACTCTATAGACCTGATTTACTAAGCTTTAACAGATATACAATATCATTTACAATTGTCTCTCATTGGTGGAAATATTTATGGCAAATCTATCACTATAGCCTATCTATCGACTTGAGTCTTACAAGTCTTATGGAAAAGTCATATGCTTGTAAACAATTCCACAGTAAACCTATGAGTACAAAGGACGAAGAGGAAGGTGCACTGGGGAAGATTTACTAAAATGGTAGCCAATCAGCTTCTAATTTCAGTTTATTCAGTTAAAGAGTGGTAATACAGCCTGGAAGCTGATTTGGTTTCTATGCAGAGCTGCACCAGATTTTGCATGCTCCAGTTTTAGTAAATAACCCCTAATGCCTACCTCCCAACATTTTGAAATGGTAATGATTGACACCTACTAGCAAACGTAGGTAGCCATAGGACGTTTCCTGCCACACCCCCTTAAAAGGGAAATTAACCCCCCCAAAAAAGGTTAAATCCACAAAGGCTTTCTTTTACCACTACTATTCCTTTATATTGGCTTTTAAAATTTACAAATGCAGCTATTTCGATTTTGGATGAAAAGTTTAGCACTGTGAAACACTTTTTGAAAGATAAAAAGTGCATTTTATATACAACTATATAGATCACACCAAAATGAGGGGGAAAGAGGGACGGAGGGACATGCTCCAAATCAGGGACAGTCCCCCCAAATCAGGGACAGTTGGGAGCTATGCCTAATGTGTCAGACTTTACTCTGGAGGTTTTCAAGAACCAGAGATGTCTTTGAACAATCACAGACCTCAACAGACAGCCTGCACACTCATTTAGGTAAAGGACTTTAGATTTTAGATTTTTTTTTTTAGTAAAACCAATTATTCTCTTGAGATCAAACTTTTCCAATATTTCTGCTGTACACATTTTCATGCATTCTTGTAAGACATGTGCAATCTATAAGGCAGTTGTCATGGTTGCTAATGTCTAACTACCATGTATTATCATCTTATGTTACCAGTAAAGTAAAAAAAAAAAAAAATCGAATTTTCTGCCTTGGGTGATGAGTGACTGATATGCATTCCTCTTCAGATTATGAGTTTTCTCTTGTCTGTGCCAAAATTCATAGACATCTTCCTGAGAACAACAGGTTGGGATATAAAGCTAGTGGTTGTGCTGCCAAAAAGGGAAAGAAAAATGTAGAAAACTGATTGCTCTCTATTATCCAAAGAAACAGAGGGTCGGTCCCCGTACTTTCTACAGCCACTTCTACTCCCAAAGGGAGGTCACACATGGTTTTACTGCAAAGGATACTGAAATTGGGAGTCACTTTTGTGAATTTTGGGCCATCTACAACTACCCAAAGATCTGGCATTTTTAAACCCCAGAATTGTTCCATTACAGATTTGTGAACCTTTCGCTCAGACAAATGTGACCATTTGCTATAGAAAGTCTGACGTTTACATAATACTCTTTTTTGGCTACCATTCTGTAAGTCAGTAACCTTTTTAGGACTGCCCGTCCGCATTGTACTGTGGACGGGCGGCTCCTACAGGCACATCGAAGTACCTGTACGTCTCTGGTAAAAGCAGTACATATTTATACATGAATAAAACCTGAAAAAAGTGCCTAAGGTGTCCCAAAAGCTTGCGTCCTTGATAATTTAACATAGTAAAAAATAGTATCACCTAAACTCCAAATTTTCTGCATTAATCAATGGCTAACATACACTATATTGTCAAAAATCTAAGTACCTGTATGTCTCTGGTAAAAGCAGTACATATTTATACATGAATAAAACCTGAAAAAAGTGGCTAACATACACTATATTGTCAAAAATATTGGGACATCTGCCTTTACATGCACATGAACTTTAATGGCATCCCAGTCTTAGTTCGTAGGGTTCAATATTGAGTTGGCCCACCCTTTGCAGCTAGAACAGCTTCTGGGAAGGCTGTACACAAGGTTTAGGAGTGTGTCTATGGGAATGTTTGACCATTCTTCCAGAAGTGCATTTTTGAAGTCAGGCACTGATGTTAGAGAAAAGGCCTGGCTCGCAGTCTCCACTCTAATTCATCCCAAAGGTGTTCTATTGGGTTGAGGTCAGGACTCACTTATACGTGTCTTTATGGACCTTGCTTTATGCACTGGTCCAAATCATTTGATGGAGGGGGAATTATGGTGTGGGGTTGTTTTTCAGGGGTTGGGCTTGGCCCCTTAGTTCCAGTAAACAGAACTATTAAGGTGATTTTATATCCTGTGCATATATTTTAATAGTAATCAATATGCTTTTATTTTAAAGGGTTCAGGGTTCAGAAAATATAAAATTGACTTGAGAGAGCAACAAAAAAGATTTTGAAACATGTAAATTTAGTAAAGTAAAATACATTTTGCCAACAAATAATGTTGTTAGGAAATGGTCTTATGATTTTAATGATGGATTAATCCATCTATAAACTACCATCATTATTTCCAAAGGTAAATCTGGAATCTAACCTTATTTCACCTTATAAAATAGAATTCTGTGATCCACAAAACTAAAATGTAAATACAGGCCAAAAACTTAACTTTTAAACAAAGTTAAGACATGTGTTTTCTATTAAATCAAATACAGTAGCTTCAGCCACTGTACTGGAAAACCTAAAGTATAACTAAAGGCAAAACTTTTTTTTTCGTTTTGGATAGAGTGGAGAGGGATTAGAATGCTTGTCAGTTTTTATTGCTGTCTGTGCCCCTGTTAAAGAGATTCACCCTTTCTATTTGTCCTGTTTACCATTATCATTGAAAGTGAACGTAAAAGGAAAACTCAAATTTTGGGTTGTCCCCAGAAAAGTAATAGAGGGGAAATCTTCCAACGGGGACACTAGTTATGGAGACCTGGGGGTCCCCAAAGAATTCCTTTCATTTGTAGGGATTTTCTCTCACTTCCTGTTTGGCTATGGGACAGGAAGTGTATGGAAATCTCCACAATGGGACACAATGAGATGGCGAAAAAAAAAGTTGACAGGAGTTATAGCCCTCCCTTGCTCTATCCAAAATGAAAAAAAAAAAGCCTATAGTACTACTTTAATGGAAAAAATGTTTTAATTGAAAACATATATTCTGATATAATATATATATATTTATTAAAAATATATATTATATATTACATGCCAAAGGTTTACATTTATTATGTTAACATCAAACAATAATCTGTCACAGGCAAACATAAATCAGTATGCTGACCACAATTGGTGATGAGTCAAGTTAATTTGGTAACCCTGGCAAAGATGGTAGACAATGCCTCTCTCTGACCAAAGATAAAGGTACAAACCTATTGGGGACCCCACTGATAATAAGAACCACACTGATAATGATTAGTGATGGACGAACTTCCGACGGGACGTTTCGCGAACGCGAAACGCGAACGGACACAAACGTTCGCGAAAACGACCGTTCGCCGCGGGCTCCATTGACTTCAATGGGAGGCGAATTTCGCAAACCTTTAGGTCGAATTTGCGGCCACGGGGTAATTATTAGGGGGTAGCACGTAGTCCCACCACCTGGACAATAGCATAATACATGTATGAGGTGAATTTGGGATCGATAACTACAAGCATTTTTTTTTTATTTGGGAAATTGTTCTGACAATTCAGGACTATGGAGCTAATGAAGGCAATGGAGGAGAGGGAAGGTCAGGGACCAGGGTAGGCAAACAAGAGGGTGCAGGAGATACAGAGCACTGACAGCAGCACCGTAATACAGAGCACTGACATCAGCACCGTGACATACAGCGCTGACAGCAGCTCCGTGACATACAGCGCTGACAGCAGCTCCGTGACATACAGCGCTGACAGCAGCTCCGTGACATACAGCGCTGACAGCAGCTCCGTGACATACAGCGCTGACAGCAGCTCCGTGACATACAGCGCTGACAGCAGCACCGTGACATACAGCGCTGACAGCAGCTCCGTGACATACAGCGCTGACAGCAGCTCCGTGACATACAGCGCTGACAGCAGCTCCGTGACATACAGCACTGACAGCAGCTCCGTGACATACAGCGCTGACAGCAGCTCCGTGACATACAGCGCTGACAGCAGCACCGTGACATACAGCGCTGACAGCAGCTCCGTGACATACAGCGCTGACAGCAGCTCCGTGACATACAGCGCTGACAGCAGCTCCGTGACATACAGCGCTGACAGCAGCTCCGTGACATACAGCGCTGACAGCAGCTCCGTGACATACAGCGCTGACAGCAGCTCCGTGACATACAGCGCTGACAGCAGCTCCGTGACATACAGCGCTGACAGCAGCTCCGTGACATACAGCGCTGACAGCAGCTCCGTGACATACAGCGCTGACAGCAGCTCCGTGACATACAGCGCTGACAGCAGCACCGTAAGCAGCCCCAGGAGGAAGTCAGCACAGCACAGGGATGGTGTGATCCCCTCATAATAAGAACCCCCAGGAGGAAGTCAGCACAGCACAGGGATGGTGGGAGCCCCTCATAATAAGAACACCCAGGAGGAAGTCAGCACAGCACAGGGATGGTGGGAACCCCTCATAATAAGCAGCCCCAGTAGAAATATGACACCGCTCAACCTCTTCAAAGAGGAGGGTAGGGGCATATAGTACGGTGTGCTTTTTTGGGTCAGGGAAGTGAGCCAAATGAATTAAGAAGGTCTGTGTGCTTGATTCCAAAAATTGTTTATAGACATATACATGGTCTACTGATCACATGTGTTGAATTCCTCCGAGATCCATGCCTCATTCATTTTTAGAAATGTGAGGTAGTTAACACTGTGGTGAGCTAGGCGAGTACGCTTATCGGTCACAATCCCCCCTGCTGCGCTGAACGTCCTTTCGGACAGGACACTGGATGAGGGGCAAGCCAACAGTTCGATTGCAAATTGGGCAAGCTCTGGCCAGAGGTCAAGCCTGCCCACCCAGTAGTCTAGGGGTTCATCACTCCTCAGAGCGTCCACATCGGCCGTTAACCCAATGTAGTCGGACACCTGACGGTCTAGGCGTTCCCTGATGCTGGATCCGGATGACACCTGTCGATGGGTCGGCTGAAAGAATGACCTCATATCCGAAGTCACCAACACATCTTCAAACCGGCCTCTTCTTGCAGGCGCTGTTGGATTGGTACCCGCAAATCCTTCTCTGGGAGTGGGAATTGCTCCTCTGCCAGCGCACGCAAAAGCAGAATGCAGCATTTCTCGAAGCAAGGCCTGGAAGTGCTGCATTCTGACAGCCCTCTGCGACGGCGGTAACATTTCCGCCATTTTGTGTTTGTACCGGGGGTCTAAGTACGTTGCCACCCAGTACTGGTCCTTGACCCTCATGCTTTTTATACGGGGGTCCCTATTAAAACACTGGAGCATGAAGGCCCCCATTTGCACTAAAGTGGAAGCGGTGTGGTGGCCTGGCTCCTGCTCATCATCCAGGATAATGTCGTCCTCTTCATTCTCCTCTCCCCATCCTCGCACAACAGGGATCCCAGAAAGGTTTAAAGCATGCTCTTCTTGCTCCTGCTCATCCGCCCCGGCACCATCCTCCTCTGACTCCTCATCAGACTCCTGTTGTTGACTTGTCTCAGATAGAGTAGCCCCCCCTGGGAATTCATCCAGCATTGCGACTTCCTCATCTTCCCGCTCCTGCTCCTCCACAGCCTGATCAATGACACGACGCAATGCACGCTCCAGAAAGAAGGCATAAGGTACCATGTCACTGATGGCGCCATGGCTGCGACTGACCAGTTTGGTGATCTCCTCAAATGGCCGCAGAAGTCTGCATGTGTCGCGCATGAGCAGCCACTGGCGCGGTGAAAAAAAACCCAGCTCCCCAGAACCGTTTCTTTCGCAGAGTTCATACAGGTAGACGTTAACTGCACGTTTCTGCTGGAGCAGCCTATCAAGCATATAGAAGGTTGAGTTCCATCGCGTCGGGCAATCGCAAATAAGACGTCTGACCGGCAGATGGTGTCGCCGCTGAATGTCAGCAAGGCGAGCCATGGCCGTGTAAGATCTTCTGAAATGGGCCGAGATTTTCCTTGCCTGCCGCAAGATGTCCTGGACCCCAGGGTATTTGACAAGGAATCGCTGCACGACCAAGTTTAAGACGTGTGCCATGCACGGCACGTGCGTGATTTTGCCCTGTTTCAATGCGCTAAGCAGATTGGCACCGTTGTCACACACCACTTTACCAACTGTCAAATTGAGCGGTGTTAGCCACTCATCTGCCTGTGAACGCAAAGCTGAAAGGAGTGCCGGGCCAGTGTGGCTCTTTGCTTCCAGGCACAACAGACGCAGCACGGCATGGCAACGTCTCACCTGGCATGTGGAATAGGTTCTGGGGAGCTTGGGCGGTGCAGTGGAAGAGACGCTAGCAGCGGAAAAGGAGGAGGCAGCTGAGGAGGAGAGGGAGGAGGATGGAGTAGGAGGAGGAGAAGAAGAGTCAGGCCTGCATGCAATCCGTGGCGGTAAAACCAAATCTACACGGGTGCCACGGGTTACATGCTTGACGGCCGTCAGAAGGTTCACCCAGTGGGCAGTAAAACTGATATACCTTCCCTGCCCGTGTTTGCTAGACCACGTGTCTGTGGTCAGATGTATCTTGGCACCGACACTGTGTGCCAGAGATACATTCACTTGCCGCTGAACATGGCCATATAGCTCTGGGATGCCCTTCTCTGAGAAATACTTCCTTCCTGGGACCTTCCATTGTGGTGTTCCAATGGCCACAAATTTGCGAAAGGCCTCCGAGTCCACCAGTTTATATGGCAGTAGTTGGCGGGCTATGAGTTCTGACAAGCCAGCCGCCAACCGTTGGGCAAGAGGGTTATCCGGCGTCATCATTTTTTTACGCTCAAACATTAGGCCCACGGAAGCCTGCCTTTTTGCAGAAAAATGTGAGCTTGGCGTGATGGAAGGTGGAGTGGAGGACAATTGTGAGGAGAGAGGAGAAGGAGAAGTAGAAGACGAGGCTGGACGGTGAGAGCCTGCAGTGTGGCTTTGTGTGTTCCGTTGCTCCCACTGGGCTCGGTGATGGCTGCTCATGTGCCTTCTTAAGGCGGTCGTCCCTAGGTGAGTATTGGGCTTACCGCGACTAACGCGTTGACTGCAAAGATTGCAGATGGCAACGCTATTGTCAGCAGCGGACACGTTAAAAAAAGCCCACACTGCGGAGCCATGTGCCGGTGTCCTGGGAGCGCCAGATGTGACCGTACATGGTCGATGACTCGCTCCTGATACATTTGCAGTCTGCTTTGTCCCTGCTGTGCAATGTAAGTCATTGCTGCTTCTCCTCCCTATCTGCTGGTCCATATCTCCCTCTGAACTCCCCTCCTCTTCCTCTCTTGTGGGCACCCACGTGACATCACTAGACACGTCATCATCAACGTCACCTTCCCCACCGCTATAAGTAGAGTAGGCAGCAACACCGGGGACCAACCTCCTCCTTGGGCTGATCTGGGTACTGGCGTCAGACTGCTGAGTAGCGCTTGTTGCTACCTCCTCTTCCTGATCCAATACCAAGAGTGGCTGCGCATCAGAAATGTCCTCTTGATATGGATCGGAAAATAATTCCAGTGACTCAAGCGGAAGGTATGTGGTGGTGGTGGTGGTGGTCGTGTTGTTGGTGGTAGTGTCTTTGGGGGTGCACATAGCAGAGAGTGAAGAAGAGGGTGCAGATCGAGAGGATGAGGAGGGTGCAGAAGAGTAAGGCTGAGCGAGCCACTCAACCAAGTCTGGTGCATCCTTTAAAGTAATTGAACGCACCTTCTGCAACTTCCCACTTTGGCTCAAGCCTGTTGCTCCTGCCCTACCCCTACCACCCCTGCGGAAGGGCCTGCCTCTTCCTCTGCATGTCATTTTTTAAATGACCCTGTGACAAAACTCTTAGTCCCTATACCGCTGAAGGACTGCTGCAGTATAGGTGAGCGGTCAGCAGTGGTGCACGTCAACCCTATCTATTGTGGACCTATAGCGGTCCTTACAGAACAGCAGACTGTACCGCACTCAAGCCTATGTACCGTAGCACCCTATACCAAGTTACCAGTCCTTATAAGAACTTTTGTGGACCAAGCAGGTTGTGTATTAGTGTTTAGCAGACTGTACGTCAGTCCCTATACCGCTGAAGGACTGCTGCAGTATAGGGCAGCGGTCAGCAGTGGTGCACGTCAACCCTATCTATTGTGGACCGATAGCGGTCCTTACAGAACAGCAGACTGTACCGCACTCAAGCCTATGTACCGTAGCACCCTATACCAAGTTACCAGTCCTTATAAGAACTTTTGTGGACCAAGCAGGTTGTGTATTAGTGTTTAGCAGACTGTACGTCAGTCCCTATACCGCTGAAGGACTGCTGCAGTATAGGGCAGCGGTCAGCAGTGGTGCACGTCAACCCTATCTATTGTGGACCGATAGCGGTCCTTACAGAACAGCAGACTGTACCGCACTCAAGCCTATGTACCGTAGCACCCTATACCAAGTTACCAGTCCTTATAAGAACTTTTGTGGAACAAGCAGGTTGTGTGTTAGTGATTAGCAGACTGTACGTCAGTCCCTATACCGCTGAAGGACTGCTGCAGTATAGGTGAGCGGTCAGCAGTGGTGCACGTCAACCCTATCTATTGTGGACCGATAGCGGTCCTTACAGAACAGCAGACTGTACCGCACTCAAGCCTATGTACCGTAGCACCCTATACCAAGTTACCAGTCCTTATAAGAACTTTTGTGGACCAAGCAGGTTGTGTATTAGTGTTTAGCAGACTGTACGTCAGTCCCTATACCGCTGAAGGACTGCTGCAGTATAGGGCAGCGGTCAGCAGTGGTGCACGTCAACCCTATCTATTGTGGACCGATAGCGGTCCTTACAGAACAGCAGACTGTACCGCACTCAAGCCTATGTACCGTAGCACCCTATACCAAGTTACCAGTCCTTATAAGAACTTTTGTGGAACAAGCAGGTTGTGTGTTAGTGATTAGCAGACTGTACGTCAGTCCCTATACCGCTGAAGGACTGCTGCAGTATAGGTGAGCGGTCAGCAGTGGTGCACGTCAACCCTATCTATTGTGGACCGATAGCGGTCCTTACAGAACAGCAGACTGTACCGCACTCAAGCCTATGTACCGTAGCACCCTATACCAAGTTACCAGTCCTTATAAGAACTTTTGTGGACCAAGCAGGTTGTGTATTAGTGTTTAGCAGACTGTACGTCAGTCCCTATACCGCTGAAGGACTGCTGCAGTATAGGGCAGCGGTCAGCAGTGGTGCACGTCAACCCTATCTATTGTGGACCGATAGCGGTCCTTACAGAACAGCAGACTGTACCGCACTCAAGCCTATGTACCGTAGCACCCTATACCAAGTTACCAGTCCTTATAAGAACTTTTGTGGACCAAGCAGGTTGTGTGTTAGTGTTTAGCAGACTGTACGTCAGTCCCTATACCGCTGAAGGACTGCTGCAGTATAGGGCAGCGGTCAGCAGTGGTGCACGTCAACCCTATCTATTGTGGACCGATAGCGGTCCTTACAGAACAGCAGACTGTACCGCACTCAAGCCTATGTACCGTAGCACCCTATACCAAGTTACCAGTCCTTATAAGAACTTTTGTGGAACAAGCAGGTTGTGTGTTAGTGATTAGCAGACTGTACGTCAGTCCCTATACCGCTGAAGGACTGCTGCAGTATAGGTGAGCGGTCAGCAGTGGTGCACGTCAACCCTATCTATTGTGGACCGATAGCGGTCCTTACAGAACAGCAGACTGTACCGCACTCAAGCCTATGTACCGTAGCACCCTATACCAAGTTACCAGTCCTTATAAGAACTTTTGTGGACCAAGCAGGTTGTGTATTAGTGTTTAGCAGACTGTACGTCAGTCCCTATACCGCTGAAGGACTGCTGCAGTATAGGGCAGCGGTCAGCAGTGGTGCACGTCAACCCTATCTATTGTGGACCGATAGCGGTCCTTACAGAACAGCAGACTGTACCGCACTCAAGCCTATGTACCGTAGCACCCTATACCAAGTTACCAGTCCTTATAAGAACTTTTGTGGACCAAGCAGGTTGTGTATTAGTGTTTAGCAGACTGTACGTCAGTCCCTATACCGCTGAAGGACTGCTGCAGTATAGGGCAGCGGTCAGCAGTGGTGCACGTCAACCCTATCTATTGTGGACCGATAGCGGTCCTTACAGAACAGCAGACTGTACCGCACTCAAGCCTATGTACCGTAGCACCCTATACCAAGTTACCAGTCCTTATAAGAACTTTTGTGGAACAAGCAGGTTGTGTGTTAGTGATTAGCAGACTGTACGTCAGTCCCTATACCGCTGAAGGACTGCTGCAGTATAGGGCAGCGGTCAGCAGTGGTGCACGTCAACCCTATCTATTGTGGACCGATAGCGGTCCTTACAGAACAGCAGACTGTACCGCACTCAAGCCTATGTACCGTAGCACCCTATACCAAGTTACCAGTCCTTATAAGAACTTTTGTGGAACAAGTGAGTTGTGAATGTTTAGCAGACTGCAGCAGAAGGGCAGCAGTCAAGTATAATATCCTTTCTATATTTGGAAGAAAGAATATTATACATGTACAAGCCTATTACTGTACCACTGATACCAGTCCTGAAAAGAACCTTTGTGGAACTAATAATAACAGCAAGTCTTTAAAATTACCCTCACTGCCTGACAACACTGCTTCCTTCCTGTCCCTATACAAATTGGCAAAAAAAGAGAACGATTAGTGGTTACTGGAACAGCTCTTTTGTGGACCTTGATAGTAACAGCTAATGATGATGATGATGATGATGATGATGAAAGACTAATCTGGCTGTCCCTGTAGCATACACCGTCCTTTCCCTTTCTCTAAACTAACAAAAGACACTCAGGCTGCTGCAAGAATCAGCAGCACAGCAAACCTATCAACACCTAACACCTATACCAGTCCTGAAAAGAACTTTTGTGTACCAAATAGCTAGTGGTTTATCTCTCCCTACTCCACACAGGAACCTGTCCCTATCTTAACAGAAGAAAGAATGTAAAATGGCCACCGGATCGGGTGTATTTATAGGTTAGGGGGAATGTACAAGTGTCCATGTGCTGTCATGTCTCAATTGGCTGTCCTGTATCACATGATAAACGTGTCACCAAAGGTTAAAGTTCTTGTATACATTAAACACGTAAGTCCGCCGCGGCGAACGACGGAAAAAGGCGTTCGAACGTGCGGACCGCGAATGTCGGAAATTCGCCGCGAAACGACCGCCGGGCGAACCGTTCGGCCATCACTAATAATGATGTCCAATGTTAGTCATATTCTTTGACATTTTATGTTTATATTTTATATTTATGATGGCTGGAATGGTCAGCCTATATTCTGCATGTATGGTGAACCTTAAACTATGTAGAAAAGGTGTGGGGTAGATGTTCAAGAGAACATTTCTGGTTATAAACTTCTCCTTGGTCATATACAGTAGTGGTCATCAACCCTGTCCCCAGGGCCCACTAATGCCGCGTACACACGACCAGACTTAGGTCCGACAGACTTTAGACGGAGTTCTGACGGAGTTCTGACAGAGTTCTGACGGACTTTCCAAATGAACGGACTTGGCCACACACAATCACACCAAAGTCCGACGGATTAGAATGTGATGACGTACGACCAGACTAGAATAAGGAAGTTCATAGCCAGTAGCCAATAGCTGCCCTCGCATCGGTTTTTGTCCGTCGGACTAGCACACACGAGCGGATTTCTCAGTAGGAACTGGGTCCGGCGGAGTTCTGGCGGAAAAATTTGAAACATGTTCCATTTCTAAAGTCTGTCAGACTTTTGCAAATCAAAAGTCCGCTGCAGCCCACACACGATCGAATAGTCTGCCGGAATCATTCCGTCAGACTTTTGATGTTGAAAAGTCTGGTCGTGTGTATGCGGCATAACAGGCCAGGTTTTATGTATTACGTTGGGGAGATGCAGACTAGAATACTGCAATCACTGAGCAGCAAATTATATCACCTGTGATGTATTTCAGTTATCTTGTAAACCTGGCCTGTTGATGGGCACTGAGGATAGGGTTGATGACCACTGATATACAGGACATGCTAATAATGTGCAGAGTGATTAAAAAAAAAAAAAAAAAAAAAAACGGGACACAAAGCACTTTTTTTGTTCATGCATGTTAAAAAATGCTCAATAAAGCACATAAAATGCATTTTTATGCTTTTTTAAATACATTTAGAAATCCTATATTGTTAATATTTTCCCCTCACTTTGCATAAAACATGGCTTTAAAATGCACATAAATAAACATTTAAAACACACATAAATGCAGCGTATTACTCCGCATCAAAAGCAAATGTTAATGCATTGAGTTAAAATGGCCCTCAGCCTTGCTACATGGTGAAAAATATAGTTGCTATAGACCATGACCTACTTTTCAAAACAATAAGAGACTTTCCCTGAGGAGGTTACATGGCAGTGCACACTTTGTTATCTTAATTTATGTTCTTTCCACTTCTGAATCATACATGATACTGTGGTGACTAAAGAACGACTATCAAACAAAGAAAAAGGAAGAAAGTATTGCAACTTTTGGTTCTCTTTTCTTGTTCCCTTTAAAATACACATTTCTTGGGCTCACACGTCTCCTGTAGTCACTGTGCTTTGTATCCTGACATGTATGCGGTCACATTGGATTTTTTTTGTGTTCCGGTTCCAGAAAAAAAGTAGAACATGCTGCATTTTTTCTGCATACAACTGTACGCGGTAAAATGCATCAAAAATACACTGGAGCACACTGAACTGCATTAAAAATGCATCAAAAACACACTGGATCCCAGTGAAAAAAACAGGAAGAGGAAGAAAAAGGAGGAAAAAAAGCATCTGGAATGCATCAAAAATGTGCATGCAGAAATGCATCCTAAACGGATCTGGAGGACATTTTTGTGGTGTGAACTGCCCCCCCCCCCCACCCAATATGTGCATGTTAATAGATACAAAACCAGGGTTGAGTTAAGGAGAGAAAAATGTTGGGACTTTGTGTGAGACCTTGACCATCCAGTATGTAGGTCTCCATCCCTAATATGTTAAATAAAAAAAAGGGTAAAATAGGGGACATGAGGGATATTGGGACTTTATATGAAATACACAACTCGGGTGGGCTAATACATTAAATATAGTAGGGTTGCCAACTGTCAGTAAATTAACTGTCAGTTTCTAAAAATCTGTGATTTTATACAACTGTATTGGGGTATTGTCAGTGTTTCCTTATTGTGTTTATACTGTTTAAATATCAATTGTCTTCATTTTTAATAGGAGTTCAGCCATTTTTTCAGGTTGTCAGTAAAAAATGTGCCCCATCGGCAAATTATACATGTTTTTCAGTAAAAAATGCTTTGGGAAGTTGGCAACACTGTACAAGACTTTCTTGCATATGTTTTCTGTGTTGGTAGCTCAACATCGGTAATCCTCAACAAGTGTCTTTCTGTCCATGTATGTCCATTAAAAACAATTTTGTTTTTTGTTTTTATTTTGGATAGAGTGGGGAAATGATGAACCCCTGTTGAGTACTTTATGCTGTCCAGGGCTTTGTTAGGCTAGGTTCAAATGTATGCATGTGCGGTTGATGCATGGGACTAGATGACAAATTTAATTTCTTAACTAGTAGCTGACCGCCGGCCGTCGAATGACGGCCAGGCGGCGCACCTATTGTGGCGGGAGGCCGTCATATGACGGCCTCCCGTTTAAACAGGGATGCGCGCGATCGTGCGCGCGCATCCCTGTTTCTTCGGTGGGGGCGTGTCACGGAGACACCGCTCGCCACCGAAGGGGGTGAACAGCCATTCGTTATGGCTGTTTATCACGTGATCGGCCGTGATGAAGTCACGGCCGATCACAGATGGTCACACCCCGAACGTGCACGGCGCATGCGCGCAATCGCGAGCGCGCTGCGCGTGCACGTCGGTGGCGGCGTGTTCCCCGGGAACACTGCTCGTCACCGACGCTGGTAAACAGCCATTGGCCGGCTGTTTACCCACGTAATCGGCTGTGATCCTTTCACAGCCGATCACTAAAATGTAAACAAACCGCGGTAACGGGATGTTACCGGGTTCTCCTCCTCACACACCGATCGTGTGTGAGGAGGAGATTGCGGTAACATCTCATTACCGCATACAGTGTACACCAAACATACTGATTGCCCCCCCCCCAATAAAGAGGACCTGTCACCACCCCTCATAGTACCTGTCAATCACAGTCCATCAGAGTACCTGTCACAGTCCATCAGAGTATTTGAGTACCTGTCACAGCCCATCAGAGTACCCGAGTACCTGTCCCAGCCCATCAGAGTACCCGAGTACCTGTCCCAGCCCATCAGAGTACCCGAGTACCTGTCCCAGCCCATCAGAGTACCCGAGTACCTGTCCCAGCCCATCAGAGTACCCGAGTACCTGTCACAGTTCATCTGAGTACCCGAGTACCTGTCACAGTTCATCTGAGTACCCGAGTACCTGTCCCAGCCCATCAGAGTACCCGAGTACCTGTCCCGGCCCATCAGAGTACCCGAGTACCTGTCACGGCACATCAGAGTACCCGAGTACCTGTCCCAGCCCATCAGAGTACCCGAGTACCTGTCCCAGCCCATCAGAGTACCCGAGTACCTGTCACAGTTCATCTGAGTACCCGAGTACCTGTCCCAGCCCATCAGAGTACCCGAGTACCTGTCCCGGCCCATCAGAGTACCCGAGTACCTGTCCCGGCCCATCAGAGTACCCGAGTACCTGTCACGGCACATCAGAGTACCCGAGTACCTGTCACGGCACATCAGAGTACCTGTCACGGCACATCAGAGTACCCGAGTACCTGTCACGGCACATCAGGGTACCCGAGTACCTGTCACGGGCCATCAGGGTACCCGAGTACCTGTCACGGCCCATCAGGGTACCCGAGTACCTGTCACAGTCCATTAGAGTACCAAGTACCTGTCACAGTCCATTAGAGTACCAAGTACCTGTCACAGTCCATTAGAGTACCTGAGTACCTGTCACAGTTCATCAGAGTACCCGAGTACCTGTCACAGTCCATATGAGTACCTGTCACCGCCCTTCAGAGGACCCAAATACCAGTCACCAAACCATCAGAGTACCTGTCACCAGGCCATCAGAGTACCTGAGTACTTGTCACCAGGCCATCAGAGTACCCGAGTACCTGTCACCAGGCCATCAGAGTACCCGAGTACCTGTCACCAGGCCATCAGAGTACCCGAGTACCTGTCACCAGGCCATCAGAGTACCCGAGTACCTGTCACCAGGCCATCAGAGTACTCGAGTACCTGTCACCAGGCCATCAGAGTACCCGAGTACCTATCTCCAGCCCATCAGAGTACCCGAGTACCTATTTGCAGCCCATGTCTCATAGAATATACGTTGGGGTGTTTACTTTCCAAAATGGGGTTATTTTGTGGGTAATTTCACTGTCCTGGTGCTCCAGGACCTTCAAAA
This sequence comes from Lithobates pipiens, assembly GCF_037356315.1. Taxonomy (NCBI): domain Eukaryota; kingdom Metazoa; phylum Chordata; class Amphibia; order Anura; family Ranidae; genus Lithobates; species Lithobates pipiens. The sequence goes on along the minus strand of NW_027507718.1, from coordinate 279,278,085 downwards.
GTGTGATGGGTAGGAATGAAATGAGATGTGTGATTTATGCTCCTAGAACGCCTGAACGTACTACTTCAATGTTCGGCCTCTCTATGTGGCCAGGCTGTGTAAAAGTCCTACACATGTGGTATCGCCATACTTGGGAGGAGTAGCAGAATGTATTTTGGGGTGTAATTTTTGCTATATACATGTTATGTGTTAGAAATATCTTATAAATTGACAATTTTGTGTAAAAAAAAATGCGTTTTAATTTTTTTCCACATATTCCAAAAACTTCTGGAAAAAAATGAACCATTCAAAAGACTCATTATGCCTCACAGATTATACGTTGGGGTGTTTGCTTTCCAAAATGGGGTAATTTTATGGGAAATTCCATTGTGCTGGTACTCCAGGGCCTTCAAAAGTGTAATAGGTGGTTGAGAAATGAGATGCGTAATTTTTGCTCATAGAACGTCTGAAGGTACTACATCAATGTTAGTGCTCTGTATGTGGCCAGGCTGTGTAAAAGTCTCACACACGTGGTATCGCCGTACTCGGGAAGAGTAGCAGAATGTATTTTGGGGTGTAATTTTTGCTATATACATGCTATGTGTTAGAAATATCTTATAAATTGACAATTTTGTGTAAAAAAAAATGCGTTTTAATTTTTTTCCACATATTCCAAAAACTTCTGGAAAAAAATTAACCATTCAAAAGACTCATTATGCCTCACAGATTATACGTTGGGGTGTTTGCTTTCCAAAATGGGGTCATTTTATGGGAAATTCCATTTTCCTGGTACTCCAGGGACTTCAAAAGTGTAATAGGTGGTTGAGAAATGAGATGCGTCATTTTTGCTCGCAGAACATCTGAAGGTACTACATCAATGTTGGTGCTCTGTATGTGGCCAGGCTGTGTAAAAGTCTCACACATGTGGTATCGCCGTACTCGGGAAGAGTAGCAGAATGTATTTTGGGGTGTAATTTGTTGTATGCATATGCTGTGTGTGAGAAATAACCTGATAATATGACAATTTAGTAAAAAAAAATAAAAAATCTTCATTTTGCAAAGAATTGTGGGAAAAAATGACAACTTAAAAAAACTCACCATGCTACTTACTTAATACCTTGGGATGTCTACTTTGTAAAAAGGGGTCATTTGGGGGGTATTTGTACTTTCCTGACTAGTTAGAGTCTCAAGAAATTAGGTACACCTGATGTACTGAAGGCCTGATCAGAAGTGATCAATTTTCAGCGATTGGCACCATAGTTTGTAGACTCTATAACTTTCACAAAGACCAAATAATATATACTAATGTGGGTTATTTTTACCAAAGATATGTAGCAGTATAAATTTTGGCCAAAATTTATGAAGAAAAAATTACTAATTAGCAAAAATTTATGACAGAAACGAAGAAAAAGGCATTTTTTTCACAAAATTTACGTTTTATTTTATTTATAGCACAAAAAATAAAAAACCCACTAGTAATTAAATACCACTAAAAGAAAGCTCTATTTGTGAAAAAAAGGACGCAAGTTTCATATGGATACAGTGTTGGATGACTGAGTAATTGTCATTCAAAGTGTGAGAGCGCTGAAAGCTGAAAATTGGTCTGGTCAGGAAGGGGGTGTAACTGCACTGTATTGAGGTGGTTAATGAACTTTAAATAAAAATAAAACTAATAACTCACTTCTGTGGTATGAATGGCCGCGGCCCTTTATTTTATTGGCATGACGATATATATATTAACCAACTTAACATTAAACAATATACACACATTGACGATATAACCTTTATAATAATCTTTAGATTATAAAATACCAAAAAGGTTCAGCTTTAAAAGCTCGAACCCATAAAGTAATAACAAAAAACTATACCAACAATGAAAAAAGATGAGCTACCAAATAAAAGGGGGGGGGGGGGAAGGACCACGACATGGGGGGGGGGGGGGGGTGGGCGCCTTTTTCTTCTGCTGCAACCGTTGTTCTGATAAAATTCGTTGGTTACTTTCCTTTTATAACCTTCTGTTTATTTTCATAGGTTCATTGGACCACCTGATGTAACTGAAGAATATTCTGGAAGATTGATCAGGTGACCAGGTAAGTAACCAATTAATTACTGATATGTAATATATAACTGAAATTTCCTTGTCCCTATTCCCATATGTAGGGGGCGCTAGTGTGCTCCACTTACTCTCATTTTAGCAGAGCATTTTGTGTTTTTTCATGAGTAGTGTTGATGTTGCTAGGAGCAGGTGCCTGTTGTCATGCAGGAAAACGCACCATGTACATGTGTTTTTTATTTTACTTTTTTGATGCAATTCCACTGAAGTCTAGGAAGCCAAAAAATGCACCATGCTGCGATTAAAAGAGTCTCTACAACTTTCCAAAAAAACGCATTGCAGGAAACTGCATAGATGTGAATCAGACACATAGGAAAAAGGTTAAATGGATTGTAGTGTGTTTCTGTGGCTCTGCAAACACACTAAAAATACGTAGATGCTGATTGTATTTAGGCTGCATTCACACCTGAATAGCGCTATTATCAGGTGTTTTTTACAGGGAACTTAATGGAACATAGGGGATTCTAGGAAGATAACAAATTGGCTTTTCAACAACTGTAAGCCTGCAGAAAAGTATCAAGAAACCACTATGTTGCTTGTTTATAAAATAGAGGAAAACCTACTAAAATCTATTTTTTACTTACTGATACATTACTGAACCAGGCTGTGTGCATCCATAGGCACACACAGGGCAGGTAAGCCTCTCCCCTGCTCACTCCTAACAGTATTTGACTGAAGCCTATGGTTCCATCTGCTGCTTGTGTCTCCTGTGAGACTAGGAAGTGGAGCAGTGCTGCAGATGGGGACAGTGCTAGAGTGGTGACATGGAGCCAGGTAAGTGTTTAGGGGCAGGGGGGGACTTGGACATGTAGTAGAGCATTTTTTAACCTAATGCATTAAGGTATAAAACGTTTTGACTTTAGAACCACTTTAAGAGTTAATTTTCGTTTTATTAAGTCTACATTATACAATAATGCAGTAACAGCTTTTATATCACTGGATTTATTTTTAAAAATGAGCTGCACTATATACTGTATAATACCCAGACGGTGACAAATCTGTTCTAACATCCATTTTTTGGTACCTTTTGGATAAATATTTCACCATATCGTGATATAAAACACATCAATAAAGTAAATGTTTGTGACAAAAAATATATTATAAGTCAATTTTAAATGTGCAAAGATGGTAACAACAATCCCAATCAGAAGATGTGTGTACCACTGTATAGTGAAAGGAATCAGAAAGCTTCTATATTCACGTGGGCATCACCAGTGGTAAGGTGGACTCTTACCAGAATCCATGGACTCTATTACAGAGTCAAATTGGCCTGTAAACAGTATCTTAGTGTTTGATGCTAAGACCCAGGTGGTTATATCAGATACATATTAAAAGTAAAAAAGGAAGATTACTCACATGTGAGTCATAAATACAGTGCTGTGTTAGGCCCCTTTCACACAGACGATCCGTTTAGGTCCACCTGTTAGTTTTTTAGGCGGACCTGAACGGACACTCCATAGACCTCTGTCGGATGTCAGCGGTGACATGTCCGCTGACATTCGACCCGCTCCAATCCAAAAAAAGTGTGACGGAGGAAAAACCTACTTTTCCATGCGTCTGCGGATCGGATCGGGTGACCACGGACTCTACGGTCCATCACCATCTGATCCCCCATAGGGGAGAGCGGTGCTCTGACAGGTCCATCCCTGCACAGTGTGCAGAGATGGACCTGTCATCTTCCTGCTCAGCGGGGATCGACGGAGCGATTCCCCGCTGAGCAGAGCGGGCTTCAAAACACTGACACCTCCGTATGAAAGAGTCCTAACGGTAATGCCCCTAATAACATCTGTTATGACTAAACACATTGGGTGGAGCTAATGCATGTGAAGTTGCCGCGCTTGTATGGAATCTTTGCGTTACCTGGTATCATTTACTACATTGCCTGTGAATGTTTTGTATACACAGCACTGTTTTTATGACTCACATGTGAGTAGCCTTGCTTTTTACTTTTAATAAATGTGTTTTACGGATTCACACTATGCAAGTATATTTATTTTGTTTCTTTGAGGAATCCTGCAATATCATTATTGCCATATATATCCAATATACCAGTGATGGCGAACCTTGGCACCCCAGATGTTTCGGAACTACATTTCCCATGATGCTCAACTACACTGCAGAGTGCATGAGCATCATGGGAAATGCAGTTCCAAAAAATCTGGGGTGCCAAGGTTCGCCATCACTGCAATATACCATTGGGGAATCAGAGATATCATGAGGATCTGATGTAACCATCTGGGTCTTAGCATCAACCACTAGGATACTGTTTGCAGGCCAATTTGAGTCCATAGATTCTGGTAAGAGTCCACCTTACTACTGATGATGGCCCACTTGGTGAACATTGAAGCTTCCTGATACCTTTCACTACACAGTGGTGCACACATCTTCTGATTGGGACTGTTGTTACCATCTTTTCACATTTAAAATGGACTTGCAATATATTTTTTATCACAGACATATATTTTACTTTATTGATATGTTTTGTATCACAATATATCTTTAGCGCAGCAAAATGTTGTTTATTTGGTTGATTGCACAGTGTGTCTGACTGTCTTTGCCAGCAGCTTCTTTGCACATGTGAGTGCGTTTTCTATTACTAATGATAAATATTTCATCATATTTAAACTAACTGACAGTTTTGTTTCCTAGTTGTTCAACCATTACCTTTTTATGGTTTAAACTAATATGAGATAGTTGGAGAGAATTTGGGTGTGCGTATGCATTTATGGACCTGTTAAACAAGATTGTGAGCAGTAAACTATGTGTTCTTTGTAGTGTTCTTTGTAATGATGAAATACATTTATTGTTCTTTTAAGGACAGGAGCCACCGGGACCAGAAGGACAGTATTACCAGAGAATACTCACCCGTAAAATTACAATGAGGATTAAGGCTGGGTTCACACTGGTGCGATGCAGGAAACCCTGCGAATCCTGTGTGGGTTCCGAATGCGATGCAAATTCAGCCATATGAACTGTATGGCTGAATTCACATCGCATAGACATTGCATGTGATCTGCAGAGTAATGCGGTGCGATTCGCATGCAATGTCTTTGTTCGCACCAGTGTAAACCCAACCTTACAGTGACTAAATATGGGATATCATTATCTCTTTGTTTAGTCCTATATATTGCATAGGCAACTTGAAGAATGTTATCCAGTTATGGATAGTTAATGTATAGTTACATTGGTCCAGCTTGGACCAATGTAACTATTTACAGTATATACCATGCCTGGTTGATGCCCCTGGTTGATGCCCCTGGAAAATGGAAATCACTGAAGAAAATACCACTACTCGAGTGATCTCCACTAGCTTCTGGGTCCTGTGCTGAGTGGCTGCCTTGCTGAATTCATTCAGATAAAAGTGAAGAGCTCCACAATACAAACCTAAAAGTAAATATGAGACAGCAAAAAAATACAATAGTGCAAAAGAATATATCGATTTTTGGCAGTTGGATAATTTCCAGAACAGAGTCTCACATCCCTAGTAATAATTTAAAAGGAGAAGGAAGAGACTAATCTTAAGCAAGTATAATGGGATTTTAAACTGAGACAGTATGTCTGCCAATAAGGCGAGCACCAAAAACACCAAATATGGTAGAAAACCTGCGTCTTGATGTCCGTGGTGCAGTGGATTCAGTTACACTGCAGCCACCGCTGTGTCAGTCCAAGGATTAGCTCTGTGTTCTTATTGCGATATTTTCAGATCCCAGGTGTAAAAATATTAACTGGCAAGTAAGCACGATCCAATTCCCTCAATCGCTCATCCCGGGTGGGTCTGGCTCCTATCGGGAATTAGTTGCTGCTTGTGAGTTATAGGAGAAGCGGACTGTTGACTGGGGGGGGCATGTTGATGCTCAGCTAATTTAAAGACCAGATGAAATCAATGATATGTGCATAAACCTGATGAAGTAATCTGCGAAACATGTTGGTTTCCCTGCTTGTCAACGCTTTTCTGGATTTCTTATGACAAATACTATTCCATGGTCTATTTACTATGTAATATGATTATGTATTTTTATCATGAACTCTATTTTTTGATACTATGAAATAAACGATATACTTTTTTACCATATTTGGTGTTTTTGGTGCTCGCCTTATTGACAGACGTACTGTCTCAGTTTAAAATCCCATTATACTTGCATGAGATTCGTCTCTTTCTTCTCCTTTTAAATAGTGCAAAAGAAAAAATAATTCCTACACAAAGTCTCAAATGCCACACATGTGGACTATAAAGTGACAAAGTAAAAGTCTCATACACAGTCCAATTTAAATCTTTAAGCTATCATGATCTGGCAAATAGCCTGTGAACTTCAGCAATTATTCAGTCTATCCAAACCTGTGCAGAAACACCCTGAACAAAAGTGACCACCACCGCTCACAGTGAAAATGTCTCCTCACCTTATAAAGCAGACCTCATTAATGAAAATAGGTCAATAAGCCCATTTTAGAGCAGCCAGCTGGTCAGCATGCAGATATCGTTTCAAGCTCTCCAGTCCTCGGCATGTACCGAACATGAAAATCGCAAAAAAAGGGGCATCATAGTGTAAACTGCTTGATTTATTTAAAGATGGAAGCTAAAATAACACTCACAGGATAAAATAGCACATCACATTTGTGGTAACAAGCACAGTATACTCTCACAATGGCAGATTAGACATCAGTAAGATGGCGCACGGCCCCCGGCCAGAGTGCTGACCTCACTCCACACCAACCACCGACCTGATGCGTTACGCCCCTCCGGGCTTTCTCAAAGGATCTGCCTTGCTGCATTGTGAACAGAGGAGGTCAGCCACTCTGCATGGGCACCATTCACAGAATGCTTTGCATTTTCTGAATGACTGCAAAGTGTTCTCTGATTGGATAAGGTGGAGAGTGTGATGTCACCACCCCACCTCTTTACCTTGTCCAATCAGAGAACACTTTGCATTTATTCAATGCAAAGCATTCTAAGCGTGCCAAATGGCCAACATCCTATGTTCAGTGAGCAGAAATGCAGCCGCTCGGCACATGACCCAAAAGCAAGTGGTGATTATTGGAGTAGCAGTTTCCAGGGGCCTATACTCCAGGAGATTTCTGGCTTTCAGGAGCATCGGTCAGGTATGGAATAAAATAGTTACATTGCTCCAGGCTGAACCAATGTAACTACTGTGCATATAAAATATCCATACCTGGAATTATTCTTTAGTATAATAGGATGCCTTTTAGCCTAAGTTATAGGCCATAAATGTACAGCCCAGTAATTTAAAGTAAAGTAATTCAACTCACAAGTAACTTTATTACACTTGAAGTCTATGTAAACAGTACAAAGGCAATACTGCAGGGCTAATAAGAGCATAAAAACTTTCATAACCCTGTTCAAACAATGCACATGATTTATAACATACTGAACACAAAAATACTTTTTTGCACTTGACCTGTTAGCTGTGGCATAAACAAAATACTCTGCCCCATGGAAAGCGGCTCTCCATGGGGGCACTCGATGAGGAGGAGGAGCGCCGCCCAGGCTCCCCAGAAGAGGTGGATCAGGACCACTCTGTGCAAAACCTTTGATATGCCGGTTATTTAAAAAAAAAAAACCTTTACAATTACTTTAAGCTAGCCATACATGTATAGAGAGCAAACAAAAAATCGAGTAGACTTTTAAAAATTGAATGATTGGTAGACTGATTATTAAATTTTTGTATGGTTAGTATGTTTACTGCTACAGTTGATTTCCTTTTCAGGATTTAAAATGAATGATTGAACATGAAAATTTATCTTGAATTAACAATTTTCTAATCTTTTGTAGGTCAATTGTTTGAAAATAAAAATGTAAGAGGAATGCACAGGAACAGTAGGGATAGTAGTAGAAATTAACAGGAAAAAAACAAAGTTGAATGTTGTAGATGATTGGAAAAGTTTTGAAGTTTGCTGGAAATTGTATGATACAATCATTGGGCCATCGAATCATAGATCGAAAGAACGTTTTGATTTTTGTTCAAATTTTCAATCCCTTTTGACCAGCTTTGATCCATTCAAGACTTTAACACACTCTGTACCAATTTTGGCTATCCCAATAGATTGTGGTGGTCCCAAAGCCATAACAAAAGCGTAAAGACTGCCCAATGTGAAGGGCGCCTAGGTCTGAGTTAACAGGATATTTACAAATTACTGTATGTATGTTCTAAAATATTTAACAGTGAATTTGTTTTAAATGTGACGCTTACCCACAAAGGAGCTATGTTTTCATGTCCCCTGTTTCCAAAGCCAATGACTGTGTAAACAACATCTTGCTCTCTGACACATCCAGACAGAAGAGGGGATATTTTTTGTGAATGTGTACAGTAGCATCAAGGATATGCAGCTGGTATTAAAGCAATTGTCCAGAGAATGACCCCTAAACTTTATACTAGGGAGGGTCCTGCCTAAAGGACAATGTTACAATAACAGTCTTTCAATCTGTATAAATCCTTTCCCTGCTGGCCAGCACATTGGGGTCCAGATCTGGTGTTCGAAACCTAATGCCGTGTACACACGGCTGGACTTTTCGTCAGCAAAGGTGCGACGTGAAGGAATCCGGCAGACAATTTGATCGTGTGTGGGCTTCATTGGAGCTTTGCTGTCGAATCAGATGGACTTTAGATTTAGAACATGTTTCCAACGGACTCGAGTCTGTCGGAAAAAAATCCGTTCATCTGTATGCTAGTCCGACGGATGAAAACCGACGCTAGGGCAGCTATTGGCTACTGGCTACTGGCTATGAACTTGCTTATTCTAGTCCAGTCGTACGTCATCACGGTCGAATCCGTCATACTTTGGTGTGATTGTGTAGCCAAGTCTGTTCATTCGGAAAGTCCATTGGAAGTCAGCCGAATGTCCGTCAGGAAGACCGTTGGACCTAGTCTGCCAGGAAGTCGTGTGTACGTGGCATAAGATAAGTTCCTTCTAACCCGAGTATAAGCACCTTCACTGTGTCCTAAGCAAACATTACCGTTCCTCTTTAATTGTGTGGAATAAGGTTTTTCCAGTAGCCTCTCATCAACTCCCGGGATGACAGCTAGACTCCCTCTGCCCTCCTTCGGTGGTTCAGTGAAGGATGCTCCCCTCAATGATCAGGCAGCAGCACCGGTCAGTGACAGTCGTGTTCTCGTGTACCAGATGTCTACTACTCTGCTTCTCTGCATCCCTGATGTGATAGTGAAATGTTCTTCTAACAGCATGCATCAGGATCTGTCTCCCACAATGTCATCATCACATCTGCCTCAAGCCCAGGAACAGACCTTCCTTTTCCTCTCCACAGAGCCCTGGTCATGCTGGTATCTGTAGCTCCATTGGCAATCTGTAATACAGGCTCAGTCTGTCTGGGAACTAAATCTTCCACAAGTCACAGTTGTACCTAGCACGCTTATATGCAATAAAAACATTTGTAGTCATGGGACTTTTTGTGGACATATCTCTTATATAAGAGAACTGAGTATTATCCCATAATCCCATGACTACAAATATTGGTATTGTATATATGATGTTTAGGGATGTGGACACATAGCTCACATAGTCTGAGCTTTCAACTTCCTATGGGTAACTAGCAGGCTCTGTCCTTCCCACAGTTCACAGCAGCTCAGTTTCCTCTTCATCTCTGTGATTTGTTGGTGGGCATGGTTTTCCTCCAACTCTCTCTATGGTGGATGCATACAGACCTGTAGCTTGCCAGTTCTCTGTCCTGCTCTGTCATAACAGCTTGAGAGGTGGAGAGGAAGTGCAGTGCAGCATCAGTAGTACAGTGGCCTGTCCCTCCTGCCAGATGAAGCAGCACTGAGGACCAAGGGCTACATGAGTAAATGTTACTAATAGCATAAAATTTCTCAAAAGTCCCTTGGCCTTGTTCCTCCTGTAAACTGAATGATTGCACAATAAATAAAAAAATGAAGCTTAGCTCGGTATAAATGTTGGGTGTAACATTTGTGAGCAAGTAAACCCCACCAGAATTCAAAATACTCCTGTATTGTTATAGCTAAAGAATAATGTTGCACTTACCCAGTGGACTCTCCTACATCAATCTGTGAGAGGCACAAAGTACTACAGGGGAAATCTCACCAATGGAGTTTCTGATACAAGAAGCCAGCAGGTGACTCATATCTAATTGTATGCTTACACCCGAAGGGGCCACTGAGACTATACCCAGGTTTCCCACAATAGTACAGAGGCTGCCATTCACACAAGCACAGTCCCATGAACATCGACAATTCAGGCTCAGTCTAGGAGATGTCTTTTTAGTATTTATTATTGAAGAAATTTAACATGAGGGATGTAGGGTCACAGGATACACCAAACCAATCAATAGCAATAATGGGAGGACAAATCTCCCACTAAACTTCTAATAGTAGATTGTTCTGGAGGTAACTCAGAAAGCCAGTATATCTAAGATCCTAAAGCAGCAGTCCATATTGCCACTTCTGGCACTTAGTTCCGTTCTGGCACTTGCACAGCCAATAGTCTACACCAAGGTCTTTAGTCACAGTGTCCAGGAGCTGTCAGTGAGGGAGATGACAGGGTCCTTTTCCAGTCGAGGACTTCAGTACAGTGCCCTCTACCAAATTTCCATTGACAATCTTCTCCAAGCCCTCAGTCCAGCAGCTGCTGAAGCCCAGACTGCAATTTCCTGTCTCAATAAAGCTGCCCAAGCGACCTGGAACCCACCTTGGAGGAAAAAGAAAACTTTGGCAAATCTTCTCAAACATTTATCACTCCTCCAGCCACCTTCTGGGTGCCTCCTTCCCAGGATTGGCTAGGGCAAGATAGAAATTCACCCTGATCATTTGAAACTCTCTGCCCTGCCCTATACTGGAAATTTCTTTCAGAGGCAGGGAAGAATGAAATCTTCAGAGCAGGAAACCCTGAACATACCAAACAACCACTGCTTCTACTACGGTGAAGCCAAAAACTAGCCTAACTTTTTAGCCTTTTAAATGTAGCCTGCAGTATGCAACATTCCTTGGATACATTTGTTTTTTCTTTGAAGGCTTCCTTTCAGAAAGCGGAAGTATATTTTCACAATGATGAAATCACCAGCATGACAGCATGCAAATCAGTAATCAAACACAAGGTATGACTCATGCAATGCAGCTGAAAATTTTCTGCCAGGAGATTTTTAGCCTGTTATGTACTGGGGTATTCATTCAAAATAGAGACCAGACTATGGTTCCCGAGTACTGTTAACTGATGGACCAGACACCAGAATACGCCCCTCTTGTGTATTCAAGATTATAATTCTTGTGTTCTGTTAACAGAACAGAGACAAAAATATGCTTGTCTTTAATTGTTAAATGATAGAAAAGAGACCAGAATGTGCTCCTTTCAGGTTTTTGCTCCTCATGTACTGTCAGCTGATGGAACAGAGACCGGAATATGCTCCTCATGTACTGTCAGATGATGGAACAGAGATCGGTATATGCTCCTCATGTACTGTCAGCTGATGGAACAGAGATCAGTATATGCTCCTAATGTATTGTCAGCTGATGGAACAGAGATCAGTATATGCTCCTCATGTACTGTCAGCTGATGGAACAGAGATCAGTATATGCTCCTAATGTATTGTCAGCTGATGGAACAGAGATCAGTATATGCTCCTCATGTACTGTCAGCTGATGGAACAGAGATCGGTATATGCTCCTCATGTACTGTCAGCTGATGGAACAGAGATCAGTATATGCTCCTAATGTATTGTCAGCTGATGGAACAGAGATCAGTATATGCTCCTCATGTACTGTCAGCTGATGGAACAGAGATCAGTATATGCTCCTAATGTATTGTCAGCTGATGGAACAGAGATCAGTATATGCTCCTCATGTACTGTCAGCTGATGGAACAGAGATCAGTATATGCTCCTAATGTATTGTCAGCTGATGGAACAGAGATCGGTATATGCTCCTCATGTACTGTCAGCTGATGGAACAGAGATCAGTATATGCTCCTAATGTATTGTCAGCTGATGGAACAGAGATCGGTATATGCTCCTCATGTACTGTTAATTGATGGAACAGAGACCAGAATATGCTCCTCATGTACTGTCAGATGATTGAACAGAGACCAGAATATGATCCTCATGTACTGTCAATTGATGGAAGAGAGACCAGACTATGTTCCTTGTTTATGGTCAACTAATGGAACAGAGACCAGAATACACTCCTCATGTACTGTAAACGGTTGGAACAGAGATCAGAATACACTCCTCATGTACTGTAAACGGTTGGAACAGAGATCAGAATACACTCCTCATGTACTGTCAACTGTTGGAACAGAAATCAGAATACACTCCTTGTGTACTATCAACTGTCGGAACAGAGACCAGAATACACTCCTCGTGTACTGTCAGCTGATGGAGCAGAGACCAGAATATGCTCCTCGTGCACTGATAATTGAGGGGAAATCTCCACAATTAATCCTTAGAAGGTAACAATAAACCGTCCATCCAAAACAAAAAATTGAGGGGGGTTACACATTAACTAGACTGTAACAGACTGTACTAAAATGTCCCACGTATTCTTCCTGCTTTATACCAAGTACAATAACCTGCCAGGTAGTACTCCTGAACTTTTCAAGGCCTGCTAACTTTTTAATATTTCTCCTCTCAGTGCAACTAGAACCCTCACCCCAAAAGATGCCAAGAGCATGGTACTCCCAGCCATGTCCCTCCGTGTGACAGCAGTCAGTGCCTGAGTGTCTTACCCTCAGCCAAAATAATTGGCACCTTGGGGGCAGGTAGGTGTGCCTAAGAATGTTCAGATACTACATTTAAAAAAGTAATTATTGGCATGAGATGTTCAGGGGGCTTCAGGAACAACAAGAGAAGGATTCCAGGCATGCTAAAATTACTACCTGATAAAATTAATGTTGCTGATATGCAAGGGTGGCTTGAAGAGTGTAGCCAGCCCAAATGTTTTTGAATTTTTTTTTGGATAGAGTGGAAAAGGGTTAAAACCCCTGTCAGGTTGTTAATGCTATGAGGGCTCCATTAGATTTACTATAACTTCCACTGACAATAATGTCACTAAACAGGAAGTGAATGAAAATCTACAACAGCAATGCAAACAGAAATGAAAATGTATTTTAGTTTTGGTTAGAATGGGGAAGGTTTAGATTTCTTCTCTGTGGCTACATTAGAGAAAATTCATCTCACTTCTTTTCCCTCATTATCTTCTTACCAGACAGGACATGAGGGAAAATCTGCAACAGGGAGACAGACAGAAAAAAAATCTAACAGAGGTTCTAGACTAGTATTAAAAAAAGAAAACATGCCATATCTTTCTGTGTTGCTATGAGTTTCCTGCACTTCCTGTGGTAAAATGTTGTCAGCAGGACAGGAAGTGCAAGCGAATCTCTCTGGCAGAGCCCCAGATAGGACTAAAATCTGACAGAGGTTCTGATCTTTTCCCACTCTAACTAGAAAAAAAAATTAGCTCGACATACACTTGAACTAGGTGATTTAAGTGACAGTACAGGGTCACGTTGAATAGGAATCATTGTTTGCCCTTGCCAATATGACCTTTTAAGTTTTACAGGTTTTCAAATCTCATGCCAGATGACTGTTAGTGTTTACAGGACATATCTGGCACAAGACCAGCTAATCTGTATTAACTGGCAGGGCATACTGAATATGTGTAGTCACATTTATGCCAGTACACAAAGCACAGTATGTCATCTGGTAACACTGGGTATGTTTGTGAATACTCCTGGAAACCAGACTCCCAATTCCCAAGCCAATCTGCCGTGATCTTAACAAAGCCACTTCATGCCCAAAAGCCTCAGGCATCAACCTGTGTGAACTTTAATCTCTTCAATGCTGTCTGCAGAATGGGATACAGATGCCTTCTAAGTTTTGTAGTACGGCAATCCAGGATCCTACAAACTGCTCTTGCGCAAATGACCTTTGGCCAGAATGAGAGATGTCGTTTTTTACGAGGGTTGTATTGGTGTGTGTATATATGCAAATTATGTACAATAGCTTTTACCATTGCTCATACATGTCAAACTTCTTTATTTGTTATATTTGGCCATCAAAGAAGCCTAAATTATTTACAGATGAGGCCCCCAGCAGTCAAGAACATGGACTGAGTGGTTTGATCTACCTGGGTGGCCAAATATATGGATATATATATATATATATATATATATATATATATATATATATATATATATATGTGTGTGTGCATACCAGTAAGCATAACATATAAACATAATAACACTAGTGATGGCCAAACATGTCTGAGTTTGATTTGCAACCAGTTTGAAAAATCGTGCTAAATATTCAGTGACCCTGAACTTTTGGTAAACCCCATTAAACTCTGTGAGGGGCAGGTCTTATTAAATTCTGGTCATTTGTAGAGCTAAAAAGCAAGCTATTGTGAAACAAATGGCAAGGGAAGCATGACACTGCTGTGGAAAATGTATACCAATGACAAAATAAAAAAGGAAAAGGAAAGAATACATTTCCATTCAAATTTCTGATTGACATTGAATATACGCAAATACTTTAAATACAGGCTTGGGCGATGCCATAAAGCAGAACTAAAGGCAAAAGTACTTACCTCAGTTTCAAAAGTCTGATGCCCATGAGGTCCTTCATGGGTACTGGCATCTTTGCCCTGGCTTCTTCTGGGTGCCAGTCTTCAGCTCTCTTGGCAGGTGCAGGGTGATCTCATTGCCATGCATGCGCAAGAGTGTAGTCATCCTGGCACATAGACACTCTACCAGAAAGTAAACTGAGCTGCGCATGTGTAGCTAAATGTACTTTCTACAGGGGATTGCAAACAGGCAGGCAAGTGTATTTTATTGCATTCTTTTCTGCAATAAAGAGCCTGCCTGTTTGCAATTCTTTTTTTAAACTTTAGTTCCACTTTAAAGGTGTAAGGGAGTTTCAAAAACAGAATGACAGCGACAGCATGACTCTGGCATTGCATATTGGGCTATGGAACTGTTTTTTTCACATACAATGAGATTGTCTTTTATACATCATCATAAGCCCAATCGTATTCATTTGAGTTTAAAAAAAAGTTTTTTTTTTCAAGGTAGTTTAAAGTGGAGGGCCACTCAAAAAAAAAATTGCCTAAAAATAATCCTAAAATATTGGAGGTAAAATTTTACCAGAAATGGCTGTTGCTAGGCAGATCGTCCTAATCTGCTCTTCCTATTCTGCTGTGATCTTCGGTCTTCTCCTCCTCACGTTGTCTTCTAGTGAATGGGGTGCGTTGTGTTCTGGGAACTGTGTGTGACCCAGAACACAGCGCACTCCATTCACAAAGCGCTGCGCGACTCGCGCATGTGCAGCAGGAAATGGGCAGTGAAGGTGCAAGGCTCCACTGCCTGTTTCCCTTAGTTGGAATGGCGGCACTGGGACCCGAGAGCTGAGGGATGGTCAGCCTCGGGCGGCCGACATCGCGGGCACCCAGGACAGGTAAGTGTACTTATTAAAAGTCAGCAGCTACAGTGTTTGTAGCTGCTGACTTTGAAAAAAAAAATCCCGACTGGCACTCCCCTTTAAGCAGTGCCGCATGATATTTCATCAAGTGGTACTTAGCCGGCTTTGACCAGAGGAAGTAGCAGCCACAACAGGTTTAACAGCTATAGGAAGATGTCTGCTCAAAAAATACAACAAAAGCAGGTGGTTCTTTGTAAAAATTGGCCAGTGATAAAAGAGTTTATTGGCATAGTTTGTGACCTCATTTTTTTATCACATCACCCCAAGCATTATCTTAATAGGTAAAACAAATGCCTCTGATTAGACCTGCCTGGTGTAGTATTTTCTTGAAACTATGGTGAAAGGTGAACATGTGATACCAAAGGATGTGTAGACTACTACTGCAATCTACAGGCAATATTCTTAAGAAATGGATAACCCAGTCCCCTGACTAGAAAAGGGTGTGATTACAGCAGTCAGATTGACTGTGCATGTTGAAGCTGACTATTCTATGTAAGGACTGTGTAAGGAGAGATAATGGGGTTTTACTAAAGGCAAATAGACTGCACACTTTGCAAAGTGCAATCGCACTCTGCAAGAGCAGTTGCTCCAGAGCTTAGTAAATGAGCAAAAGCTCTGCTGACTTCCATCATCCAATCACGTGCAGGCAAAAATGCTGTTTTGTTAATTTTCCTTGCACATGACTGGGTATTCTTTGCAAAGTGAAGCTTTACCTCATTTACTAAGCTCTGGAGCAACTGCCTTTGCAAAGTGCACAATCTATTTTCCTTTGGTAAATCAACCCCATTATCTCTCCTTACACAGTCCTTACATACAATAGTCAGCTGCAACATGCACAGTCAATATGACTGCTGTGACTACACCCTTTTGTAGTCAGGGGACTGGGTTACCCATTTCTTAAGAATATTGGGGGTTATTTATGAAAGGCAAATCCACTTTGCGCTACAAGCGCAAACTACAAGTGCAAAGTGCACTTGAAATTGCACTGAAAGTGCACTTGGAAGTGCAGTCACTGTAGATCCGAGGGGGACATGCAAGGAAAATAAATGTAGCACTAACCCCCGAAGGAGCTGCTGGTTTGATTTGGACTTACTGTTACCTCACCTGCTTGCTTCTCCGTCTTGGGGATCCCGTGGTAAATGGCCCAAAGAATGTTGAAACTGACACTGAATCCTCTTTTGGGTTATTTATTTAGGAAAAAAGTCTCTTAACCTCCCTGGCGGTATGATTATTTCAGATTTTAGGTGCTGAAAGCGGTACAGTTATTTTGCATGGAAATTTGGCATTTTATATTGTAGGTCTGTAATTCTTAGGAAAAACTCACTTAAATCTGTCCAAACCAGAGTCTAGTAGACATCCCGGGTATGATAAAGTTTGAAAATAAAATCATAAATTATAATATAATAAATAACTATAAATAATTATACTAAATAATAATAATAAAAATGATTCAATAATGTAATCAAATCAAAAAAACTGAAATTTGCTCAGTTGCAGAATTGTCACTGTCATTACTTTTCAGTGTTTGTTGGCGGATCTCCCCACAAATCGCTATTGCTCAATTCTGCCAGTGATTCTAATTTATTATAGCTGTTTTCTAGCTGGTCTAAAACCGCTTTTGCTGTAAAAGGATAGTTTTGGTTGCTATGGACAATCTCCAGTTTCCAGGCATAAAGAACAGTTTTTATAGTATAAAACTACATGCAGGGCACTGGGCAGACAACTAGGGACAAAGGGGATATAAAAATAATTACATACAGCAATGTTATCTGTAAGATTACATTATACTGTATGTAATGTGTGTGTCTTACTTTTTGAATTTGGCGCTGTTCTCCGTCTCTGTGCGTCGCAACGCTCACAGGGAATGGAGCTCAGCTCCGTGATAGATCGAGCGGAGGACGAGACGCTCGCACAGCAGAGGGACATCGATGGATCCAGGGGATAAGGTAAGTAAACTCATCCTGGATCCAGCGATGCGATCCCTAGTCTGGCTCGGGGTTACCGCTAATGGTACTGAATTTTCACCCCGAGCCAGACTCAGGAATACCGCCAGAGGGGTTAATGGAGGGTAGAGGGTTAAGGGTGAGTTCCGGCACTTAAATTGCAAGGTGAAAATATTAAGAGAATCCAGAGAATAAAACTGCTTCGCAACTGGATTCAACAACCCTCGGATAGACCTCTCACTAGCCTAGCCGGTGGGATGCTCGGTAAAGTCTCTGCCACAGACTTGGGAGATAAACTTGAGCGTTACTGAGGGATGCGGATAAATTTAAAGAACTGACATAGGGTACCAGTTTCTCTCAGCCGACTCAGCGATACCATATGAATGTTGATCCAGGTTGCGTCCTTCAACTAAGTCTCCAGGCTCCTTCAGAGAAACCTGCCCTGCACACAGTCTTCTCCTGAAAGGGTCCTCCCCTGGGGTTCTTCAGTTGCTGGGCCTCTCCCTTCTGATGAGATGTCACCAGACCATCCCTGGATCAGTAGGCCCCAAAATTCGCTAAGGCCTATCCCTGAAGTTGTGTTGCCTCGGGCCAGCCGGCCCCGAGACACAGGATGCATAGTGCCGCACCTCAGGCCAGGAGGGCCATGGGGCTGGGTCAGGAGGACCACCAGAACCAAACAGACAGAAAATAATCTCGGTGTCGGTACCTTAAATACCATCCCCCAGAATGCACAGCAGGAAAACACTCCCACTGAGCTGGTTCCGAGAGATAAGTGTCATTCAATGCATCCAGCTAGACTGCGTTTCTACTCTTGCCGGCGGTGACAGCGACACCTGCAGTCAAGGAGAACCCAGTGCAACCCAGCTAGACTGGTACTGAAACCAGAAATTTAGAGAAATAATCCTGAAGCCCAACTGTGGCTTCAGGCAACTTAACTTTACAAAAACAATATCGCCTGCTCGTCAGGAGCTAGTGCTACATAAAAAACAGCATTTTAGCTTGCACATGATTGGATGATAAAATCAGCAGAGCTTCCCCTCATTTCAGATCTACCCCTTAGGTTTAGAGCGACTGCACTTCCAAGTGCACTTTCAGTGCAATTTCAAGTGCACTTTGCACTTGTAGTGCAAAGTGGAGTTGCCTTTCGTAAATAACCCCCAATGGGTCTCTTGACTCAGCTGAGCTGGGCAAAAGCTAAGCAATGCATTATGGGTTGTTCCTAATTTCTGGCACAAACAGGTATCAGCCTATAATTTGTGATTTGGCCCAAATGTGAATCCCAGGGATCTGCCACAAAATCAAGCATATAGGGGACCTGAACCTTATCTACTATTACAGGCATACCCCACTTTTAAGTACACAATGGGGTTTATTCACTAAAGCTGGAAAGTGCGAAATCAGGTTCACTTCTGCATAGAAACCAATGAGCTTCCAGGTTTTATTACCAAAGCTTAATTGAACAAGCTGAGGTTAGAAGCTGATTGGTTTCTATGCAGAAGTGAGCCTGATTTTGCACTTTCCAGCTTTAGTAAATAAACCCCATTGTGTACCTAAAGGTGGGCTATGCCTGTACACACTTTGTAGGTTCATCAAAGAGAAACACCAGGGCAGATAAGCTTAACATACAATAAAAATACGCAAGCTTAAGGCGCTCCCTGCATGATTATATACAGTGCCTGGCAGTAAAACAATCCAAAAAAAAAACACTAATCACAGTGATTCCCAAGGTACCACTCTGTTTATGTACTGGACTTGAGCTGATTGTAGGTGTTGGGAGGGGGGGGGGACATTTGGGATAATTGGGATGTTTTTCTTTATTGAGTCAGTTGAACTATGTTAGTTCTGAATGTATTGCAGCCCTTCAAGGCCAAATAGGGCAGGGCAGGCATTTTGCATGCGCTGTCCTCTTGTGTTTGCTATGATAATCTATGAAAACTTGAAAAAAAAACAGAAAAAAAAAACACAGTGATTGGTTACCATCATGGCGTAATTATGTGCCAGTTCAACAACCTGGCGCTGTGATTGTTAGAAGATCGGGGTAACACCTGCAGACGAATAATCCTCACTGTTGGAACTGCTCATTGTTGCACAGAGGGCTAGATAAACTAAGATTGCTGGTTATTGAGGCATGCAAATTGTGACACATGGCATCTTATTTGGACGCATCAAATGTCCAATATAATGTTATGTTTCAGCTGATATAGATTTTTTTTTTTGTGATCCTTTTTCTACGCAAAGTCGCACTTAGGATTTTTTCACAATTGCTGCACTAGCTGTATCTTTTAATTCAAACCCTTTAAAATGAATTACTATTTAGCACATCCAGAAAGCGGATTTCTACTATATGTACCAAATATTTGGTGTATCAACAATAATTTATCTAGATCAGAGTATTTACTACCTGTTGGAGCATTTCTGTACAACACCACTCATCCTTCCTGTTTCCAATAAGAAAAAAATAGTAAAGTATTAACCATGCATTCAATACATTGGCATATTGGACAGAAGGTAACATTGTGGGGAACCCTGGTAGATTATAAGGTAATGCAAGCCATAGATTATTTATCATTCAGCCTGTGTGCTGAATGAAAGAAACCTAACAGGTTCCTCCATCCAAGTTAAAGGGTGTGGATGGATGAATTTCCCCTGCCGGTTAGGGTCGGTTCACACTGGGACGACTTGTCAGGCGACTTAGCCGCCTGACAAATAGCATCCCGTTCTGTACAATGGAACCGTTCTAATCGGAGCGACACAAGCCGCTCCGACTTAGAAAAAGGTTGCTGTATGACTTTGGGGGCGACTTGCATTGACTTCTATACAGAAGTCGTTTTGCAAGTCGCCGCAGCGGTCACGTCTGGGTCGCCTGAGGCAGTCGCGCTGTAAGTCGTGCTGCCTCAGTGTGAACCGGACCTTATTGTACACTGACAGCTGGCTCCAGCAGCTGTCAGAATACCTTGAACACCATCTGCATCTGATTGGATAAAGGCTCTTTTTGGCTGACAATTTTCTATTGGGGTAGGGACTGATGTGAGTGTGCAATGTACAGGGATAGGGACAATTATAGACACTCACTCAGGTTGAACTGGATGGACTGGTGTCTTTATTCAACCTTACTAAATATGTAATATGTATTTAATATATATGTAATATATGTATTCAGCTTCTAGTTCCATCATCTTTTGTCAAGCTAGGGCAACCCAGAGCTTGAACTTTGTACGGTTGTACGGTGTTGTATTATGCTACACTGAGAAATAATGTTAAATGTGCGTTAAATCATTGCGTTGTGTTGACAGCTCATTCAAAATTAATAGGCTACATTAGCGCACTTAGGCTCCTCGTGGTGAATTTCATCACTGGCAACACAGACAGCAAAAAATATCTGACAAGAGCTAATCCTTCCATACTCTCTGGAAAAAAATCTAAATTTTATTCTAGGTATTATTTATACTTTTTTTTATATCTACGTAAATGGTATCTAACATGCATATTTTATGACAACTATGCACACCAATAGCAACTCCCTGTTTAATGGATACTGTTCACACATAAAAACACCTAAAATCTGGCTTGTGGTTGAATGACATCGTTTACTTTCACGGACGGTATGAGGAAATTGTTTGACAGTCTATTGTCACCATGGATCTGTTGCTATGCTAGGAGGACTCTGTTATGCACACAGCACTGACACACTCCAGGAGCTGGTGTCTCACTGGGCCCGAGTTTTATTGCACTATATTACATGCTGCTCACAGCCTAGAGCATTGGTTCTCACGGCTGATTCATCCAGTAATAATCTCCTCAGGTCATTGAGGCTTATATACAACTGTCAGTGCTCCTCCTATGACAGATATAGCAGCCCACAGATACGACTTACCTTTCATCTCTGTACACACAGGCTCCAAAGGCAGAAGTGCAGGTGGCATCTGTGTAAAAAAATGGCTGGTCTCTACATGTGAGGATTGATTCGGTGGACCAGTACATGAGTCTTATTGCCGATTAATCTAACGCAGCGCAACCCAATCAATACATGTGCATATACAACAATAAACCTTAAAGAGGCGCTCCAGTCGTTTTTTGTCTTTATTAAAAGTCAAAAAGGAAGAAACTACTGCACTCCAAGATGATGAATATGAGTCCTTTATTAATTCATCCAAGTGACACACCACAGGAAAAACGACAATCAAGGTATCAATGCCTTGATTGTTATTTTTCCTGTGGTGTGCCACTTGGATGAATTAATAAAGGACTCATATTCATCCTCTTGGAGTGCAGCCGTTTCTTCCTTTTTTGCAGTTTGTATGGTGGGCGAGCCGTGGCGAGCACCCTTGAGACGAGTCCTTCAATTCACTTCACTTATTAACCACTTAAGGACGGAACCTCTTTTTGATATTTGTTGTTTACAAGTTAAAAACATTTTTTTTTGCTAGAAAATGACTTAGAACCCCCAAAAATTATATATTTTTTTCTAACAACCTAGAGAATCAAATGGCGGTCGTTGCAATACTTTCTGTCACACCATATTTGTGCAGCGGTTTTACAAGCACACTTTTTTAAAAAAAATATACTTTTTTGAATAAAAAAAAATAAGACAACAGTAAAATTAGCCCAATTTTTTTTTTATATTGCGAAAGAGAATGTTATGCCGAGTAAATTAATACCCAAGATGGCACGCTTCAACATTGCGCCTGCTCGTGTAATGGTGACAAACTATTACCCTTAAAAATCTCCATAGGTGGCGTTTAAAAAATTCTACCGTTTGCATGTTTTGAGTTACAGAGGAGGTCTAGGGCTAGAATTATTGCTCTCGCTCTACCAATCATGGCAATACCTCACGTGTGGTTTGAACACTGTTTTCATATGCGTGCGCTACTCACGTATGCGTTCGCTTCTGCACGCGAGCTCGGCGGGACAGGGCACGTTTAAAAAAAAAGTTTCCTATTTATTTTACCTTTTATTTATTTTTTATACAGTTTTTTAAAGAAAAAAATGTGTCACTTTTATTCCTATTACAAGGAATGTAAATATCCCTTGTAATAGAAAAAAAGCGTGAGAGGACCTCTTATATATGAGATCTGGGGTCAAAAAGACCTCAGATCTCATATTTACACTAAAATGCAATATAAGAAAAAAAAAATTGTCATTTAAAAAAAAAGATAAAAAAAATGGCCCTTTACGAGCAAGTGACGTTTTGACATCGCTTCAGCCCTGCAATGTTATGGAGATGGGTGGGGGCCATGTTCCCCTCACTCGTCTCCATACCCAGCAAGGGGTAACATGCGATTGCCTCTGCCGCTGCCGACAGCTCCGGTAAGCGGCGGAGGGAACTGCAGGGCAGGCCTCTCCCGATGCAGATAAAAGTGATCTTGCATACGAATCTGCCACAGAGACCACTCTTATCGGAAAGCGGACCGCCAGCCAAAGAAGAGTATACCGGGGTTATAGCAGCTAGCTGCTGCCATAACAACGATATTCCTCTTCAAAGTTATAACCTATATTGGCGTGCAGTGGTCCGTAAGTGGTTAATTTATCTGGATTCACCCACCTGAGTGGTGTTCCTTGTTTTTTTTCCCATTTATTAAAAGTCAGCAACTACAAATGTGCAGCTGCTGACTTTTAATAAGCACACACTAACCTGTCCCAGGATTCAGCGATATGGCCGGCCAAACCCTCAATTCTCTTCCTCTCCTCTAGCCAGCATTACAACTGTTGGGATCCGGCTGTGACAGCTTGCGGCTTCACAGCCAGGTGTGCACTGCACATGCATGAGTCCTGCTGCGCCTCTCGAATGGTCGGGCAATCTTCTGGGACTTGTGACGTGTCCCAGAAGATTACAGGGAGGGAGGGGGAGAGGAGAACTTTTGCTCGGATCGCGGTTCCAGCGGAAGTGGGAGCTGGTACCTGTTAAAACTGGGTACCCGATCCCCCCTCCCAAATAAAAGGCATGACAAATGTGGCATGGGGGGGGGGGGGTGCTTAAAACGGAACTTCCCTTTTGGGTGTAGCTCTGCTTTAATATCTGTGAAATAATCAGTGACTATTAAAACATGCTCTAAATCTAAACATTTGTGGAAGTCCACAATAAGTGCTCAAAAAAAGTTCAGCTTTAACTAATCCAAAAACATGCAAAGTTCAGGAAAAAAGTAAAGTTCAGTGCACCCCCAAAAGATTCTGTATCTTTTATCCTTCACAATCTTCTATTGATATATACACCTCCACACCCCAGGTAGAAAACCTGCTCACCTCAAGCTCATAAATCTGTGCTCATATATGATCTTAATCATATTCACTCCACTAGGAACCCCTCTCCGATCCTCCTCAACTCCAGGCTGCTCAAATCTCCAGCTGTCAGTGTACTTGTATCCGTATATAATTTATATGTAATAGAAAGGTGGCTACATAGTGCTTCCCGTTACATTAATTTTTATTTTCACTTTTATTTTTATGTGCAAAATTTGTATAATTCACCTTTAAGAGGGCATGGCAAGGGGTGTGTCCTATGCCTACATACTTTTGCCAATAGGTGTCCCTCGTTCACCATCTCAAAAAGTTGGGAGGTATGCTTACAGGTTAAATAAGTTTGCATTTAAGTTGCTTCTAAATTCCTTCTTAGCCTATTCAATAGGAGTGCAATATTGTCTGGCAGTAGCTCAGAAGTAGGTCAGATGCGGCTCAGAAAGAGGTCAGAAGCAGCTGCTTGTGACCTCTTTCTGAGCTGTGTCTGACCTACTTCTGAGCTACCGCCAGACAATATTGCACTCCTATTGAATCGTATAGATAAAAAAGCAAACCTAATGCAAACAAATGCCACAATAGATATATGCAATCTCATAGTGAAGTCCTCATTTTCCCAGAGATGTCCGAAATTCATTGGAATATAGGGTGCAGATGATTTCACAGGTGATATCTTTTCCCACAAACAGGGATGCATGAAGTAGTCATAATTAGTAAAGCAAGGTGCAAAATATATCCCAGCAATCGGTAATATTTGTCAGTGATTTCTGTAAATGGAAACTGTTGTTTTCCATTACTGCCCTTCAGGCATTCACTATACGTGGGTAATTACGGCCCATTAGAGTAGTTGATGTTGGCTACAGTTTGCAATGCTGAACACACAACTGGCAAAACGACATAATTAATAATACTGGCTTAGGACAACCATAAGGCCTTAACAATGGTATAAGCATTCATGAATTCAAACCTAACATGGTTCAGCAAACAGAGAGATTGGGAAAAGCAATAGGCAGGGAGATAAGATGCAGTAAGATCTGCACTATTGTGCTGGACACAAAAATTCTGCTACTCCTACTCTGCACACAGCCACATCCAGCCATCCATCATCTCAGCAACAATAAACATATTGAATTGAGACAGTTGACAGTTGAGCCAGATTGTCCTATAACTTTAGACAAGATACCGTAGTGGCCCCTCCATCGGGGGCGCACGGGCACCGCCCACCCAAAGCTAGTCACCAAAAAAAAGGTCCTTTAAAAAAAAACAAAAAAAGGTCCTTTAAGTGCACTGTGCACTATGGGCAGCATGACGTCTATGCAATCACGTGATTGCAGGTGAGACGCTTCATTTGCCTGCTTTTGGGAGTCCTTTTGGCACAAAGCAATGCACCTGAACACTCCCATCTTGCAGTCATTCTCCTTGCTTTGGGGTTTTCTATTGGCACCACAGTAGGATATGGGCGGTGCTTACCTCTGAGCTGTGGTGTCACTTCTGGTTTCTCTGTGCCAGTGGAAAACCGGAAGTAACTCCGCAGCTCCGTGGATGGAACGCACGGCCCAAGCAATGTCTTCTTTCACAATCTCTTGGCCGGATTGGTAGGTTCAGAGAAATGTAAAATAAATGAAAGAGAAAAAAATATTGTCTTTAATTATTTATATTGATACATTTGTTTCAAAGGCTTTACCAGGTTAGGAATGTGAAATACAGTATCTAGCAGTGGAGTGGATGCAGAGCAATTATATGAATACAATGAGACTGCATATGATGTACACAGTGAGGCTGCAATTGATGGGCACAGTAGGGCTGCAATTGATGGGAACAGTGAGGCTGCAATTGATGGGCACAGTGAGCCTGCATTTGATGGGCACAGCGAGGCTGCAATTGATGGGCACAGTGAGTCTGCATTTGATGGGCACAGTGAGCCTGCATTTGATGGGCACAGCGAGGGTGCAATTGATGTGCACAGTGAGGCTGCAATTAATGGGCACAGTGAGGCTGCATTTGATGGGCACAGTGAGCCTGCATTTGATGGACACAGTGAGGCTGCACTTGATGGGTACAGTAAGGCTGCAATTGATGGGCACAGTGAGGCTGCATTTGATGGACACAGTGAGGCTACATTTGATGTGCACAGTGAGGCTGCAATTGATGGGCACAGTGAGCCTGCATTTGATTCACACAGTGAGCCTGCATTTGATGGGCACTGTGAGGCTGCAATTGATGGGCACAGTGCGGCTGCATATGATGTGCACCATGAGGCTGCATTTGATGGGCACCATGAGCCTGTATTTGATGGACACAGAGAGGCTGCAATTGATGGGCACAGTAAGGCTGAAATTCATGGGTACAGGGAGGCTGCATACGATGGGCCCAGTGAGACTGCATATGATGGGCACAGTCTGGCTGTATTTGATGGGCACAATGAGGCTGCATTTGATGAGCACATAGAGCCTGCATTTGATTGGCACAGTGAGCCTGCATTTGATGGGCACAGTGAGGCTGCAATTAATGGGCACACTGAGGCTGCATTTGATGTGCAAAGGGAGGCTGCAATTGATGGGTATAGTGAGGCTGCAATTGATGGGCACAGTGACCTTGCATTTGATGGGCACAGTGAGGCTGCAATTGATGGGCAAAGTGGGGCTGCAAATGATGGGCACGATGAGTCTGCATTTGATGGGCACAGTGAGGCTGCAACTGATGGGCACAATGAGGCTGCATTTGATGTGCACAGTGAGGCTGCAGTTGATGGGCA
Organism: Lithobates pipiens; assembly: GCF_037356315.1. Classification (NCBI taxonomy): domain Eukaryota; kingdom Metazoa; phylum Chordata; class Amphibia; order Anura; family Ranidae; genus Lithobates; species Lithobates pipiens. Next base: position 279,251,608 of record NW_027507718.1, on the reverse strand, counting down.
CAGTGAGGCTGCATTTGATGGGCACAGTGAGTTTGCATTTTAAGGGCTCAGTGAGGCTACAATTGATGGGCACAGTGAGACTGAAATTGATGATGGGCACAGTGAGCCTGCATTTGATGGGCACAATGAGGCTGCAATTGATGGGCACATAGAGCCTGCATTTGATGGGCACAGTGAGCCTGCATTTGATGGGCACAGTGAGCAAGCAATTGATGAGCACAGTGAGCCTGCATTTGATGGGCACAGTGAGCATGCAATTGATGAGCACAGTGAGCCTGCATTTGATGGGCACAGTGAGCCTGCAATTGATGGACACAGTGAGCCTGCAATTGATGGGCACAGTGAGACTGCAATTGATGGGCACAGTGAGGCGGCAATTGATGTGCACATTTTATGTTTACTGATTTTTTTAAAATCACTGATTCATGGTACATTTATTGTATCTTAATGATACATAATCACCTGAACAGTTTTATTTTTTAGTTTGTTTGCACCCCCCAAATATTTTGAGCACCAGCTGCCACTGACAAGACACATACTTTTGCATAGTTCTACTGAAGGCTGCACAGTAAAAATGTAGGCATTGATCACAGTATTACCATGAATATACAATTTACTATATACCACATATGAACGAGTACATGGATGGATTAAGTCAGATAAGAACACACTAAACACATCTTAAAGAGCAATGCTTCCAAGTTCTCTTCCAAGCCTAAGGATGGCTATACATAAACATATTGTGGGTTTTTGCATACAATGCAAACAGTTACAGTGCTGGCAAAGCATTGTTTCTCAACTTTTTTTTAATATCAAGGAACCCTTAGAAATAACTTCCCAGTCTTAAGGAACCCCTCCTATAAATGACCATATCTACAGCTCTGAGTACAATAAGTAATAGTCACTTGAAAGAATGCTTTTTAGGCTTGTGGTCATCAGGAAGAATCCACCCTTACAGATAGCATTAAAAGATCAATGTTGTCAGTGGTTACTTATTGCTTACAGAAATTACACACTGCTCAAGGAACCCCTAGCAACCTCTGGAGGAACTCTAACGTTCCATAGAACCCTTGTTGAGACTTAAGAAAGACTATGCTAAAGTTTTTTTTTTTTTTCTCTTTCCAAAAAAAATATCAATGTTCTTGAGACTGCAAGTGCATTTCTGAAAGAAAGATCGCACGATTCAGAAGTAACTGTCGCCGCAGCATCTGGTGCAGGCCAGACGTTCTCTAATGCAGATCTTGCAAGTCTCACGCAAATTTTGTCTATCTACAGTCAACATTATAGTGTACTTATTGAAATTTTTCTTTCTTACCTTTTAGCTTCTGGTTATATTCTGTTCTGTCAGACTGACTCCTGCGCAGGGTTCCTGAATTTCCATTTTCCCCATTGGTGTTTTGCTCTACTATGGTGTCTGTTTTCCTCCTCTCTAACATGTATAGCCTGCTTTTGAGAAAGGTTAGATTCTTCTTCTTGATCCCTCCAGAATCTTTTCCACTCATGTCCTTGATGTCCATGGCCGGTCATCCAAAGCAGCCTCTCCGTTGCCACCGCTTTATTTTATAAATGTGTGATTCCAGCAATGGAATGAGTCAGCGCTGGTTCTAAGTAATCAGCTGTACCTACACTAGTAACCTGTCTAAGGGAGACACCTGTACAGCTCATAGCTCCTCCCCTATGAAGTCATGTTACAATGTACCTGAGGGCTTGTCACCTGAGACACTCGCAGCACAAGCTGGCAAAGCAGCACTGGCTCATTTTCTTACCCAGGCCAAACTTAACTTCCTTAGGCAGAGGAGTGTGCTCTCTTCCCTTTAACTCCTTGAGTGATAATAAAGCTTGGAATGATTGCACATTGCTAAGCCCTTCAACACAGAGGGGAGTCCAACCTCTGCATTCAATGCCTTTTGTTATCCTTTCCCTATTGTGCCAGCCATTTGTGACAAATGCACAAGCAGCATTAGAAATGTTGCTAACATTTGGGACACATAGCGAATATAGTATGTTACCTGGAACTAAAAGTGTCAAATGTTCTCTAGGGCTTTGTATGCTAATACAGGTGTCTGCACCTTGCGAGGAAGACATTGTAATCTCTGTACTTATTTCCTTGACTGATGAAAGGATTGCTAAGAAGTAAAGCTAACAAACCAAGCCCTCGCACAACCCCCGCTCATCATTTTCCTTCTCCGGAAAGCTTGACAGCGTAAAGCTGGTCATACACCAGTAGAATTTCAATTGAAATTCTGAAAAACTCGCTCGTCAATGCATTCGATCTTGCCATCACTGAGTCAACTTCGGATTCTTTCAGACTCCCTTGACGGTCCCTTGACAAAAAAAATGTTAAAACTGCATATGCGTTTCTGGTGCGTTTGCCTGGTTGGCATGCACTTGTGAAACGTGGACATGTGACTCAAAAAACTCACTAAAAATGCAACAGCGGTGCATTTTTTATGCGTTTTTCATTCATTTCAATGGGGAGCTACATTTTTGGTGCAGTTTTGAAAAGCACATCAAACATGCAGCATGGAGGACTTTTCAAAACACACCACACCCATGAAGCGTACCATAGGATTTAAAGGGAGACATATCTATTGGTTTTCTTGTGTTTTTAGCAAGGTAAACTCATCCAGCAAGGTAAAGTCGCAGCAAAAACACATCAGTCAGAAAGGCCCCTAATTTATTTCAAAAATCCCTAAAATGTCATCCAGACTTGATATTTGAATGGAATCCTAGAAGTATTAAACAGGTATCTATTATGTCTATCACATGCACATTAAAAATGTACAATTTTTCCCCAACGAAACCACATTCATGGTTTGAATTTTGTTTGTTCAGATAAGAAACAAGAAAAATTTCCTATTCTGCTCCTTAAAATCGTCTCAATTGCTATGGTCAACTATGGTCGCTGATTTGACCCCACTAGCCATTAGAAAATGAAACAAACATTCCAAAATGTAACTTTTTTGGAAAGAAATTCTATAAGTGCATGGCCAGCTATATTCTCAGCTATCAAGTGGTGATCATTAATAAGTGACTTTATTTCTGTGAACTACAGCTGACCAAAGACTTACATTGTTCAGAGTAAAGTAATTGATTTTAGGAGGAAAGGAGATTAAAGACATTGTCCAGCTTGCAGTTAAATATTTCTTGCAATCAGTATTTATCTGTTCCTTATTTATTAAAGGTATTTATATAGCACTAACAATGTATGCAGTGATTTGCATATTGTACTGCACAGCAGTTTCTGCACTCAAGGAGCTTACAATCTAAAGTGCCTGCCTCACATGACATTCAGTCTACTATTGGTAAATCAGCCTCTGTCAAAAAGTGTACCCAACATACAAGTTTGTGACTGTTGTGGACACATTAGACTACTTTCATGGCAGGGAATGATGTGCATGGCTCATTTGGGGGATTTACTAAAACTTTTGCACTCAGAATCTGGTGCATCTGTGCATGGTAGCCAATCAACTTCTAACTTCACATGGTTAAATTAAGCTTTGACAACTAGGGATGAGCCAAACACCCCCCCCAGTTCGGTTCGCATCAGAACATGCAAACAGGCAATAAATTTGTTCGAACATCTGAACACCGTTAAAGTCTATGAGACTCGAACATGAAAAATCTAAATTGCTAATTTTAAAGGCTTATATGCAAGTTATTGTCATAAAAAGTGTTTGGGGGCCCGGGTCCTGCCCCAGGGGACATGTATAAATGCAAAAAAAAGTTTTAAAAACGGCAGTTTTTTTGGGAGCAGTGATTTTAATAATGATTAAAGTGAAACAATAAAAATGAAATATTTATTTAAATTTCATACCTAGGGGTGTGTATAGTATGCTTGTAAAGTAGCGCTTGTTTCCCATGCTTAGAACTGTCCTTGCACAAAGCGTCATTTCTGAAGGAAAAAAAGTAATTAAAAAGCACTAGTGGCTATAATGACCTTCAGGTCTGGTATGGATTTTAAGGGGAACTCCACACCAAATTAAAAAAAAATGGTGTGGAGTTCCCCCCAAAAATCCATACCAGACCCTTTATTCGAGCATGCAACTTGCCAGGCTGCAGAAAAAGAGGGGGGGGGCGAGAGAACCGTTTTTCCTTTCCTGAACCGTACCAGGCCACATGCCCTCAACATGGGGAGGATGATTTGGGGGTCTGTGACCCCTCAAAGCACCATGTCCCCATGTTGAAGGGGACAAGGGCCTCATCCCCACAACCCTTGCCCGATGGTTGTGGGGGTCTGCGGGCGGGGGGCTTATCGGAACCTGGAAGCCCGCTTTAACAAGGGGACTCCCAGATCCCGCCCCCCCCTGTTTGAAATGGTAACAAGTAAATTGTACCCCTACCATTTCACAAAAAAGTGTAAAAAATTGTAAAAAACACACAGACACCGTTGGGATAAGTCCTTTATTAAAAATAAAAAAATAAAAAATAAAAAAAAGATTCCAGCGGTGGCAATTCACTCTCGGTATCCTGCGATGGGTGATCATCTCTCCGGGGTCCAGTGATGGATGATCTCTCCTCTCCAAGTCCAGGATCCAAGGATGATGTCCAGCATAGCGCATCCTGTCTCCACCAGAGACACCACGGGAATCCCGGCAGCCTGACAGGTCTCTTAGCTGAGGACGGGGCCACCCGCCATGTGATTCCATCCCCCTTTGAGGCAAGGGGAAACCCGGGCTTCACCAGTGATGTGCGGGTGATCCAGCCCCCCTCTGATGTAATGCAGGTACATCAGAGGGGGTGGGGTCACCCGCACGTCACTGGGGAACAACCGCTACTTTACAGGCATACTATAGACACCACCTAGGTACGAAATTTAAAGGAATATTTCACTTTTATTGTTTCACTTTAAGCATTATTAAAATCACTGCTCCTAAAAAAAAAAAAATTTGCATTGATACATGTCTCCTGGGGCAGGACCCAGGTCCCCAAACACTTTTTATGACAATAATTTGCATATAAGCCCTTAAAATTAGCACTTTAGATTTCTCCCATAGACTTTTACAGGGTGTTCCACGGCTTTTCGAATTTGCCGCGAACACCCCAAATTGTTCGCTGTTCCGCGAACGGTCGAAACAGACAATGTTCGAGTCGAACGTGAGTTTGACTCAAGCTCGAAGCTCATCCCTATTGAAAACAAAACCTGGAAGTTAATAGGTTTCTTTGCAGGGCTGCACCAGATTTTGCATGGTCCAGCTTTAGTAAATAACCCCCATTGCTCTCTGTAAAGCACTGTGGAATATACTGGCTCTATTTAAATTCATAAGATATGTCCCTAGTTAAAATAAATTGTAGTGCCGTTAGCACCAGATTGTCCTTTGAAACCATGTTTCATATTATATTTAAATGGGCTTGCATCACTGCAAGGTTCTAACTTACAAAAGCATGCAAACCATCAATATTGAAGCAAACATTGATTTAGGCTGGGTTCACACTGCTGCGGGGGGAGATCCGGATGTGATTCGCACCGCAAATCACATCCGATCTCCGTAGCGATGCGAGTACAGCCATACAGATAGTATGGCTGAATTCGCATCGCTCCCGCAGCAAACTCGCACGGGACCCTTTTTTTGGTCCGCAACAGAATCGGATCGCATGGGGGTTCACACCATGCGATCCGATTCCTGTGCGAGTCGGCAGATCGCACTGCGATATGCGGACGGATCTGGGGGTGTCATTAACATATCATTGACACTCCCAGCCGTCCGCATAGGGCAGTGTGAACTGCCGGCGGGAGGTGTGCGATGTGGGAAAGCGCAGCGGATTCGCGGCTTTCCTGCATCGCAGCGGTGTGAACCCGGCCTAAAGGATGGTCATAATGTATCACACTGAATGTGCACTACTTTAAAATATTTATTTGTGAACAATACAAGAATGACCTATTCCTTAAAGCGGACTTAACACCTTAAAATATATTTTTGTTATCCTCCCACCTCCCTCTTACATAATTGGAAAATGTTTCATCATTTTTTAAAACATTTCATACCTTTTTACGCTATAGTGCTTCTGCCTTCTGGGATGTCTTCGCCACACATTCCTGGAGGCAGTGTATTACTGATGGGAGACCATTAACATCACAAGAGATCCATAGAATGTCTGCGCACATGCAGGTAATTCCCATGGATCTCTACAAGGTCCTAGATACCAGTAACCAGCGGTATGTGTATTCATGGTCTGGTTTGCCCCAAGCATACACAGATACGCCACAGGTCTCTGCCAGGTCTCAAATACCTAGCAGAGACGTGCAGTACATTGGAGTACTTGAGGGATATTTGGGGATGGTGGCACAGGAGAGAAACAATGGAAGGAGAATATCAACAGGGTGAAATTTCTCTTTAACGTGACTTGTCACGAGACAAATATTGAAGGTTTCACCATAGCTCCCAACTGTCCATGATTTCGAGGGACTGTCCTGGATTTGGAGCAATGACCCTCTGTCCCTCTTTCCTCCTCATTTGTCCCTCATTTTGGTCTGATGTATATAGTTGTATATAAAAATTCACTTTTTATGATTCAAAAAGTGTTTCACAGAGCTAAACTTTTCATCCAAGATCTAAATTGCTGCATTTGTCAATTTTAAAAGCCAATATAAAGGAATATTAGTGGTAAAAAACACTTATTTAATAATTTAGGCTTAATTAACCTTTTTTTTATTGGTTATGTCCCCTTTAAGGGTGTGGCGGGGTGTGTCCTATGCCTACATACGTTTGCTAGTAGGTGTCCCTCATTCCCATCTCAAAATGTTGGGAGGTATGGTTTCACTGCTGACCTCTTCTTCCGGCGTGTTCGTTTCCTGGCGAACGTGCTGAATTTTTTTATTCAGTGCTTTTTGAATCTCTGACCTGGAATAAGTTGAGGGATTCTGACACTTTTTTGACACTTATTTACAGAATTCTTGCTACGGGTTTATGATGACTCAAAAGAACTGAACCCAGACACAGCTAGGCAACTAGCATTTTCAAAAGAGGGCCAACAATGAAGACCCTATATATTTATCATGACACTGTGGCCTTTGATACCAAGTTTGGTAACATGTCCCTAAGAGTTTTTAAACTAAAATCCAACTTTTAAAGTTTAAACATGGACATAATAAAATATCGCACGAAAAAAAAATCGTATTTTGAATTGCATTTTTTTCCCCACTCTGTGGCTAAATATAAAGTGCAATTTTTAAAATTGACTTAACAATTCTTCAAATGGAAAGTGTATAAGCAGGTTTAGCTAAGTCTTTTTAGAGGAGATAGTGAATAAAGGTTAATAAAAGAAGCTAAGCCAGCTGTCACATCTCACATAACTGTAGTACAATAGGGCCAACCAAGCCAGAATCTCCAGCAAAGAATTCAGCTGGTGGAATTGTATATGTGCAATGACAAATCCTCCTCTCCTAGATCCCACCATTCAGCACGATTTGAGGCTGGGAACCCTTCAGTCCTTTTCATGTGGTTTAAATAGATTCTGCCTAGACTTAAAACTATGGCACAATCAATGACAATATAATGAGTAAGAAGTAAAAGAAAACAAAAGCCATAAAAAATGTAAAGGTTTATTGAAAAAGTTTTCTGAATGGCCGAAATGTAATAATTTTAAATATATATATATATATATATATATATATATATACATAAGTTGTAGGAAATTCTGAAGTTTTTGGTAATAGGGACAGCCAAGCATTTGAGCACAGTGTAGTCACTTAAAACTGCTGAACATACTGACAGTATGGGGTTGATTTACCAACTGAAGATTGCAAAATCTGGTGCAGCTGCATTGTACATGGTAGCCAATCAGCTTCTAACTTCAGTTTGATAAGCTAAGCGTTGACAAAAAAAAACAAAAAAAACTGGAAGTTGATTGGTTTTTGTGCAGAGCTGCGCCGATTTTGCACTCTCCGGTTTTAGTAAATCAACCCCTATGTGTAGTTGTCTCTATATGCTTGCAACTTAGGCCATGTTTCCTTTTCTTGATGGGTCTTGATGGAATAGAATGTATTTTTATGGTCACGCAGATGTAAGTGAATTTAAACAAAGGTGTGCCTATTTACATCCGCTCAAGTCTGAATCTGTGTAGGTCCGTCAAAAGCAATAGGAAAAAGTTTGCATCCCTCTCTGTTTTTGCTGACCAGAACATGACAAACCAGATGATGCAAACAGTTAAGGACCGAGCCTCTTTTTGACACTTGTTGTTTACAAGTTAAAATCATTTATTTATGCTATAAATTACTTAGAACCCCCAAATATTATATATTTTTTTTCAGACACCCTAGAGAATAAAATGGCAGCCGTTGCAATACTTTATGTCACACTTTATTTGGGTAGCAGTCTTACAAGTGCAATTTTGTTGGAAAAAATACACTTTTTTGACTTAAAAAAAAAAGAAAAAGTAAAGATAGCCCAATTTTTTTCATATTGTGAAAGATAATTTTACACGGAGTAAATTGATACCCAACATGTCATGCTTCAAATTTTCGCCCGCTCATGAAATGGCGACAAACTTTTACCCTTAAAAATCTCCATACGTGTAAACATTTCTACAGGTTACATGTGTAGAGTTACAGAGGAGGTCTAGTGCTAGAATTATTGCTCTCGCTCTAGCCATCATGGTGATACCTCACATGTGTGGTTTGAACACCATTTTCATATGCAGGCGCGACTTACGTATGCGCTCACTTCTGCGCGCGACTTTGGCGGGACGAGATGCTTTAATACATTTCTTTCAGTTTCTTATTTATTTTACTTTTTATTTTTACACTGTCTTTTTAAAAAAAAAAAATAGGTGACTTTTATTCCTATTAAAGCGGTAGTAAACCTGCTATTTTTTTTTTAACACCTGCAAAGCAAAAGGCATAATGAGCTAGTATGCACTGCATACTAGCTCATTATGAAATACTTACCTTAGAACGAGGCCCCGACATCTGGCCCGATCCACGCCGAGGGAGCTGACATGCTCCCTCAGCGTATCTTTCGGGTATCGCGGCTCCGGCTCTGTGAGTGGCCGGAGCCGCGATATCGTCACTCCTGCGCATGCGCGCGGGAGATTTCATTCCGGCCGGTCAGCCACTGCCGGATTTTCAGGCCGAGAATCCCCTTGTGTGCATGCACCGCTGCAGTTAGCGGCGCATACCGAGGGGAATAACTCCTAAACCGTACAGGTTTAGGAGATATTTTTTTTTACCTACAGGTAAGCCTTATTATAGGCTTTCCTGTAGGTAAAAGTTAAAAAAATGAGTTTACAACCACTTTAATAAGAATGTAAACATCCCTTGTAATAGAAAAAAAGCATGTTAGGACCTCTTAACTGTGAGATCTGGGGTCAAAAAGACCTCAGATCTAACATTTACACTAAAATGCAATACAATATTGCAAAAATATTTTTTTCTCCCCTCCATCTGCTGCCATAACAATGATATTTAGTGTCAAAATACCAACGTACAATGACGGCGAGTTGCGCTAAGTGGTTAAAGCTCTCTTAGAGATTGTATGGGTCAGTTTTTCCTTCATCACAAAAGGAAGGAAAAATTGGAAACAAAATGGAAGACCCAAAAATTACATTTGTCCTATTTTGATCCAACTCAGCAGATCCTTTGCTGGGTTGAATAAGAATGGGAATGAGGGATGGCCTTGTGAAAGCCTATACCAGTTAGCAGCTTGCTGACAGAACCATTTTAATGAGACTCTGTTTCCAGGCCTTTAATTCAACAAAAAATCCTTCTATAAGGTTATATGAGCATTTAAATTATAACTAAAGGCAAAACTTTTTTTTTCATTTTGGATAGTGGGGGGAGGGATTAGAACACCTGTCAGTTTTTATTGCTGTCTGTGCCCCGTTTCCCCTCTCTATTTGTCCTGTTTACCATAATCATTGAAAGTGAAAGTAGAAGAAAATCCTCATTTTTGTGATGTCCCCAGAAGTGTAATAGAAAGAAAATCTTCCAATGGGGACACTAGTTCTGGTTAACCGGAGGCGCCGCAAGAAATTCTTTTAATTTGCAGGGATTTCCTCCCACTTCTTGTTTGTCTACGGGGCAGAAAGTGAAGTAAAATGTCCCCAATGGGACAAAGATGTTGAGAAAAAATCTGACAGGGGATATTACCCTCTCTTACACTATCCATAATGAAAGAACACGTTTTGCCTATAGTTCTACTTTATGTATGTTCTTTATGTTATTTACCTGTAAAATTCACTCTTGTGTACACATCAAAAAGCCATTAGACTGCTGCTGGATGCCACCATCTTAGATATATTGTCAGCAGCCCAGAAAGGACACTGCAGGGCAGCGCCTGAGGGCCCAAGGCCAGTAGGAGGCTCCCTGAGAGGCAACTGACAGGTGACCCCACAGCTTTATTATCCAGGAAGTAGAGGTTCAAGGGAGAAGGCAGTGAACGATGATGCGGTTCCTGCGGAGGACCTTTGGCCAGCGGCATGTTGGGAGAAGAGTGACTTGTGCCGTTTGGGATGATGGAGCCACGGAGATGAGGGCAGCTGCTCCAGCTACTTTTCCTCCTGTGGGGTTCTACACACACCCCACCTATCTGTCCCCCTCTGGGATCAGTGGAGGGGCGGGGCCACAGTCCCCATCCCTGCCACGGAGGACAGCAAGTTAGTGCTGACTTGTAAAGTGTAGCTGCTGGACATGACCCATGTCAGTGTGAACCAGTGTAATCCAGTTTCAGGTGATGTAATCCCATGGTCAAAGGGTCCCAAAAGGGGAAAAAGGGACAACTGTATATACAGAGATCAAGAGGGCAGCTAGGAGATCTTAACAACAGACCAAAATTAATCCATCTCAGAGCATGGCCAGCCACAAGACTCCTATCTACATCTTCCCTGGCATTGATGTTGGCCATACTCTTGGATGGACCCATTCTGGGACGTGGTTAAGAACTCCTAGCTGCCCTCTAGATCTCTGCATTTACAGTTGTCCCTTTTCCCCTTTTGGGACCCTTTTATCATGTGGTGATCGCAGCATCACAATGCCAGGCTTATTCTTTTTAACTTTCATTTGTAGGCTTGGGACTGCTAACCTCTTTATGAGTTTCTAGGTGTGAGTGATACTTGACATCCATAGGACATCTTCTACATCAAGACTGTTACACTTAAACCTATAAGCCCTTGTACACACAGTCGGATATTCCGATGGACAATGTCCGATAGGATCGTGTTGTCCAATAATCCGACAGTGTGTGGGCTTCATTGGACTGTTTCCATCGGAGTATCCTACAGACCAAGTTTTCCCACTTGTCTATAAAATTTTCTGACAACATGCTCCGATCAGACTTTGTCCGATCATGTGTAGAGAATTCCGATCGGACAAATTGCCACGCATGCTCAGATCAAATTCCTAGACCAAAGCTATTGGCTACTAGCCTGAACGTAGTCCCATCGTAACGAAATAACGTCATCACGTTAAGTACCATTGGATTTTCTGAAAACTTTGTCCGACTGTGTGTATGCAACAATTTCGGACAAAATCCTTCGGATTTGGTTGTCGAAACGTCCGACCGTGTGTACAAGGGCTAAGAGTTATATATGAGTTTTTGCCTATAGTGTATGTTTTGAGATATGGTTTTATGTTTTGTAATAAAGATGTAATAAATTGTTTTCATATATATATTCTGTTTTTGAATTGTATTTGATGCCAGGAAAGTCCCATACACCCATGATACAATTTATTGAATAGGTTTTTATTTGTATTTATTGAACAGATATAACAAAACAGTTAATTGTTAAGGTTTACATATAATTTAAAGTTCACATTAAATTGAAAAATGTAATCTAACAGGAGAACAATTCTAATTTCTGCAATTAATAATCTTTACAATTTATTAAAAGTTATGTGCAATTTATTCTATTCTTTTTATTCTCTTCTGTGATCCAAAATCAGTGGGAAGCATGCCTTCATTTAGCTAAATACTTGATTCATCCAAAGATCAAAACAAACTCTCAGCAGTATATTACCTTGTTACAACACGATCCTGCAGTGCAGCTTACAGGCCTCAGACTTTCTTTTCTTATAAGCATTCTTAATAAAATAGATTATATACTTTAAGCCTGAAAGGAAATGTTTAACCCTCTGGATAAAAAAACAATAAAGTGTATGATTACACATCATCTTTATTCACTGCTGGAGATTTTCAGACTACCCTTTTCGGTCAAGTTGACCATAGTGATTAAATTACTTTGGCCAGAGCTTTGTACAAATCATCGGTTGTACGGTCATATATGCAAATAGAAACAACTTTGACTACAAGATAAAAGATTTCAACATAGACTTGACAGTGACAAATTAAATAAGGTTCATACCTAGCTGTAGGGAAAATTACATACTAGAAATTATGTATTTTGAGATCCCACCATCCACTGGAAATTTCAGTAATACTGGCCATTCATAGAATGAGTTCTATCAAAAAGAATGTTTTTTTACTTTAGATATGTATGTGTTTTCTTCTGCCCTCTGTATGTGTCTATCCTGTACAGTTGTTTATTAAAAGCAAGGTCTGCCCTCCTCCGACCACTGTGCTAAAGCTGAGGCTTCGGAAGCCAAGGAGACTTGGAGGCAGTGGGCAAACTGTAGTCTAAAAAATAAAAAGTAAAAGAACAAACAAAAAAAAAAACAGGATTTCAGATTGCAGGTGTTGGGAGTCATGTAGGGATTTAAAGCTCAACTTCAGCTTTGGATACACTTTACATAGCTGGCCCAAACAAACTATGTCCCTCAATGTGAGGCCACTGGATGTGCTGCATAAACTGTAGGTAGCTGAGGCTATATATAACATACAGCACTATGTTCTAGGTTTGAGCTGAGACTTGCTGCCTTCTACCCAGAACACCTTAGAGCAGGGGTGCCCAACCTTTTGAAGAGTAAGGGCCACTTTATCGACTTGGTAACCGGTCGCGGGCCACAATGAGCGTAAAGATGGGAGGGCAGGTCTGTGTCCACTCTACATATGTAGAGCAGACACAAATGCAACCCACTCTACCCTATGGGCCCTCCGATCAGCCCAGACAGAAGGGGACAGATCCCCTTCTGTTTTTCAAATTTTTTTAAGGAAATCAGATTGCAGATAGGTGGGTGTAAATGGACACAAGTCCGTTTACATCTGCCGCTCTATAGAGGTGAATGGAGAGTCTGTTTGAGTCCACCTGAAAAACAGACAGGCCGACCCGATTGGACCAGTCATGTGAAAGGGGCCTAAGGCTGCTTCCACACTGATGCACAGCGGTTTACCTGCTCCTCAACTGACCTCAATCTTCGCTTCTTTCTCAGTATTCCTGCAGCTGGCTGGTACTGCTGGCTGGTTCTGCCAGTGGGTACTGGTACTGCTGGATGTTACTGGTACTGCTGGCTAGCATTTCGTTCGCATATGTAGCGCTATACAAGTCATTCATTCATTTATTCATACTACTGGTGGGTACTGGTACTGCTGGCTGGTGGGTACTGCTGGCTAGTACTGCTGGTGGGTACTGGTACTGCTGGCTGGTACTGCTGGTTTATACTGATAGTATGGATGGTGGGTACTGGTACTGCTGCTGGGTACTTCTAGCTGGTACTGTTACTGCTGGTTTATACTGCTGACTGGTACTGATGACTGGTATGGATGGTGGGTACTGATACTGCTGGCGGGTACTTCTGGCGGGTACTCGTACTGATGACTGGTACTACTGGCTGGTACTGGTACTGCAGGTTGGTACTGGTACTGTTGGTACTGTTGTCTGGTACTGCTGGCTGGTACTGGTACTGCTGGCTGGTACTGATACTGGTGGCTGGTACTGATACTGGTGGCTGATGTCCCAGAACACGGGATCCTGTGTCCCGACCCACCATCCCCAAGAATAATTGTGACAGAAACATACAGCTGCAGTAGAGAGCAGAACCGAAGCTTCACAGGCGGATTACATTTTGTATCACTCCACCTGTGAAGGAGCGAGCGCTATACAGGCAGCATTGGCTGCTTCCTCTAGCGGCGGCTCCGTTCTTCAAACTAATGCTCGGAGATGGCGGGTCAGGAACCCACGATCTGGGCTTGCTGCCCTGCCATCTCAGATCAAGACATGGCGGGTCACATTAGAGGACCAGCGGTTGGGTGCCCCTGCCTTAGAGTCTGATTGGCGCCCAGCCATTAAGAGAAAGCAATGTATTCTAGCAATGAATACAAAGCTTCCTCTGAAGTGAAATTGCACTCTGCAAGCCATATATTTCGTCGGAGCTAATTGAATATGGTGAAACTTCACTTTGCAAAGAATACTCAATAATGTACACTAAAAATAAAAAAAATGCAATGAGAAGCTAAAAATGTCCCCTGTAAAGTGAAACTTCCCTTGTAAAGTGAACAGTCAATTCATCCTTAGTAAATCAACCCCACAGTCACTGTGCAGTGGGTAATGTGAAAATGTCTCTTTAAAGCTGAACTCCAGGCACACAGCTAGATACGCCTTAAAATACACGAGGGGCTGATCTACTAGCCAAACTATTTGTATTGCTGTTGATCCAGTCCTGAGATTTACACAGGTCTGCCAAACAGCAGAGCCAAGTTGGTGATTTGACCTTTCTCTGCTGCAATTAGGTAAGACAACTAGGTGCCCTCCTCACCCCTAGTCTGTGATTGGATAGTGAAAAAGCAGCTTCAGACTGACAAGATCATTCTTCTGTCCTCTACCTATTTCACCATGGTCCTACTAAGTAGAGGTCTTCTGCTTAGTGGATAGCAACAGGCTCATACCAATTCAAATTTAAGTACCTAACCACATGCCGACCAGCCGCCGCAGTTATACTGTGGCAACATGGCTCGGCTGCGCAAATAGCCGTCATGGTACGTCGGAACCATAGACGGCCACTGTAAAAATGCCAATGGTGCCCAAAATGTGTCGAAATTGTCCGACGTGTCCGCCATGTCACAGTCCCAATAAAAATCGCAGAACACCGCCATTACTAGTAAAAAAAAAATTAATAATAAAAAAGCCATAAAACTATCCCCTATTTTGTAGATGCTATAACTTTTGTACAAACCAATCAATATACGCTTATTGTGATTTTTTTGATTTTTTTTACCAAAAATATGTAGAAGAATATGTATTGGCAGCCTAAACTGAGGAAAAAAAATGTTTTATATATATTTTTTGGAGATATTTATTATAGCAAAAAGTAAAAAATATTGCATTTTTTTCAAAATTGTTGCTCTTTTTTTGTTTATAGCGCAAAAAATAAAAACCGCAGATGATGATCAAATACCACCAAAAGAAAGCTCTATTTATGGGAAAAAAAGGACGTAAATTTTGTTTGGGTGCAACGTCGCACGACTGCGCAATTGTCAGTTAAAGCGACGCAGTGCCAAATCGCAAAAAGTGCTCTGGTAAGGAAGGGGGTAAAATCTTCTGGGGCTGAAGTGATCGTGACCGTCGGGCACTCGCACGCGCCCCCCCCCCCCCAGTAGACATCTATGGTACCGACGTACCATGGCGGCGATTCGCGCAGCCCAGCCATGTAGCCGCAGTGCAACTGCGGTGGCTGGTCGGGCTGCGGTTCTGTAGTCCAGGGGTTGACAAATTTGCTTTGAATTTAGGAGCCAGTTAAAAAAGTTAGGAGCCAGTTTTTTTTTAGAGTGGTATGGATTGTCAGCTCCTGGGGTAAGGCCACTCATTTTCATCCCCTATCCCTAACTCACAATGGAGCACCCAGTCAATAACTCCAATGAAATGCTGTTACATCAGGGTTATGGGCTGACCAGAAAGAGTAAGGCTGGCAACAGGTGGCACTGGCTGGCACGTGGAACTGCCAGATGGCATTGAAAGGTGACACTGGTTGGCTTTGGCAGGTGACACTGGTTGGAACTGGCAGGTGACACTGGTTTGGAACTGGCAGGTGGCACTACTGGCACTGGCAGGTGGCACTGGCATGTGGCACTGATTGGCAGGTTGCACTGGTTTGGTACTGGCAGGTGGCCCTGGTTGGTGATGGCAGGTGGCCCTGGTTTGGAACTGGCAGGTGGCCCTGGTTGGTGATGGCAGGTGGCCCTGGTTGGCGGTGGCACTAGTCACTGGCAGATGGCACTGATTGGCGTTGGCACTGGCAGGTGGCACTGATTGGTGGTGGCACTGGCAGGGGGCACTGGTAGGTGGTGGCAGGTGGCACTGGTAGGTGGTGGCAAGTGGCACTGGTAGGCGGTGGCAAGTGGCACTGATTGGCGGTGGCAGGTGGCACTGGTAGGCACGTGGAACTGCCAGATGGCATTGTCAGGTGACACTGGTTGGCATTGGCAGGTGACACTGGTTTGGAACTAGCAGGTGGCACTATTGGCACTGGCAGGTGGCACTGGCACGTGGCACTGGCTTGGAAGTGGCAGGTGGCCCTGGTTGGCGGTGGCACTAGTTGTCACTGGCAGATGTCACTGATTGGCGGTGGCACTGGTTGGTGTTGGCAGGTGGCACTGGTTGGTGGTGGCACTAGTTGGCACTGATTGGCGGTGGCAGTGGCAGGTGGCACTGATTGGTGGTGGCACTGGCAGGTGGCACTGATTGGTGGTGGCAGGTGGCACTGGTAGGTGGTGGCAGGTGGCACTGATTAGCGGTGGCACTGGCAGGTGGCACTGATTGACGGTGACACTCGGCACTGGCAGGTGGCACTGGTTGGCAGTGGCAGGTGGCACTGATTGGTAGTGGCAGGTGGCACTGATTGGTGGTTGCCGTTGGTATTGATGGTGGTGGCACTGGTTGGCACTAGCAGGTGGCACTGATTGGTGGCGGCAGGTGGCACTGACACTGCCAGGTGGCACTGATTGGCAGTGGCACTGGTTGGCGCTGGCAGGTGGCACTGGCAGGTTTCACACAGAGCACTCTGTTACTGAAATGTAACAGAGGAGCTGTCAGAATTGAGCTTAATGTCAGGGGTGGGCGGGACCCAGCCGGGGTGTGAAACTGACAAGTAACAGAGAGGCGGATCTGTCAGATTTGAGCTTGATGTCGGGGTGGGCGGGACCCGGCTGGGGTGGGCGGGGCCCGGTCGGTGGGCGGGACTCAGCAGCTATCAACAACAGCCAACTATTGGGCTGCTTAAGAAAAGGGGCGGGCCACATACACGTGGCGGCCTGCCCAGATCCCATCGGCTGGTGCTTGATAGCGGCCTGGTCCCGCCCACTCCGGCCGTGTCCTGCCCACCCGGACATCAATCTGAAATCTGACAGATCCTCCTCTCTCCGTTGCTTGTCAGTTTCACACACTTACACCCCTTTCACACCAGGGCGTTTTGCAGGCGCTATAGCGTGAGAAATAGAGCCTGCAATCCGCCCTAAAGAAGCTGCACCATTGTGTGTAGTGTGAAAGCCCCGAGGGCTTTCAGACTACAGCGGTGCGCTGGCAGGACGTCAGAAAAAAGTCCTGCCAGCAGCTTCTTTGGAGCGGTGAAGGAGCGTTGTGTTTACCGCTCCTCCACCGCTTCTCCCCATTGAAATCAATGGGGCAGCGCTGTAATACCGCCGGCAAAACGCCGCTATTGCGGCATATGGCTGGCGGTTTTAACCCTTTCGCAGCCGCTAGCGGGGGTAGAAGCGCCCCGCTAGCGGCCGAAATGCGCCACAAATCAAAATAGCTGCGTTTTACCGCTGACGCAATGGGCGGTGTGGTGTGAAAGGGGTCTTAGCGCGGTGCCGCTGAGTGTGGAGGAGGGAGGAGGACGGCAGTCAGTGTTAATGCTGCTGCATGTCTGGGGCATCAATAGTGAGTGGGCAGGTGGCAGCTTAGGCGCCAGGTTGCGATTTCTGGTCGCATTGGCGACCTGGCTCCTGGGGTTTGTCCAGCCCTGCTGTAGTCATTTATTTAAAAGCTGTAGCTGCTGACTTTTAATAAACAGACACTCACCTGCCCAGGGATCCAGCACCTCACCCAAACCAGTTTCTTCAATGGTCTTCCGGTCCCGGCGCCAGCGTATGATGTCCGGGACTTTGTGTGGAGATATCTGAATGTTGGGTGCAGCTGCAGTCATCATTCAGATATCTTTTTTTCCCTATCCCTTTTTTTCTGCTATTCCCTGCAAAGTAAAAACAAATATAGCTGCTGGTCAACAGTTTTATTGTTTTTACAGGTGGCGGGAGGGGACGCCCTCCACTCCCGCCACCCTCCGGTGCTTCTACCGGCTCGCCCGTGCAATGGCCGAGCCATTTACCATAGAGCTAACTGAGGACCAGATGGTCCCCCACCATCTCTATGACCTTTGGAGGCCGGGCATGACGTTATGACCTCATGGACGTTTTTTCAGCTGGAAAGGCTGAGATTGTTTTTTTTGTTTGTTTTTTTATCTCAGGCTTTCCAGCATACAGGAGAGATGTGGAGTCTTACAGACTCCACATCTCTCTGTAAAGAAGACTTGTCATGCACTATTCCTATTTAACCACTTAAGGACCGCCGCATGGCAATGTACGTCGGTGCAATTTCACCGACAGGCACAAGCACGTACATGTACGTGCTCGCCTTTCAGCGGGTGGGGGGTCCGATCGGACCCCCTCCCGCTGGATGCGGTGGTCCGTTTGGCTGCAGGAGCGATCCGGGATGAGGGGATGGCCGTTGGTTTCTGGCCATCCCCTCTCGATCGCTCCTGGCGAATGAGAAGCTTCCCCCGCTGTGTATAGTAAACACAGGCAGGGAGGAAGTGATGTCATTCTCCTCGGGGCGGTCTTTTTGACCGGACTACGAGGAGAACACTGAAAGTAAGTGTGCACCAACACTACACTGACATGTAGGTACACATAGGCACACAAACCCCCCCCCGATCACCCCCCCCCATCGCCCTCCTCCCCCTCCCAGTCACAGTGTCACTGATTGCAGTGATCATTTATTTACTGATCACTGCATTTAGTGTCAGTTGTGACAGTAAAAACTGTCAGGGCAGTTAGTATTAGGTCCAGGGTAGCTCCCTATCCCCCCAATAAAGTTTTAACCCCCTGATTGCCCCTAGTTAACCCTTTCACCCCCTTTTGCCAGTGTCACTAAGCGATCATTTTTCTGATCGCTGCATTAGTGTCACTGGTGCCGCTAAGTAGCTAGTTATTTTTTCAGGTTCACCGCCAGGTTTTTATAGCGCTAGGTACCCCGATATACTACCCAATAATGGTTTTAACCCCCTGATTGCCCCTAGTTAACCCTTTAACCCCCTTTTGCCAGTATCATTAAGCGATCGTTTTTATGATCGCTGCATTAGTGTCACTGGTGCCGCTAAGTAGCTAGTTATTTTTTTAGGTTCACCGCCAGGTTTTTATAGCGCTAGGTACCCCCATATACTACCCAATAATGGTTTTAACCCCCTGATTGCCCCTAGTTAACCCTTTCACCCCCTTTTGCCAGTGTCACTAAGCGATCATTTTTCTGATCGCTGAATTAGTGTTGCTAGGTAGCTAGTTATTTTTTTAGGTTCACTGCCAGGTTTTTATAGCGCTAGGTACCCCCATATACTACCCAATAATGTTTTTAACCCCCTGATTGCCCCTAGTTAACCCTTTCACCAGCGATCACCGTATAAGTGTCACTGGTGACGCTGGTTAGCCAGTTAGTTATTTAGGTTCCCCGTCAGGTTTTTATATTGCGCCAGGGACCCCCATATACTATCTAATAAAAATTTGAACCCCCTGATTTCCCCTAGTTAACCCTTTCACCAGTGATCACCGTATAAGTGTTACGGGGGACTCTGGTTAGTTAGGTTGCTTTTTATAGCATCAGGGCACCCGCCATTTATTACCCAATAAAGGTTTAACCCCCCGATCACCCGGCGGGTGATATCAATTAGGTTTTAGGGTCAGGGTCTGCGATGCCCCAGGCAGCGCTAGGTTAGTGCCAGTACCGCTAACACCCACGCGCAAAGCATAAACCTCCCGTAGTGGTATAGAATCTGAACAGATCAATATCTGATCTGATCAGATCTATACTAGCGTCCCCAGCAGTTTAGGGTTCCAAAAAAACGCATTGTTAGCGGGATCAGCCCAGATACCTGCTAGCACCTGCGTTTTGCCCCTCCGCCCAGCCCACCCAAGTGCAGTATCGATCGATCACTGTCACTTACAAAACACTAAACACATAACTGCAGCGTTCGCAGAGTCAGGCCTGATCCCTGCGATCGCTAAAAGTTTTTTTTTGGTAGCGTTTTATATTTAAATCCGGAAGGCAGTGCTTGGTTTTTCGGGGTCCCGTACGTGGCTAGGCTCCCAAAAAGTCTCCCACATGTGGTATCCCTGTACTCGGGAGAAGCAGCAGAATTTATTTTGGGGTGTAATTTCACTTATGCCCATAGCATGTGTGAGCAATATATCATTTTGTGACAACTTTGTGCAAAAAATAAAATAAAAATTGTAATATTCCTGTAACTTGTGGCAAAATATAAAATATTTCATGGACTCAACATGCCTCTCAGTAAATAGCTTGGGGTGACTACTTTTCAAAATTGGGTCATTTGGGGGGGGGGGGGGTTTGTGCTATGTTGGCATTTTATGGCCTTCGAAACTTTGATAGGTAGTGAGGAGTGAAATCAAAAATTTGCACCCTTAGAAATCCTGAAGGCAGTGATTGGTTTTCGGGGTGCAGTACGCGGCTAGACTCCCGAAAAGTCCCACATATGTGGTATCCCCGTACTCAGGAGAAGCAGAAGAATATATTTTGGGGTGAAATTCCACATACAACTATGGCATGTGTGAGCAATATATCATTTAGTGACAACTTTTTGTAAACTTTTATTTTTTTTGTGTCATTATTCAAACACTTGGGACAAAAAAAAAAAATATTCAATGGGCTCAAGATGCCCCTCAGCAATTTCCTTGGGGTGTCTACTTTCCAAAATGGGGTAATTTGGGGGGGGGGGGGGTTTGTACTGCCCTGCCATTTTAGCACCTCAAGAAATGAGATAGGCAGTCATAAATTAAAAGCTGTGTAAATTCCAGAAAATGTACTCTAGTTTGTAGACGCTATAACTTTTGCGCAAACCAATAAATATACGCTTATTGACATTTTTTTTACTAAAGACATGTGGCTGAATACATTTTGCCCTAAATGTTTGACTAAAATTGAGTTTATTCGATTTTTCTTATAACAAAAAGTAGAAAATATATATTTTTCTCGAAATTTTCGGTCTTTTTCCATTTATATCGCAAAAGATAAAAATCGCAGAGGCAATCAAATACCATCAAAAGAAAGCTCTATTTGTGGGAAGAAAAGGATGCAAATTCCGTTTGGGTACTACATTGCATGACTGCGCAATTACCAGTTAAAGCAGTGCAGTGCGAAATTGTAAAAAGACCTCTGGTCCTTAGGCTGACAATTGGTCCGGGGCTGAAGTGGTTAAAATGCCCACATCCCCGCGTGCGCGCATGCAGAAACGAGCGCATTCATATGTCGCGACTGCATGTGTAAATGGCGCTCAAACCACACATGTTAGGTATTGCCACGAACGTTAGAGCGAGAGCAATAATTCTGCTCCAAGACCTCTTATGTAACTCTAAACAGGTACCCTGTAAAAAAATTTAAATCGCTGCCTGTAGAGATTTTTAAGTACTGAAGTTTGGCGCCATTCTACGAGTGTGCGCAATTTTAAAGCGTGACATGTTAGGTGTCTATTTACTCTGCATAATATCATCTTTCAGATTATACAAAAAAACTGGGGGGAGGAAGAACAGAACTTTCCCTTATGGGTGAAGTTCTGCTTTAAACTAATTAGTTTTAAAACAGATTTACTCCTCCATTATTTTCTATTCCCGTAATCAAAGCTGCTGACTACTTCACTTCCGCAGGATCACCAATCCTGGGGACCTTGTGTAAAAGATGGAAGAATGAAAAACAGGTTTTACTTTCTAACATACATCTGAAGAATGACAGCTCAAATTGCCCTAACCTTATACATTGGACATTTGAATTTTTTTCCTGGTTTCCATTGTGTAGATACAATTTATATGTTGAATAATGAAATGTCTACAAAAACGGGAATGACAACGAAAAGCTAAAACATGATGGGGGAAGGTCTACAGTCAATGCTGTACAATAATAGACAACTGGTTAGATTTCCAGTTACACTGGATTTGAACCTGCCTTATTTGTGTTCATTTATCACCGTCCTGTAATTTTATCTCCATGAGAGCACAGTGAGGCACACACAGAGCGTTTGCTATAGCTGCATCTAAACTTGTGTTGTTTGAACAACAATACTCATTCACGGAAATCTGTCCTGAGAGAAATATGAAGGCTCACATTGCCGACTAACTTCTATAAAACCTATTTGTCTGGTTTACCCAGAACACAATGCAGATAAAGAAAGTCAGTGTGAGGGTAAGCTAGCCATACGCTTTTATTTTTTTCTTGTAAGACTGCATTCACACTACAGCCTTTTGAATCGCGGGTAGATTTGCCACGGATCTGCCCGCGATTTGACAGCGTCAGGGTGTGAATGACAAAACGTGGGACTCACATTCGAGATGCCATTCGTTTGAATGATACCTCAAATTGCGGTGCGCGTCTGCCGGGATTGTCGCGCAATAAAACATGCTGCAATCGAGCCAACCCACATCGCAGGACACATGTCACCCAAATATAGTTCAGGAGCTGCTTTTGGGCGACATGCGTCTCACTATGCGGGTTACCGTGATTGCAGCAAGTTTTATAGCATGACAATCGCGGCAGACCCACACCGCAATTTGAGGTGTCATTGAAATGAATGGCATCTCGAATGCGAGTCCCGCGTTTTGTCATTAACACTTCGGTGCTGTCAAATTGTGTGCAGATCTGTGGCAAATCTGCCCGCAATTCAAAACGCTGTTGTGTGAATGCAGCCTTACACCTTACCACCAGGCTAAATGAGGGAAGATCAGTGGGCTCACTCAGTGGTCCACAACCTTATTTGGCAACAGGGATAGGTTTTCTGGGGGGGTTCACAGAGTCAGTTCTCAGTCCCCCTTTACATCACAATCCCCCTTTCAAGCACAGTCCCCCTTTTATATTAGTGTCCGCAGTCCCCCTTTACATCACAGTTCCCCCTTTAACGGTTTCTGGAATTCCCACCGGTTGCGTGAAACTACATATCTGTAAGTTTTCTCTTCTTCCAGGTCTGGGACTGCCAGGGACCTGCTCCTGCTGGACACAGCTGGAGCCAATCAGTGGGTCCGGCAGATGCAATATCTGCTGGGACACAGGGATCGTTGATAGGAGAGGCTGAACGGCGATTTGCCTATGTGAAAAAGGCAGACTGCAGTTCTGTCAGAGAGGAAAATTAAGATCTGCTAAGCAGAAACGTGGATCTCTGTTTTTCTCCAGTTAAGCCATTCCCCACACAGTTAGAAATCACTCCCTAGGAGCACGCTTGCCGACCTCGCTTGTCTCACCTTACATCCAGTTATTCTCCAACTCTAATCTGAATGCTACCTGGTCTCTGCTGGTTCTTCACCTGCTTAGTGTTACCAGTCCTGTCACACCAGCCGTCTGCTAGCTGCCCGGCAAGCATCTGCCACCTGCTGTCTGCCCAGTCCTGGTCGGCTGCCATCAGCTGTTCCAGTGATCTGACCTGCTGCCTGCTGCTGTGGCTGATGGAACATCTTACAGGCCTTCATACCTCACCATGCTCTCTCCCCCTTTATATCACAGTGCCCCTTTACATTACAGTGCATCTAGCAATCAGAGCCCCGTGCTCTCTCCCCCTTTATATCACAGTGCCCCTTGCAGTCACGACCTCCATTTTTCTCTCTTACATCACTGACCCCTCTCAGTCTCTGCTTCCCCTGCAAGTCCTACCTTTGGCAGGCAGAGGCAGTTATCATGGGACAGCAGGCCGGAATTTTTTTTCAATAACTTTTGAAATAAGACAAGAAGACAAGTGTTTGGATAATAATGGCTGCGGTTGTTTATTATTGGTTTCAAAATGTTGTACATAACTCATCAAAACTCATCAATAAACTTAAAGCTAGCCCAGTCACTACAGCTCAGGCAGCAACACAAAATCCCCAAAAGGGGCATGTAGTACATATCACAACAAACTCATCCAATACACTTAAAGCTAACCTAGTCACTACGGCTCAGGTAGCACATATTTGAACACTATAATTAAAATTCTTAATAACTTGTCCCCCTTTGCTGTTATAATTCAGTATTATTATCATTATATATTTTTTATTTTATTATTATTATTATTTATTTTTTTTAATTTTTTTTGCAAAGGTGACTTACCACATAACAACAACCGCGACAGAATAAATTAACATAACCATACAGAATTAAAATACAATTAAATACAAATTTATTTTATAGGGAGGGAGGGAGGGGAGAGAACACCACAGCTTTTCTTCTGAGGCGAATGAGCCCCCTCAGCGGAACCTCCTTTTTATAACCCCAAGAAAACTGGTTTAAACCAGTTCTTCCCAGGCTTTTCATATGTCATGAAGAGAGGTCACCTGTACCCCTTCTCAAAACATGTGACTAACAGCTGTTTCCCCGCTGGCCACAGGCTCTGCGGGGGAACTTGAAACAGCTGATCCAGCCGCTCTCCCATGAGGAAAAGGGGGGGCAAGAAACTGCCCTCTCCCTTTTCCTGTCAGTCTGTGTGTCCTCTCCCATGTTTCCCACCCTGCTAATGATGTCATCCTATCAGCAGGGCAGTGGGTGGGAGGAGCTGCAGAACTGGATGGGGGGCAGGAGCTGCCTGACTTATCATCCTTCTCCCCTGCTCTGCTGATAGGATGACATCTTTGGCAGGGCGAGAGACCCGGCAGAGGACACAAAGCTACTAAGTGGCATGGCTATATATACACATTAAAATACACACACATATATATATATATATATATATATATATATATATATATAATATGAAGGCCAGTATGGTGGCCTGAATTTATGGGAGGACCCCAGAGGATATTTGAGCAGCCCACTCCCGCTCTTCCCTTTTTCAGGGCACTTCTCAGCACATCCTTCCTCATGAACTACCCATTACTTACCTTGGGTATGCCCCCTTTTCTTGGCATACCGACCAGACCACCAAGGCACACTTCAGGTCAATTCTTGTCACGTGTTTATGTGATCCACATCTCTCTCGGTCATAGGGCCATGACTATTTATATATATATATATATATATATATATATATATATATATATGTATCTTTTAAAAAAATGGCAGTACTTTGCCTTCATTTACACAGCTGGGTTCTACATTGTAGGGGGAGGCAGACAGTACAGTACACACTCAGGAAGCCACCTCCCTTTCCACTGCTTTGCTGAGTTCATGTCATAGTCTGACGGTGCTCCTGCAGTGCCAATTTAGGCTGGGTTCACACTTTCTCCGGCGGCAGTTCACAGCAGGGGGTCCGATGCATCCCTGTACACCATTTCAGGGGTGAATCAGGTCTGAATTTCTACCTGAATTCGCACCTGAAACAGAGCCAAAGGCACACAGGACCCTTTTCCAGTGCGGACCACGACCGCCCCAGAGCTGTGTGAAATGGCTCTATTGAGAGCCGGTCACACTCACCTGTCATGCAAATTGGATGCGGGGAAACCCATATCCAGTTCACATCAGTGCGAACCTAGCCTTACAATTTGGCTAAGGATTGGGAGTTCGGTCTCATTCACAGCCTTTCTTTACCAGGGTGCCATGCCACCCCATTTGAGAAAGGCTGCTTTAAAGTATAGCTATGTATGCCAAAAGCCAAATCCAAATAGTTAGTATGTATTTAGCACATTGAGCACATATGTGCCTAATGTGTTCAAGTCCTGTTCTTCAAAAATGCCCTAACACTAGGTAGCATTATTTTTTTACAATAATAGGGCGGTTAACATTTTAGTCCAGCAAAAAAAAAAAAAAATGTTTTTTAGTTTTTGAATTGGGTGGAGGGGCATTAAAACTCTTGTCAGGTTTTTACGATTATTCAGAGATCACTCTTTCCCTGCTCTTAAGCATTGCTCGAACCTAAGTGACACTGCTGCGTCACTTTTATTTGTGCTTTTTTGTGGCAAGTTTTTGAAGTGGCACCATTCATTTTGAATTTGCCTTCCTCTAAAAATGCACCAAAGATGCTCATGTACCAAATTTTGCCCCTGAGCCAGGTATGTTTAGCATTGTATGTTTTGCCTTGATTTTTGCATGTTTTTCACGTGACAATCAAGGTCAAAATTGTACTGCGTTTGGGGTGGCATTAAAAAAATAATGACATCACAAGCACGTTGAACGTTTTGTTTCTGGAATCCGTGATTCTGCCCTCGATTCCAATATGCTCAGGTGTGGAAGGAGCAGTACTGCCCCAGTGGCAATTGTTTCACCAGACAGAAAGTGAGGAACACAGACAGAAAAAAAACTGACAGGGGTTCTACTTCCCTACTAAAAAATAAATAAATAAATAAATAAATAAATATATATATATATATTTCTGTCTGTGTTGCAGTTGAAGAGTTGCCCCTTACTTCTGTCTGGGAAACCCTCTGTCATCGGGACAGTAAATGATGGTAAATCTCTCCAATGGTGCCCATGATAGCAGTAAAACACAACAGAGTTAAGGCGTTAATACAATGGACAAAAAAATCTTTTCAAGTATGTATTCTTAAAGCCTACCTATAGTTAAAAATCAGCAGAAGGGACATTGCTTACTTAATAATCTGATATGTCCTTTGTGCTGCTGATTCCTGCATTTCTTCAAATCTTCCTCTCACAGCTGTAATCTTCCACAGTGGCAGTGGCTTATAGAGCTGAGAGAGTTGAGGCTGGCATTAATCAACAATGCTTGACTACGCCCACCCTTTCCACCCAGTCCCGCCGTTTATAGAAGCTGTATTAGGATCCTGTAATAGGATCTATGAATGGAGGGGACGGACCTTTCAGACATCTGCCAGTCCCCCATTCATAGATCGTAAGAAATCATAGATAGCTCCAACCAGGGATTTCTTTCAGCAGGAACGCTGGTGAAGGCAGTTCCTGCACATCCAGAACTGAATGTATGTAATTGCAAGGGGAGCAGGGGTGTGCTGGAGGGTCTTTTGATGCTGTGAGGATCTGTTTTTGCGGAGGAAGGGAGGGATCTATTGTGGCTGGGGTGGGTCTTATGTTAGTGGGGGGTCTGTCGTTGCTGAGAGGGATCTACTGTTGAAGGATGGTCTATTGATGCTGGCTGCTGGGGAATCTATTGTTTATGGAGGGGATCTATTTTTGCAGGGGGGGCCTATTGTTGCTGGGGAGGTCTATTGTTGCTGGCGAGGGATCTATTGTTGCTCAGGGTGGGTCTTATGTTGCAGAGGGTCAATCTTTACTAGGAGCGATCTACTTTTGAGATAGGGGGTCTAATGTTGCTGGCTGTTGGAGGGTCTATTGATGCTGCCTGTTGGGAGTTCATTGCTGCTGGGGTGGATCTATTGTTGCGGGGGTATTCATTGTTGCTAGATTACTATTTTACTGCCTTTCTTGTTATCATTACCAAATTTCATACAAAATACTTGGTTCTCTGTTCTCTAAAAGGGGTGGTACCGGAAGGTGGGTAAGTGGTGGAACAAGAAGAAAGGTTACTCGAAGGTTGGTAGGGGGCAGGATTAAGGGGTGATTTGGAAGGGAGGAGTTCCTGCACCCATTCTCTGAGAAAAAAAGCCCTGCCCCCAACTAAAATCAATGTAAACTAATAAATTCATATACGCAGTTGGCAAAAAGAGCCATACTTGAGGGTGTTCATGAACACATTGCACACACATTTTAAATTGGGAAAGAAAATGACAACACGTTTACCATTTAGTCTGCATATATTCATAGTCAATTTAAAATCAATAAATCACATTCAATAAATCTCCTTGCCACAATCCCAGGAATTGATCATTGATCTTTATTACTCCCTCCCCCCTTCTGTGACCCATCTGAGAGTCCTTGAAGAGCAGTCAACATTCATATGAAGGCTGTAATTACTGACAGCTGGGGGCTGTAACTCAAAAGAAGATTCCTGCAAGCTATGTTGTAAAACAAGAGCACAAACAAAGGCTTGTTGTTTTAGGTATGTGTGAAAAACAGTAAATACATTATTAGAGCACACATATTAATATATAAAGCTTAAGAGAAAGCCCTGCTCCTCCTGGCAAGCTGTGCTGCTTGAACCTGGAATTAAGGGTTTGGCTTTAAGCTCTAGGAGCACCCTGATGACCCTTCAGGTAGATGTTGAGCTATTCACCAATACGATTTTAGATTATAGAAAACCTTTAACATAGCACTGGAAGCAAAGTAATGCTGCATATTGTTAGCATGCACCACCTAGTACCATATAGTTCCTTTACAGACTCTGGCATTCTCCTGGAGGTTGCATCCCCCCACAGACCTATGCCTATAACAACTTTCTGGAGCCTAGATTTATTTTATTTAACTCATAAAGTGCAGCGCTACTGGATAATAAATATTATAATACCGTGTCAATGTAGTCCATATAATCACTGTGCCATACACACATCCAAAAGTCTTTCTATAAACGTAATCTACTGCTGTGCTCCATTATGACTTTTGGATGTATGCATAGCACAATGATTATATGGACTACATTAACACTGTATTATATAGTATATATAGTTTTTGGTGTAGTGAAATCAATAAGTAGTGTTCAGCGGCAACTGATGGATTTTTGAGCAAATTATATTTTATGAGCACTAGGGTTGCACCGATACCGATATCGGTGCCGATACTAAGCATTTTTAAGGATATCGGTACTCGTGGAACTGTGCCGATACCTGGAACCAATATCTTCTGTTTTTTTTAATGCTGGGCTGCCGGCATGAGAGTGCAGGATGGATGTAAGAAGCGAGCGGGCAGGAAGGCAGAGATGATATCATCTCTCTCCGCCCCCTTCATCACCGCTCTTCTGCCCTCAAAGCCAGTGCTCTGTCTCAGTGTCGGGGGTGCGGCGGGGAGCAGAGAGATAACATCTTCTCATACTGCCTGCCCCGCATCACCGGTCTCCTGCGGCTCCTCACTGTGTGAAACCCTGGACAGCTAATCAGGAAAGCCAGAGAGAGTGACAGTCGAAGGAGTCCAAGACACTCAATCTGCCAGGTGAGACCTGCTGCAGCATGAGCAAGGAGACACCTTGCTACATCCAGAGGGGCGATCCCACAGAGATGAGACGTCATCAGTGACAGGTGAGCTCTGTGTGGGAGTACAGGTGTGCTGGGACTTGTAGTTCACCCCCTCAGCTGTCTACCTGACATACCACAAGGGGCGCTCCACTCACTCCGCATCTGGTGACAGGCAATGTGGCAGGTGCCGTGGCAAGTGACATTCTACATCTTGTGGCAGGTAGTGTGGCAAGTGACATTCTGCATCTGGTGACAGGCAACGTGGCAGGTGGCAATCCACATCTTGTGGCAGTAAGCGTGACAGGTGATTTGGCAAGTGACATTCTACATCTTGTGGTAGGCAGTGTGACAAGTGGCATTCTGCATCTGGTGACAGGCAACATGGCAGGTTGCATCATGTCCGCAGTCTCTGACAATCTGCAATCCCCCCACCCTGCCCTCACTTATCCCCTACTCCCCCCATCCTGTCCTCACCCCCTACTCCCCCCACCCAGCTCTCACTTACACTGTGTTGGGCGGCACAGTGGTGTAGTGGTTAGCACTCTCACCTAGCAGTAAAAAGCGTCGCTGGTTTGAATCCCAACCACGACACCACCTGCCTGGAGTTTGCATGTTCTCCCTGTGCCTGCGTGGGTTTCCTCTGGGTACTCCAGTTTCCTCCCACAATCTAAAGACATGCAGATAGGTTAATTGGCTTCTGTCCCAAATTGGCCCTAGTATATATGAATGGGGACCTTGGATTGTGGGCTCCTTGAGGGTAGGAACCAATGTGAGTGTGCAATGTACAGGGATAGGGACAATTGTAGACACTCACTCAGGTTGAACTAGATGGACTGGTGTCTTTATTCAACCTTACTAACTATGTAACTATGTATGTAACCCTACTCCCTCCCCCCACCCCGCTCTTACCCCAGCCTCACTCAGCAACATCCCTGCAGAGATCTGAAAATGGAGTGCACCGATGCTCCCCATTCAACCTGAGCTTGAGAGATCCTGCAAAGAAGAATGGGAGAAACTATACAAAAATAGGTGTGCCAAGCTTGTAGCATCATACTACAAAAGACTTGAGGCTGTAATTGGTGCCAAAGGTGCTTCAACAAAGTATTGAGCAAAGGATTTAACCAGTTCCCGACCAGCGCACGCCGATGTACGTCGGCAGAATGGCACAGCAGGCATATTAGGTACATCCAATCTTTAATGCTCGCGTGCTGGTCGGGGCCCCCCGTGAGTCCGGTCGTGGGTCCTGCGGACTCGATCGCTGCGGGCATACCCGCGATCGTCTCATGGGGCGGCTGAACGGAGAGATGCCGTTGTAAACAGCATCTCCCCGTTCTGCCTAGAAACTAGTGATGCTGATCTCTGCTGCATGTGATTGGAGCAGAGATCAGTGTTCACTAAATGAAAGCCCAGCCCCCAACAGTTAGTAACACACCCCTAGGAACACTTAACCCCTACACTGCCACCCACTGGTTAACCCCTTCACTGCCAGTGTCATTTACACAGGAATCACTGCATTTATATAGCAGTGATTGCTGTATAAATGACAATGGTCCCAAAAATGTGTCAAAAATGTCCGATGTGTCCGCCATAATGTCGCAGTCACAATAAAAATCGCTGATCGCTGCCATTACTAGTAAAAAAAAATTATTAATAAAAATGCCATAAAACTATCCCCTATTTTGTAAACGCTATAACTTTTGCGCAAACCAATCAATAATCTCTTATTGTAATTTTTTTTACCAAAAATATGTAGAAGAATATGTATCGGCCTAAACTGAGGGAAAAATTTTTTTTTATATATATTTTTGGGCGATATTTATTATAACAAAAAGTAAACAATAATGTGTTTTTTTCAAAATTGGCGCTCTATTTTTGTTTATAGCGCAAAAAATAAAAACCGCAGGGGTGATCAAATACCACCAAAAGAAAGCTGTATTTGTGGGAAAAAAAGGACGTCAATTTTGTTTGGGAGCCAGGTCGCATGACCGCACAATTGTCAGTTAAAGCGACGCAGTGCCGAATCGCAAAAAGTGGTCTGGTCTTTGGCCAGCAAAATGGTCCAGGGCTGAAGTGGTTAAATACGTAGGTGTGATTTATTAAAAAAAAATTTTTTTTAATAAATTTGCAAAGATTTCAAACAAACTTCTCTCACCTTGTCATTATGATCTATTGTTTGTAGAATTTTGAGGAAAATAATGAATTAATCAATTTTGGAATAAGGCTGTACATAACAAAATGTGGAAAAGGTGAAGTGTTGTGAATACTTTCCAGATGCACTGTATATACAGAATTATGTAATCTGGTATAGGGAACACATAGTTGGGGGTATTGCTGATTGTATTTTTCTCATTTATAGTTATTTGTAATACCGCTTTGGCAGTGCCTTCCTAATACTAAAGTTGAGAATGTAATAAACATAGCAAGGGGCCACATACCTCTTACTATAGGGATGCCGACCCACATAGTGCCTTTGTTAGGGAACAAGTTATAGCATATTAGAGACCGTTTTTTTGGGGGTTACCTTTGGCTCTCCCACCCTTTCTTTGGGCATTTTGGCTTTTTCATAGGGAATCTATCTATGTAGGCACAGCAATAGATTTACTTAACTGTGGCTATTCCCAACTGCATATATTCTTTATCTCTTCTTTCTCCCACCTACCTGGACATCAAGCACAAAATACTGGTACTTCTGCACATGGGGAGTATGCTGCTTGCCATCCTTTCACCCAAGTCAAAGCCTTGATCATTGGCCATTTGGGTACCCCGTGTTGCCACACTGGCATGAGAAAGAGAGTTCACAGCCCTGTAAGCTCCAAGTTTCAACAGGTTTCTCCTTGACAGGCCTCGCCTCGCCAAGAGAGAAGTTTGAATGAGGACAGAATTTTGCTCAAAATGTTTAAACCAAACCAAAGTAAACTTATATTTTGTCCATTCAGGTATAAATAACAGAGAAGCAGATATGGTATATATAGTGTAGCGCTATTCATGTGATATCTCTAATATCAAAAAACATGTGCAAAATTATATTCATAAATCAAACAGTATGATCATCAACCATAAAATAAAGTCCTAATGTAAACATATGTGCAACTTCTTGATTGCTGTGAAGCGGTTGCTTTTGGCTACTTCCTATCGATCCGTTGGCATTCCTTAGGTATGTATTTTGAGGGCAGCTATTATTTCAATATGTACCTCCCTATGGGATGTTCCATATCCTGTGCCTATTTTTAAAAATTTGCATCCTTTCTCCATTGGGTGGTTGCTTTCAAAGCTGGTTATCAAGGTATATTACATTACCTTGATGACTTCTTATTCATTGGCCCGATGCAATCTCCTATCTGTTTGTTTATGCTACAGATGTTTAGCATAGTCACTTAGCACTTTGGTATTCCATTAGCTATCAAAAAAAACGTGTTGCTATCCTCATCAATAGAATTCTTACGATCAAGATAGACACTGAGAAGTTTGAATTTCAGTTACCTGAGTCAAAAATTTACAAAATTAAAGCCTTGATTTCCGTGTTTGTTAGGCGTAAAAAAAAAAAAATTGGTTAAAAGAACACCAATCACTATTAGGGTTATTGCCCTTTGCGACAAGAATTATGCCAGTTGGCAGGATATTCTCGCGTTGCTTGTTTTTAGCTATGTCAGGCATGAAATCTCAAATTTCTTACATCAGATTGACAGCTGCCCACAAGGAGGACCGGTTAATTTGGTTTAAATTCTTTGATTTATATATAATGGTCAATCATTTTTTCAGGAGCAATTTGTGTCCTCAACTGACGTTGAATTATATACAGATGCTGCAGGTTTATGTGGATTCTTAGCTATTTGGAAGACTGACTGGGGCTGTGGTAAGTGGCCAGATAGGTGGGAAAAAATCAAAGCCACCAAAAGTATAGTAGTGTTGGAACTATTCCCTCTAATGCCTATGGGGTGGGCAATTTGCCAATAAAAGAATCCTGATTAATTCAGATAATAAAGGAGTCATATATGCTGTAAATTGCTTGTCAACTAAATCAATATAAGTGGTCAAATTGCTCAAATACTTTCTCTGTCTTAAATGTAATATTTGGCTAAAAGCCAGACATGTTCCAGGGAAGGAGAATCAATTTGTGGATGCCTTGTCTTGATTTCAGGTATGCAGATTCCATCAACTCCTGCCCAATGCGGACAAGAAAGGTCACACGTGTCCAGAACATCTGTGGAGCCTTATTTAGAAGTTCTTATAAGACATTCTGTTGCAGGCAGTACATGGGCTGAATATTCAGCCGCATGGCATAGGTGGTCCAACTTTGCTAGGAAACTTGATATTCAATTTGATTCTCCTCTTGAAGCAGATATTTAGATGTTTCTATGTAGTTTAATGCAGTCAGAATTATCACATAGTCACATTGCCAAAATCCTGGCTGGGGTATCATTTTCCTTTAAGTTAAAAAAACTCCATGTACAACCACCATGTACAGCATTCTTTTCTATTCAGCAGGCTCTTAACGGTTGTAACTCCAGGTTGTAACTTTTAGTAACTGGTAAATCCAGTTACTAAAAAGTTATGTTCAACTACTCATTTGGTGCGTTCTTTGGTTTTCGGGGCTGTGCTATTTAACGCTGCCTTTGTTCTAGTTTTTTTGGCAGCCTCAGAATATCCAAACTATTACCAAAAAACAAGTGGTAGTTTTGGGTTTACTTAAACATCATGTGATTGTCTCTATGACAGGGATACAATTGTCAATCCCTGTGTCAAAGACAGATAGGATAGGTAAGGGTAGTTGGATATCTCTATGCCAGTGTGTAGATGTGGATATACGTCCAGTTAGATCGGTGAACAGATATCTAGCAGTTCGGCTATTTGGGGAGGGAGTCTTTCTGATTCACTCAGATGGGTCCTCTCTCACCAGGAGCATGCATGAAGAAGCTGGATTTACAACAATTTAAGTTTACCCCTCACTCTTTCAGGATCGGTGCAGCTACAGAGGCCGCTAAGATGGGATTGGATGATGCAATAATCAAACGGTTGGGTAGGTGGGAATCACGACGTTTTCAAATTTATGTTAGACCTGATCTCTCTCTTTAGTTCTAGGTACTAGAATATATGTTTGGATCCTGGGCCACTCTTTTGTATACTGGGCTAATAAAAGAGCCATGAAATGCTGCTATACATCCAATCTGTCTCTGGATCCTGGAAAATTTAAAATATACTGGAAAGGAATTAGATGTCATCACTGGTCTAATCTGTGTTTCTATCTCTGCAGATTGCTTGAGTTATGGCCATCCCCTGATGTATTACTCGTTCACCTAGGGGGAAACGATGTTGGGAAAATAAGAACACTGGATCTTATGTTTATGATGAAATGTGACCGCCATAGTTTCAAGTTAGCATCCCCGAATACCAAAATAATCTTTTCAGAGATAGTTCCTCGGCTCGTATGGCTTCAGGATGGCAAATTTAAACATTTTGAATTAGGAAACGTTTAAACAAGTATATGGAAAAATTCATGCCACACATTGGAGTGTTTTCCTATAGACATATCGATTTAGAGGGTGGCTTTGCTGGATTATATAGATAGATGGCATTCAACTGTCAGAAATAGGAGTAGACATCTTTAATTTAGGGTTGCAAAACTGAGATTTCCAACCCGGCATGTGGGGACTTTGGTTATAAATATTCTGTATGCTTGAATCCTTTAAGACTGACCTGTTTGTGTTATTATTTAAAGCGGAGGTCCACCCTAAAGTGGACCTTCCGCTCATCGGAACCCTCCCCCCCTCCGGTGCCACAATCGGCACCTTTCAGGGGGGAGGGGGGTGCAGTTACCTGGATAATCCAGGTAACTGCACCCACTTCCAGGATAGCTCTCTGCGGAAAGGGGCGTAACTTACGCCCCTTTCCGCAAGTGCCCCGCTGCCTGCTGGGAAACACACAGATCCCAGAGGCAGCGGGGACCGTCCTCATTGCGCAGCGAGGCTCGCGCATACGCAGTAGGGAACCGGGAAATGAAGCCGAAAGGCTCCATTTCCTGATTCCCATACCCAAGATGGCGGCGGCAGCACTCGAGTGTCGATCTAGAGATCGGCTTCGGGTGCCGACATCGCGGGCACGCTGGACAGGTAAGTGTCACTATTTTAAAAGTCAGCAGCTGCAGTATTTGTAGCTGCTGGCTTTAAAAAAAAAAAAAAAACGCGGAGTCCCGGTGGACTCCCGCTTTAAATAGGTACTGTACTTGTCTCTGTGATATTCAGGGAGGGTAGATGTGGCCTGCATTCCCATGGACTAGGAGGGCTTAAGGCTTTGAGCCTGACATCATGGGCATGCGGTCGCCCCTCCTCTTTAAAAAAAAGTAAAAAAAAATAAAAATTATATATATATATATATATATATATATATATATATATATATATATATATATATATATATATACATATATAAATATATAGAGGGTTAAGTACATGTTACTGTATTAGGGACAAGGGGCTTATTATATATAGGACCCTTTCACAGGAGTATTCCTGACACATTCCCTCACTCCCTAGTCACTAAGCACGTTATGTGGTCTGTCACCCTTCATATTTGCAGGGGGGACTTTGGTTATAAATATTCTGTATGCTCGAGTCCTTTATGACTGAGCTGTTTTAAGTTTATTGTTAGAAATTAACATTTTTTATGAATTCATAAAATGATCAGGATGTTGTTATTATTATTTATTGATCTGAATACACCAATAACCGTGCTGCAGCCAATTTTTTGCCAACAAGTGGTTTTGTGTTATTATTTAAGTAGGTACTTATCTTTGTGGTATTCAGGGAGGATAGGTGTGGCCTGCATTCCCATGGTATGATTGAACATTGTACATTTGTACAGCACTCATTAAGAGGTGATTCAGATTTTTTTTCCTAGAGATACACTGTAACTTACCTTTCATGTGCTCCTCTGCTGTCCCATTCACCCACCAAAAAAGTTAAAGTTAAAACAATTACAATAAATGAGTCCCTACATGGGATACCAAATGGTCCTTTTAGCAAGGGTCCTAAAATAGTGAAGGCCCTTTTTTATTTTTGAACACCCAGCCACACACTCACACCCTCTGTTCCCCTATGTCCAACCAATTCCTAAAGTATTCATCTAAATCTGTGATCATATGATACCCCAAGTTTTCCTTTTATAATTACTACAGAGGAGGGTCCTTCTTCCTGTGTAAAAGTCCCTGTCTGGTTGACATGGACACGTCCTATTTCCTGTCCAACAGCAGGGTCTTCTCTGGATCTAGAAGACTACAGTAGCAAGGTATTTTATTTTGTTAATAATAAGTGAGATGGGAGTGGGCGGACAATGGGGGAGCTTTGCCCAAAGACTGCCTTTAATTAATGGGGAATTAAAAATGTTGGGAGGGGAAAGATACTGGTCACATGTACCCATCCTGGAATGTTCTCTGCAGTGTTATAGTGAACACTCTAGAGGAAATCGCAGGCTTCATTGCACCCTACATTTTCTAATTAGTATGCAAAATGCAGAATCAACTTAGAATATTTATTGTAACGTCTTGTGAAAATCAGTATCTGTTCCTCTTTATACACCAGACCTTGCTGGTTGGCCCCATAAGGTAGAAGAAACCCGGAAAATACTTCTTGGATGGCATGAGTTCTCATGTTATTATCTTGCAGCCATCACACACAGACACACTGAACCTGGAGCAGGTGTTAAATATGTATGTAAAACGGTTTGGTTGCAGAGGATATGTTAGAACAGCAGGGACATTTTAAAAACTCAAGGCATTGCTGAAGGTTTAAGACTGTTTTTTTTTTCTCATATGTAACTTTTGTATGTAAATTTTCTATTGTGAAAATGGTTTATAATGGTATTCTTTCTGATTACACTACTCACTGAACTATTGTATTAATCTATTATATATAAAAATTGAATGATAATGGTATTATTGTATTTACCTTTGTGTAATAAGTAAATGTGGGCGCGTTGTTAAAACTCTCCCTCCCTAGGTGGGCATCATCTGCATTCCTTGTTAGTTTGCCATGTTTTTGAAATGTGCCCCTTTTTTTTAATTATTTGTTTCTGTTGTTTCAGTATATATACACTTTTGTTGTAGTTAGGGGCTTTTATTGCAGCACTTCTTATGAAGGTTTAGGCCATGAGAGACATTGAGCGAGTAACGTCACCATGCTTTGTGCGTGACATCATCACGCATGCTCCCACGCGGCATGGTGTCCATTTTCAAATGACTTAAAAGCACAGCTGCCCACAGTGCCAAATATTTCCCTCTGAAGCAACCAGTCTATACCTGGCTAAACTGGTCAGGCATTGCCCTCTTCAATAGCCCAGCCTCTCTCTGGTGACCCGATATAAATTGATAAGTATGGCACATATACATATTTTCACGCATGCTCTCAATTTGAGCCTATTCCTGTCACAGGGAGAACAGTGGACACTTTGAGTGTGACCTTGTGGGCTATTCGGGGTAGTGTGGCAGATCTTTGAAAGCCTATGTTTTGGGACCTTTTTAAGTGTAAGCTCCTGGGCCCACTGTGTTGTGTGTCTGGCCTTCACTGGTGTGTGAGGGAGCTCTTTACAGTCTTGGATTCATCATTTGTTTATTCATCTAAAGGGACTGGATCTCCGTGATTGAAGCCAGCATAAATCCTGTAATACACC
The DNA here is from genome assembly GCF_037356315.1 of Lithobates pipiens. Classification (NCBI taxonomy): domain Eukaryota; kingdom Metazoa; phylum Chordata; class Amphibia; order Anura; family Ranidae; genus Lithobates; species Lithobates pipiens. Next base: position 279,213,917 of record NW_027507718.1, on the reverse strand, counting down.
TTCCTCTAGATCAAGTTGCCCTTTAAGTGTTTCTAGGGCATGTTATATCAGGTTAGGGAGTCTCCAAACACAACATTTTTCTGATGAGACAGTGTGTCCAAATCTTAAGAAAATTAAGTGCTTTTATTCCATACACTGCAGTGGAGAAACACAATACACAGTTCTCAATAAGGCAGTAAAGTGAAAGCGTTTCTGAGATTACAGCTACAGGCTATACAATTTTATACATATGAATATGCATAAGGTCTAGGTGTGTTATAGGTGTGACCGTATAGTTTAGTCCAATCAGCATTCATATCTTCTTAACAGCAAGGGAACAGTTAAGTAGGTGGTTACATTACGTGACTGATAGAAAGTGAAAGAAAACATGGGTGCCGCCATGATGGTACTGGATCAGACCAACTAGAAAAGACTGTCCACTTCTCTGAGCAAAAAGGGAATAAACTGTTGCTTCCTATCTAGTGGTGAAGGTCATCATGGACTGAAAACTATATATATATATATATATATATATATATATATATATATATATATATATATATATATATATATATATATATATATATATATATATATATATATACTCAATCTTATCAGACCTCTATAATTCTACTCAGGCAGTGCATTACACAGGGCTTTTAAGCTGAGATTACTTTGCAATGAGACTTTGGAACTCTGGCCATATTTAAGGGTCTCACTCTCAGTGGATATAAGCTATGGGTTCACTTACCCATTGACTGGCTCAGATATCTGAAGCGTCTACACAAATAGGTGTTTTTCATTCATAGGATCACTACAGGATCATCTGCACTATTATTACCACAATATTATAAATAGAATATAATCAATATGATTGGTGCAATGTGGACATTTGTGATCAGGATTTGAGAGAGAGGGGGGCATTGTATATTATGTTTTTACCCTACAGTATGTCTATGTGTGGTTGGTGTTTTGGTGTAGTCTTAATTTGATTTTTGTAAAATAATAAAGTAATATATTTTTGGAAGGGTTTTCCCACTTTATTATTTTCCACGTATCAAGCCTTAAAAAAAGGGGGGTTAATTCTAAACTAGGTTTTTATTACTTAATTTTTTGTGTCATTATGTAATTGTACTGGTAATTCCCCTCTCATTATGCATGTGTTATCCATTTAACATTTAAATTTAACATTTAATGTGGAATTTGAGAGGGAATTTGACCTTGAGGGTCATAATAAGTTTTTTGCACTATTTGTGTTTTGTCCGAAAATAATAGACCTTTATGTATAGAAATCATTTCCAATAGCTTTTTTTAATTATTCTTAGCTAGGAGACTGCTAGTCAGTTAGTGAGTGTGAATGCTGCACAGACCCAGATAAATTCTAGGGATTTAGGAGATGTCTTCCTTACTATTTGTCTACTTACTATCACAGATCTCTAGCTAGCAACACACTGGACATACTCAGTTAAATACATAGTCTCTGGTACACAAGCTTCAATATACATCACCAGCTACAGCACATGTTAATATATGAATACACAAGGGCTATAAAGGTTAATGATGCATGCTGGGATTTTCCAAAGCGGCGATTGGAAGAAAATGGAGCACCTTTTATTGTATACAGCGGAAAACACGGTGTCAATATTTTCCACTGCCTATATTTAACTTGTTTAAAAGATTTCATTTTCTCATACTGTTATCTACATCCTAGAGCAACCACAGATAAATCTGTACTGAGCAGGTCTGCCAAATGGCCTGCAATATCACTTATTGATTGTAAATCCACATCATGAGACTTGCATGCACAGGTGCTGACCAGAACAATAACACAATCTCATTTATTCATTTTATAACATTTTACAACATTCAGGGCCCATTCACACCAGAAACCACGTGTTTTTGCATGCCCATTGATGTGCACATTGACACATTTTTTGCATGCGTTTACATACATTTGTAATGTGTTTTTCTTAAAAGGTAACTCCGCTTTTGTGGGGGGGGGGGGGAGAATAGCAAATAAAGAAAAAATAATATAGTGTGTACAATTGTGATACAAGTCATATTGTAATTGAATGTTATTAAAAATTACCTTTCCTTTTCAATCTGCAGCCGCTGTAATTTTCGGTAAATGCAATGCAATATGGCTACATGGAGTTGTTCTGTACACAGAGTGTGTACTGACCACTCCCCAGAAACATAATTTCCTGCTTGTATAATTGGCTCACCAATTTTCCCAGACGTATGCATAAGATACAAGTCAGATTTACGGCATCCCCTGCAACAAAAATTTAATTTTTGGTTAGATATTTCCAATAGGAACATGTCTAAAGGGATGCAGGCCCTGCAGCTTTCCTCATTAGTGCTCTTCAGCTGCCACACCTGATAGATAATTATGAAACCACTACCATTAGACCCACTTGGCACAGAGGCACAGACACACACATAGAGATTTCTCCAGAATAACAAAAGGTAGGAATCTGCAACAAAGGTTGTTATAATCCTCGTAATGTACAAGATTTGTCTGCTTGCATTTCCTTATAGGTCACTTCCTTCTTCTTAAGGGCTTTTATGTGCACTGCACTGTGTTGCATTTCTGCACGTTTATATGCCTTTTCGCGCATTTGGGGTGTGAAAAAAAATGCAGATTGCTGTATTTTTTTGCACTGTCCTGCACTGTAATGTGTGAACTATAACTTGGATTTTGGACAGCTATGCAGTGGGAATGCATTTAAAAATATATACCACTGCATCTGGTGTGAATGGGCCCTCATTGTTTAGACTACAATTCTAGAACCTAAAATAAGAGACCTAAGATGGCCATACACTGAGTAAATTTCAGCCAGTTCCAGATGAACTATCCAAAATTTGATCAATCCGTGGCCCTGCTTTCACCACTAAATCTGACAACCTTTGATTGAAAAACGTAAGAAGATGGATGGAAAATTGTTAGTAAAATAGTGCCTGTATCTAATCAGATACAGGGACTGTTCAGGTTTTCTGACAGTTGACGACGTTGGCTGTCAGAATACAATAGCTGTGGTGGGGGATGCACCCATCAAGGAGGAATTAGTTACATTCACACAGGCTGGAAAAAATAAATGATTGGTGTATGGCTAGCTTAACCACTTGCCTACTGGGCACATTTACCCCCTTCCTGACCACACCAATTTTCAGCACTGTTGCACTTTGAATGACAATTGTGCGGTCATGCAACACTGTACCCAAATACAATTCGTGGGCGGCACAGTGGTGTACGACACTACCTGCCTGGAGTTTGCATGTTCTCCCTGTGCCTGCCTGGGTTTCCTCCGGGTACTCTGGTTTCCTCCCACATCCCAAAGACATGCAGGTACCGTATATACTCGAGTATAAGCCGAGATTTTCAGCCTCTTTTTTGAGGCTGAAAGTGCCCCCCTCGGCTTATACTCGAGTCACCGCTGTCTGACTGCCCGAACAGCGTGTCGAGCAGACAGACAGCGGCCATTCTACCTTTCAAAAGCCGCGCCTCCGCCTCCGCCTCCGCCTGTGATAGGCGGAACACTCAATTTCCCAGCAGTCAGTGTTCCGCCTATCACGGACATCGGCTCATCCTCGGATGAGCCGATGTCCGTGATAGGCGGAACACTGACTGCTGGGAAATTGAGTGTTCCGCCTATCACAGGCGGAGGCGGAGGCGCGGCTTTTGAACAGGGGAATGGCCGCCAGGGCGCCGACGAAGAGCGGCGATCCTGGCATGGGACGACACGGAGGCTCGGGACGGGACGACACGGAGGCTCGGGACGGGACGACACGGAGGCTCGGGACGGGACGACACGGAGGCTCGGGACGGGACGACACGGAGGCTCGGGACGGGACGACACGGAGGCTCGGGACGGGACCGGACGGGACACAGGTAGGCTGGACACACAAGGCTGCACGGACACACACACACACACACACACACACACACACACACACACACACACACACAGGGATGGATGGATGGACACACACACACACACAGGGATGGATGGACACACACACACACACAGGGATGGATGGATGGATGGACACACACACACACACACACACACACACAGGGATGGATGGATGGATGGACGCACACACACACAGGGATGGATGGATGGACACACACACAGGGATGGATGGATGGACACACACACAGGGATGGATGGATGGACACACACACAGGGATGGATGGATGGACACACACACAGGGATGGACGGACACACAGGGATGGACGGACACAGAGGGATGGACGGACACACACAGGGATGGACAGGCATATCTCACCCTCGGCTTATACACGAGTCAATAGGTTTCCCAGTTTTTTGGGGGTAAATTGGGGGCCTCGGCTTATACTCGGGTCGGCCTATACTCGAGTATATACGGTAGGTTAATTGGCTTCTGTCCAAAATTGGCCCTAGTATATGAATGTGGGCTCCTTGAGGGTAGGGACCAATGTGAGTGTGCAATGTACAGGGATAGGGACAATTGTAAACACTCACTCAGGATGGATTGGTGTCTTTATTCAACCTTACTAAGTATGAAACAATTCTTATAATTTTTATTTGCTAAACAAATGAAAAAAAGACTGAACATTTTGACCCCAAAAAATGTTTTTATGTTGTAATTTTTTTTCTTTACTGATGTGCGCTGATGAGGCTGCATTGATCGGCAGAGATAGGCTGCACTGATGAGGCTGCACATATAAGGTGGCACTGATTTGCGGCACTGATATGCTGTACTGATGGGGCTGCACTGATAATCAGGGCATTGGTGGGGCTACACTGATGATCAGTGCCCTGATTATCATTGTAAATTTCCCCATTTATTTGCTTTTCTTTCTTCGCACAGTGACAGCGTTGAGGAAAGCAAATGCTGATAACCTGCCTTCATTTACATGTAATGAGCTGTGATTGGACACAGCTGATCACATGGTAAAAGGTCGCTGTTATTGGCCTTTTAACTCGATCTGTGATCAGACGTGTCCAAAAGACACAGTGATCACAGGGTGCACAAGGGGCGAGTTTCGGGGAGGACGTCAGTAGACGCCTTCCCAGAACTGGACAACCGTGTTGTTACCGTTGTTTGGCTATAGCGCGGTTGGCAAGTGGTTATAAATCTCAGACATGAAAAATGAACAAAGCTCTTCTCACTATAGTGTGTACTATTCTGATTTCAAAGCACCAAGTCTGGTTTCTCTCTGTTCTCTCTTTTCTTTGCTATCTGCGTGACTCACTCAGACTCAGCATGTTTCAGAAGACTGCAGAGGAGAGAGGGCTGCAGATAAACATGCAACTTATGTAGAAGGATTTGTTTTATGTCTGTGTATCACCTGAAGCCAGTCACTTCACTGGGTATATGTAAGGGTTTACAACCACTTTACAGTAATTCTAAAGGAATTTAAAAGAGGAGTATTGGGTTTTATCCCCCCCTCCCCCCCCATTATACTTACCCAGGTGGATGCAACATGGGACCAATGCTGCATCTGTCCCCCGACGTCTCTACAATGAGAACCGAGCCACCAAACATTGCCGATGGTTCGGTTCTCACAGAACCCAGAGAGGAGAGCTGTTGAATGTCAATCAGCAGCTCTCCTCTTTGCTCCTCCACGCTCACTGAAACAATGAGCTGTGGAGGGATGGAGAGCAGCTATCCCAGTGTCTCACTGAGAGGCTGAGACAGGAATCAGTCCAGGCACCAGGCACATCCAGACTTTATAGTTGCGATGACACAGTGCCTAGACTGATTCCAGTGATGTCAGCAGAGAGCGGACTTCAGCCCACTCGCTGCTAAAAATGGGTCCCAGGAGTGCAAAATGAATTGTACTCCTGTGACACATAGGAGAAGCCCAGCCAAACAAGCAAAGGCTGGACGTCTCCTTTAAAAAAATTTAAGTGTTTGTCAACCCAGAAAAAAAAAATATGCAGATCCTAGTCCCTTAAAGCAGATTACACAGCACAGCGTTTGTGTAAACTGTAAAAAAAAAAAAAATGAATTTGCCACTTCCTGTATGCCCTCTCTAAATAGACCACGATAACCGGGTTAGCTCCACCTTGATCATCGTGGTCAAAGTGCGTCCCTCCATCATACCCTGTCCCCTCTGCTCTCCTCTCTCCACCCTCCTTCCTGCCTGTCACCCCCCTCTGTGTCTGTCTCTGCCCAGCCCCCCCGCCACTTTTCTTGTTGAATAAAATTAAAAAAATTCAATTAAAAAAAACATTCTCTGCCATCCTCTTTATTAGGCGCTGGCATAGCACACTGCGTCTGTAGTTTTAAAAAACAAGCAGTGTAAATACCTAATTTCAGCTGTCTTCAGCCCGGTCACGTGACTCACGACTGCTTTACAGCTATGAGACACGTCTTCTGCAGAGGAGACGAATGGCCACGTGATCTCCCCAGCTGACATCAGAGGGAGATCTTGGCTACTCCCCAGAAGCAATAGATCAGAGCTGTAAAGTGGCCGCGAGTGATGTGACCAGCCTGAAGACAGCTGAAATTAGGTATTTACAACACTTGTTTTTTTAAACTACTGACATAGTGTGCTATGCCAGCCTCTAATACAGGAGTACATCAGAACTGATCAATTTTAAATATACAGTACAGGGCCTCTTTAATATTGATTGGACCCTGGGCAAATGTTTTCTTGGGCCCCCCTAAAATACAATTTTGCTCTCCACTTGCTCTAAGACATACAATAAATAGCAGCTAGACTTAGAAATAGGTTTCCTGTATCAGATCAGGCAGCGGTTGCGATTGGTTGCCAGAGGTTACAGTGTATCACTACTGCTTACTGACTGGTTGCTATAGGTTACAGCATACATTACGGCTCACTGATTAGTTGCTAGAGGTTACAGCACGATTTCTGCTTGTTGATTGGCTGCTAGAGATTACTGTACAGTAATACTGCTCAGCTGATTGGTTGCTAGAGATTACAGCACATCATCTCCTCACTGTAGGGTGGCATGATATATATATGAATGCCGCCTTTATTTACATATCTATGCCGTCGGATGCAGCTATTTACATATGATTGCCGGTTATTTACATGTAAACACAGGGTCTGCAGGTGAGTCATTTGTACAAAACAATAGGGCAGAGCTGGGCAGCATTAGTAGCAGCACTTCACACTGAGATATCAGGACACGGCACAGAACTAAAACTTCAAGGGCCAAGGGAATTTAAACTGAGATAGTTGGCAAGTATGAGGCAGCTGCTTTGGGCCCCACAACAATGGCAAGGCCCAGGGCAGCTGCCCCTTTTGCCCTGCCTTAAAAACGGCCCTGATACAGTACATACCATAGTTTGTAGAATTTTAACACAGGCTAAATAATATATACAATTTTTTTATAAAATTAAGAAATGTAGCAGATTACATGTTGGCCTAAATTTATGAAGAAAGAATATTTATTTGCAACATTTTATAACAGAAACTAAGAAAAACGTATTTATTTGCAAAATTTTTGATATTTGTTTGCTTGTATAGCAACAAAATAAAAAATCCAGTGATGATTAAATAGAACCAAAAGAAAGCTCTATCCATCTATCTAAAAAAAAAAAAAATGATAACAATTTCATTTGGGAACAGTGTTGTATGACTGAGTAATTGTTATTCAAAATGTGAGAGCTAAAAGCTGAATATTGGCCTGGGCAGGAAGGAATGAAATTACCCAGTTTTGAAATGGTTAAAGAAAGGAAACGCCAGCTAGAAAATGAATGCAAGCATTTGATTGATATCTGGTCAATAACATCTTCGCTCTTCCTTTCCTGACTTTTTCAACCTGACTAATTATGTAACACTGAAGTAGCCAAGAAGCAAACACATCAAGCCTAAGGGTGGCAAAAAGTGACATTTTGAGCATCGCTTGTGACGATCAGGCTACTAGAGGTTAAACAAGGTTTATCATGGGAATTAGAGAAGCTTATTATCACATGCAGACATTTCCCACCACTCCTGACCAATTCCTTTCACACTGCCACCAAAAAGGTTTTGGCTTTAGATATACTATAAAAAATAAATATCTAAATTACCTCAACCTAGCGCCTCTGTCATCTCATTTGCAGTGGGCCGTAAACATAGTTCTTAAACTAGGAGGCTGCAGGCTCGCTACTTTACCCCAGATTTTTTCGTAATATGTCATGGCATCTTTATTTATTAATTATGTCTTGCTTTGTATCCGCTCCAGTGGCGTACCTACAGGGGTCGAAATCGCAAACCTGGCCCCATGCTGCAGGGGGTCTGTGCACCCCCCGTACGCCTGGATAGGAGGAGCAGTGGAGGCGCCTACATATAAAGGAACTGATCTCTCCATTTTCCTACTGCAGCCGTCGAATGTGTGCGGGGGGAGGGAAGGGAGGAGAAGTGGGCATTCAGCCACCATCGCTCCTCCGATCCAGCTTCTTTGTGTGCCCTCCAGCCCCCGTACCGCTCACTGATTCTGTCCGTTCATAACTGAAACATTTACTATGCTTTAGTTTGTGAATAAACAGGAAGTTCTATACAGAGCTGTCCCTTCATTCTGTGCAGCTGAGACTGCAGAGAAGGAGATTGAGGGCTGTGCCCTTAAATCTCCTTTCTCTGTCTCAAAGGTGGAACATCGGGGGTTTGTTGAGACACCTGATATCTCACCACAACTCCCCAATGGAGCTTCTAAAAAAACTATGTTTCAGCTTGTGAATGAACTGGAAGCTCTGTACAGAGCTATTCCTGTCCTTTCATTTTGTGCAGCTGAGGCTCAACTGAAGCAAAGCCCTCAATTTCCTTTCTCTGTCTCAAAGGTGGAACATCAGAGGTCTGTTGAAATCCCTGATATCTAACCAAAACCCCTCAACAGGGCTCTTAAAGCAGAGCTCCACCCTAAAGTGGAGCTTTCGCTCATTGGAACCCTCCCCCCCCTCCGGCGCTACAATTGGCACCTTTCAGGGGGGAGGGGGGTGCAGGTACCTGTACAGTACAGGTATCTGCACCCACTTCCGGCAGAGATATCTGCAGAATCTACGCCCCTTTCCGAAGGTCCCCCGCTGTCTGCTGGGAAACACACGGATCCCAGAGACAGCGGAGACCATCCTTATTGCGATTCGCTACTCGCGCATGCGCAGTAGGGAACCGGGAAATGAAGCCGCAAGGCTCCACTTCCTGATACCCATACCCAAGATGGCGGTGGCAGCACCCGAGAGACGATCGAGAGATCGGCTTCGGGTGCAGACATCGCGGGCGCGCTGGGCGGGTAAGTGTCATTATTTTAAAAGTCAGCAGCTGCAGTATTTGTAGCTGCTGGCTTTTAAAAAAAAAAAAAACGGCTGACTTTTTTTAAATATATATATATTTTTTTTTAAGTAATAAAAAACTATTAACACCAGTGACGGAACTACCAAGGTCACAAAGGTCAACTTGTACCAGGCCCTGGCGTTCTGCCAATGAGGGAGGGAAGGGTGGGAAGGACCCCGGCCCTTAATGGTTTCTTGCATCGGGGCACTGAAAGTTCTAGTTACGCCACTGATCTGCTCCCTATTACAGCTATATCAAAAATGCATACACACTAGAACCAACTAAAGCCAATAAACCTACCAGTATGCTTTAGAATTTTGATCGAATATGAGTGTTTTTTTTTTTTTTCTAAACTGAGTTTCTATTAGAATATGGTGTATTAGTGATTACTGTTGTTTGGTCAATACTTTGATCAGATTACTTTTTCTCTGCTGCTGAACTAGATGGGTTACAATATATTGTTTATTAACACTGTTGGGTCATATACAATAAGCAACCATTTAATTACCAGCACTTATTTGCTGAGTTTGCATGAGTTATTAAGCAACGCAATCTCCTCACGGCTATAAAATGCTCCCAGATCTTTTCACTGTAGATAATTCCTGGTGGAGTTGCTAGAGTAAACCATTAGAATTCTTCCCCAGCTCCTGTGTGTCCTCGGGAGGCTGGCACGTCACAGTGTGTAGTACACATGGGATATATTCAAATTATGTGTTCTCATCTGGGGAAAGAGAAACCTGCAGTCAGTAGGGAACTACTCTTTACACTTTATCAGTTTTAGGAGTTGTTTTCATACTAAGTTTTGCTGTGCTTTCTTAAAAAAAAAAAATAATAATCATGCAAGTTTTGGACTTCTATCTGATCAATAAAATCATATACAGTATCTCACAAAAGTGAGTACACCCCTCACATTTTTTAAAAATATTTTATTATATCTTTTTTCATGTAACAACACTGAAGAAATGACACTTTGCTACAATGTAAAGTAGTGAGTGTACAGCTTGTAGAACACTGTAAGGCCCCTTTCACACGGGGCGGATCAATAATGATCCGCCCCGTGATGATCCGCTCGCTCAGCGGGGATCGCTCCGTTGTCCCCGCTGAGCCGGCTGCGGACAGGGCAGTCTCCGCACACTGTGCGGGGACCGCCCTGTCAGCTCTCCGCTCTCCTCTATGGGGATCGGACGAGCACGGACCGTCTGTCCGTGTTCGTCCGATCCGCTCTGCAGACGGATAGAAAAATAGGATTTTCCTCCATCTGCAGAATCGGACTGTTGCGGAGGCGGACGAAATCGGGTGTCTGCGGATGCTCATCCGCAGACACCCGCTATCCCATAGGGATGCATGTATGTCCGTATTTCATCCGCAAAAGGATGGATGAAATACGGACATATCGTCCGCATGTGTGAAAGGGGCCTAAATGTGGTGACCCCTAAAAATAACTCAACACACAGCCCTTAATGTCTAAACCGCTGGCAACAAAAGTGAGTACACCCCTAAGTGAAAATGTCCAAATTTGGCCCAAAGTGTCAAAATTTTATGTGGCCACCATTATTTTCCAGTAGTACCTTAACCCTCTTGGGCATGGAGTTCACCAGACCTTCACAGGTTGCCACTGGAGTCCTCTTCCATTCCTTGACGACAAATCACGGAGTTGGTGGATGTTAGAGACCTTGCACTCCGCCACCTTCCATTTGAGGATGCCCCACAGAAACTCAATAGGGTTTAGGTCTGTAGACATGCTTGGCCAGCCCATCATCTTTACCCTCAGCTTCATTAGCAAGGCAGTGATCGTCTTGGTGTGTTTGGTGTCGTTATCATGTTGGAATACTGCCCTGAAGCCCAGTCTCCGAAGGGAGGGGATAATGCTCTACTTCAGTATGTCCCAGTGCATGTTGGCACTCATGGTTCCCTCAATGAACTGTAGCTCCCCATTGCCGGCAGCATTCATGCAGCCCCAGACCATGACACTCTCACCACCATGCTTGACTGTAGGCAAGACACACTTGTCTTTGTACTCCTCACCTAGTTGCTGCCAAACACACTTGACAACATCTGAACCAAATAAGTTTCTCTTGGTCTCATCAGACCACAGGACATAGTTCCAGTAATCCATGTCCTTAGTCTTAGTCTTCAGTAAACTGTTTGCGGGTTTTCTTTTGCATCATCTTTAGAAGAGGCTTCCTTCTGGAACGACAGCCATGCAGACCAATTTGATGCAGTGTGTGGCGTATGGTCTGAGCACTGACAGGTTGACCCCCCACCCTTTCAACCTCTGCAGCAATGCTGGCAGTACTCATACATCTATTTCCCAAGGACAACCTCTGTATATGACACTGAGCACGTGCACCCAATACGTACAAAAAAAGTGGGAGTGGGACTTTAAATGAAGCACTTGGATAGTAAAAGAGAATTTTAACATGTTTGTTTATTTTAATCATTATTCGATAAAAAACTATTTGTTATAAATAAATCAAATTCATAATATATAGACATCAATACAATAAAAACATGATATATAGTATCCACATTTGACTGCACATAATAGTAATAATTAAGTTAATAGGGTAATGTGGCATAATGATGCCTATGACAGCATGCCCGACATCAACAGATATATCCACAAGGTAAAAATGCATCTAATAGATGTAAAACAAAATTCAATATATATAACTTCTTTGGTTGACCATGGCGAGGCCTGTTAAACCACTGTATGGTCTTGGCAACATGCTGCAGCTCAGTTTCAGGGTTTTGGAAATTTTCTTATAGCCTAGGTCATCTTTATGAAGAGCAACAATTATCTTTTTCAGATCCTTAGAGAGTTCTTTGCCATGAGGTGCCATGTTGAACTTCCAGTGACCAGTATGAGAGAGTGAGAGCGATAACACCAAATTTAACACACCTGCTCCCCTCACAAAATGGCTAATTAGGCCCAATTTGGACACTTTCACTTAGAGGTGTACTCACTTTTGTTGCCAGCGGTTTAGACATTAATGGCTGTGCGTTGAGTTATTTTGAGGGGACAGAAAATTTACACTGTTATACAAGCTGTACACTCACTTTTTTATTTTATTGTAGCAAAGTGTAATTTCTTCAGTGTTGTCACATAATAAGATATAATAAAATATTTACAAAAATGTGAGGAGTGTACTCAATTTGTGAGCTACTGTACAAGAGAAAGCAGCCAATCTAATCCAGATGGACGCTATTCAAGCAAAGTGACTAGATATGACAAAAGTTTACTATAGTAATATAATGATATCAGTATAATATAAACCATATTGTCAAAAGTATTGTGACACCTGCTTTTAGAGCCGGTTCACACTGCGGGCGATGCGAGGCGACACGACTCGCCTCGCCGCGCTCTCGCAAGTCGCCCCCGTTCTGTACAATAGAACCGTTCTGAGAGGAGCGACTCGAGTCGCTCCGACTCAGAAAAAAGGTTCCTGTACTACTTCTGGGGGCGACTTGCATTGACTTCTATACAGAAGTCATCTGCAAGTTGCCGCTGAGGTCGCGGCAGGTCGCGGCGAGGCAAGTCGGTGTCGCCTCGCCTCGCCTGCAGTGTGAACCGGCCCTTACATGCACATGAACTTTAATGGCCTTCCGGTCTTAGTCCATGGGTTCAATACTGAGTTGGCCCTCTCTTTGCAGCTATAATAGCAGGGATCCTCAAACGCCAGCTGTTGCGAAACTACACATCCAATGAGGCATTGTAAAACTCTGACATTCACAGACATGACTAGGCATGATGGGAATTGTAGTTCCTGAACAACTGGAGGGCCATAGTTTGAAGACCCATGTATAACAGCTTCAACTCTTCTGGGAAGGCTGTCTACAAGGTTTAGGAGTGTGTCTAAGGCTACTTTCACACTGGGGCGCTCAGCGCTCTGGCGGTAAAGCGGCGCTATATTTAGCGGCGCTTTACGGTCGTTTTAGTGGAGCTGATCGCCCGCTATCGGGCAGTTTTAACCCCCGCTAGCGGCCAAAAAAAAAGGTTAAAACCGACTGCAAAGCGCGGCTGCATCGGTGCTTTGCAGGCAGGTTTGGAGTGCTGCCCCATTTCAATGGTAAGGGGCGCTTTAGCAGCGGTAAATACACCACTCCTACAGCGCTCCAAAGATGCGGCTTGCAGGACTTTTTTGACCGCCCTGCAAGCGCGTCGCTCCAGTGTGAAAGCACTCAGGGCTTTCACAATGGAGTGCACTGAGCAGCTCTTTCAGGGCGCTTTGCAGGCGCTATTTTTAGCACTTTAGCGCCTGCAAAGCGCCTCAGTGTGAAAGGGGCCTAAGGGAATGTTTGACAATTCTTCCAGAAGCGCATTTGTGAGGTCAGATACTGATGTGTACGAGAAGGCATGGCTCACAGTCTCCGCTCTATGTTATCCCAATTGAGTTGAGGTCAGGACTCTGTGCAGGACAGTCAAGTTCCTTTATAGCTGCAAAGGATGGGCCAACTCAATACTGAACCCTGCAGACTAAGACTGGGATGCCATTAAAGTTTATGTGCGTGTAAATGCAGGTGTCCCAATACTTTCGGTAATATAGTGTATCTGGTCAATCCACTTGTAATATCTGACATGGTTTGACCTACTTGTGCATGAGCCCTTAGGGTCCCCTTTATGCATCTGTTAACCCTTGCCATTTCATGCACTGAACTGTGCTGCATTTAGGAAGCCCATCTCAACACACAGACATCTGCAGCACTTGTATGTATGTGCGTTGTTGTGTTCAGCAGAGCCGCTGCATTGGCAACTGATATATGTGAGTGCTAAATGGCATCAACACACATATACAATTGTGCGTTAATGTGTGCTGCACTTTGCACACCACACAAGTGCAAAGCCAAACTAAAGCATTAATAGTTCTTTACTACTTTATACAATGACATTTAATGAACCAACATTCTGCTTGAGCCCTGTACTTCGCAAGCTGCTTATTGTCAGTAGTTTCTAGTATTTCTGTGTGGCACAGGGTACAGCAGAATTTACTAAAACAGCACGGTATGAAATCCTGCAAGAACATGAATGGACCAGGCCTAACATGCCATCTTTCTCTGCCATAAATATTTATGTATCAACACCCGGCGAAACACCAAGTTCCTTTATTTATTTCTACAACACATGATGACACCTACAAATCCTGATATTCCTTAAATGAAATTTAAATACAGTGCCTTGAAAAAGTATTCACACCCCTTGAAATTTTCCACATTTTGCCATGTTATAACCAAAAACGTAAATGTATTTTATTGGGATTTTATGTGATAGGCCAACACAAATTAGCACATAATTGTGAAGTGGAAGGAAAATGATAAATGGTTTTCAAAATTTATGACAAACAAATATGTGAAAAGTGTGGCGTGCATTTGCATTCAGCCCCCTTTACTCTGATACCCCTAACTAAAATCTAGTGGAACCAATTGCCTTCAGAAGTCACCTAATTAGTAAATACAATGCACCCGTGTGTGTGTAATTTAATCTCAGTTTAAATATAGCTGTTCTGTGAAGCCCTCAGAGGTTTGTTAGAGCAGTGGTTTGACACCCTGTCCTCAAGTATACCCAACAGGCCATTTTTTAGAAATTTCTCTTAGGTAAAATACCTATCCAAAATACCAAGCCAAAGCACCTGTGCAAGATAAAGGAAAACTTGCAAACGTGGCCTGTTGGGGGTACCTGAGGACAGGGTTGAGAACCACTGTTTTGGAGAACTTTAGTGAACAAACAGCATCATGAAGGCCAAGGAACACACCAGATCAGGGATAAAGTTGTGGAGAAGTTTTAACCACTTGCTTACTGGGCACTTAAACCCCCCTCAGTCCCAGACCAATTTTCAGCTTTCAGCGCTGATGCACTTTGAATGACAATTGCGCGGGCATACAACACTGTACCCAAATGAAATTTTTATCATTTTTTCCTGACGCCTTCATGGCAGCACACACTGGGTTGTGACTCCGCCCCCACAACCTGACAGGATTGGATTAATTATAAATTTGAAGGGGAGACACCCTGCTGCATTCTCTTTTTTATCCTCACCTGACAGGTTGGACGGACGGAGTTTTCCTGTTACAGATGAATAAGCCTCTACCGCATTCGCCCCAGCAGGTTCAAGCCTCTCCTGTTTGGAAGTCCCTCCTGTACAGTCTCTAAAGGAGCTTCTATGGAGGGAACCCCCGCTCTGGTGGTCTCAAGGGGCTACTGGATTTCTGGCATTACCAAAGCTTTAAAGAAGCTTTTTTACCTTTGCAGTGGACTCCCCTTCTTCCTTTGCCTATTAATTCCTCTTATTTAAATAATATCCATCTTTTATTCCTATAGTAAGTGGTGGTTTATATTCCCTTTTTTTCTCTACCTTTGGGATTGCTGTCTCTTGTAGTCCCCTGTCATGGCCGCCGTGTGTTTCTCCTTCAGTGGTGTTTTCTCTATGCTGTAATTCCAGCCTAGATGGCGCCGTTTGGCCACTCTGAGCACGTGCAGTGCTAGTGTTTTTTTTTTTTTCTTCCCCCTATGTTTTCAATGTGTGTTCCCTTATCCAAAATGGCGCCGGAACACTCGGGACGCTTCTGTGCATGCGCAGAGCGTCAATTAGCCGCCACAATGGCGCTATTTTCAAATACAGAGCTGTATTTCTCTGTGATTCTGCTGTGCAATCTGCAAAACTTAAGGAAGGTTGCTGTCTCTGCATGTAGATCACTCTGCAGTCTCCAGGTAAGTCCCTGTGGGACTCCTATATATATTATTATTATTGTTATTATATTGTTTCTTGCAGATAAACTTTGTTAATAAATAATATATATATATTTATATTTATAAGTGAATTGTGTATGTGTATGTGTATGTATATATGTGTGTGTGTGTGTATATATGTATATATATATGTACACATTATTTCTCTCTATATCTCAGACTGTCCTTCACCCCTTTTTTTCTATGGAGTCCACTGCCCACGCAGACCACCATCAGCAAGTTAGGTAAGAGGCTTTACCGGGCAAGGTAAGTATTGAAGGGGAGAAAAAAAGAGTGCCAGACGTTAAATGCTGCATTTTTTTGGCAGCCCGTCTAGATCAAGAGGCGCAAGTTCCAGCCATGGGAGAAGGTCTAGCCATACGTCTAGCAGGATGTCCCGCAGGAGCCGCTCAAGATCTCCTTCATGGCACTGAAGACACAGCCACTCACAACATAGCTACTCACGCCACAGTCAATCAAGTCGCAGGAGATCTCCTTCCTCACAATGTCAAAGCCGCCCCACCCAACCTGCAGCAAACGCTTGCTGGGTATGCGGCGCTCCGGCACTGCCAGATAACTTGCCTGTCGCAGACGCAAGAATTGCTACAGACCTCATAAGAGAATCAGTGCCGGAGTCCATACTGGAAACAACACCAGCATTAGATAGAGCTGCTCCCAGTACATCTTCAGCAGACCCCCATCTCACTCAGGCATCACAATCTTCCTCTGAAGATGAGGGTCAGGAGATGTCAGTGGGCTTTGATTTTTCCCTGGTGGAACCCTTTGCAAAGGGCGTTAAAGAAGCATTCGGCTGGCAAGATAATGCGGCGGAACCTCAGAAAATATGGAAATTTTTTCCAAACCTAAAAAGAGATCCGTTATCCTTGCCATTTATAGTGGAGCTGGAGGATCTCATTAAAGACGAGTGGGAGAGGTCTGACAAAAGATCTAGTCTTACAAACAGATTAGCCAAGATGTACCCTTTAAAAGAGTCAAAAGTGAAGCCTTTAATTAATTCTCCCATCATCGATTCCTCATTAATGTGCCTCACCCGCCACGTCACACTACCAATCGAGGATGCTATTTCCTTTCGGGATGTGCTCAACCGAAAGATGGACCTAGAATTGAAGAAGGCATTTTCCATGGCTGGGGGAGCCTGTAGACCAGCAATTACCACAGCAGCAGTGGCCACAGCCATCTCAGGATGGGCATATAAAATAGAAAAAGACCTACAGGATGGCATTGAAATGGGAAAGATTATTTCCTCTCTGCAAGAAGTCAAGCTAGCAGAGGCATCAGTAGATATTATAAGATCTTCAGCCAAGGCTATGCTGGCCTCCGTAACAGCGAGAAGAGCGCTATGGCTCAAACCGTGGATGGCCGATACAGCATCAAAAATAAATTGGTGCAGAATTCCATATGATGGCGCAAATCTGTTCGGTGCCAAGTTAGACTCTGCCATATCCAAGGTAACAGGAGGGAAGTCAGGCCTGATCCCCTCCGACAGGAGACCCAAGACGCAGAAGGGACCTGTTTACAGACGTAATCTTCCGGACAAATATAGAGAGTCCAGGTCCTACTCTCCTGGTAGGGAATTTAGAAGGGACTGGAAAAACACAAAACCTTCTTTTCTAAGGATACAGAAATCTAAGGCCACCCCGGCAGGGGAACAGAAGGAACTTCACCAAGATCTGGTCAGACCATATAAAGGATTTATGGACATTGTCCACAATTCGATTCGGACACAGGTGGAAATTCAAAAACAGACTCCCACCAAATCATTTCCAGGCAACCAGAGTACCATCCTCAGTACCCCAAAGGATTCTGCTAGTAAAGTACGTAGCAGAATTGAAACAAAAGGGAGCGATCCTGGAGGTCCCATCATGCCAAAAGGGAAGAGGGTTCTACTCTTCCTTGTTTCTGCTAAAAGACAGGGGATTTGCGTCCTGTATTAGACCTCAAGATGCTCAACAAGGATATCAAAGTGGAGGCTTTCAAAATAGAAAACCTTCAATCCATACTTCTAGCAATTAATCTGGGTGATTGGATGCTTTCAATAGATTTATCGGACGCTTATCTGCATATACCAATTCATCCGGCCTTTCAAAAGTTTCTCCGGTTAGCCATAAACCAACATCATTTCCAATTCCAGTGCCTCCCATTCGGCATCTCTTCGGCACCCAGGACATTTACAAAAGTATTGTTACCGTTGGTGGCTTTCCTCAGAGAAAAGGGATTACGCGTCCACCATTATCTGGACGACATCCTACTTTTAGCAAAGGATCAAGAGACGTTGATTCATCACCGAGAGATCCTCCTTACAACCCTCCAGAAGTGGTGGATAATCAATTGGGAAAAGAACTGTCTGCGACCCACACAAAATATGATATTTTTAGGGGCAGATCTAAACACCAAAACAAACAAGATACAGCTCCCAGAAGAGAAGATCCGGCCTCTGATACAGAAAATGCAGAAGCTGCTATCAAGGAATCGCTTACCAGCCAGAGCCTGTCTGAGTGTACTAGGGTCCATGTCCGCAACCATACCCATGGTGCGATGGGCACAGTGACACATGAGAACCTTACAGAACTCATTCCTCAGGCAGTGGGATGGAGTCTCAATGCGTCAGCCCATCTTCATCTCCAGATCGGTGAAGCAATCGATATGGTGGTGGACGCGCCCGAGCAATCTCAGGAAATACAAACCGATAGTCCCTCCAGACCCGGAAGTAGTCACTTCGGATGCCTGCCAGAGCGGTTGGGGGGCCCACTATCAAGACCAGGCAGCCCAGGGCCAGTGGCATATTCAGGCTCAAGGTTTGGTCTCGAACATTTTAGAGCTCAGGGAAGCCGTTTATGCCTTAAGGGCATTTGCACCATTTCTGACGGACAAGAATGTGCTCATTCGAATGGACAACCAAGTAGCAGTGTCTTATGTTCAGAAGCAAGGGGGTACCAGGAGTGCCACCTTGATGGAAGAAGTTCGGCCCATCTTGTAATGGGCTCAGATACATCTAACAAGTTTAAAAGCAGTGTATGTCCCAGCGGCACAGAACATACTACCCGACTGCCTGAGTCGAGAAACGCTATCCAACGAGTGGTGGTTGAACCCTCGGACTTTCTCCCTCCTTACGGAAATCTGGGGGAACGCCAGAAGTAGATTTAGCAGCCACTCCGATGAATACCAAGTGCCACAGATTCCTGTCAAGAGGTTCATTCCCAGCGGTGGAGGGAGTGGACTGTCTAGTTCACCCATGGAACTTCAAGTTGGAGTATATATTCCCTCCAACTCCGTTAATTGTGAGGTTCCTATCCAGGCTTAGGAGATCCTCGGTGACGGTATTTACAATTATTCCACTGTGGCCGGGGAGGCCATGGTTCACGACTCTTACAGCTCAGCCTTCAACCTCCAGTTCCTCTCCCAATAACTCCGGATCTTCTGTCTCAAGGTCAATTTTTACATCCTGCGTCAGAGAAATTGCACCTGATGGCCTGGAGATTGAGAGGGCTAGACTAAGAGCACAAGGCTGTTCTCATGAAGTCAACCCTGATGCAAGCCAGGAAAGCCACTACCAATACCATCTATTCAAAGGTTTGGGGAAGATTCTGCTTCATGGCACAACAGAAAGGATAGAATTCCCTTTCTCCGCAACCCTCTCAGGTCCTGGAATTCCTCCAGTCGGGGGTCAACAAGGGTCTAAGCTTAAGTACCCTAAAGGTTCAGGTATCAGCTCTGTCAGCTAAAACAGATACTAAGTGGGCATTCCACCCATTGGTAATCCAATTTACAGAGCCTATCTAAACATTAAACCCCCCAGGAGGCCAGTCTTTCCATTATGGGATCTTTCAATAGTTCTCCATGCTTTCGCTTCTCCTCCGTTAGTTTCAAATGGAACAATCTCTTTATGGCACTTGACTTTAAAACTGTCTTTTCTTATTGTGATTACATCAGCTAGGAGAGTGTCGGAGATCCAAGCATTAAGTTAGTTCTCTTTCCTGACAAAGTAGTCCTCAGACCTTCCGAACACTTCATACCCAAAGTGGCAACTTCCTTCCATTACAACCATCATCCTTCCATCCTTCACGGACGATCAGGGTAATCCTCATCCACTAGATGTCAAAACAACCATCATGAACTACTTAACTGCTACCACCTCTTTTAGGAAAACTAACTCTCTTTTGATCATTCCCCATGGAACCAGGCGTGGGCAAGCCGCCTCCTCATGCACTATTGCATCCTGGTTAGTCAGAACCATTAAAAAAGCTTACTCCACCCAGCATACGGCGATTCTTGAAGACATCAGGGCTCATTCAACTAGGGCAGTGGCTGTGGCTACCTCTTGGGCAGCGTATTGCAGGGTCTCACCAGAGACAATATGCAGGGCAGCAACGTGGTCCTCCAGGAATACCTTTATTTCCCACTCATTTATCCATGGCCGACTTCGGCAGATCCGTCATTAGAGCCAATTCTACAGCATTATAAGGAATAAATATTATTTTACTTGCACCCACCCAACTGGCGAGTTATTTCCCAGTGTGTGCTGCCATGAAGGCGTCAGGAAAATGGAAAATTGTATACTCACCTTTCCGTAATTTTCCTTTCCTGACGCATCTTCATGGCAGCACACAGTTGCCCTCCCTGTTTCTTTTGTGATGATATTTACAGAGAATGCAGCAGGGTGTCTCCCCTTCAAATTTATAATTAATCCAATCCTGTCAGGTTGTGGGGGCGGAGTCACAACCCAGTGTGTGCTGCCATGAAGATGCGTCAGGAAAGGAAAATTACGGAAAGGTGAGTATACAATTTTCCATTTTTCCCACAAATAGAGCTTTCTTTTGGTGGTATTTAGTTACAGCTCGGAGTTTTATTTTTTGCTAAACAAACAAAAAAAGATGCAAAAAATAAATAAAAATAAATCATGTTTTAATAGTTTGTTATAAAATTTTGCAAACGGGTCATTTTTCTCCTTCATTGAAGTGCGCTGATTAGGCGGCACTGATGGCTGCATTGGTGGGCACTGATGGGCTGCATTGGTGGGCACTGATGGGCTGCATTGGTGGGCACTGATAGGCATAGTTAAGGCGGCACTAATAGGCACAGATAAGGCGGCACCGATGGGCACAGATAAGGCGGCACTGATGGGCAAAGATGGGCACAGATAAGATGGCATGGATGGGTGGCACGGATAAGTGGCATGGATGGGTGGCACGGATGGGCACTGATAGGTACCACTGATAGATGGGACTGATGGGCACTGATAGGTGGCACTGATAGGTGGCTCTGATAGGTGGCACTGCTGGGCACTGATGGGCGGCACTGCTGGGCACTGATGGGCGGCACTGCTGGGCACTGATGGGCGGCACTGGGTCGCAGCACCTTTGAGGCAGATTGTGGCACTGTTGGTGGCACTGCTGGATGGCACTGTGGGTGGCATTGTGGGTGGCACTGTAGGTGGCACTGTGGGCACTATGGGCACTGATGGGGGCACTGATGGGGGCACTGATGGGGGGCACTTACTTTTATTCAGGATGGCACGGCGGTGGGAAGGTGGGCACTGGCAGGGGGCAGGTGGTCAGCTGTATTGCTGGCCGTGATCGGGACTGATGTCCCGATCACGGCCGCCGGTGATCGGCTATTTTTTTCTCTCCTCGCGCTGTCAGCGCGAGGAGGAATAATAGCCGATTACCGGCTCCGTTCTATCACATGATCAGCTGTCATTGGCTGACAGCTGATCATGTGATAAGGGGTCGGGATCGACCCCTTGCACGGATCGGTGATCAGGCGAGTCTCACGGACTCGCCGATCACAGAGCGCGCCGCTCGTATCCGGGACGACGTCAATAGACGTAGTCCCGGAAATGTGGGTCCGCGCTGTTGCCGTCATTTGGCAATAGCGCGGATCCCAAGTGGTTAAGCAGGGTTAATTTATAAAAAATATCCCAAGCTTTGAACATCTGGCAGAGCACTGTTCAATCCATCACCTGAAAATGGAAAAGAGTATGGCATCAATTCAGGCCTACCAAGACATGGCTGTTCACCTAAACTCGCAGGCCAGGCAAGGGGAGCATTAATCAAAGAAGCAGCCAAAAGGCCCATTGTAATTCTGGAGGAGCTGCAGGGATCCACAGCTCAGATGGGAGAATCTGTCCACGGGATGACTATAAGGCTGGGTTCACACCGCTGCGGGGGGAGAACCGGATGTGATTCGCACAGCAAATCACATCCGATCTCCGTAGCGCTGCGAGTTCACATGTAAACATATGAGATAATCTCTCAGTGCTGCTCTCCCTCCTCACACAGACGTGAGAAGGGAGAGATGAACGGCTGCAGCGGCCGTAAGTGGAAAAAAAAAAGTAAAAAAAAAGTGCCATCCTCCCCCAGTGCCATTCGCCCCAGTGCCATCTGCCCCAGTGCCATCCTCCCCACTGCTACCTGCCCCCAGTGCCACCTGTTAGTGCTATCTGTCCCCAGTGCCACCTGTTAGTGCTATCTGTCCCCAGTGCCACCTGTTGTCAGTGCCATTTGTCCCCAGTGCCATCTGTCATCAGTGCCACGTATAAGTGCCATCTGTCATCAGTGCCACGTGTCATCAGTGCCACGTATCAGTGCCATTTGTCATCAGTGCCACCTGTCAGTGTCACGTGCCCTCTGTTGTCAGTGTCACCAATGCCACTTATCAGTGCCATCTGTCATCAGTGTCACGCGTCATCGGTGCCACGTATTAGTGCCATCTGTCATTGGTGCCACATATTAGTGCCACGTATTAGTGCCATCTGTCATCAATGGGCAGCACAGTGGTGTAGTGGTTAACACTTTCACCTAGCAGTAAGAAGGGTCGCTGGTTCAAATCCCAACCATGACACTACCTGCCTGGAGTTTGCATGTTCTCCCTGTGCCTGCGTGGGTTTCCTCCGGGTACTCCGGTTTCCTCCCACAATCCAAAGACATGCAGGTAGGTTAATTGGCTTCTGTCCAAAATTGGCCATAATATATGAATGGGGACCTAGGATTGTGGACTCCTTGAGGGTAGGGACTGGTGTGAGTGTGCAGTGTACAGGGATGGAGACAGTTGTAGACACTCACTCAGGTTGAACTGGATGGACTGGTGTCTTTATTCAACCTTACTAACTATGATCAAAAACTATGATCAAAACTATGATCAATGCCACGTATTAGTGCCATCTGTCATCAGTGCCACGTATTAGTGCCACATGTCATCAGTGCCACGTATAAGTGCCATCTGTCATCAGTGCCACATATTAGTGCCATCTGTCATCAGTGCCACATGTCATCAGTGCCACGTATAAGTGCCATCTGTCATCAGTGCCACATATTAGTGCCATCTGTCATCAGTGCCATGTATAAGTGTCATCATTGCCACGAATCAGTGCCATCTGTCATCAGTGTCACGTGTCATTGTCCTGGTGCTCCAGGGCCTTCAAAAGTGTAATAGGTAGTCAACAAGTTAGATGTGTAATTTATGCTCCTAGAACACATGATGGTGCCCCCTGCATGTTGGGCCTCTCTATGTGGCCAGACTGTGATAAAAGTTCCACACATGTGGTATTGTAATACTCAGGAGGAGTAGCAGAATTTTTTGGAGGTGTCATTTGTGGTATACACATGCCATGTGAGAGAAATAACAATGACAATTTTGTGGAAAAAAAAAAAAAAAATCTTAATTTTGCAAAGAATTGTGGGGAAAAAATGACAACATCAAAAAGCTCACCATGCCTCTTACTAAATACCTTGGAATGTCTACTTTCCAAAAAGGGGTAATTTGGGTGGTATTTGTACTTTCCTGGCTTGTTCACAAGAAATGAGATAGGCCACCAGTACATCAGATGTGATCAATTTTGCGTGATTCGCACCACAGTTTGTAGACTCTCTAACTTTCACAAAGACCAAATAATATCCACTAATTTGGGTTATTTTTTACCAAAGATATGTAGCAGTATAAATTGTGGCCAAAAATTTATGAAGAAAAATTAATAATTTGCATAATTTTGTCACAAAAACAAAGAAATATGCGTTTTTTTTCAAAATTTTCGGTCTTTTTTCATTTATAGCGCAAAAAATAAAAACCCCAGAGGTGATCAAATACCACCAAAAGAAAGCTCTATTTGTTGGAAAAAAAGGACAAAAAATTCATTTGGTCACAGTGTTGCATGACTGAGTAATTGTCATTCAAAGTGTGAGAGCACCGAAAGCTGAAAATTGGTCTGGGCAGGAAGGGTGTTTAAGTGCCCAGTAGGCAAGTGGTTAATTTAGTGCTGCCTTGAAATATAAACTAAAAAAAAAAAAAAAAATAGTGATTGTTAACTGTGAAAGCAAAGTTTTGGGCCTACTGATTTGCCAGAAAGTCTGCAGTTAAAGCACATCTTGTTTGTTTCATTTCAAATCCATTGTTGTGGTGTATAGAGCCAAAAAGATTAGAATTGTGTAAATGTCCCAATATTTATGGACCTGACTGTATAAAAAAATATTATAGGAAATCCCTTTGATTCTTAGCTTCACCTAGTCACCAAATGCGGTGTTTTTCTGTTTTAAATATGAATTTACATTCATACAGCAAAGGATAGAACCTATTTACATTTGTTTTTTGCCCCATTCTACTTACAGATCAGTACCAAAAAGTTTAAGTGTTTGTTACCCCAGCATTTCATATTCCTGATATGTCCCCGCTGTACCATGTACTTGTATGAGAAAGTATCCTGTTCTCTTTGTATTTCTTCATTTGTGTAACATTCCTGGTGTTCCTGTCACTCCCTCTGTTTTTCTATTAAAAACTGACCACACTAAGCAGTAGAGCACTTCATGTTCAGTCCTATAGCTGTGATGGGAACTTACGTTCTCCTCCAATAGCCAAGGGCTATTTTTGACAGTTGGCCAGGCAAAGTAAAGTCCTAACACACTGAATTCAACCCCCCCAATGATTACCATATGAAAAACTATGGCCGGATTCAGTGAGTTCTCTGTCCAAAATAGTCCACACATCTTTGAAGGTTTTTCCCCGGGTTCTTGGGATCCGCCACAAAGTTCTCAGTCATTCTCCTTAGGGCCGGTTCACACTGGGGGCGATGCGAGGCGACACGACTTGCCTCGCCGCGACCTCAGCGGCGACTTGCAAATGACTTCTGTATAGAAGTCAATGCAAGTCGCCCCGAGGTCGCCCAAAAGTAGTACAGGAACCTTTTTTCTAAGACGGAGCGACTCGAGTCGCTCCTCTTAGAACGGTTCCATTGTACAGAACGGGGGCGACTTGTCAGGTCACGGCACGGCAAGTCGTGTCGCCTCGTGTCGTCCCCTGTGTGAACCGGCCCTTAGACCTTCATCTAGAGCAGGGATATGCAATTAGCGGACCTCCAGCTGTTGCAAAACTACAAGTCCCATCATGCCTCTGGGTGTCATGCTTGTGGCTGTCAGAGTATTGTTATGCCTAATGGGACTTGTAGTTCTGCAACAGCTGGAGGTCCGCTAATTGCATATCCCTGATCTAGAGGAAGTGGTGGATGCGGATTGGACTCATTCTGACAAAATCTTTGTTCCACCATAGAGGATTGTGCAGCTATATCCTATGGAGGAAAAATTCACTAAAAAGTGAAGCGGCGGCAGGGACCTGACATCGGCGGGGATCAGGCAGCTCTTACCCTCCTCGCTTCCGCTGTGCGTCTCCTCCTCTTCTCCTAGGCATCCAATAGGATCCCCTGTCCTTTCAGCCAATAGAGTGACGGGTATCAGTCTCACTTCCCGATTTGCCCTGGAGGAGGATCAGTGTTGCAACAGCGAATGTTCATTTGCAGTTGCAACACACCTGGGTGGGCTCCGGACGCATCCTCAGCGTCCCGAGCCCACCCTATTAGAACCTATGGCTCTAATCAGGTGCTTAAAAAAAACCTAATTCATGCACCTGGTGACCTGAAAGGGGCTGAATGCATGAATAGGGGGTGGCGGCCATGAATTGATTCATGCTATGCATTGAATCTAACCATTACCATATAGGGGGCGGTGAGGGTAGAGGACGGGCCACCCCTGGTTATGTAAGCAATGGAGACCTGGGTATTAACAAAAGCAAAGGTATGCTGAAGAAACAGATAGGAAAGCATGATTTTAACTAGGATTTTTTTTTTTTTACAGAATTTTTTTTAAATGGGGTCAAATGCAAAATGTATACAACAATTTTGAATACCCTACTACAGTAGCAAATGTAAGAAGCAGCAGCAGAGATGGCATGCCTATGGAATGGAGCTAGGAGAAAGATTTGTAAAAACGCAAGAGGAACGGCCAAGCTTATGGGGAAACTGTGTATTTTATATTATTGTTGGTTCATATTGTGGCTCACTAATGAATTCTAGGCCCCCTCATCCTGGTCAAGGCGCCATATAAGGATATAAGCATAGCGTTACTGTATACCAAAAGAGTGTTATTGTTAACTGGCCAAGTCCTTGAGAGATCATATTGCCAAGGAACTTGGCTGGGGGAAGTCTTTCCAAGTTCTATATTACCACAGCCAAATCGTAAAAGGTCTTAGGCTGGATTCACACCTATGTATTTTTAGTGCTTTTTGCATTTTGCAGATTTGTACTACAGTCCATTCACCATGGTTTCCTATGGAACACGTTCTGTTGTGCAAATCTGCAAAATGCAAAAAGCACTAAAAATGCATAGGTGTGAATCCAGCCAGAACGGCCATGAGGCATGTGGCTGGTCCTGATCACCTGTGCCATGTTATGGGACTCCATGGTGGGAAAAACAACCTCTAGTTAAGTATTCTTGATATTTTCTTTATCTGTCATTACTTTTAATAAATGTTATACTTTTAAGTTTAGGGATTCCTCTGGCTGGATTAACAGATGGATGCATATAGTTGCAGATACTTAGCCTGCACAAGGCTTACAGTGCCCATAGCTGTCCACTGGTGTTCAGAAGTAATCACACATGGAGTGGTTATTTGCTGTTAGGACCAGATGACCTCCCCTGGACACGGTGCCATTGCAGAGACTTTTATCTGTTTATCTATTAAACTACCATGTGAATGAGGCCTTACTTTTTGCTAAAACATTAAACTGGGGCAAATATATGTTCTAATCAGCTCATTAACGGGTACTTATTGCCATCCTCTTGGGGTATTACATGTAGCGCTACCCCTGCAGGGGCCACTGATTGTTACGGCTTCTCCCCCACACAGCACAGAGGTTACCTGCCACTCAAGCAGTTCATTCACTCTGGCTCCAATAACCAGTCTAGGGGTTGTCTTTTTGTGGTTTATTGTTGGTAAACTTGAGAACAGGATAGGGATTAGGGTATGGGATACTCCAAAATGCTCCACAATGATTGGTAACCGAGGACAGACTTTCTAGTGATAGTAGTAGTAGTTTATCATGAACAGTCCAAGGCCTTACAGGTGAAGAACCTGAAGCAAGTCTTTGGGCCTCTGGTTACCCTGTAGCAAATCAGTACCCAGTGCAGCGTCCAGCATACAATCCCAGGGATCAACTTAAGGTCAGTACTCATACATCCCCAGAACCTCATTCAGCTTCTTCCAAACCCAAACCATTGAGTGATATGGAGCCTCTCAAGAGCCGATCCCTTGTAGTGCGGTTGTGAAGAATGCTTTAAACGAAGAAAGAACCCTGCTCTCCAGTGTCTCAGACTATCTATCCACACTCCACCCCCCTACTGGACACTTACCCTAAAGGGATAGGCTGCAGCCCAATAAATATTCAACCTGATTGATTTGAATCTCCTACCCTAAACTCTGGTAGCTTCTTCCAGAGACAGGGGGAAGCAATCACACTTCCAACCTGTGAGACCCTGAATAGGCCAGAACAAACAACTACTGCTCCCTTGTTTGGATGAGCACTATTGTGGTATGGATGACGCATGGATGAGAACTGATGTTGCATGGATGAAACACGAATGAGCACTGATGTGGCATGGATGTGGTACAGATGAGCACTGATGTGGCATGGGTGAGGCATGGATGAACACTAATTTGGCATTAATGTGTCATGGATGAGCA
This sequence comes from Lithobates pipiens, assembly GCF_037356315.1. Taxonomy (NCBI): domain Eukaryota; kingdom Metazoa; phylum Chordata; class Amphibia; order Anura; family Ranidae; genus Lithobates; species Lithobates pipiens. The sequence continues at coordinate 279,185,921 of NW_027507718.1, read as the reverse complement.
CTGATGAGGCATGGATAAGGCACGGATGAGCACTGATGTGGCACAGATGAGCACTGATGTGGCATGAATGAGGTATAGATGAGCACTGATGTGGAATGGATGAGTCACGGATGACCACTGATGTGGCATGGATGTGGTACAGATGAGCACTGATGTGGCATGGATGAGGCACAGATGTGCACTGATGTGGAATGAATGAGCACTGATGTGGCACGGATAAGCATTGACGAGGCATAGGTAGGCAAGGATGGGTACTGATGAGTCATAGATGGGCACAGATGAGGCATGGATGGGCACGGATCAGCACTGTGGACACTCCAGATCCAGCCCACTCGCGCTGCTGCAATCTCCCTCCTCTCCTCACATGCTGTAACAATCGCTGTCACTGGCCCTTTACCTCGATCTGTGATGCGCTGGGTCCCGAGGACTTGGGGATCACAGACACTTCCGGGTGCGTGCAGGAAGCGCGAGTTTCGGAGGACGTCAATGTACGCCCTCCCAAAACTAGCCGGGCACACTATAGCTGTCATTCGGATATGGCACGGTCGGCAAGTGGTTAAGGAGTTGGGCCACTGCATCCTTAACAACTGATGACTCATTCAGCTGTCAGTGGGGTTCCCCTGTTGACAGCTGAAGTGTAAACAAAGTCCTAGCAATTGGAGCTGCCAAAAAAAACAGCAGCTGGGTAATGTTGAAGTCAGTTTAAAGCGGTTCTTCACCCTAAAGAGGAAGTTCCGCTAATTTGATCCAGGTAATTACCAGGTATCTGCATCCACTTCCGGGCAGACCGCCGCAGACGCCCCCCCCCGTTGTGTTCTGGGAAACACACAGTTCCCAGGACACAGCGGGGGACCAGAAGAGACGAGCAGCACGACTCGCGCATGCGCAGTAGGGAACCGGGCAGTGAAGCCGCGATGCTTCACTTCCCGATTCCCTGACAGAGGATGGCGGTGGGGGCAGCAGCGAGACGAGCGATCGCTCGCTATCTGCCGCCGACATCGCTGGACCCTGGGACAGGTAAGTGTGATTTTATTAAAAGTCAGCAGCTGCAATATTAGTAGCTGCTGGCTTTTAATATTTTTTTTTTAGGTGCAGAACCACTTTAATAAACTGTCAAGTAAAACATTTTTTTGCAGCTACAGTCAGCTTTTTCAGCCGGCGATTACCTACACCATAAGAATGATCATAACGGCTGTTCTGCTGCTTGATCGTTCTTATGGGAGGCGAGAGGGGACGTCCCACCCTCCCGTCGTACGTGTTGTACGTCACCGCATTCTTGGCGGTTGGAATTTGGTGTGACCGTGTGTAGGCAAGACAAGCTTGAGCGGAATTCCGTCGGAAAAACCATCATAGCTTTCCGATCATGTGTACGCGGCTTTACAGCCATTACATACCATAGGGCTAGATTATTGGAACTTTCAGATGCGACCCAATGCAAACGATTGGGTACTTTTCGATGTGGGGGATGCCCCTAAATGCTTTTTCAATACATGAATGTAAAATCAAATGTTGTTTTGCCCAATGGCCATCCATATAAACCATGTCACTTTGCCAATTGTAAAACAGTAGGGGTGGTATATCCACTAACAAGTCAATGCAACAGCTTTTATGTAGCTAAAACCTAAGTAGAATTTTGTAAAAGGGCATATAGACACATTCTTAGTATGCAAACCGCAAACCCAAAGGTACCCCTGGGTAGACGTGTTAGGGACTATCATCGGGGTATCTTTCCCTATATTCAGTTTCTCATCCTGGACCGGGTACATCCCAGCTCCAGGAGGGGAGACTGGAACAAGCTCCTCCTCGAGTGTGAGGCATGCTGGATTGTGGAACTTGAAGCTACCTCTCCTCCAGGCCTGAATGGCCAATTGAGTCTTTGTCTGATCCCGGAGGGTTTCTCCTCAGGTGGATGTGAAAAGGGGTGATTTAAGGTTGTCATCTGTGTTCATGGGTATTACCTCAAGGGACTAGATAGATCTCCATCTTTGTTATCCCTTCTCCCCTATTGCCGCTAAGGGGAGTTTTTGGGTTGTAACTACCTACAGTACCTTTCAAAAGTATTCACCCCCTTGGCTTTTTACCTATTTTGTTACATTACAGCCTTTAGTTCAATTTTTTTAAATCTGAATTATATGCGATGGATCAGAACACAATAGTCTAAGTTGAAGTAAAATTATAAAAATATATACATAAAACTATTTTTCAGAAATAAAAAAAATGATAATTGGCATGTGTGTATGTATTCACCCCTTTTGTTATGAAGCCCATAAAAAGCTCTGGTGTAGAGGTCGACCGATATGGGTTTTTCTCTGGCCGATGCCGATATATGATGCCGATTTTTTTGGGCCGATATGTTAGGCCGATTTTATTTATTTATTTATTTTTAATCCCCCTTGATCTAACACACCTTTCCCACTGTGGCGTTTTTCAGGCGCTTTTTGGCTAAAAATAGCGCCTGTAAAGTGCCTGCAAAATGGCTCCCCTGCAGTCTGCGTGAAAGACAGAGTGCTTTCACACTGAGGCGATGCGCTGGCAGGATCTTAAAAAAAAAAGTCCTGCAAGCAGTGGTGTATACCGCTCCTCCACCACTCCTGCCCATTGATATGAATGGGCACCACTGCCGAAGCGCATGCAATGCGATTTGGCAGCGGTGCTTCATGGGCGCATTTAACCTCTTCCTTGGCCGCTAGCTGGGTTATATGTGCCCCACTAGCAGCCAAATAGCACCGCTAAAATGATGGTAAAGAGCCGCTAAAACTTGCGTTTTACCATCAACGCCTGCCCGCTCCAGTGTGAAAGCAGTCTTCAAAAGTGATATAGAAAATTTCTTACATTTAAACATTTATTAAACAAAACAAACCTCCAATCAGTTTACTTGTATGTATGATTTAGATTTAAAAAAAAAAAACCTATACATTAAATAAAAACAGGTAGTCAAAACTTTTGGACAAAAAAAAAAAAAATGGGCTAACTTTACTGTTTTTATTTTATTTTTATTTTTTAAATGGTGTATTTTTTTCCCCAAAAAATGCATTTGAAAGACCTCTGTGCAAATGCCGTGTGACATAAAATATTGCAACAACCGCTATTTTATTCCCTAGGATCTCTGCTAAAAAAATATATATCATTTTTGGGGGGTCTAAGTGATTTTCTGGCAGAAAATACAGGACTTTTACTTGTAAGCAACAAGTGTCAGAAAAGATTTAGTCTTTAAATGGTTAAACTGAGAACTCTACACACTGAGATGACTTCATTCATTCAAGTGTAAACATTGTATCATTTTGTTCTTTTCTTGGCAGGCTGCCCAGAGGAGGAAAGGGTTTCTATGACGACTCAGTCAACTTGCACTGACTTCTATACAGAAGTCATCTCAAAGTCCCGCTGTAGTTCTAAATCGGCTTTTTATCAGCACAATCGGCCGATGCCGATTATTTAAAAAAACGGCAAATATCGGCCGATATATCGGTCGACCTCTACTCTGGTGCAACCAATTACCTTCATAAGCCACATAATTAGTGAATTGATGCCCACCTGTGTGCAATCTAAGTGTCATATGATCTGTCATTACATATACACACCATTTTGAAAGGCCCCAGAGGCTGCAACACCTAAGCAAGAGCCACCACTAACCAAAACACTGCCATGAAGACCAAGGAACTTTCCAAACAAGTAAGGGACAATGTTGTTGAGAAGTACAAGTCAGGGTTAGGTTATAAAAAAATATCCAAATCTTTGATGATCTATAGAAGCACCATCAAATCTATTACAACCAAATGCAAAGAACATGGCACAACAGCAAACCTGCCAAGAGACGGCTGCACACCAAACTCACGGACCAGGCAAGGAGGGCATTAATCAAAGAGGCCACACAGAGACCTAAGGTAACCCTGGAGGAGCTGCAGATTTTCACAGCAGACTGGAGTATCTGTACATAGGACGACAATAAGCCATACACTCCATATAGTTGTGCTTTATAGCAGAATGGCCAGAAGAAACCCATTACTTTCAGAAAAAAACAAAATGGCACGTTTTAAGTTTGAGAAAAGGCATGTGGGAGACTCCTAAAATGTATGGAGGAAGGTGCTCTGGTCTGATGAGACTAAAATTTAACTTTTTGGCTATTAAAAAAAAACGCTGTCTGGAGCAAACCCAACACATCACCTCACCCAAAGAACACCATCTCCGCAGTGAAACATGGTGGTGGCAGCAACATGCTGTGGGGATGTTTTTCAGCAGTCAGGACTGGGACACTGGTCAGAGTTGAGGGAAAGATGGATGGTGCTAAATACAGGGATATTCTTGCGCAAAACCTGTACCACTCTGTGTGTGATTTGAGCCTAGAATGGAGGTTCACATTCCAGCAGGACAATGACCCCAAACACACTAAACCAACACTTGAGTGGTTTAAGGGGAAACATGTAAATGTGTTGGAATGGCCTAGTCAAAGAACAGACCTCAATCCAATAGAAGATTTGTGGTTAGACTTAAAGATTGCTGTTCATAAGTGCAAACTATCCAACTTGAAGGAGCTGGAGCAGTTTTGCAAGGAGGAATGGGCAAAAATCCCAGTGGTAAGATGCGGCAAGCTCATAGAGACTTATCCAAAACGACTTGGTGCTGTGACAGCCGCAAAAGGTGGCTCTACAAAATATTGACTTTATAGGGTGAATAGTTATGCACATTGACTTTTTCTGTTATTTTGTCCTATATGTTGATTGCTTCACAATAATAATAAAAAAAAAATCTTCAAAGTTGTGGGCATGTTCTGTAAGTTAAATGATGAAAATCCTCAAACAGCCATGTTAATTCCAGGTTGTGAGGCAACAAAACACGAAAAATGCCAAGGGGCTGAATGCTTTTGCAAGGCACTGTAAATAGGGAGGCCTGATACACAGCCTCCCTGATGTTGCAGTTATAGGATCAGTCCTGCAGATGGCAGGTGAGATATTAAGTCCTTCCCAGCTTGCTAGATTTATTACACTATGGCCACAACTGGATATTACTGCGTGTTTTCTACCATAGGGGACCCTCTTTGGAAGATGTGGTGTACGCTTGCCTGATCAGTCTAAGGTTACAGTGCAGCATTAGCCCCCCTCTTGTGCATGCCTACTGTCTGCTGAAGGTGAGCTTTGAGTGTATATGTCCTCACGTTATTATTGAGTGATGCCTTGTGTATACTGACTGATGCAATATGCACCATGCCTGTTGGGTATCACATGCCTCTTCTCTTTTGCAATTTACCCTAGACATACCTGATGATAGAAATATACCCAAGGATTTCTATATGCCTATATACTCTACATACTGTTAGATGTAGATGTTTCCACAGGTTACCCGCTTATTCCCTAAGGTCAAGCATATATATATATATATATATATATATATATATATATATACAGTTTGAAGTTTGGGGCTTATTTTCTGAATAGCATATGTCTGAGTGTGATATAATTAAGTAGATGTAAATCCCCAATTTGTTTTTTTTTTTATGCCATGTTATGTTTTTATGTACAGTATAAGATGTCCTATCATTTGAGCCCAGTCTTGTCACAAAGAGTTAATCCATCTCTGAGCAATCCTCTTTTGTTGTTCAGGGAGATAAATCTTGACAAACAGAGAAAAACTTTGTCAAATCCCCCCCCCCCCCTTGCCGTGAGTGACAGGTGATTTACATATCTCATGCACTAGCCTAAGAGACATGCATTATTTTTTAATTCCCTCCCACTCCTTTCTTCTGCTGCTCTGCAAGGATTGGCCATTCCACATCGCAGCATGATTTGGCACGCTGCTCATGTGGGGACTTTTCTGGGTTTTGACTGGACGTTAGTGATCATAGCAGAAGTTTAGTGTAAGAAATACACAGGAGAAAATGCATGTTGCTAAGGGGAGTGTAGAGGTGGGCGGGGAGTCTACTGACATCATGGCTCCACCCACTGAGCCCTGGAAAACAGACCCAACCACAAAATCTGCAGTTTTTTGGGTCTCATAGCAGACAGAGGGGAGACATTTGACAGATAAGTATACATGCAGGAGGCATCTATATCCTTCTAGATAACCAATATTGAGGTAGTTTAGAAAGGATGAGAGTGGGTTTACATCCACTTTAATTTACTGATTTCAAAACCATCTGCTTTATCAGTGTATATATTACTCTAGCCTATGATCCTTAATATACATTTTCTTACTAGTCTGCGAGTTCCTGAATGTGGGGCCCCCAAACCCGTTGGGGCTGACTTGTTCTAAGGCAGCGCGCAGGGGACACTACCATACATGCTTTACATTTACCCAGATGCGGAACCAGCAACATGAAAGGCAACGTTGATGAGGTGAGTGGGTTGAGTGCAGGTATTTATGGAGCGAGACTCCTACAAATTCAGGCTGACCTATTTGTCTTCAGCAATTTGGTAACTTGCCAATTGTCTATGTAATACAATCCTTCTGTGTATTCTATATTACTGAAACATCATCTTAGCTATTCCTTTGAGGCCCTGTTCACATATTGCATAGCGGGAACAAGCATTCCCAGTTTTTGTTGTGTGATTCTGCATGTTGCACATAAGACATCCCATTTACTTAAAAGTGGTTGTACAGTACAACCACTTATACCTATAGGCAGGGCTGTAGATATTTTTTTTTTCAGGTCTTTCAAACTTAAAGTGGAGCTCCACCCTAAAGTGGAACTTCCACTCAGCGGATTCCTCCCCCCTGAAAGGTGCCATAATTGTCACCTTTCAGAGGGGAAGGGGGTGCAGATACCTGTATAATACAGGTATCTGCACCCACTTCCGGGCATAGCTAGCCGCAGAATAGCCGCAGATGCCCCCCCCCCCCCCCGTTGTGTTCTGGGAAACAGTTCAGACACACCGCATTTCCAATTACGGTAAAGAGCCTATGACGTAGTGTGACCATGTGATCAGCTGTGTCCAATCACAGCCAGTGTAAATAGGAAGTGCCTGTTATCAGCATTCTATTGATGCTGATAGGACGGGAGTAGACGAGAGTGGACTATCCTGACGGGGGGTTCTGCATTGATAATCAGTGCAGTCCCATCAGCAATGCCTGCCAGCGCTAACCTGTGCCCACTAGTGATGCCAATCAGTGCCCACCAGTGGTACTAATCAGTGATGCCTGTCAGTGCCGCCTATAAGTGCCCATTGGTGCCGCCTATCAGTGCCCAATATTAGTGCCTCCTCATCAGTGCCTGTCAGTGTAACCTCATCAGCGCACATCAGTGGAGAAAAATTACTCTTGTACAAAATTTTGAAACAGAAACAAAGAAAATATTTTCGTTCTTTTTTCGTTTAGCAAAAAATGAAGAAAAAAAAATAAGCGATTAACCGCTTGCCAACCAGCTTCCGTCATTATACTTCGGCAGGTTGGCATGGCTGAGCAAATAGCTGTACGGCGACTGCTTTAAGAGCAACAGCAATGCGCGTGGCCGGCGGCTGCGATGTCCGATGGTCACCCGCGATCGCTCCACAGAGAGCCAGCATGGGATCTGTCAATGTAAACAAACCGATCCCTGTTCTGTCAGGGGAGTAAAGAGTGATTGTCTGTTCCTAGTGATCACGAACAGCGATCTCTCTCCTCCTCCAGTCAGTCAACTCCCCCCACAGTTAGAAACACCTCCCTAAGGAACACTTAACCCCTTCATCACCCCCTAGTGTTAACCCCTTCCCTGCCAGTGCCATTTATACAGTAATTAGTGGCTATTTTTAGTTCCGATTGCTGTTAAGATGTCACGCGTCCTGAAAAAGTGTCACAAGTGTCCGATCTGTCCACCGCAATCCCACGGTGGACAGATCGGACACTTGTGACACTTTTTCGGGAAGTGTGACATCTAAACAGCAATCAGAACTAAAAATAGCCACTAATTACTATGTCATCGCCATTACTAGTAAAACAAAATAATAATAATAAAAATGCCATAAATATATCCCCTATTTTGTAGACACTAACTTTTGCACAACATACGCTTATTGCGATTTTTTGCGATATATATTGTAGAACAATTTATATTTACCTAAACTGATGGAAGATTTTTTTTTTATACTTTTTTTTGGGTTATTTATTACAGCAAAAAAAATGTTTTTTTTTTCATAATTGTCGACCTTTTTTTTTTTTATTTATAGTGTAAAAAATAAAAAAAAGCAGAGGTGATCAAATACCACCAAAAGACAACTCTATTTGTGGGGGGAAAAAAAAAGGACGTCAATTTTTAGTACAACGTTGTGCGACCGTGCAATTGTCAGTTAAAGTGGCGCAGTGCCGTACTGCAAAAATTGGCCTGGTCATTAAGGGGGTAAATCCTTTGGGCCTGAAGTGGTTAAATACCACCAAAAGAAAGCTCAGTCTAAAAAAAAAAAGATAAAAATTTACTTTGGTTACAGCGGTGCATGACTGTGCAATTGTCATTTAAAGTGTGATTGCGCTGAAAGCTGAAAAGTGGCCTGGGCAGGAAGGGTGTGAAAGTGCCCGGTATTGAAGCAGTTAAATGCGCGTTTTGCCGTGCGACAATCACAGTACTGCATTAATAAAAATGCACCCGAACGTGCTCGGTGTGTTTTGCCACAATTTAGAGTCGTGAGCCAAACTGCAGCGATTCCCAATCGTGCAATGTGAATAATGCCTGACTAAATACATACAATAAATATACGTATATCTTTGTCAATTATTACATGCCAATTTCAATACTAATAAAAATTATTTATAGGACTAATAAAAAAAATGTGTAAACTTTTGAAGACAAATATCTACACATGTATGTAAAGCTGTGCTGTGTGTGGCTATCTAGACAGAAGCAGGCCAATTCCCGCGGTGCTCTATAGGAATAAGACGTTGTACACGGGCAGAGGAAGGGAAAAGCTCCCCACAGCGTCAGCTCTGTCAGAGAAAGAAGACGGGCCGCCGGCTAATCAGCGACGAGCGGCCGGTCAGCCATTTTCTGTGGCTTGGCTTTTGTTTTCCCAGCGGCCATGTTCTGGACGCCTCAGCAGCGTGCCGTGCCCTTGTCAGGCGTGTAGATGGCAGTGTCGGCTTGTCCTCCGGAGCCTGTAGGGGCCGTGCCTGACTGACAAGAGGAGGGGATAAAACATGAACGTGCTATGGCGATACGGCTCGCTTAGGCTGTGCTCGGCTGCCTGGACTCGCCTTGGAAGGCCCGTGGCGCTCCTCCGCCGCTTCAGCATGCAGCGCTATAGCATTGAAGAGAGAGGGCGGCCCAACACCATAGAGTACCGGCTCTACTTCAGTAAGTAGACGCTGCTACCTCCACATGGAGAGGGGCGTCGGGTTGTGGTACGGTCGCGCTGCGCTGGGAATGAGCAGTACTCCTCACAGAACACCCCCTCCTCTTCTGTTCCCCACGTGGACTGTGCCGCAGCTATGGGTTAGTGCGTCACTCGCCAGCCTGACAAGCTTGCTGTGGTCTTCTGTGCTCCCTTCGCTGACCTGACTCACTACAAGGACAGCAGGGACGTGCCCTTGACTTAAAGTGGAAGGATGGCTGCACAAGACAAATGTGTCTTCCCCACTGCTTGTATACTCTCCATAGACAGTCTACTAAATTACTATCTAATCACAGGTCTTGTATGACCACAGAAGCTCCAACCTTCTCTGATATTGGTGCAGGTGGTGAGCTCTCTGCTGGCTGACAAGTGACCAGCTTGGTTTTGGTCCAAACCTGGAGGTTGGCTGTAATTGTGGGCCAATGAGCTGCAGAAGGGGATTCCTCTGCCTCACAGCCCATGTACACGAAGGGGCAGATTTGTCCATGACCTCAGATGGACACCTAGCCATGATAGGTCACTGCCCTTGTAATGTCACAAGTGTTCCCACCCCTTTGTATACATGTGGGCAGGATATATACTGCCTGCAGCTCATTGGTCCAATAATGATTGCTAACTTCAAGGTTGGGACCAAACCCAACATCATGCTCCCTGACCACGGACCCTGGAGCTATGCATGCCAGTGGGTGATAATGCTGCACTATGGGACTTCGCAATGTTATTGGTTGGCAGCAGGGGCGTTGCTAGGTCTACATAAGATCTGGGGCTAGAGCCCACAGCAGCATAGTAAAAAAAGTCCTACGCTTGGGCGGGCATACACATGTATATGTGTTATATATCTCCCCAGAGAGCCTCCCCTCCCCTTGGGGACTCCTGCAGAGATTCGGGGCTATAGCCCCAAAAGACACCCCCTAGCGACGCCACTGGCTAGCAGTGACACATGGACCAACAAAAGCTTTGTAGTCACATGATGACACAGAATTTTTTTTAAATGTGCACTTAGATGGCTATTAGTAGAACATTTCTGCAGGTAGTATAAAGCAGTAGAAAAGCAGAACTTGCTAAACTCAGAAGTTCGACCTCTTTCCCCTGCCCCGGGCCATTCAGAAAGCACAGCGCGCTTTGTCTGCTCAATAGGGAACTGGCTGTGAAGCCACGAATGGCGGTGGCAGCGCCCGAGAGCCAATGGAAGCATCTGCTGTGGTGCCAACATTGCTGGATTCCAGGACAGAATAAGTGTCCTAATATTAAAAGTCAGCAGCTACAGTATGTCTTTGCTGGAGGGAGGACGCCACTTTAACTGCCTCTCGCCAGGCTTATAGTCAAATGATGGATGAACAGGAGCTCTGCCATCCTGGGTGGATGTCATGATGTCCTCCCAGTTGTGTGCACCCTAGGGGCCGTGCTGCAGTGCGATCAGTCACCCGCTGTGTCCACTGGACAGCAGGTGACTGATCATTGTACCTTGCTGGCCCGATTCCATGTGATTGCTGTGACCAATCGCATGACAGTTGTATACAATGAATGGCTTTCATTCATAGCCATTCATTGTGTACTATTGTGTTGATCTCTATGATTGGTCACAGTGATCTAGTACAGACAGGCAAATCAAAATGCTTCTGTACCATGTGATCACATATTTCACAATAGTACACACTGAATGGATGTCATACATTAAAATGGTTGCTTTTATACAAGCAATTATAGTTTTAGTGTTAAAATTAAAAATAAAAAAATCCTGATCACCTTCCCAGAGCAGTACCGTGTGACTATGGTAACACTGCACTTCTCTTGTCACAGTATGTAAAAGAAGAAAATTGTAAAATATATATTAGAGCTGCATGATTCTGGATGAAATGAGAATCCGTTTTTTTTTTTTTCTTAGAATAAAGATCACATAACATTATCTTTCACATTATGCAAAAAAAGTGGGGTAACTTTACTGTTTAATTTTTTTAAAATTCATTGAAGTGTATTTTTTCTAAAAAAAAATTGCATTTGAAAGACCACTGCACAAATAGTGTGACATAAAATATTGCAATGACCGCCATTTTATTCTCTAGTGTCTCTGCTAAGAAAATATGTTTGGGGTTTCTACGTAATTTTCTAGCTAAAATTACTGAGCTTTTTTTTTTTTTTTTTGTCTTTTAAGAAACATGTATTACAGATATGCCTGATTTTAGAAGTGGTTAAACTGACCTCATTTGTAGACCGAAGTTCATCCCTTCTATCTCTAAAATAACTGAATGATACAATGTGGTTTATTTACTAAAGGCAAATCCATTTTTCACTGCAAGTGCACTTGGAAGTGCAGTAGCTGTAGCTCCGAGGGGGACATGCAAGGAAAATAAACAGCATTTTTGCTTGCACATGATTGGATGATAAAATCAGCAGCACTTTCCCTTGTTTCAGATCTTCCCCTCAGATCTAAAGCGACTGCACTTCCAAGTGCACTTGTAGTGCAGAGTGGAATATATAATTACACACGCGTGAGTACACTGCTAAAATATTTACAAAAATTAGATTATATCTTTTCATGTGACATCACTGAAGAAATTACACTTTGCTACAATGTAAAGTAGTGAGTGTACAGCTTGTAAAACAGTGTAAATGTGTTGTCCCCTCAAAATAACTCCACACACAGCCATTAACCCTCTTGGGCATGGAGTTCACCAGAACTTCGCAGAGCTCCTAGAGTCCTCTTCCACTCATCCATGACAACCTTATGGAGCTGGTGGATGTTGGAAACCTTCCGCTCCTCCACCTTTCATTTGAGGATGCCTCAGATGCTCAGTAGGGTTTAGGTCTGGAGACATGCTTGGCCATGTCCACCACCTTTACCCTTAGCTTCATTACTAAGGCAGTGGTAGTCTTGGAGGCGTCCCAGTCTCCGAAGGGAGGGTATCATGCTCTGCTTCATTATGTCACGGTACATGTTGGCCTTCAGGGTTCCCTCAATGAACTGCACTCGTGCAGCCCCAGACCATGACACTACCACCACCATGCTTTACTGTAGGCAAGACACACTTGTCTTTGTATTCCTCACCTGGTTGCCGCCACACATGCTTGACACCATCTGAAACAAATACATTTATCTTGGTCTCACCAGACCACAGGACATGGTTCCAGTAATCCATGTCCTTAGTCTGCTTGTCTTCAGCAAACGGTTTGTGGGCTTTCTTGTGCATAATCTTTAGAAGAGGCTTCCTTCTGGGATGACAGCCATGCAGACCAATTTGATGCAGTGTATGGTCTGAGCACTGACAGGCTGACACCCCCCCCCCCCCACAACAATGCTGGCAGCACTCATATGTCTATTTCCCAAAGACAACCTCTGGATATGACGCTGAGCACGTGCACTCAACTTCTTTGGTCGAGCATGGCGAAGCCTGTTTTGAGTATAACCTGTCCTGTTAAACCACTGTATGGTCTTGGTCACTGTGCTGCAGCTCAGTTCCAGGGTCTTGGCAATCTTCTTATAGCCTAGGCCATCTTTATGTAGAGCAACTTTTTTTCAGATCTGTAGAGAGTTTTGCCACGAGGTGCCATGTTGAACTTTCAGTGAGCAGTATGAGAGGGTGACAGTGATAACCCCAAATTCAACACGCCTGCTCCCCATTCACACCCGAGACCTTGTAACCCTAAAGAGTCACATGACACCGGGGAGGGAAAATGGCTAATTGGGCCCAATTTGGACATTTTCACTTAGGGGTGTACTCACTTTTGTTGCCAGCGGTTTAGACATTAATGGCTGTGTTTTAAGTTATTTTGACAGCAAATTTACACTGTTATACAAGCTGTAAACTCACTACTTTACATTGTAGTAAAGTGTAATTTCTTCAGTGTTTTCATGTGAAAAGATATATTAAAATATATACAAAAATGTAAGGGGTGTTCTCATTTTTATGGAGATATAATATTTCTCCATTTGTATTCTATAATATACATTACTTTTGGTTATTTTTATCAAAAAAATGCAAAATACATTTTGGCTTCAAATTTGTAAAAAGGAATTTTGCAAACAAATCTAACAGAAATTAAGAAACTTTTGTTTTTTGTTTTTAAATTTTTGCTAAATTTGTTTATTTTCCCCTCCTGCATTTTGCAAAAAATAAACAACCCAGTGCTGAATAAATGCCACCAAAAAAAAGCTCTACCTGTCTTAAAGCGGAGGTCCACCCTAAAGTAGACCTCCGCTCATCGGAACCCAGTACAGGTATTCTGCACCCACTTCCGGGATAGCTCTCTGCGGAAAGGGGCATAGATTACGCCCCTTTCCGCAAGTGCCCGCCCCTTTCCGCAAGTGCCCCGCTGCCTGCTGGGAAACACAGATCCCAGAGGCAGCGGGGACCGTCCTTATTGCGCAGCGCGATTCGCGCATGCGCAGTAGGGAACCGGGAAATGAAGCCGAAAGGCTCCATTTCCTGATTCCCATACCCAAGATGGCGGCGGCACCCCCCGACAAGACGATCTAGAGATCGGCTTCGGCTGCCGACATCGCGGGCGCGCTGGACAGGTAAGTGTCACTATTTTAAAAGTCAGCAGCTGCAGTATTTGTAGCTGCTGGCTTTTAAAAAAAACAAAAAAAAACAACGCGGAGTCCCGGCGGACTCCCGCTTTAACTTGCATTTGTGTGGGGTGCCTGACTTGGCATTCAAATTGTGACAGTGCTGAAAGTTGAAAATTGGCCTGGCAGGAAGGGGATTAAAGTGCCTGGTATTGAAGAGGTTAATTGGATGCAATCACAAAAATCTTATATCGTCTTTAACATGTTATTTAAAAAGTAATTTTTATTCTCTTTAAAGGATAAGTTCACCCTTGTAATTAAAAATGTACACATTGCACATGTTTTTGCAGGCAAAAACAATGTGGGTTTTTATTTATCTATTTTACTAGAACCCGCAGGAGATTGCTGCTGCAATGGAGGGCTCTTACAGACTGACAGTGTATGCTGTCTGCTTGTAACTTGTACAGTAGGCATTACACAGTGACAAGAAGCATCAATGAACTACTTGGAGTGCTCAGCAAGGAGTAGTTAATTGAGAACTACAAACCAACAGCTGCAAAGGATGTCGGTACTTGTAGTTCTCCCATTCACAGAATTCTGCGAATGAATGAGGCATCTGGGTGGGCGGAGCCCCACACGATTGAAGTTTTTAAAACATTGTGACAGCAAGTGCTGGGAGAATATCCCCTGCTTGTTGTCACAACAGGGAAACAGGTTGGTTGGCTATTGCAACCGTAACATGTTGCACCTTGAATACAGGTGTAACATTTTACAAAAGGTGAACTTATCCTTTAGATCAGGGGTAGGCAACCTTTTGAGCACGGTGTGCTGAAAAATGTTTTCAAAGAAATTGAGCATGCCAATTTTATAACAAAAAAAAATAACTTTACACTCCCTAAATCACGAAAAGGATTTTTTATAAAGTAAATGCTGTACTACTACTTTAGTAGTGAGGAATTTAACATCCTGCACTCATGCCTCAGATTAGCCACAATTCATGAACCTTCACACCTCAGGTCACTGTACTACCCTGCACATCTGCCCCACTACTGTACTACCCTGCACATCTGTTTCACCAATACACCTTCTTTCACATCTGCCCCACTGCTCTACCCCCCTGATTTTCTGTCCCACCACTGTAATCCCATTCTCATCTGCTGTACCCTCTTCTCATCTATATGTGTGATATGCAGAGTGGTGAAAGGAAGCAGAGATGAGACACATCTACCTGTCCTGGCACACTCATCCTGCTGATCCACCTCTTGCATCCAGCCCATGTTCTTGTATGGGATGTATGTGATGTCACATACAAGCATCTGGAATGGCTGCGCAATGATGAGCTTAGGTTAGGGGAGTTTTCTGAAAGCAGTGGGCCTGTGTGCAGGATCATAAGTTGGGGGGGGGGGGGGGGGCCCTGCAGCTGAGAGAGTGCAGCGCTCTGCACCGCAGCAAAAGGTGGGTGTGATTTATTTTTTTGTTTTTATTGTGCTGAATACTGGCTCTGGCTTAAAGGGACACAGAGTGCAGGGGTTCAGTAGTAAGTGACGCAAAGTTTCAGGAATAATTTCAAAAAAGTTCCCAGAAACTCAACAGTAATGCTACAAATTGTCACATGATTGTGGTTTTCTCAATCCCAGTGAAATCTCCTTTCTGAGATTGGTAGTGGTAACCAAGCGAGCCTACTTTCTTCAGATGGTGGACGGGGCTAGCAGGACTGTTATTGGCTTTCGCAGTCGCCAATGCCAGTCCTCCTCGAAACAGGGACCGCCCCCCCCCCCAGCAGAACTGCACCCAATCTCTTCCCCATCACAAAAGCCGGCAATTGCAGCTACAGCAAAGTTATAGAACCAAACATTTCCCATCTTTTACAATGTGTGAGGACACAGTGCCTCCTCCTCAGTGCAGGTGCAATGTGGGGAATGCATTAGTCTCTCGCTGATGCTTCCCTGCGTTGCTCTGCTGATGGGGGAGGGAGTCGAGTGTCGGCAAAAGAGGCTTTGCATGCCTACCCCTGCTTTAGATGTACAACACCCATTACTCATTGTTCCGGCTCTTCTGTTATGGCGTGGCTATATTCTTTTTTTTCCCAATTAAGTTGTCATCCAGTCACATAGGCTTTTGGTGGAAACTAAAGGGCCTAGGTCAATGGACTAATGTGAAAGCTGAACCTGTCTGATGTCAACAAGTCAGAATGTTAAAACTGCTTGAAGCAGGTCAGAAGAGTCAACTGCATGTCAGGTGTGCCTGTTAATGAATTCAGAATTATCTCAGATGTCAAATGGATGCCATCCATTCAAGCCCAAAGGCCATCATCACAGGCCCATATGTTGCTGCCTTCCCTGCGCATTCACCTACTACTCACACTGAAGCCATTGCATGTTGGCAGAAAATGTCTGGAAGTGGTTAGCATTGAGATGCAACAAAGAATAATAAAAAAAAAAAAGTGAAACTGTATTATCTGAAAATGGGAGGGGGAAGAACAATTAATTATGTCACCAGTGCTTTTGCAAACTCCATGTCATCTAGTTTCGGTTTATACTTGCAGGGTATGGATGTGGCTTGTGGTAGGTGCCCTTGTTGGCCATTAGATGCACCCATAGCATGAGCAAGAGATTTGACTTTGAGAGCTATATGGGTTAACCACTTCCTGCCCGCAGGACGCCATGTGACATCCTTGATTTGAAGGGGGATGATGCCTGTATCAAAATGTTCAGCCAGTGATTCTTCGTTCCTAACACTTTTCCTAGGGAACCACCAGAGTTCCCACCCCTCTTCTGCAATGTCAAACTGGAAGCGATGAGTATTTAGGGACTTCCAGTTTTGGTATGTTTACAAGCGGTTGTCGGCTTGTGAAGCAGCACAAGCGTCTCTGTACTCATGTGCTGGTCCCGCACCGCATGTATATGTAAATGGCGATCGCACCACACATGAGGTAGCCTTTAAAGGCCACGTTCACCTTTTCGGTTTGCATTTCACTTTCCTATAATTAATAAAAGCCTTTTTTAATGTCTTCTCTGCCTAAGCGATCCCAATGAGTTTCTCTCACTTGCCTCGCCCATGGCAGCTTTAAATGTTCACCTCTGTTTGAAATTTAAAAAAAAATGCTTTCTGTTTCTATCACTTCCTGTAGATCAGGGGTGCCCAACCTTTTTGAAGAGTGAGGACCACTTAAATGATTTGGTAAACAGTTGTGGGTTGCAATGAGCAGAGTGGATGGATGACGGTCGGTGTCCATCCACATATGCAGAGCAGACATGAACACAGCCCACTCTTCTCTACAGGCTCCTTCTATCCCCTTCTAGGGTTTTATTTTTTTATTTCTATTTTTTTAATTAAGGATTGAAGGTAGGCAGGTGTAAACAGACACAAATCTGTTTTACATCTGCCACACCATAGAGGTGAATGGAGGGTCCAATTTGGGTCCGCCAGAAAAATACAGACTGACCTGATCAGACTGATCGCGTGAAAGGGGCCTAAGGCTGCTTTCATAATGCTGTGCTGCGGTTTACCCGCACGGCAGTGCACCTGTGGCTTTCCTGCAGGTTAGCTACACCTTGCCATATTTGCTATTTATATCTTGCAGGTGTGTTGCACTTTCTGAAGGCGCACAAAACAAGCAGGTAATGACAGAAGTCTATGGCTCACTGCAGGTGCACTGCACTTTTGGATCACTTTGAAAGCAGCCCAGTGTAGCTAATTTACCAGTGTAGAGAACAGATTTGTCCATTGCTGTTTGATTTTAATTTTAAAACTGACCTCAGTCTTCACTTCTTCCTCAGGATTCCTGCAGGCATGGCTGGCTGTGGTTCCCCCGGCGGGCAGGCATGGCTGGTGGCTGCTGTCCCAGGCGGCGTGCATTTTGATATCGCTCTGCCTGTGACAGGAGCCATGCTATACCAGAAGCATCGGGCTCTGCTCTCTACTGCAGCCGCATGCTTCCTCTATTGCCGACACTTTTCTTCACACTGATGCTCTGGGATGGCAAGTCAGGAACACAGTCTGGGCTTACCGACCCACCATTCCAGAGCAGGAGGTCGCAGACAACATCAGAGGGCACTGCAGGCCACATGTGGCCACCCCTGCTGTAGATCATATCCCATCATGCACTGCCTTGTGCATCACAGAACAGGGCATGTATTATGCTGGACCACACCTTCCCCATTACTATACCACCTCTTGTTTTATTTCCACCCGCTTTCCTACTTGGATGACCATACACATTACAATTTGTACAATATCCTTTAAATCTAGCATCAACTATGTAGTGCAAATGCCTACCTGATTTGATACAAATTTAAATATTGTTCAGGTGGGTTTTCATAATCCATAGCTTTGGTAAATCTAAAGGAAATTTGTACAGAGAATGTACAATCAGATTGTATAGTGTATGGGCATCTTTAAACACGTGCATACAGTAGGAGGGAGTGGTCAGTCACCGTTCACATCTCCATGTAGCTGGAACTCTGATTCCTTTTTTCCCAAATCGTCTTTTGGGACAGCCTTGGAGAGAGTGTAGCTTCGCCCATTTTTCCAGGAAACACTTGCAGCCTTTAAAATCCCTCTTCTTCCACCATGGCCTCAGTTATTGTGTTTCCTCCACCGTGGTAGAAGTGCTGCAGAGAACCAAAGGGGGGGGCTTACCTCCTAAGAATCTTTAAAAAAAAAAGGGACCATTCCAGCATCCCCTCGGTACGAGCAGGGGGTGTTCCGGAGTCTCTGGCCTTCCTGGTTATGGGGAGTGATGGCCTGCAGGAAGGACCAGGTCTGTGTGCCTGGGGGGGTGTGGGTTTTGGCTCATGGGGCCAGGTGGGATGCTGTGATCGCACAGCTATCCCAGCATGACGGTCACGGCCGGCAGGTGACATCATTTACGGAGGTGGGAATTCCTGTTTGGGCGTGGCAACAGTGGTTCTTGTCGCCTGGAATGCAGGGGTCCGGTGCTTCCGGTTCTGGCCCTTGGGGAAGATGCCGGAACCAAAAAGTTAAAAAGCCAGGTGGTTTTTTCCAGTACCACGCTCCACTCTAAAGATGGAGGAGAGATCTGTAGCATCGGTGGAAGCAGGTGCCTCAAGCACCGGCCAGGCCCAGGTAAGAGGGGTACAGTGGTGCCCCTATCTTCCCTATTGGCTGCAGGAGGTGACTTCGCTCTGGCCCTGCAGTCTGGACAGGTGGTCTGTCAGCTGGTCTGGTGCACTTTTCGAGGGGTCCCTCTTCTTCCCCGGTTGTGTCCGGTGGGGAGGGGGGGGGGGGGGGTTCTCTTGGGTATATATATTTATGTACATCTCCCTGCCGGTGGGTGAAACTAAAGCTGATAACTGAACTAAAGGGAATATCTACTGTACCTTACCTAGACAACCTGTTAATTTTGCAGACTCCAAAAGCCAGGTGTTTTCAATTCTACAGGTGACTCAGACTCACCTCAGAAGCCTAGGTTGGCTCCTAAACTTAGAAAAATCATATCTGTCCTCAGCACAGGAAATGCGGTTTTTGGGGGTACACAAACTTGGTGCTCCAGAACATTTTCATCCCACAGGAGAAGGTAGAAAAAATTCAGTCTGCGGTAAAACTGATCCAATCTAACCTCTGTGACAGTATGGACGGCAATGGCAGTCTTGGGACTGCTCACCGGATTTATACCTGTCACAGTGGGCCAGGCTACATTCCCATCCACTCCAAATGGCTATCCTTCAGAAATGGTCACACCGGAAGCCTCTAGAGAAACGGATCAAGATCGCCTCGAACTTGGAGGGCTCACTGGTGGTGGTGAGATCCGATCTAACATGGGATTTCTCCTGGACTTTTCCCCTGGACAAACGTCTAACAATGGATGCAAGTGCTTGTGGCTGGAGAGCCCACCTAGATGGCCAGACCGTGCAGGGTTCCTGGACCAAAGTAAAGGCCCAGAAGTCATCAAACTGGCGGGAACTCAAGGCCATCTTTCCAGGAGTCCTGTACTTTCAACAATCAGGGGGCAACATGTACAGGTCCTTTCGGACAACACAACGGTGTCCTATGTATTGAAACTGGGAGGAACAAGGGGCAAGCGGCTCTTAGCGTTAGCCAGGCTATCTACATGAAAGTATGGAAGAAATGTAATTCCTGGTGCTCTTCTTCTTCTCTTCAAAAATACTATTTCATTTCTGGAATTCCTCCATTATGGAATGGAGGAGGGGCTGGCAGGCGGCACTCTAAAAACCCCAGGTGGTGGCTCTTTCGTGTGGGGGTTTTTTATTTATTTTCCCTGATGGATTTGTATTGTGTTGCAAGGATTCACGGAGGCTCCTTTCGACTCCATACAGGAGATGTCCTTGAGAAATTTATTCCTAAAGACAATTTATTTGGTGGCTATTGCGTCAGCCCGAAGAATCAGCGAGCTTCAGGCTTTGGTGGTCACAGAACCCTCTTTATTGATTATTCCCGGTTTGGGTGATCCTTAGAATGGACCCAGCATTCTTTCCCAAAGTTGCTACATCTTTTCATCGTTCACACGAGCTAGTGTTGCCCACCTTCTCTTTGGCCTCAGCCAATCCAAGAGAGGAAGCTTTCCATACATTGTAAGAAGATGCCTGTTACAATACCTAACCATGACTAAAACGTTTAGAAAGTCAAATGCACTTTTTTTATAATCTTTTCAGGACCCCACAAAGCTTCTAAGAGCACACTGGGAAGATGGCTTAAGTGGGCAATCATAGAGGCCCTACACAGTTAAGGGAGACGTGCCCCCTTAAGGTATTGCTGCTCACTCTACAAGATCTACTGCAGTTTCCTGGCCCGAAAGGGTCGGTGCTACGCCTGAACAAATATGCAAGGCCGCTAACTTCTCTATGTTCCTCCGGCACTATAGGCTGGACTTATTGCCATCTGGAGATCAGGCCTTCGGTAGAAAGGTGCTGCAGGCAGTAGTCTTACCCTAGGGTAAGTTTCTCAGTCATCTCCTCCAAGGCTGTCCTGAAAGTCGATTTTGGGAAAACCTTAGACTTACCGCGACAGTATTTCGAAGAGCCTTTCAGGACAGCAGTTACTATCCTTCCTGTTCTGTGTCTTAAAGTGATTTGTAAAGCTTTGTGTGTGTGTGTGTGTGTGTGGTACCTTGCAGGCACGCTCCTGAGTCCAGCATTTGTGTTCATAGACTCAGAATGCCAGACTCGGCCTTGCCACCTGCGTCATTGGATTTGATTGACAGCAGCGGGAGCCAATGGCTGCACTGCTATCAATCTATCCATTCAAGAGCTGAGACAACAGGCAGAGGGGAAGTGCGCGTCTGGTGGTTATTACAGGGCTCAGTTGAGTACAACGGGGGCTGGTGGGGGTGGTCAGTAACAGAAGTTTTTTCACCTTAATGCATAGGATACCGTGATGCATAGATGCCAAATCATTAAGGTGAAAAAAACATGAGGGTTTACAACCCTTTTAAGTATCAGTCGTGGGTGGCTGCTTGGTTTCTGTGCTTTGTTTTCTAGCATGTCGGAGGCCACACAATAACTGAGACCATGATGGAAGAAGAGGGATTTTAAAGGCTGCAAATGTTTCCTGGAAAAATGGGTGGAGCTACACTCTCTGCAAGGCTGTCCTGAAAGGCTCTTAGAAATACTGTCACAAGTAATTCTAACTAAGGTGTGCGGGGTCCATTCGTCAGGAATAGGATATCCTATTCACTTCAATGGTCTGCCCTGCATGCATCAAACATTCCAAAAAAGCTCCAGAACATTCTTATAACAAAGCGTGATACATTTTTTTTTTTTTTTTTTTTTTTTTTTTACTACACATTATTGTGTGCTTGCAGCACGCTTGTTGTATGGCAGACTCATGCCTGCTACCTGCGCTTAGGGTGCTTATAACATTTAATGCAGCGGTACCTTGGATTATGAGCATAATTAGTTCCAGAAGAATGCTTGTAATCCAAAGCACTCGTATCTCAAAGCGAGTTTCCCCATAAAGTCAATGGAAACTCAGATAATTAGTTCCACAATGACTTCTATTGTATGCAGTACAACGTGTGGCCAGAGGTGGGAGGGGGTGCTGGAGACACTCAGAAACCTCTGAGGCTTGGAAACACTTGAACGGCGTGTTTCCTAGTACATCCAAGTGGCTCCAAGTGTCATTGGCGCCCCCCGCACCTCTAGCCAAATGCGGTACTGCACATCGCAGAGGCTTGAATCCTGCTAGTTTTTGTGAGACTGCTCACAAACGGAGTCAGGATTTTAAAAAAATAGCTTGTATTGCGAAACGCTCATTAACTGCGTTACTCGCAATCAGAGTTATTGCTGTACTGTGATTCTGTACTTGTCAAATATTCAGTGGAGGGAGGTTTCTACAGAAATCTGGCTGCATCTATTTTGACTGTAAGCAGCTGAAGCTGCTGCCTGTTCACTTCCTGGATTTACACTGACACAAGGAGGCACACCTCCAGCTCTGCAGCTTTCATTGGTACTATTATGACTCGTCCACCCCTCCCTTCCTGGCAAACGCTCACTATAGAGCTGTGCATGTCATAAGCCTAAGTTGTTCCCTTTTGATCTCTAAAAGAACTAAAAATTAGTTTGCATCTCTTGGCTCTCTCAGCGTTGAGGAATGTTGATAAACATTTGTCGTTTTCTTTTTAAAAATTGACAGCTCTGCACTGTTTATATAGAATCGTGGAAAGGGCCAATTAGGATCAAGAGGGGGGTTGAAACGAGATTGCGTGGGGGATTTTTTTTTTTTTTTTTTTTTTATTTGGCTAATTTTTCCAGCAACGCACACAGGGCAGCCCCTACACATGCCAAAGTAGCTTATGGGAAATTTTGGTGTTGCACTTTTTTTTTATTTTGATGCGTTTGCTTGTTTTTTTCACAAAAGAAATGTTTTCTTCCACATTTGGGGTGCCATTGCCAATTAATGGCACCATAAGTGCGACTAGTTCATTTTAGGTGTATGAAATTGCCATACACTATACAATCAGTTTGCACAATCTCTGTACAATTTCCTTTTGTAGATTTATCAAATGAATATCATAGGATTACACACCTATCTATACAATCACAATCGCACTGTAGCCAATCAGGCAGGCCCTTGCACTACATAGTTGATGGTAGATCTAAAGGAGTTTGTACAATCAGATAGTGTATGGTGAGTTTTATAGACTTCTTCTAGGGACTTCTCATGTTTATCCACATAGGTTGTTATGTGATCACCCAGCACCTGCACATTGTTAATTTGGCACAATCTATTCAAGATGGCGGTAAAGTGCAAAACAATCGATAGCTATGTATTTGGTGAGAACAGTGCTGACTAAGGATCAGCTCAGGCGTGTTCGCACAGACCGTGTGCAGAGCCCGCCAGGAAGTGGGCGCAGCGCTGCACTAATCACAGGCAGTGAGACGTTGCCCGATCTCTGCAGTTGCGCATTGGGGCAATGTCTCACTGCCTGTGATTAGTGCAGCGCTGCGCCCACTTCCTGGCGGGTTCTGCACGTGGAGTATGCAAACACGCCTAAGCTCATCCTTAGTGCTGACATTGCCTGCATTGGAAAATGTGTAACTGCAGAAGTGGGTTGGAGTAATCTGGAGGGGGTGGGCAGGTTAATGAAGTCAGCTGGTGAACTACTTCTTGTAACAGTATTTCCATCCCACATGACAGATTTAGGCCGAGTTCACACTAGTATGACATGGAAATTTGGACGACTTCTGCTCTGACTTTGCCCTGTGACTTCATGTCAGACTTTAATGCAACTTCAATGAATGGGATCTGACAATACCAGGCCCTTTGAGTCTGGTATGAATCTTGAGGGGAAAGCCCACACCAAAATAAAAAAACATAAAAACCATACCAGGCCACATGCCCTCAACATGCGGGTGGGGGGTTGAGTCGATGGGGACAAAAAGGCCTCTTCCCAACAACCCTGGGCTGTGGTTGTTGGGGTCTGCAGGGGGGTGGGCTTATAGGAATCTGGAAGCCCCCCCGCCTTATGTGAATGAGTAGGGGTACATGCCCCTACTAATTTGCCCCAAAATAA
This sequence comes from Lithobates pipiens, assembly GCF_037356315.1. Taxonomy (NCBI): domain Eukaryota; kingdom Metazoa; phylum Chordata; class Amphibia; order Anura; family Ranidae; genus Lithobates; species Lithobates pipiens. The sequence goes on along the minus strand of NW_027507718.1, from coordinate 279,162,133 downwards.
GTGTCAAAAATCCAGTACACAAGGTTTTTGACAAAATCCTTTTATTAACAGGTTCCCGACCATCTTACTGCGGCACAATGGCGCCACTGCACCAAATCCCATACCTTTACGGTGTGTGCTCTCTCTGCGTGCGCGCGCATCGGATTTATTTCAGAACCCATCAATCTTCAGGTCCAGGCCAATCATTTCTGGCAAATGAAATGCTTCCCCTGCCTGTAAGTGCAATCACGGGGGGGGAAGTGATGTTGTCCTCCCCTCGTGGGGGAGGACAACAGAGGAGATCTAACTGTAAGTTACACCTACACTAACACCAGTAGACATAGGTACACTTGTTAACCCCTTCACTCATGTCAGTGCCACCAAGTGCAGTTGTCAGATTTTTCATTGTACTGGTGTCATTTGTGACACAAATCAGTGTTAGGGCAGTTAGTGGTAGGCCCAGGTAGCTTTAGGGTACCCCCCTTAGTAAAGGTTTAACCCCTTTTCACCCCCTGTCACCAGTGATCACCGTATTGGTGTTATGGGTGACTCTGATTAGTTTTTTTTTTTTTTTTTCTATAGCATCAGGGTACCTGCCATATATTGCCCGATATACTGGTGGGTGACATCAGTTAGGGTTTTAGTGTTGGGGTCAGCGTCGCCCCCAGGCAGCATCTGATTAGTGCCAGCAGCGCTAACCCCCCCGCGCACAATACAACCCCCTCACTAGTATAGTGTCTGAACGGATCAATATCTTTGATCAGATCTATACTAGCATCCCCAGTAGTTTAGGGTTCCCAAAAAGGTGGGGTTGGCGGGATAAGTCCGGATACCTGCTATCGCCTGTGTTGGGCCCCTCTGCCCAGCCCACCCAAGTGCAGTATCAATTTATTACTGTCACTTACAAAACGCATAGATCTCTACGAGAGAGAGAGAACCAAAGCAATTTGTATGCTGGTCAAGTCATCGCCGCTAATCCCCGGTTGACCCTTGCCAGGGATTGGAGACCTATTGTGGTCTCTGAATTTAAGACATTCATGGGCATAACTTAAAAAAAAGTGAGTTGCGGTCATATTGGTCCACTGACCCAATTCACCATATGCCAGTGTTCTCTGCCTCCATGACCAGGACACAAAACAAGCAGATCTTGCGGTTCATGCATTTTAATGACCATGAACTGTCATCCTCGGGGTGACCCTGAATACGATCGGCTCTACAAAATTCGGGCCCTCGTAAACCACTTCAACCAACAATTTGCACCCTTGTTTACTCCCAATCAAGTCTGCATTGAGTCCCTGATTAAGTTTTCAGGCCACTTGGCATTCAAACCATATCTTCCCAGCAAGCCTGCCAGATATGGGGTCAAGATGTATAAGCTCTGTGACAGGGCAATACATATAGTTTTATGGTTTACAAGGGAAGAGATGGTTCCGTCGATTCGGAGAACTGCCCAAACTACATGGGGAGCGCTGGTAAGATTGTGAGGAACTTGGTGTCACCCATATTCGGAAAGGGGTACCACTTGTACATGGACAATTATTACACGAGCGTGTCACTTGTTTGGTCATGGAAATGGCGCATGTGGAACTGTGCGATCTAATCGCTGGGGCTTACCCTAGAGGCTTGTAGATTTCTATCTTAGGCTGGGGGAGAGTGCCTGCTTGAGATGTAGTAATTTGCTTGCAGTAAAGTGGAGGGATAATAAGAATGTTTTTGTTCTGTCCTCCCTTCACGCAGATTTGACAGTCCAAATTACAACGGCGACTGGTGTTGTGGAGAAAATCCTATGTCCACAACTTCAACCTTAATATGGGAGGGGTGGGCCTCAACAACCAGTTGATGGCAGCGTACTTAATTGCCCATAAGGCCAGGCTCTGGTATAGAAGTGTCTATATACTTATTCCAACTTTCGCTCTGCTGAACGCTTATGTGCTATACAAAACATCAGGACGAACTTGATCCTCAAATTCCAGGAAGAGATCATCACAGCCCTTCTGTTTCCAGATGGTGCTGTGGCCCACCTTCCCAATGCAAATGCAGTGAGCTGGCTGCATGGGAGGCATTTTCCGTATGTCCTCCCTGGTACCCCTACCACTCGATCACCCCAAAGATGTGTCTGTAGCAAGTGCCAATTTAGGCGTGACACCCGGTTTTTGTTGTCCCTCCTGTCCTGACCAACCTGGTCTCTGCATTTAGTGAATGTTTCGAATGCTACCACACACTAATGGAGTATTAGCGTAGGGTACAGCACTGCACAGTCTAGGACACACTTTCACGGGGTCTCCAAACATGCCATTGCATTTTCTCTTGTATTCACCGACTGACACAGCTCCTCTCTTTAGACCATTGGGTTGTTACCTCACCTTTTAGGAGAGGACTAGGCTTGACATGTTAACATGTATTATAAAAACCAGAACTTTCTAGTTACACCCAAGGGGTGGTCCCTTGGGTAACAACCCCACAGCCTGCCTTGCAGCTTCAGTTTTTTTTTTTTTTTTTTTTTTTTTCCCTGCCTAGTGAGGGACCTAGGAACCATGTGGGCCCATCGGTCCGTGGATTTTTTTTTGCAGAAGCTTTGCTTTTTGTGCAACATTAAAGATCTTGTGGTCTATCAACAGCCGGCTGGGTGACGGGCTGGATGTTCTTATCCTTTTAGTCTCCCCAGCCTGGCCAGCGAGCGTGTGCAGACCAGAGCTACGCACTGGGTCGGCCACGACATGCCTCAGCTCCAGAGGCGGTCGGTGAGCGTTAATGCTCCGGGGCACACAGTTTGTTTCAGCGCCATTTGCAGCAGCTCTGCACAGCACAGTGTGGTCTCCTATGCACCTGAGAGCTGACACAGGCACTACTAGCTGGACAGCGCAGAACCAGTCAGGGTGGTGAGTCCTGCAGGAAAGAGCCCCTCAGCCAGCCAGCAGCAGTTAGGAGGGTGGGACCATCGCTGTCCTAAGTCCCCATCAGGTGGCAGACAGGGTAGGGTCAGCATGTCTTTAGAAACTGGTGTTTCTTCCCCCGAAATCCAGGCAATTGCAACCAGTTTGCCTGCAGACTGTGCAGTGCCTGCAGACGCTTTGTCGACGGTCCTCAATTCGTTAGTTTCGAAGATGGCGGCGGTGCGCGGGAGAGCTCTGACGCAGACTCGGGCCCTGCTGAGGCTGGTGACCCCTATTGTCATTTCAGATGATGCTGACCAGGACCGACCGGACAGTGAGGATGAGTCCCTGTCTGGGTCCGTGCGCAACAGAGCACTTGCTGGAGCACTTATCACAGCTGTGCATGATACCCTCAAGATTCAGAAGCCAGCAGATCCTTCTGCTAATGTAACGGCCCCTTTTCTGTCCCGTAAGCCAGCCCATTCACCCAAGGTGTTCCCGTATCCGACTTTTTTGATAAGTTAATTTTACAATGAATGGGGTTGACCACAACAGACCTTTTCGGTCCCCAAACACATGGTGGTGCGTTACTCCTTTGAGGAGAGCCTCCTCAAAGTGGTCGGCTCCTCCGGTCGTGGACCCCCCCGAGTATCCAGGTTAAACAAAGTAACCATGATCCCGGTAGAGGACTCCTGCCTTTAAGGACCCCACAGACGGGAAGGGAGAGGCAGTAGCTCATTCCTTGTTTACAGGTTTGGAGTCAACCATGTGACCAGTACTGGCATCCACACTTTTTTATCTCAGACACTAACCGAGTGGGCAAAACTTTTTTGCACTGCGAATTGGGGGAGCAACAGGGTTCTCCTGTCTGTGGAACTGGCAGACCAACTAGTGCAAGGCCTGAAGTACATTTGTGACGCAGCCCTGGTTACCCTTCCTCTGTTATCCAGGGCTTCAGCGTCAGCAGTGGTGCTGAGGTATATAAATAAGTGCAGCGCTTAGGCACCTATCTCAATAAGTGGAAATATACATATAAAGCAAGCAAACAAACAAATCGTAGTGATAGAAAAGTCCACTAGATTCGCAAATAGGTGTAAACAGTCCCAAAAATGCCCCTGTTGATGACTTAGAGGTCGAAATGCGTAGGGACAGCAGTTGTTTGTTCCCCACATTGCAATTACTTTCTTTTTATGTATCGCGTGATTTTATTATTTATTTATTTTTTTTGACTTAGTCCTGTTTTTATTTGAATTTTTCAATAAACCATCATTGGTTGTATTTCACCATGCGAGGCGTTTTTTATGCTTTGTCCCCCTTTATGGTGAACCCTTACGAGAATTCTGGTACCAAGTTCTACAGCGATTCACGGTACGGAAAATTCATTCACCTTTTCCACCTGGAGATCGCAAGGAATCCCAAGGGGAAATCATCATCCGGCCGGTGTATTGGGGTGGCTGGAGCCCCTCCATAAGCTCGTAAGACACACTACTATAAGGTGGATGTGTCCAACCCATCTGGTAAGAGTACCTACCTTCTTTAACTTGCCTAAAATCCACTCTCGAGGTTCTGAGGTCTGAGAACGTTGCGATTTATTCTGCCATGAATACCATCTGACAACTTCAAAAAAGCCCCAGATGCACCAGATCCATAGCGATTAATTTTGGGACTGTTTACACATTTGTGAATCTAGTGGACTTTTCTATCACTACTATTTGTTTGCTTTATATGTATATTTCCACTTATTGAGATAGGCTCCTTTAAGCGCTGTACTTGTGTATATATGTTAATTTAAACTTGGTTTGTTTGTGTGCTAGCAGCTTGGCTGTGTTCTTCACAGGAATATTGTAGTTTCACCATTTTTGTATTTGAATTAGCGTGGTGTTTTCCTTTTCTTTTGTATTTGTTTAGAGTGGTGCTGAGGTACCTGATTTGGCTAAAATGCTGGTCTGCTGACCAGGCATCCAAAAAAGCCCTGACGGATCTTCCCTTCCTTGGCGGCTGGCTCTTTGGAGCCTCATTGGTTGACCTTATTAAAAATGCCACCGGTGGTAAGAGTACTCTACTCCCACAGGCCAGGAAGGCTAAGGAGCCACTCCATAGGCAAGGGCCCTCCTTCTCCGCTCACAATCGGCTTTTTCATCTGCCCAGGGCTTCGACCAAGCGTCCCCAGCCCGACAGGATGACCTCTGAAAGACCAAAGCGTCCCTGGAACCACAAGCTGTGAGCAAAAGTGCTACCGCATGAAGGTTATGCCTATCCACATGGTCGATAAGACTTTGAGGGCGTCCGATCAGGATCCCGTCAGACGCATACGTCAATCGCCAAGGAGGAACACTAAGCTCGGCTGCAGCACGGGAGGTCGCTCACATCCTTCAGTGGGCAGAGCGACATGTACCGGCCCTGTCGGCCATTTACATCCCGGGAGTGGAGAACTGGCAAGTGGACTATCTAAGTCGCAAGATGCTGGACCCAGTAGAATGGGCGTTGCATCCGGAGGTGTTCAGGCTACTGTGCTTGCGATTGGGAGATTCATATTCAGGACAAGAGATCCTTGGGCAGACACGTTAGACGCGCTGGTGGCTCTGTGGGATCAGTACCAGCTGATCTATGCTTTTTTTTTTTTTTTTGTGTTTTTTTTTTTTTATTTTATTTTTTTTTTTTTTTTGAGGCGGAGGGCATTCCAGTAATACTGATTGCTCCAGCGTCCCTGGTGGCAGACGCCCCTTGGCGACTGCCGTTACGAGAAGACCTTCTGTCTCAAGGTCCGATTCTCCATCCTGCTTTACCATCGCTGGTTTTAACGGCATGGCTATTGAGAGCCAGGTGTTGAAGAACCGGGGTCTTTCGGACTTTGTGATTCCAAACTATGCTGAGAGCTCGGAAATCTTCTTCCCGGAAGATACATCATACCTGGAAGGCCTACATCTCCATGTGTGAGGAGAAAGGATGGTGTCCGTGCTCCTTTTTTCTATATCCAGGATCCTGCTGTTTCTCCAGCAAGGAGTAGAGCAGAAATTGGCTTTAAGCATCATTAAAGGACAAATATCAGCTTTTGGCTGTTTTTTGTGTGTGTGTGTTTTTTTTTTTTTTTTTTTTTTTTTTTTTTTTACAAACACAGAGACCCCTGGCGTCTCACTCTCTAGTGAGCACTTTTGTTCAAGGGGTCTGACATGTAGTTCCTACGGTGCGTCCACCGTTAGCCCCATGGGATCTGAACCTGGTGTTGTCGGCGCTTCAAAAACCGCCATTTGAAAATATCAGAGAGATGATCCCTCTGACTCTTTCCCAGAAAGTGGTCTTTCTAGTGGCCATTACTTTGGCCAGGAGGGTTTCAGAACTGGCAGCCTTCTCTTGCAAGTTACACTATCTGGTTATCCACAAGGATAAGGCGGTCTTGCGTCCGCAACCTTCTCTTCTGCCAAAGGTGGTTTCGGCGTTCCACAACAATGAAGACTAGGGATGGCTTTGCAGTTCGCCCGGTGGTCGGTTCGCTGCGAATTTTGCGTGTTCGTGATTCGCCAAACGGACTTCTGGCGCTGTTCGCGCGGCGTACATATGCGTTTACATTGTGAAAGAACTTTGACCCATGATGACACACATCGGGTACAGGACAGCCAATTGAGACATTTCAGCACATGGACAATTGGACATTCCCCCTACCTTATAAATAGACCTGATCTGGCGGCCATTTTACATTCTGTCTTTTGTCAGTGTAGGGAGAGGTTGCTGTGTGGAGCAGGGACAGACTGTAGTGACACAAATCGCTAGCTATTGGGTCCACAAAAGTCCAGTGACAAGACAGTGAGGTAGATGGCAGCGGAGAAGCCAATCGGCAGGCAGTGCCCGCACCATGGCTGAGGATCAGCACTGGACTGGCACCTCCGGACCACCGTAGTGGAGCCCTGCATAGGTGGAGGTAAGGGCCGGGCAGAGGGAGGGGCTCAAGCACAGGTTGGGACACTGGAACAGGACTGCCCTGACTGTGGCACTGATCATCTCCTGCACCTCCTTTTTATAGCCTAGCCTGCCCTGACCTTTCCTCTCCTCAATGGCCTTCATGTACTCCTGAATTGTCAAAATTTCACAGGTAAAAAAAGTGTTTGTCGTTGTCTATCCCAGATTCACTTAATACTTTTTGTTATGTCAGTGTCCATGTTGTGGGACTATGTGTGCACAGCTAGTAAGTATTTTGTGGCTGAAAATATGACCTGGAGGTTTTTAAGGTTCGCCTGCCATTAGTCAATGGGGTCTGCCGCAAACTTTGTGGTTCTCGAACTTTTGGCCGCGGTCGCGAAACATCCCGTCGAAGTTCGTCCATCACTAATGAAGACCTTGTGTTACCATCTGTGTCCGAAGCCAACACATCCTAAGGAGATGGCCCTTCACTCCCTGGACGTGGTTCGGGCTCTGAGGGTGTAATTGTTTGCCACGGCTCCCTTTCGGAACTCGGACTCCTTGTTTTGTTTCATTGGCTGGTCCAAAAAAAAAAAAACGGTCTCGTCGGCCACCATTTCCAGGTGGATCAGACAGATTGTAGTACAGGCCTACGCCTTGAAGGGGCAGGGGCCCCCCTTTCCTGGTACAGCCCACTCCTCAAGGGCAATCGGGACGTCTTGGACCTTCCGACATCAAGCGTCTGTCGCTCAAGTGTGTAAAGCAGCGACTTGGTCGTCTGTTCACATGTTTACAAAATTCTACAAGGTAGATGTCAGTGCATCGCCTGATGCCTGTTTTGGCCGCAAAGTTTTGCAGGCGGCTGCATAATTGCAATTGCACATACATTTTTTTTATTTTTGTGGTAAACACGCAGCTTTAAATGCACTGTTGCATTTGTTACTGCAGTTCTGGTGCAGTTTGAAGGTAGTGCCTCTGTTGAGGAGCACCCTGTGTTTTTTACCCACAAAAAAAAAGTTATTCCCACTGTTTTTGTGGGCACTGCTTGGGGAGGTCCCAATGGTCCAAAGAGGAGCTGTCAGTGAATATAAGAGAAAATAGGATTTTTTTTTTTTTTTCATTTTGTACTCGCCATAAAATCCTTTTTCTCTGTAAATTCACCGACTGACCTAGCACCCGCCCCTCCTATTTTGCTCTTCGTTATACTGCTTGTTGACGTACTGAAGCTGCAAGGCAAGCTGTGGGGTTGTTACCTAAGGGACCGCCCCTTGGGCGGAACTAGAAAGTCCTGTTTTTTTATATTACATGTTAACATGTCATGCCTAATCCTCTCCTAAAGGTGGCGTAACAACCCAATGGTCTAAAGAGGAGTTGTCAGTCAGTGAATTACAGAGAAAAGGATTTTACGGTGAGTACAAAAAAATCCTATTTTTTTAGAGACCCAAACCTGGAACCGTTAGTTACAAATAAAAGTGCAGCACTGATTTATTTATCTTGACAGCAACAGCATTTGCTTTCATGATACATAAATAAGCAACTCCAGCGCTGTACGAGGTGATTTCACCACTACAGTTAAAAAATGTAATGTATGCTAATGGTGGGCATACCCAACGATTCCCTCCCCCCCCCCCCCCCCATAAGCCCAAAAAGAACATTTACAATATATGCCCAACAGGGACCAGCAACGTACTGCCTGTGCAGGTTTAGGTATCATCTTGGTATCTTTCTTTTCAGCCAGCGGTCAGCATTCATGTAAAAGCAATCCTAGTGGATAATTTTCCGCTAGACTGCTTTTTATAAGCAGTGGGAGGGAACATTTAACCTCCACCCCCCCCCCCCCCCCGCCATCTTCCATGGTTTTCTCAGGCTCTCCTGTCCCACCGGGGAACCTGAGAATGCAGCTGGTGGGTCTGCCAGCTGACCATAGAGCTGATCGAAGACCAGAATGGCTCCAGTCATCTCTATGGCCTAAGAAGAAATCAGAAGATACAAGCATTTCATTACTTTGGTTTCGGCAGATATAAACATCGCCATTGAGAAAGCATCTTATCACGCCTATCAGACCCCAATTAAGTCTAACAGACCCCAATTATTAGAAAAAAAATAAAAATAAAAAAAGTACCTATTGCTATCATAGGGGATATTTACATTCCATAACAAAAAACTGGCCACTGCCCACACCCATAACTGGCCTTCACAGTGAGGAGCCCATGGAGAGCATAAACATATAAAACAATTCCATAGCTCAACTCACCAACCAGTCTGCTGACCAACCAAATTAACCTGTCTAACCGTCTGTTAAAAGCAGGGGGTTTAGTAAGCACCTTCTTTTAACAGACAGTTAGACAGGTTAATTTGGTTGGTCAGCAGACTGGTTGGTGAGTTGAGCTATGGAATTGTATTTGTTTTTATAGATATTTACATCCCCTGTGATAACAATAAAAATGATTAAAAAAAATCAAAAATGAAAGGAGCAGTGTAAAAACAAAAAGCACCCGTGCCCCATTCCCCCCCCCCCCCCTCGATGCATGCGCGCAATGGCGAACGCAAGCGTCGGTCTCGTGTCATATGTAAACAGCAATTGCACCATGCATGTGAGGTACCACTAAACACCAGCTTGAGGGCAGTAATTTTTGGCAGTAGACCTCCTCTGTAAATCTAAAGTGGTAACCTGTAAAGGCTTTTAAAAAAGGTATGTAGCCTGTCGCCTCTGCACTTTTGTGTGCAGTTTTAACGCATGTTGTGTTTGGTATCTATGTACTCGGCATAGGATCATCTTTTAGATTTTACCAAACATTTGGGCAATACAGTGTTTTTAGTGCATTAAAATTCAATAAGTGTGTGTGTGTGTGTGTGTGTGTGTGTGTGTGTGTGTGTGTGTGTGGGGGGGTCAAAAAAAGTTGCAACACCCATTTTAAAGAAGGCTACATTTTGTGGTTAAAAAAAGACACATTTTGTTTGGTATTGCATGACCGCGCAATTACCAGTTAAAGCAGCACTTTAGGCCAACACATACATTTTACAGCACAGTCTAGGGCCCCAGTAGTTTCCAAATCATTAGGTACAAATGTGACTACTACGTATGTCAATTATTTGGATTTGTGTGTATGGATAGCTAAGAGCAAAACGACTAAGCGAGAATTTGTAGGGCTTATTTAAAAATGTAAAATCACGTGTGTGTGTGTGTGTTTGTTTGTTCCCCCCCCCCCCCCCCCTCTTGATTTATGTAATCTGATACTGAAGTAGTGTTTCTAACAGTGTAATTTATTAGTGTCCTCTGCAAAAACAAGTTGTTCCTGCCTTGACTACCGTACAGGATGGGAGTTCAGATTATTTAGACAGAACTGGCTGCATGCGCATTTCAGGGCAGTGAATCGCAAATAAGGCCCCTTTCACACTGGGGTGGGGGGAGTGTCGTTTTACCGTCTGATTTGCAGCACTATTCGGTCTGAGAAAGGGTTAAAAACCACCGCAAAGTGCCTCTGCAGAGGTATAGCCGCTCTGCCCTATTGATTTCAATGGGAAGGAACGGTGTTTACACCGCTCCAAAGATGCTGCTAGCAGTGCTTTTTTAATTTTTACCGTCCTGCTAGCGCACCGCTCCCTCTGAGCTTTCACATTGGAGAGACAGCAGCGGCCGTTTCAGGTAAATTTGCAGGCACTATTTTTAGCACTGTAGTGCCTGCAAAACGACCCAGTGTGAAAGGAGTCTGAGAGCCCCTTTCACCCCGGGGGGGCGTCGGCGTTAAAGTGCCGCTATTTTTAGCACTGCTTTACCGTCTTAGCAGCGCTATTTGGCTGTTAGCGGGGTCGGTTTTACCCCCTGCTAGTAGCTGAGAAAGGGTTAAAACATCCGCAAAGCGCTGCGCCGCCCCTTCGATTTCAATGGGCAGGAGTGGTGTATACACAGCTCCAAAGATGCTGCTAGAAGGACTTTTTTACCGTCCTGCTAACGCACCGCTCCAATGTGAAAGCCCGCAGTGTGAATGGGGTCTTAATGTTAGGTTGACAACTGTGATCCTACTACATCAGCAATGGAAACTCCTTGTTTCATTTTAAAGCCCCTCGCCATGTCAATGTTCGGTCCCATTGAATACAAACTAGGAGGGGGTGTTGTGCTCACCTGGTTATAATAAGATTCAATGGTACAAAATATTCAGGAATAAAAGCTCCTAGTGTCTCCAAGAGTAAGAGCTCCCCTTCTATTCCTTCTACATTGCTGCTCTTTCCACACACAACACCCCTGTCAAGCTCTTCTAACCTTGAATAACAACAAAGGGGAAAGGCACAGAAGATCGCATGCCGTAACAGTCGGGGATTGCATGTTAAAGGAACACCCCTGCTTTACAACCATCTTTGCTGCTTCTCACAGTCTGTGCATGGAGGAAAATGCAATTGGGTAGATCCTCAGACACCAATCGCAACCTGTCCTGTCTTTAAATTGTTAAATGGATTAAATGTGATCGGTGATAATATAGGGAGAAATATATGCTGCTTGGGCCTCTGGAAGTTGACATCTCCTGCCCTCCTACTGAAATTTTTGGATGGTCTGTGACATCCAGATGTAGTGGAATAAAGAGATCTCAATTGTTGTTCTCTTGTACATCTCGGGTGCCACTGCTATCAAACTTCCAGGTATCAGATAGCGTGTACTCACCCAAGCGTTTGAGGCACCTAAACACTTTGCAAGCGTCAAGAATATTTAAGCCAAAATACTGCTGCCAGGAGGAAAGGCGTCTAGGAGACACTATCTTGTATGCATGAGAACTTGATGGTGAGGATCTTTTGCTTTTGACCCAAAGGTGTGTGGGGTTTTTTTTTTTTTTTTTTTTTTTGTGTTTCATGCTCACTTGTGGGGCCAAAAAGCACATTAGTGGCGCTGAAAGAAGCATCTGCACCTTTTTCCAAATTTCATAGACGCGTTTGTATAGGTGGGACAATAGACAATCCCATAGTTTAGACCAGGGATCTCCAAACTTTTTAAACAAAGGGCCAGTTTACTGTCCTTCAGACTTTAGGGGGGGCAGATGTTGGTGCCAGTGGGAAGAATAGTGTCCCATCATTGGTGTCAGTGGGAGGAATAGTACACAATCATTAGTAGTGGGAGGAATAGTACACAATCATTAGTAGTGGGAGGAATAGTACCCCATCATTGGTGTCAGTAGGAAAAATAGTACCCCAATCATTGGTTTCAGTAGGAGGAATAGTGCCTCATCATAAGTAGGAAAAATGGTACCACATTGGTGTCCGTAGGAAGAATGGTGCCCCAAAGTTGGTGTTAGTGGGAGGAATAATGTCTCATATCGGTGAGGGAAACAGTGCCTCAAGGGCTAGATAAAGGCACACAAAGGGCCGCATCTGGCCCCCGGCCACAGTTTGGAGACCACTGGTCTAGACAATATGGTTCCTCAAGTCAAGTGCCAGGCGAAGCGTGAATGCAGACTAAAGCCACGCACACACTTAGATTTTCGAACGTCCTTTTTTTGTGGCCTGCTAGTCTCGTGTCGAAAGTGAAGAGGTTACTCCCCATACGAAAATTTTCATACGTCAAAAGTGACGTAATCTGTTGAATAGTTTTGTATGTGTTCCTTCATTTCTGATCATGCATAGACTTGCTCTTACGATTTGTTTTGTATGAAAACCATACTAAAACAAAAAACGGACATTGAGTTCACATCCGATTAAATGTTATAGTCTGCATATCCAGCTTTTGTCTGACAAAAAGCTGAAATCGGCTGTCGAAAAGCACCGTCCTAACGATTCGAAAATCATCACTGCTTGTTTTATAAATTTTTTCCATCCAATTAGCGTATCGTGTGTACGGGCCTTGAGGGAACATTGCCCTTCCTGTCTTACTTTTCGATTGCTGTCTGGTACAGAAGTTTAAATAAAATCTCCCCTTGGATAGGAGTGATTAAAAAAATCCCAGCGCTTCCTCTAAGCTTACCCTATTCTATCCAAAATTAAGAAAAGTTCTGCTTCGATGAACAACCTTTTTTATAGCAGGACAACAGGTACTAAAAGACTCTGACTTCTTAAAACACAGCTTTATTGTGTCACGGGAGCCTGCCAATGCCTGCTGTATAGACATCACTAGGCTACATCCAACAATCTAATGCTGTGTGCCAGAGAGGCTTGGGCATTGTCACTTGGGACATAGGAATGTTTGTGCTTTCAACTTTTACAAACTTGGTAATGGCCCAAAATATGTACATACTTGAACATACACCAAATGTTGCTTTAAATATTACTAAGAAAAGCAAGATGTGATGAGCCTTTTTTTTTTTTTTTTTCTGGTTTTGGAAAGTTGGCACTGTGAATTCATGGCTTAAACACACGGTCTTCATTTAACTTTGTAGTCGGTACTGCTGCAGAAATGTGACTTGAGATCTTGGATCTGTGCCCTTTTTTTGGCCGTTTTTCCTTTCCTACTGTATGCAGTACTTTGTTTGACACTGGATGAGATCATTTGACCGGGTAAAACTTGCTGTGGCACACCAAAAGCACTGCTGTAGCCCAGCTTTGAATAGATATTAGCTCAGCCATACAGCAGTGTTTGTTTTAGTGGAAGGGTTCTTTTCCTGCATTGAGTTCTTTTGATTTAAATGCGTAAACAGGCTATTATATTATTTCAGAATTCCTGTGGGTAAACTTTGCTGTCACCGATCAGCATATAAACTGAATTGCAGCATAATAAAAGCCACCTGGAGCATATGTGGATTTTATATATACATTTTTATTTTTTTTGCTAGCAGTACAGTATTGGGAACACATTATAGAAAGTATATATTTTTAATCACCAGGAAAGAAATGTCAGTACAGAATGTGGATACTTTACACCCCTTACAACTAATTGTAATAAAGAATCCTCAAATGTTTAATGAGATATTTAACCACCTACAGATTTTACCTTTAAAAGCATATCACACAGAGAACTGAAAAATCAGCAAAGTCGGATGGGCAATATCTTTTTCCTGGGGGGAGGGAAACGACCCTTTTAATTCTTAAAATAGTGTATCTACTAATCTGTAATATATCTGTAATCTGTAACCCAGCCATCCCGAGAAGGTGCCGCTCACCAACTCTGTGCATTAGTATGTAGATGAATGTGGCCTCAGCCAGCACCGCTCCAGCCACGCCCTAGTGAGCAGGTCGCAACATGTCAGGGGGGCGTGGATGGAGCAGTGGCGGCTGAGGCCACATTCATTTACATACAGTGCCTTGCAAAAGTATTCACCCCCTTGGCATTTTTCGTATTTTGTTGCCTCACAACCTGGAATTAACATGGATTGTTTGAGGATTTGCATAATTTAAGTTATAGAACATGCCCACAACTTTGAAGGTGTGTATTTTGTGTGTGGGTTGGTGTGTAGCAAACAAGTAGGACAAAATGGTGCATAACTATTCAGCTCCCTTAAGTCAATACTTTGTAAAGCCACCTTTTGCGGCTATCAAAGCTCCAAGTCGCTTTGGATAAGTCTCAATGACCTTGCTATATCTTGCCACTGAGATTTTTGCCCATTCCTCCTTGCAAAACTGATCCAGCTCCTTAAAGTTGAATGGTTTGCGCATGTGAACAGCAATCTTTAAGTCTGACCACAGATTTTCTATTGGATTGGGGTCTGGACTTTGACTAGGCCATTGCAACACATTTACAGGTTTCCCCTTAAACCGCTCAAGTGTTGCTTTAGCAGTGTTTGGGGTGATTGTCCTGCTGGACGTTAAACCTCTGTCCAGCCTCAAATCACACACCTAGTGATATAGGCTTTGCTCAAGAATATCCCTGTATTTGGCACCATCCATCTTTCCCTCAACTCTGACCAGTTTCTCAGTCCCGACTGCAGAAAAGAATCCCCACAGCATGTTGCTGCCACCGCCATGTCTCTCTGTGAGGATGGTTTCTTTGGGTGATGTGATGTGTTGGGTTTGCGCCAGACATAGCATTTTCTTTGGCCAAAAAGTTAAATTTAAATTTCCTCAGACCAGAGTACCTTCTTCCATACATTTTGGGAGTCTCCAACATGCCTTTTTTGCTGAAGGTAATGGCTTTCTTCTGGTCACTCTGCCATAAAGCCCAACTCTATGGAACGTACGGCTTATTGACATCCTATGTACAGATACACCAGTCTCTGTGGAACTCTGCAACTCCTCCAGGGTTACCTTAGATCTCTGTGCTGCCTCTCTGATTTAATGCCCTCCTTGCCTGGTCCCTGAGTTTTGGTGTGCGGCCGTTTTCTATGTAATGACAGATCATGTGTCACTTGGATTGCACACAGGTGGACATCATTTCGCTAATTATGTGACTTCTGAAGGTAATTGGTTGCACCAGAGCTTTTTATGGGCTTCATAACAAAGGGGGTGAATACATACGCACATGCTAATTATCGTTTTTTTATTTCTGAAAAATTTGTTTTTATGTATGTACAGTGGGGCAAAAAAGTATTTAGTCAGCAATCAATTGTGCAAGTTTCCCACTTTTAAAAAGGAGAGAGGGAGAGAGACCTGTAATTGTCGTCATAGGTATACCTCAACTATGAGAGACAAAATGTGGAAACAAATCCAGACAATCACATTGTCTGTCTGTTTTTTTTTTTTTTTTTTAAAGAAATTTATTTGCAAATTATGGTGGAAAATAAGTATTTGGTCAATATCAAAAGTTCATCTCAATACTTTGTTACATATCCTTTGTAGGCAATGACAGAGGTCAAACGTTTTCTGTAAGTCTTCACAAGGTTGTCACACACTGTTGCTGGTATGTTGGGCCATTCCTCCATGCAGCTCTCCCCTAGAGTAGTGATGTTTTGGGGCTGTCGCTGTGCAACACAGACTTTCAACTCTCTCCAAAGGTTTTTTATGGGGTTGAGATTTGGAGACTTGCTAGGCCACTCCAGGACCTTGAAATGCTTTACGAAGCTACTCCTTCGTTGGTCGGGTGGTGTGTTTGGGATCATTGTCATGCTGAAAGACGTAGCCACGTTTCATCTTCAATGCCCTTGCTGATGGGAGGTGGTTTGCACTCAAAATCTCATGATACATGGCCCCATACATTCTTTCATGTACACGGATCAGCCGTCCTGTTCCCTTTGCAGAGAAATGGCCCCAAAGAATGTTGCCATCCCCATGCTTCACAGTAGGTATTTTGTTCTTTGGTTGCAACTCGGCATTCTCTCCTCCAAACACAAGAAGTTGTTTGGTAGAAAACAGTTCTACTTTGGTTTCATTGACCATATGACATTCTCCCAATCCTCTTCTGGATAATCCAAATGCTCTCTCTAGCAAACCTCAGACAGGCCCGGGCATGTACTGGCTTAAGCAGGGGGACACGTCTGGCACTGCAGGATCTTGGTCCCTGTCGGCGTAGTGTATTGCTGATGGTAGCCTTTGTTATGTTGGTTCCAGCTCTCTGCAGGTCATTCACTAGGTCCTTCAACAGCTCTTTGGTCTTCACCATAGTGGAGTTTTGGAGTGTGACTGTTTGAGGTTGTGGACAGGTGTCTTTTATACTGATAACAAGTTCAAACAGGTGCAATTAACCACTTCAATACAGAGCATTTATACACCCTTCCTTCCCAGACCAATTTTTAGCTTTCACCGCTCTCACACTTTGAATGCCAATTACTCAGTCATGCAACATGTACTCAAACACAATGTTTAATCTGTGTGTGTTGGTGTGTACATTAGGCAGTAACGAGATGTTACCGCAATCTCCTCACACACTATCGGCGTGTGAGGGGGAGAACCCGGTAACATCTTACCACGGTTTGTTTACATGCTGTGATTGGACACAGCCGGTCACGTGGTAATTTCATTGACTCTTTACTGCAATTGGGGTTGGGCTGTGTCAGAGTGACAAGCTGCATCCCCGATCGCCGCTCGCCACGCTCCCTAGGCGCGTGCATGAGAGCTGTGAATGTACAGTACATGTGACCGGCTGTGATTGGACACGGCCGGTCATGTGTATCGGGGGGGGGGGGGGTTGGCTGGCTATGAAAATCCAACAGATCGGGGAGGGGCTGTGTCCAAGGGACACACCTCATCCATGATTGCCCGCAGGAGCTCCAAATTAGAGGATGTCCTATGATGCCCGCCCAGGATGGGAGATCCCATCTGTGGGGGTCATTTGACTATGGCCCGGTATTGAAGTGGTTAATACAGGTAATGAGTGGCGGACAGAGGAGCCTCTTAAAGAAGAGGATCCAGGTCTGTGAGCCAGAAATCTTGCTTGTTTGTAGGTGACCAAATAATTATTTTCCACCATAATTTGCAAATAAATTCTTTCAAAAATCAGACAATATGATTGTCTGAATTTGTTTCCACATTAACTCTCTTAGTTGAGGTATACCTATGATGACAATTACAGGCCTCTCATCCTTTTTAAATGGGAGAACTTGTAAATTGGTGGTGTGTATGTATGGATATATGTATGTATGTATGTATATGTGTGTGTGTATATATATATATATATATATATATATATATATATATATATATATATATATAAACAGAATTCAGATTACAGCCTTTAGTTCAATGTGTTTTGTTACATAAAAAAAAAAAGCCAATGATGTGCATACTTTTGTGTGGCACCTTGTCATCTTTGATAAAGTTCTTACACCTCTGGTGCACTGATGCCAGCTCACTTCACTGCAACCTGCGGGGAGATCTGTCTCACCTGAGAGCGGCATGGCAAGCTTAATTTGAATCAATCAGCCGGCCATAGTTTAAAAAGCACTGCTTATTAATGCTGCCATTTGTACTTTTTTATTTTTTTTTTCCTAGTTGCTGGTTTTTATTCAGGTTACATTCGAATAGTACTATATAATTTTATTATTTTTTTCACTTTCATATTACTATTTATTTTTGTTTGCCTTTTCTTTACAGAGAATGCTGATGGTAAATTCATCTCACCCTTTCATGATATCCCACTACATGCAGGAACTGATGAGGTATGTTCTTAAACTTAGATTCCATGACAAATCTAAAATATAACGTGCTTTCTTAGTTGCAGCCGCCTTATTTGTTACTGTGTAAAATGCCTTGGAGGGGGAGATTCCAGTGTGGCGTGAGTTAAGGATGTCTCTTACTAGAACTCTCAGATCACTTAAACCACTTTCAGACCGGACCATTTTTCTGGCTTAAGACCAGACCACTTTTTGCGATTCTGCACTGCGTTGCTTTAACAGACAATTGCGCGGTCGTGCGACATGGCTCCCAAACAAAATTGACGTTTTTTTTTTTGGTTTTTTCCCTTATATTCATTCACCGACTGACACAGCTCCTCTCTGTAACAAAATGGGTTGTTAGCCCTATCACTGGAGATTACTAGGCAAAGTTGTAATACAACACTTCAGAACTTTTAGTTCCGTCCAGGGGCAGTCCATAGGCTACAATCCCCACAGTCTGCCCTAGCAGCCTCAGTTTTATTTTGCCTAGTGAAGGAGATACACCTAGGAACACTGCAGGCCCATAGGTCCGTGTGTGTGTGTGTTTTTTTTTTTTTTTTTTTTTTATGCAGGAGCTTGGCTTTTTGCGCAAGATGAATGATTCTGTGATCTTCTATCAACAGCCGGCTGGGTGACAGGCTGGTTCACTTATCCTTGTAGTCTCCCCAGTCCAGCCATCGAGCGTGTGCAGATCGCAGCTATGGCTCGGTGGGCCACGACATACCTCAGCTGCAGAGGTGGTCGGTGAGCTTTTATGCTCCGGGGCATACATATGACCGGGCTACTGATGTCTGCGTCACAGTATGCCGGGCCAGTAGACTTCTCTGTACTGATCAGGAGTTGGCTACAATGGAATGTCTCCCAGCTCTTCAAGACTGGCAAGTACAGCTCTCCCTTTTTTGGGGTCTCCCTTTTTTGGCAGGGTTGAGCAGCTGGGCACTCCCTGGAGGTTGATTCGGGGGGGGCCCCCTCACCCCCCTTTCTTCTGTGCCCTGTCCCTAACGCCCCTCCTTTCCCCCCCTCACAGAGGGGCTGTAAATGTACTGAGTGGTGTGGGTGGGTGTGGGTGGGTGTGGGTGGGTGTGGGTGGGTGTGTGTGTGTGTGTGTGTGTGTGTGTGCGCCCTGGGCTCTCATCTGGGTTCTGGCTGTGCTGGGGTGCCTGGGTCCTGTGTGCTTTAATCCCAGAGGGTGGGAGGGTGAGGCTTTCTGTGTAATCTGGACACGTGTTTCAGATCGCTCAGCGATCGTTCAATGATCGTGCTGATGGACTGCCACCGACACAGATTTGGTCCCTCTGCATCTGGGAGCGCTAGGGATCTACAGGCACTGCTGTAAAACAGCGCAGAACTCCTCAGGGCGGTGAGTCCGGTGGGTTAGAACCCCTCAGTCAGCGGCAGCAAGGAGAGTGGGACTGTCACTGTCCTAAGTCCCCTTTGGGTGGCAGACAGGGTAGAGTCAGCATGGCTTGGTGTTTCTTCCCCCAAAATCCAGGCAATTGCAACCGGGTCAGCTGCGGAATGCGCAGTCCCTATGGACACCCTGACGGCGATCCTCAATTCGTTCGTTGCCAAGATGGAGGCGGTGCATGGGAAGACGGGTGCTAAAAAACGGCCCCTGCCCCCTGTCCTCTGGGGAGAGCTCTGACTCAGACTCTGGTCCTGCTGAGGCCGGTGACCCCTGCTTTGTCTTGTCAGATGACGGTGTCCAGGACCGTTCGGACAGTGAGGATGAGTCCCTGTCCAGGTCCGTGCGCGACAAAGCGCTTGTTGGAGCACTTATCACAGCTGTATGTGATACCCTGAAGATTCAGGAGCCAACGGATCCATTTGCTGATGTACCGGTCCCTTTTGGGTCCCGCAAGCCAGCACTTTCACCTAAAGGTATTCCCGTATCTGACTTATTTTGACAAGTTCATTTACAAGGAATGGGGTCACCCACAATGGACCTTTTCGGTCCCCAAATACATGGCGGTGCGTTACCCTTTTGAGGAAAGCCTTCTCAAGAAATGGTCGGCTCCTCTGGTCGTGGACCCCCTAGTATCCAGGTTAAATAAAGTAACCACGATCCCGGTTGAGGGGATGCCTGCATTCAAGGATCCCATGGACAGGAAGGCCGAGGCGGTGGCTCGTTCCTTGTTTACGGTTGTGGGGTCAGCCGTGCGAACTGTACTGGCATCCGCATTGGTGTCGCAGACACTGACTGAGGGGGTAAACTTTTGCACCGCGAATTGGCAGAGCAACAGGCCTCCCCTGTCTGCGTGGAACTAGCAGACCAACTAGTGCAAGGCCTTAAGTACGTCTGTGATGCGCCCCTGGATACTCTCCCTCTGTTATCCAGGGCTTCAGTGTCGGCTGTGGTGCTGAGGTGCCCGATTTGGCTAAAATGCTGGTCTGCTGACCAGGCATCCAAAAAAGCCCTGACGGACCTTCCTTTCCTTGGCAACCGGCTCTTTTGCAGCCTCGATGGATGACATTATTAAAAATGCCACTGGTGGAAAGAGTACACTACTCCCACAGGCCAGGAAAGCTAAGGAGCCACGCCGTAGACAAGGGCCCTCTTTTTGCGCTCACAATCGGCTTTTTCGCCCGCCCGGAGCTTCGACGAAACAGCCCCAGCCTGTCAGGATGCCCACGGACGGTCAAAAACGTCCCTGGAACCGCAAGCCTATGAATAAAAGTGCTACGGCATGAAGGTTTGCCCCCACCCATGTCTCGGGTGGGGGGTCACCTTCGGGAGTTTGCAGCCCGGTGGTCCTCCCGGTTATCCGACCAATGGGTCTGCGATCGGATTTCCACAGGCTACAAGATAGAGTTCCTCTTTTGGCCGCCAAATAGATTCTTCCCCTCCAGCATACCCGTATCAACGGTTCGCCGGCCCTGTTGGTGGCGGTAAGGGATTTGCTTAATCGTGGGGTGATTGTACCAGTTCCGGAACGCTTCCAGGGATTTTACTTAAATCTGTTTGTGGCTCCCAAGAAGGAAGGGGTACGTCCGCTCTTGGCTTGAAAGCCCTCAATCACTTTGTAAAAGTGTAGAGGTTCAGAATGGAATCGGTTCGCTCAGTCGTCGCTGCGCTCCATCAAGGGGACTCCCTGGCGTCCTTAGACATCCAGGAAGCGTACCTGCACATACCCATATGCCTTCGGTATCAACAATTTCTGCATTATTTTTTTTTGCAGTCGGGGAAGCCCATTACCAATTTGTGGCTCTTCCCCCCCCCTTGGTCTGGCATCAGCCCCCCGAGTCTTTACCAAAGTTCTGGCTCCAGCATTGGCGTTGCTGAGACAACGTGGGATTGCAATCGTGGGCTACCTAGACTATCTCCCACCTGAGAGCCTCTTCCGCCTCAGAATTAGAGGAGGATGTGGCAATCGCCATGTAGACCCTGCAAGAATTTGGGTGTCTGCTGAACCTAAAAAGTCGGTGATTGTACCGACCCCAGCATCTGGCGTACCTAGGTTTGCTGTTGGACTCCAGGGAAGCGAGAGTTGATCTCCCTTCAGACAAATTGCAGACTCAGATCCGCGGTCAAACTACTGAAGAACCGCAAGTGGTCGTCGCTCCGATTTTGCATGCAAGTACTGGGACTCATGGTAGCCTCCTTCGAGGCAGTACCCTACGCCCAGTTCCACACCAGAGTGCTGCAGAAGGAGATCTTGTTAAAATGGGACAAATCTCAGTTGTCCCTAGATCGACAGATCCAGGTGAGCCAACCAGTCAGGGACTCTCTGATCTGGTGGTTGAGGTCCCTGGTGATTCAGTCCAGAAAATAGTTCCTTCCTCTGAAATGGACGGTGATCACTACGGACGCCACTCTATCCGGCAGGGGTGGAGTGATGGGGTGTTCAGTCGGCGCAGGGCCTCTGGTCGATGACAGAATCCGAGTTGAGAGAATTGAGAGCGATCAGGCTGTGTCTCCACACATGGTCTGTGAGTCTTCAAGGGCGTCCGATCAGGATACAGTCAGACAACACCACGGCTGTGGCATACGTAAATCACCAAGGGGGAACAAGAAGCTCAGCCACTGCTCGGGAGGTCGCTTACATACTTCGGTGGGCAGAGCGACACGTACGGGTCCTGTTGGCCATTTGCATCCTGCGGGTGGAGAACTGGCAGGTAGACTATCTATCTGAGTCGACAGATGCTGGACCCAGGAGAATGGGCATTGCATCCGGAGACATTTAGGCTGCTGTGCCTGAAGTGGGGAACACAAGATGTGGATCTACTGGCCTCCTGTCTCAATCGGAATGTGCCAAGATTCTTGTCCAGGACAAGAGATCCGTGGGCAGATGCGTCAGATGTGTGCTGGTGGCTCCGTGGGATCAGTACCAGCTTATTTACGCCTTTCCTCCATGGAAACTGTTGCCACGTGTGCTTCGCAGGGTGGAAGCCGAGTGGATCCCAGTAATACTGGTTGCCCCAGATTGGCCTCAGTGTCCTTTTGTACACAGAGCTGGTGCGTCTGGTGGCAGACGCTCCCTGGTGACTGCTGTTGCGAGAGGACCTCCTATCTCAAGGTCCAATTTTTCCATCCTGCTTTAACGGCATGACTATTGAGAGCCAGGTGTTGAGGAACCGGGGTCTGTCGGACTCGGTGATTCCAACTTGTTGAGGGCACGGAAATCTTCTTCTCGGAAGATATACCATCGTACCTGGAAGGCCTACATCTCCATGTGTAAGGAGAAAGGATGGCAGCCGCGCTCCTTTTCCATATCCAGGATCCTGCTGTTTCTCCAGCAGGGAGTGGGCCAGAGATTGGCATTAAGCACCATCAAAGGGCAAATCTCAGCCTTGGCTGTCTTTTTCCAATGACCCCTGGCATCGGACTGCTTAATGAGTACCTTCGTTCAGGAGGGACGACACGTCGTCCCTCCGGTGCGTCCATCGTTTCCCCCATGGGATTTGAACCTGGTGTTGGCGCTTCAAAAACCGCCGTTTGAGAATATCAGGGAGATTCCCCTTTTGACTCTTTTTTTACCAAAAAGTGGTCTTTCTAGTGGCCATCACCTCGGCCAGGAGGGTTTCGGAATTGGCGGCCTTGTCCTGCAAGTCGCCCTATCTGGTTATCCACAGGGATAAGGTGGTGTCGGCTTTTTATATCAATGAGGACATTGTATTGCCATCGCTGTGTCCTAAGCCGGAGCACCCTAAAGAGGTGGCCCTTCATGCTTTGGACATGGTTAGGGCTCTGGAGGTGTATTTGTCTGCCACGGCCCCCTTTCGGAAGTCGGACTCACTGTTTGTTTGTTTCAGTAGCTGGTCCCAAGAAAGGCACGGCGGTCTCGTCGGTCACCATTTCCAGGTGAATCACACAGATTATAGTACAAGTCTACACCTTGAAGGGGCAGGTGCCCCCCCTTTCCGGTCATGGCCCACTCCACAAGGGCAATTGGAAACGTCTTGGGCCTTCCGACACCAAGCGTCGGTCGCTCAGGTGTTTAAGGCGGTGACCTGGTAGTCTGTCCATACGTTTACCAAGTTCTACAAGGTAGACATCAGTGCATCGGCTGATGCCTGTTTTGGCCGCAAAGTTTTGCAGGCGGCCGTGTAGTTGCAATTGAATATGCAACCGATATTGTTTCCTTTTTTTTTTTTTTTTTTTTTTTTTTAAACGCAATACTGTTATGTTAATGCACTGTTGCATTACTTCAGCAGTTGGCTACGGTCTTGGGGATCACTCCTGTTGAGGATACCCTGTTTTGTGGTGGTTTTCCACGCACTGCGGTTTTTCTGTGGGTTTAGTTTCACTAGTTCCCACCTGCCATGGTGGATCAAGTTTTTATGCTGTTTTCCCACCTCGTTTGGCACTGCTTTGGGACGTCCCATTTTGTTAGAGAGGAGCTGTGTCGGTGAATATAAGAGAAAATAGGATTTTTATACTCGCCATAAAATCCTTTTCTCTGTAATTCACTGACCGACACAGCACCCACCCCCTCCTCCCTTTTTTTTTTTTTTTTTTTTTTTTCCGTTCTACTGCTTGTTGATGTACTGAGGCTGCTAGGGCAGACTGTGGGGATTGTAGCCTAGGGACTGCCCCCTGGGCAGAACTAAAAAGCTCTAAAGTGTTGTATTACAACTTTGCCTAGTAGTCTAACTACTAACTAATGGGGCCAACAACCCATTTTGTTAGAGAAGAGCTGTCGGTCGGTGAATTACAGAGAAAAGGATTTTACTGTGAGTACAAAAATCCTATTTTCTTTTTTTCCCCCCACAAATAGAGCTTTCTTTTGGTTTGTTTGATCACCTCTGCGGTTTTTATTTTTTGCGCTATAAACCAAAATAAAGCGACAATTTTGAAAAAAAACGCGTGGTGTTTTATTTTATTTTTTTGTTATCCCCAAAAATATATAAAACAGTTTTTTCCCTCAGTTTAGGCCGCTACGTATTCTTCTACATATTTTTGGTTAAAAAAAATCGCAATAAGCGATTTATTGATTGGTTTGCGCAAAAGTTATAGCGTTTACAAAATAGGGGATAGTTTTATGGCATTTTTATTATTATATATATATATATATATATATATATATATATATATATATATATATATATATATATATATATATATATATATATATATATATATATATATATATATATATATATATAAATTTTTTTTTTTTTTTTTTTTTTATTGTGACTGCGACGACATGGCAGACACATCGGACATTTTTGGGACCATTGTCAGTTTATATAGCAATCAGTGCTATACAAATGCACTGATTCCTGTGTAAATGACACTGGCAGTGTCGGGGTTAAGTGTTCCTAGGGGCGTGCTACTAATTGTGGGGGGCTGCGCTTTGTGCTAGTGAACACTGATCTCTGCTCCAATCACATGGAGCAGAGATCAGTGTCACTTGTTGCTAGGCAGAAAGGGGAGAAGCTGTTTACAATGGCATCTCCCCGTGAGACGATCGCGGGTATACCCGCGGCGATAGTCCGCGGGACACACGACCAGACTTGCTGGGGCCCCGACTGGCACGTGAGTGTGCCGGTGCGCATGCGATGGCAGGGCGGCATATAGAAATGGATGTACCTGTACACCAATATGCCTGTCCGTGCCATTCTGCCGACGTACATCGGCGTGCGCCGCTCGGGAAGTGATTAATGCATTTGGCTTGATTAAACTGCATTGCAGTATGTAAAACAAAGTTCTTAAAACGAATGATGGAGCTGGCAACTCCAAAATCCATATAAATTTTGTGATGGCCAACCTTGGCACCCAAGATGTTTGGGAACTAAGTTTCCCATGTTGCTCATGCACTCTGCAGTGTAGTTGAGCATCATGTAAAATGTAGTTTCAAAACTTCTGGAATGTCAAGGTTCACCATCACTGCTCTAGAGTATAAATGCGAACACGTTTTGGCAGGAAGTCTTCACAGCACACAACAAAATTGAAAACCAGAGCATATATAGTAAAAAGTTCACCACTGGATGAATCCATTAAACAATTGTGTAATTAAAAATTGAAATGACAGGTGTGACGCTGAGAAATGTATAAGGGTGCATAGACTTAAAGTGGAGGGCCACCCTGAAAAACAAAAACATTTTAAAAATTAGAAAAAAATCTAAAAAAAAAAATTAGAAAAAATTTTTTTTTTACTTACCAGAAATGCCTGTTGCTAGGCACTTTATCCTAATCTTCCTCTTCCTCCTCCGCGGAGATCTTCTGTCTTCTGTCTTCGTCGCGGCGTCTTCTGGGTAATGAGTCGCGCTGTGTTCTGGGAACTGTGTGTTCCAGAACACAGCGCGTCCCATTCGGAAAGCGCTGCGGGACTCGCGCATGCGCAGTAGCTGCGGGACTCGCGCATGCGCAGTAGGAAACGGGCAGTGAAGCCATAAGGCTCCACTGCCTGTTTCCCTTACAGGGAATGGCGGCGCCGGGACCCGAGAGCCGAGGGACAGGTCGGCCTCGGGCGGCCGACATCGCGGGCGCCCTGGACAGGTGAGTGTGTTTATTAAGTCAGCAACTGCAGTGTTTGCAGCTGCTGACTTTTTTTTTTTTTTTTTTTTTTAACCGGCCCTCCTCTTTAAAGCCGAGTTCCACCCATTTAAAAGTCAGCAGCTACAAAAAGTAGGGGCGTGCGGAAAGTGGAGCTGAGTGCCTGTAAAAACGGGGTACCCGCTGCTCCCCCAAAAAAATGACATGCCAAATGTGACATGTCAGGGGCTCACCAGCACTTAAAGCGGAAATTCCATTTTAATGTACTATCATGAGAACTTATTTATTTATTTATTTTTTTTTCATTTTGAATAGAGTAAGAGGAGGGTCATGACCCCTGTCAGTTTATTTTATGCCACCTGTGTCCCATTGGAGATTTCCCTTCCCTTCCTGCCCCATAGCCATAGCAGAAAGTGAGATGGAATCCTGTGGGGACCCCCAGTTCACTAGAACTAGTGTCCCCATTGGAAGGTTTCTCCCCTTTTCTGGGGACAACCCAGAATTCTGGATTTTTTTTTTTTTTCACTTTTTAATGATCTAATAGTAAATGGGACAAACTGAGTGGGTGAATCTCCCTAGTAGGGGCACAGACATCAATAAAAACTGACAGATGTTCTAATCTATGTCTCTGTCCATAACTAACATAAAATGTTTTGCTTTAATTCAGAATCTTCACTATAATAGTATTCTCAAAGTGGGGGATATGTGCCATTGGTGGAAGGTGTCCCTATACTATAGGGAGACCATTGAAGAGCTCTGGGTTTCTACTCTGTTGTCAGCTGTCGGTGAAATTGGGCATTGTCCTAGGAAATATGGTGAAACGTTAAAAGAAAAGCATTCTTGTTGGATGCCTTCTGTTTGGGTATGTGGGTGCATTTAGAAACTTCAAAGGTTGTGACAGTAGTGCACAACTGAGAAAAGTGGGGGAACCACTACATCCTACACCCGAAGGTTCAGTTTATAAACACAGTGGTTTAAGGTTGTAGCACTACTGACCCTTGTTTCTGTAATGATTCTTTCCAAATGTACTGTATATTGGTATGTAAATAAATTCCAGGCCATTCAGGATCACCATGGTGCCTTTCTTGGTATTTTAGACTGGAAACTGTCCTGAATTGCCTTCATGCTTTGGTCTCTAATACAAAATAATTTTAAAGTCAGCCTAGCATTTAGGTACTTGCTATAATGACATGTTTGATTGCTACATATGTGGATTTTTTTCTTTATTTAGAACAATGATGTGCCAGCAAAGAAATCAAAATCTAACTGGGATAAGGTATGATTAAAGGAATATTGTGTCTAAATAGTGAAAGAAATATACATGGTATTTAAAGGATAAATGTTTTTTGGTGCTTTGTGTTTTTTTTTTTTTCTTCAAAAACCATATAGCTTTGACCCTGCATCTCATTATGCATACTGCCACACTGTCGGCATATTGATTTTAATATCCATTTCTTTATTCCAGACTGTATTCAACATGGTGGTTGAAGTTCCACGATGGACAAATGCTAAAATGGAGGTAGCTGGCACTTTCGATATACATTAGATTTGGTATACATCAAATTGCAAGTAGTACTTTTGTAACACTAGGAATACCTACAGTTATTGCTCCTTCTTCTTTTTTTTTTTTTTTTTTCTTTAGATTGCAACTAAGGAGTCCCTGAATCCAATTAAGCAAGATATAAAAAAAGGAAAACTTCGATATGTGTCGAACGTCTTCCCTTACAAAGGATACATATGGAACTACGGGGCTCTTCCGCAGGTCTTATCAATTTTTTTTTTTTTTTCTCTTTGACATCCAGCCAGCTACTATGTATTGCAGTTTTATATATGGGATTTCGCATAATTCTCATAACATCATTTTGTAGTGAACTCAGTACTTCTCCTCCTTGAAGTCTGCCTAAAGCTTGAGATCAAATTGGTAGCATCCTTAGAAATGCCCCGTTCTAATGCTGGCAGTGTACGTAATGGTTTAAGAAAAAAAAATTAAGAAAAATTCAAACTGTCTTTTACTGCTTATTTAGTTTAGAATAAAATATAGGTTTAATGATTTAACGAGAAACTTCACTCTGGAAGTCTTGCCAAAGGAGGGCAGAGGTCTAGTGTTTTCCCAGCAGCTGATCTTTTCCCCATTACAGACTTGCCATGCCTTGTTCTGCACTTGATGGAAGCAGGGCTTTGCTTCCCTTGTCAGAGCCTCCACCAAGGAGAACCATGAGAAGCACAGTAGTGACATTCCCAAATCTTCAGAGTACAAGTCAAAGGACTTTTTCAGAGACTCTCCAATCCTATGGACCTCCTTACTCCAATCTATCTGCTAATCGCCTACTCTATTAGCTTTTAGACGATCCCTGAAAAGCCTCCTCTTCAAAGAAGCCTATCCTACCCACACCTAAGCCCTTGTACGCACTGTTAAAAAGTGAATGTAGAGAAGTAAAATGCAAATGTAGTGTAGATGCAACTCTACATACTCACTCACAGGGGCGTTTCTTAATGAATAGCAAAGTCTTTGTGTTATATGTGAATCAGTAAAGTCTGTCTTCCTTCCAAGGCATTTCAAACGTACTTTCAGGAGTAGTAATTGAAGAATCCTTCGTTCGTCCAATAGTTCGTTTATTATTCAGAAAGACAAGCAAAGACAAGATTGACATCTGGTAACATATGGCATGGTGATGGCTTCAGAAGGAGGATAGGGTCATCTGATCTACATTCTCCAAAGTGTAGAATCCTTTCTCTTCCCAACAATCCTCCCTTCTCTATAACCCTAGTCCATTCTTATACTGTTTCAAGATGTTATGTCAGCATATCCTAATAACACCCACATTTGCATATATACCCAATATGGTTCAGTCTATAGATAAGTAGCATAACTCCACCCATTGTCCTGACTAGTAACTCAAAATATAAATACCTACTCAGCAAATCCCCTCCTCCCTATATGATCTGCTGTTGTGTGACCTTCAGAAACCATCACTCACCACCAAACATATAACTTGCATATATTTTCAGAAACTTATCTTTTAAGATATTAATTACCTCAAAAACTTCTAACACACACGGTCAGACATTCCGACAGAAAATGTCAGATCGGACCGTGTTGTTGGATAATCCGACTGTGTGTGGGCTCCATCGGACTGTTTCCGTCCGGATATCCGACGGACAAAGTTTTAGAGCTGGGCTATAAAACTTTCCGACAACATGATCCGATTGGACTTTGTCCGATTGTGTGTAGAGAATTCTGATCGAACAAAGTGCCACGCATGCTCAGATCAAATTCCTAGACCAAAACTATTGGCTACTAGCCTGAACGTAGTCCCGTCGTAACTAAACTTCGTCCCGTTACGTTCGATCGGATTTTCTTGGCTGTGTGTACAAGGGCTAACAACTATATTTTCATTTTCTCCATCTGATCACCCCCCATAACTGTTACTTTTTGTTCCACTTGACCCTCCCTTCTAGACTGTAAGCTCTAATGAGCAGGGCCCTCTGATCCCTCCTGTAATGAATTGTAACTGTTCTGTTTGCCCCATTTTGTAAAGCTCTGCGCAAACTGTTGGTGCTATATAAACCCTGTATAATAACAGGTGAGGTCATTTAGGTGGTTCCTTTTTTGCGAAAACTGGAAGATACTGTTATCTTTTTATTGCAAATATGAACTGGTCTCTCTCTGTCTCTTTCTCTCCTTTTTGGCATTAATATTATACAGGATTTATATAGCACCAACAGTTTACGCAGCACTTGACAATACAGAAAGAATAGGAGGGCCCTGCCCATGGAGCTTACAATCTAAAGGGAGGGAGAGGTGGTACAAAAGGTAATAGCTGCAGGGGGTGGTGACTCGGGTACAGTTCTTAGGTGGAGGTGTGGTAGGCTTCCCCGAATAAGTGAGTTTTTCAGGGATCACCTAAAGGCAGACATATTGGGGCAGAGAGTTCCAGAGGATGGGAGAGGCTGTGGAGAAGTCCTGGAGGTAACAAGGAAGCTAGAGAGCAGGGGGTCTTGGGAGGAGCCGAGAGAGATTTGGGTGAGTTTTGTGATGTGTATGTTGTGGTTCGTATTTTGAATTTTATATGATGGGGAAGCCAGTGAGGGGGAACAGAGGTGTAGCAGTCACAAATTGGTTTGTAAGGTGTGTGTGTGTGTGTGTGGGTGTGTGTGTGTGTGTGTGTGTGTGTGTAAAAAATAAAATTATATATATATATATAATTTTTATTTCCACACACACCTTACAAACCATTTTTTAATGATTTAATATATATTTTTTTTTTTTTTACATACCATACCCTGGCAGAATCTGCCATTTTTTCAGAGAATATGAATAACAAACTTTTTTCACTTATTGTTAGTGTTTGGCTGAAGCCGTTTATCGATCAACTATGTTTATTCTTTTTAAATCGTAATAACAAATTATCCAAATAACCCAGATCAAAAGTTTACATACCCCAGTTCTTAATACCGTGTATTGCCCCCTTTAACATCGATGACAGCTTGAAGTCTTTTGTGGATGAGGCTCTTTATCTGCTCAGATGGTAAAGCTGCCCATTCCTATAGGCAAAAGCCTCCAGTTCCTATACATTCTTGGGTTGTCTTACATGAACTGCACATTTTGAGATCTCCCCAGAGTGGCTCAATGATATTTAGGTCAGGAGACTGACATGGCCACTCCAGAACCTTCGCTTTATTCTGCTGTAGCCAATGACAGGTCGACTTGGCAAAATGTTCCTCCGGTATTTTTTGATGACATACTGAATTCATCTTGCCAACAATTTAGCCCAAATTTCCTGTGCCTTTTTTGTAGCTCACACCCAAAACCACCAGCGATCCACCTTTTTCATCATGGGCCTTATGGACTCCTCTCCAAATGTAGCATTTATGCTTGTGGCCAAAAAGCTAAATTTTGGTCTCATCACTCCAAATGACTTTGTGCCAGAAGGTTTCAGGCTTGTCTCTGTGCTGTTTGTTGTATTGTAAGCGGGATACTTTGTGGCATTTGCATAGTAATGGCTTTCTTTCTTTCTTTCTGGTGACTCAACCGTGCAGCCCATCTTTCTTCAAGTGCCTCCTTATTGTGCATCTTGAAAAAGCCACACATGTTTTCAGAATCCTGTATTTCACCTGAAGTTATTTGGGTTTTTCTTTGTATCCTGAACAATTTTCCTGGCAGTTGTTGCTGAAATTTTAGTTGGTCTACCTGACTGTGGTTTGGTGTCAACAGAACCCCTCATTTCTACTTCTTGATTAGCGTTTGAACAGTGCTGATTGGCATTCTCAATTCCTTGGATGTATCTTTTTATATCCCTTTTCTGTTTTATGCAGTTCAACTACCTTTTCCCACAGATCCTTTGACAATTCTTTTGCTTTCCCCATTACACAGAAGCCAGAAACATCAGTGCTGCACTGAATGAAAGATGCAAGGGTCTGTCAGGAGTCCAGAAACTCATTGACCTTTTATACACACACACAAACAGATCACAGATGAGGATGGTTACCTTTAATAGCCATTCAAACCCCTTTGTGTCAACTTGTGTGCATGTTATCAGCCCAAAATCACCAGGGTATATAAACTTTTGATCAGGGTCATTTGGGTAGTTGCCATTATGATTTAAAAAGTAAACACAGTTGATTGATAATAAATGGCTTCAGCCAAACACTAACCATGAGTGAAAGCTGTTTTTGTGTTAACGTTCATATTCTCTGAAAAATGGCCAAGAAATCATAAATTCTGCCAGGGTATGTAAACTTATGAGCACAAATCTGTCTCTCCCTCTCGCCCTCTCTCTCCCTAGCACAGACCCCCTACCTTCTTGCATGTCATAGTGCTCCCCTCTTCTGGGATCATGCTCTTCTGTGCTGGCCCTTTTGACATATCTTACTCCCCTCTTCCCCCTTTTCAGTTGCCACTGACTACAAATGTCTAGCTGCATAAATGAGGCTGTGCATGATCCCTTGGTGTCTGAATGGTTAATTGCAGAGTGCATCACATTGGTGGAGGTGACTGCACATGGCAGAGGACAAGATGTTTTATCTTTGCAACCATGCTGGCAGTTGAGAGGGGCAGAGGTGGTAAGTATGGGCTTAGGGTGCCGATGCAGAAGGAAAGAAGTTTTTTGTTTTTTAGTAAATGTTTGATTTAAAATCTTGTCCGTTGTCCTTTATAGCTGGACGACCCTACATTGCATGCTCGATGATGGGTTTCAGTCTGGTAACCTGCATTCCTCTTCCGTAAGCAGCGTGTGAAATGTTCATGTTTGCTGATGTAACTTGCTGTGTGTTTATTTTTTTTATTTTTTTCTTAACAGACTTGGGAGGACCCTAGTCACAAAGACAAGGATACAAATTGCTGTGGAGATAATGATCCTATAGATGTCTGTGAAATTGGCTCCAAGGTGTGCTTTACGTTGGGTTACAGTTTTTAAATTGCATTGTACAGTTTTTAATTTGTTCTGTTATCCTAATGGGGGGGGGGGGGCGCGAGGGTATTTGCTAAAAAATGACATGTCTGTACTTGAATAGTGGTTCTGATTACTACTTGCAAAACAACCAGTCTGTCTGTTAGCGTTTCTAAGTGGTGAAAGCACTAGCAATCGAATCCACCATTTCCATCCTGTTGCAAAAATCTGACAGCGGCCCTTTTTTCCCCCCATGGGAAATCACCAACTCAAACTTTAGAAAAAAAGTGCCCTGATTATCAGTGTACATGTGCCTTTTTAGAAAAGCCAGCTATTGGCTCTTTTCCTTTCCTCATGCTGTCAAATGAGGAAAGGCGTGCAGATAACCAGCTTCTATTCACATCCGTCATCAGCTGTGATTGGACACTGCTGTTTACATGGTAAAGAGCTGCTGATTGGCTCTTTACCTCAATCTGTGATCAGCAGTGTCCTCAAGACACTGTGATCAGATTGCCGACAGTGGGATCTAATACGGGAGACTGTCTCATGATGGTATTTTGGAACTACTCGTCTGCACTGTAGCCATCATTCGGCTACAGCTTGGTTAAGTGATATAGCTTGATCCCTATAGACAGGCAGTAGAGCAAAAAGAGCTTCCCATTTCTAGAACTAATCCTAGTATAGCATTACTCTTCGATGTCCTGCATGTCTATGATGCAGCATATGCCTTGTACTTTAACGTCTTATTTGACTTCATAAAAAAAGAGGAAGACTGGGCACAGCTCACAAATTCTCCCATTTAGATAACACCTTAGGCCATCTTGAAGCACTAATTATTATGCTTCGACAGGAGTGGAGAATTACAACGCTGTACTGTTTATGGTATAAATCTACATGGAACTGTTTGGAAAAGTAGAAGGTACATCCATTAAAGAAAAATTTGCTAAAAATTTTGTTGAAAACTGTCCGTAATACTATTTTGTTTGAAGAAGGGGGTAAACCCTGAAAGCTTGGATGTTTGTGCAAAGTCGGCTACAATTACCTAAAACTGTAGGGTAGGCTTTAGGAGTATCTAGCTTGCCTAAATGGTCGCCTAGCATTTTATATGTGCATGAAGTTTAAATTTGGAAGGGTTTTTTTTTTTTCCCCCCCACTTTAGCTTCAAATTATCTAAGCATGTCTTAAACAAGGTCTTCGTTTTCCTATAGCTAGTAATTTGAGCTGTGAACGGGAACTTCTAATTAGAGGTATCACTTATGCGTTTACTCTTCAGGAAAAAGATACAGATGTTTGCTTTCTTGTGCTGGGAGTCTCCTGGGCGTTTTTATGAATGACATGCTTCATTGTATCTCTGAGTTTTTAATGAGCCACAGTTAATTTTCAATTGTGAGGGCTTATTGCAATGATTTGACTTTTTCTGAGAAAAGCATTTTTTTCTTAAGTCGGTGTGCTCCAGAAAGGAGAGATTTTAAGATTGGTGTATTCCAATAATAAAAGTAGCTGTTCAGTAATAGAGCCCGTGAAGCATGCTGACAAAATGTTAATGTCTACAGCTATTCTATACCTGCATGGGTGGCCTGTTTACATGAAATTCAGGCATTCTGCCTCAGCAGATGGATTACATCCAATGTCAGGAGGCTCTTTGTGTGGTCAGAATATGGCTGCACAAGTTCTGGTTTCAGTGATAAGATGATTATTGAGCATTTACGGGCTTCTTAGTCAGCACATGCATAAGTCCCAACATTAGACGTTTAAAGGAGGGTAAACTAGAAAGGAGAAAATGTGCAGCTAAATTGTGCTGAATGTTGGGCATGGTCTAAAGGAACATAGTCATAGAACACGCTTACTTATAGCACACAAGCTGCAGGCCTTCTACCCAAAAAAATACTCCTTAACTACTGTAGCACATGTGCATTTCACCGACACACATAAACCTAAAATGATCATCTTCAATATCTTAATTTTAGTGCTACCCCCGCAGGAGCCACTTGAATATTGTTGGTTCCTTGACCCCACTGGCACACCGGTCAACAATGTAGTATAAATACCACAGTAAATGGGCACTGGTTATAGTGAACACAGAGTATCTTTACTGTGAACTTGTTTTAAAGAAAAGCAAACCATAACCATAATATTGAGTAGTAAGCAAATGTGTATATGTAGAAGAGAGAGCAAAAGTTACTGGAAAAACTCCAAGATCAATTTGTCTGCTTTCAGGGAAATCCTTTAAGCCCTGTCTCCCATTGTGTTGAGTATAGTTCTAGTTATTTGAAGGTTTGAGTGACTAGAGCGGAGGGGACATGTGTTTTGGGGTTTGAGACGTTGTTTGAGGTGGGGTGGGGGGGCGCACGCACATGTCCATGTGTGCATTGGTGTGTGAGGAGGGAAACCTTGTACTCAATCCTGGCAGTGACAGTAATCCAATGGAGTGAGTGGAGAATGGGGGTAATATGCTCATGTTCCTGCACTTTCACCAGGATCCTTGCTACAGAGACTTGGATGTACTGAAGCCTCTGCAGACTCCTTCTAGGAATCCCAATGAAAAGTGTGTTAGCCCACGTACACACGGTCGGAGATTTTGCCAACCAAATCCATCGGATTTAGTCAGACGGATTGTGTCCGAAACTGTTGCATACACACGGTTGGGCCAAGTTGGCAAAAAATCTGATCTTTCAGAACGTGATGACGTAATTTCGTTACGATGGGACTACATTCAGGCTAGTAGCCAATAGCTTTGATGTAGGAATTTGATCTGAGCATGCGTGGCACTTGGTCCGATCAAAATGCTCTACACATGATTGGATTAGGTCCGTCTGGCCCAGTTGGTCGGGAAATATTTCCAACATGTTGGAAAATTGGGTCGGACGGAGATTCGGACAGAATCAGTCCGATGCATACCACACAGTCGGCTTATCTGATGACACGGTCCGATAAGACTCATTCCGACAGATTCTCTGACCGTGTGTACAAGGGCTTCCAGTAGTCCAGTCTGGAGGAGACAAAGACATGAACCAGCTTTTGGGCATCTGGGAGGGAAAGAATGGGATGGAGCTTAGAGATATTAGAGGTGGTAAAGTCTTGCATAGGTGATTTATATGGGCTTCAAAAGTGAGTTGTAAGTCCCATTTTTTTTATTTTATTTTTTTACACCAAGAATTGTGACTGTTGATGAGAGGGAGATATTGGGACCAGAAAAGGTGATGCTGGTTATGAATGATTTGGTCTGGTAATGAGTGCTAATCATGATGACTTCCGTTTTGGAACTGTTTAGTTGAAGAAAGTTGTGCTCCATCCATACCTTTTATTTTTTATTTATTTTTTTTATCTCCTCCAGACAGATGGTTTGTACTGATAGGGATGACTGTGAAGGTGAGGTTTCAGCTGTTGTATTTACATATAGCTGTGTGTCATCGGCATAGCAATGAAATTACATTTTGTGGCGGCTAATAATTTGGCCAAAAGGGGTGAGGTAGAGAATGGGGCCAACAACTGACCCCTGGGGGACACCGCAAGTAAATGTATGCGGTTTTCATTTGAAGTGGCCCAGTCCTGTTTGTGAGAGATGATTTGAACCAACTAAGGGCTGTGTCATTGAGTCACCAAGCCTCGACCTCGATTGACATTACTATGGCAACAGAACCATCTCCGATAATGACATGGCAGGCAGAGGAAGCTGAAACGGCACACATTGTGTGTCGTTAAGGAAGAAACCTAGTGAGCGACGTCACAGGACCGATAATCACAATTTGCATCTCAAAGAAAACGGAGTGCACTTTCACAGGCAGTGATCAGCTGCCTGTGCTATGTTGATTAGATTGATGTAAAGTTGTTGTAGAGGAGGTTTACAACCACTTTAAAAACACCAGTAAACGCTCCAACGCATATTAGTGTTCAGCGTTCTAATTTTTTTTTTCAATGCATTGTGGGATTTTTGGAGTGTCCGCTTTTTTTATTAAAAAATCCCATAAATGCTAACGCTCATAAACATGCATAAATGCCAGTTCAAAGCTCTGTATGCGTGTTTTTCAACCAGTGTTTTCTGCCAGCAATCTGGCATCCAGTGTACAATGGAGCCTTAGATGGTGCTGCAAAGATTCTACAGAGTGACAAAGCTGGCACATGCTAACACAAATTGTGCTGGTATGCTGCATTGTAGTAGTATGCTGTAGTGTATTGGTTGGCTAATGGGTGACAATATTGTAGGACTGATTTGAGGATTGTCACAGGAAAGTATGCCAGAAGTTCTGCTATGTTTAGTATGCCAATTTGTCCTGCATCAAACGGATGGTTATAATTGGAGTTATGCGAACCTTCGATATGCTTTATTTCCCTTTTTTTTTTTTTTTTTTTTGACTTGCACATTAAAGATCAGTGATGGTGTAACATTATGACAGTTGTTGAAAAGCCTTGAGTGTTGTATGCTGTTCTTTAAAAAAAAATTATAAGGAAACATTAACATAAGCTGTTGTGGTGTTGCAGGTTTTCTCCAGGGGAGATGTAATTCAAGTGAAAGTTCTGGGTGTTTTGGGACTCCTAGATGAAGGAGAGATGGACTGGAAAATAATCGCAATCAATATTGATGATCCTGAAGCCGATAAGTTCAATGGTTGGTTGTTCTACTCTAGCATAGATTGCAGAGATTATATGTACCTGCCTCCTAGGGTTTTTAAACAGGACTTTAGTATATAAAAAAAAAAAAAATAGTGAGAAAATTAAAGATACTATGGAGCTGATTGAGTAAATGATAAATGTGTTCTTTAGCCTCTGTTCACATCTAGCATACCATCAGTTTTAGAAAAGCTTGAAAACAGAAATTTTCCGTAAACCTGATTACATATTTAAAATTTAACGTGCATTGGGTTAAGCGATACCCTTTTGTTTCACCAAAAAAAAAAAATCTAATTGTTTTTATTGAAAATCTACAATAAAAGAACAAGGCACCAAATGAGAAGGTGATTTAATTTGTACACATATGCAAACACGTGCGTCGATCCAGAACAGTTACAACATTCCCTGAGTTGAGCATTAAACATTTCTATGTTGAGTCATCTAGGCACAGTGTATACCCTAGTTGGGCCCAAAAACACCAAGATTATTACGTCAGTTAACTGCATTCCTGTGCGGGATGGAATACCCAGGGCGGCCCTCCCATAACCAAAACTCCCTCTGGTAGGTTGGAGTGACCAAGAGGAAGAAATGTAGAGAAAAGGGGAAAAATAAAGAAGGGTTTTTTTTATGCTAATTGCTTTCATCTGTAATTTTGTGTCATTGTGTCTCGTTCTGTTCATTTTTGTGATCTTGTGTTGTCTTTGAATGCGACTGTGTTACAATAATTTCCCTTTGATATTAATAAAGTGTTCTGATTTCTGATCTTTCAATTGGGACACTAGTTCTGATTACCTTTTTTATATTGCAGGTATTTCCTTTCACTTCCTGTTTGGCTATGGGAAGTGAAGGGAAATCTCCACAATGGTACTCCAATGGGGGGGGGGGGGGGGTGCTCGATCCAAATTGGGGAAAAAAAAAGTTTTGCCCATAGCTCTACTTTAATACCAGCAAGGAAATCACTTGTAGGTATGGTGTTTTAAGTAATGAATAGCATACGTTTGCGCAATGAATACCCAGCTGTTACAACAAGGTGTGAAAACGGAGGCAGGTTAAAAATAGTCAATTATGGCTCCGCAAAGTATGGGAAATGTCTGTCTTGGCATATAGGATCAACATGGACAATACACAGGACAGGTCTCCTCCTGCCATTATAAGAGAGGCTTTCTTACAATTTTAAAAGGTGCCTAGCTGGCAAGCAGACAATTTTGCTTTTTCTACCTATAGCAGTCCACGTGCATTTATAATACTTTTTTTGGTGCATCATAGAACACAAAATGGGCATTTCTTTTGAATCCCATCATACTAATATTATATAAACACTATCAATTCTGTGAAATTCTGGGTCGATGGCTCAAAAGTACTGAATCCATATACTATGCAAAAGGGTCAACAGTAGTAGCCTATGTATTTGTCTCAACACAGGTCTCCCTTTTTTTTAGATTATAATTGGAAGTGATTTCATGATTTTTGTAATGCTTTTGTTTTCCCAAAGTAACCCTCACTCACAAGTCTACCCCTGAGGATGCATCTGTTCAACTTCTAAAAAAATAGAAAACTGGTATACGTGGGGAAATATCCCCCATTTTGCAAAGTCTATACACCAAATGAAAGCTAGAAGGATGGACAGGAAATTTTTTAACTAGCACCTTGAATTGGAAATAATTAAAGTCCCTTTTTAAAAGCTTCTTAAATAGATGATAGATTATTTTATTTTTTTCTTCACATCTAGTGAGGGTCTTTAAAATGAATTGAATATATGCACCAAATTGCCATTTGACTGTATGTGTTGTAATTACTCTGATTTTTGGTTTGTCAACTAATTGACTTAATTTATTTATTTTTATTTATTTTTTTGAGGCAGAAAAAATGGGCAATTTAAAACTTGTGGTCTGTATCAAGAATTGAAGCTTCTGAATTGAAGCATTAACCATTTCAGATAAACCCTGTTCTATCTAAATTCCTACCTAAAAAAACAGATTTTTGCTGATGGAGGAACTTGCACTCTGCTCCATCAAAGGGTTTTGCTTTACTCTGTTCACAAAGCACAATATGTATGGAAGAAAAGGGGACCCATAAAGTTTAATAGTATTCAGGATTAGGATTACCCAAATATGGGAAAAAATGTATGCATGTGTATAAAAAAATGGAACATATGAACATTTAATATAGCGTTCTAGCCAGGGCACAAAGATATAAATATATGCTGTATTTTACATGGTACAGTCATCAAAGAATAGAACAGTCAATTGTATCATCCCCACTTGTGTATTAAATGGGGTGTTTATTTCTTGCAACTTCAACATGTTTCACAGGACAAAAGCCCTGAAAGCAATAGATGCACCTGTGAAAGTGTAAGAAATGCATCAAAACAGTCAATTCAGTAAGTTTTCTATAAATCAATATTTCCAATGGATGACCACAGTGGAGAGAATGGATCCAAAAGCCGTTGTCTTCCTCACAGCAGAAGAAACCAATGTCCTTCAGCAGTCCAGTCTATAGATTGAAAAAGATTACATGCGGGCCCCGGGTTACAAACAAGATAGGGTCTGCAGGTTTGTTAAGTTGCATTTGTAAGTTGAAACTGGTACAATTTTTTTTTTTTTGTATCCAGCCTGAAGAATAATTTTTAAGATTTTTGGATGGCATAGGGAAAGGTTAACACTGCTGTAACATTTGTTTTGCTGTCTGTGACCCTGTTCAGAATATTTCACCTCACTTTCTGTCCCACTGACAGTTGGATTTTGAAAATTATAGGGGAAGGCCTGTATAGAAATGATCCATTGTGTGTTCTATACCCTTATAATGAAAAAGGAGGAAACTTAAACTGGGCTTAACATAGGACCTATTTCAGTGATTGCAAACCTTGGAACCCCTGATGTTTTGGAACTAAATTTCCCATGATGCTCATACACTCTCCTGTGTATTTGAGCAACATGGGGAATGTAGTTCCAAAAACATCTGGGGTGCCAAGGTTCGCCATCACTAATCTATTGTATAAGCAGATGGAACTGTATAATCGGCAAGGGCCCACTGGAATACCAACTACATCCCTACTCATTCAGAGAACTGAACATGTTCACACAGCCAATTTCTATCCAAATTATTATTATTTTTTTTTTCATAAGGCATGGATGGTGGTCGCAAGATCAAAAACTAAAGAGACTCAAAATATGTGCCTGTGGT
The DNA here is from genome assembly GCF_037356315.1 of Lithobates pipiens. Lineage (NCBI taxonomy): Eukaryota > Metazoa > Chordata > Amphibia > Anura > Ranidae > Lithobates > Lithobates pipiens. The sequence goes on along the minus strand of NW_027507718.1, from coordinate 279,122,325 downwards.
ACATGGGTATTTGTCTCAATAGCTTTGTTAGAACATGACTATCATTGTTGCAAACATTTTTCAATTTACAGGGTCATAGTAAAGTTGTAAGTGCACATCTCGGTCTTGGTGAGCTGTGTAGTCCTGGATTATAAAATGGGTGCAACTGTGAACCTATGGATTGCTCTTGTAGGAAAAAGCAAAACGTCAAATTTTTTAAGTATATGTAAAGCCTAACAAACTTCTGCTATATGCTCCCTTGTAGACTTTTTATTTATTTATTTATTTTTTTAAGTGTTCTGTTCTATATGAATAAAAACAGATACTGGCACATTGCTGTCATGTGTCCTGTGCACTTTGTAGGCTTATTTGCCCCTGATCAGCACAGATTTGGCCAGCTCTCACAATGACCTAAAAATAGTTGCGTTAAATGCCTATCTATACTCAGGAGTATATGGTATTTTTCTTTGGTTCTCAGAGCTGAACAGGGTGGCAAGGCGGCAAAGGAAAGGTTAGCATTCAATGCAGGAGAAGGGTAAAGCAAACGCAAACAAATACTGTAGCTGCTGATCTTTAATAAAAGGATGCTTGCCTGTCCAAGACTGTCCTCGCCAGAACCGGTTCTTTGCTTTTCTCACCATTTTAAAATTTTGTACTTCAGTGGTAATCGGTGGAATGTGTTTTTTAGGTTTTTATTTGCTGCTGGAGTATGGTGATGGAGATGTTTTGTTCAGTAAATTCAATTTTGATTGTATAGCATGTCATGCTTAGGTGGTAATGTATTCAGGTCATCTTACTCTTTTTTTTGGCTTTTTCACAGATATCGAAGATGTAAGAAAGCACAAGCCTGGTTATCTTGAGGCTACTGTTGATTGGCTGAAATCCTATAAAGTCCCAGATGGCAAACCAGAAAACCAGTTTGGCTTTAATGGGGAGTTTAAAAACCAAGTAAGGCCAAATGTGTGTGTGTGTGTGTGTGTGTGTGTGTGTGTGTGTGTGTGTATATATATATACGTTAAATGTTAATAGAACCAAGGGTTTGCTTATTCCCAAATATAATTCTATCTGCATGTATAATGGCTTTTAAGTATGACTGTAGAATGGTGGAACAATTCCAGGCTAAGGCTGCTACTTTCCATTTATTACATAGTAGGTAAAGTTGAATAAAGACCATGGTCCATCCAGTTCAACCTATGTAGGTTTACGTGTGCCAGTGTCGATAATCATTTCCCATATCCCTGTATGTTGTGTCATTAAGATGCACATCCAAGAAGCTTTTACAAACATCCATATTCCCTGCTGATACTACCAATTGTGGGAGAGTTCCACGTCCTTATCGCCCTGACAGTGAACCCCCGCCCCCCACGCAGCTAAGATTAAACCACTTCTCCAATCTCATTGTGTGGTCCCGCGTCCTTTTTACGCTCCCTGAGACTGAATACTTTTTTTCCTAGGCTGGGATCACCATTTGAGGTATTTGTATATTGCTATCATGTCTCCTCTCAAGCGTCTCTTCTCCAGGGAGAATACCTTTTTGTGCTTGTAGTCATTCCTCATATTTGAGGTCCTCTAGTCTCCTCCTTTATTATTTTTGTTGCCCTTCCCTGGACTCGCTCCAGCACATCCTTCCTGAGGACTGGTGACCAGAACTGGACTCCATACTCCAGATGTGGGCTAACCAGAGTTTTATATAGTGGCAAAGTATTCTGCCAGCTGAGGCCCACGGGGGATGGGGGACATGTGTGGCCAATATACCGTAGTGCAAAGTGAAATTTATGAAAAGCTGTGGCTGAGAACAGACTTGGATAACTGGAAGTATGCATTCATTTTCCATTGTTGAGCTTATCTTATTTCACACTCCGAATCATCTGGTCCTTATGAACTGCTGCTTTCTTGTTTCCAGAAGGTTTGCTGCTGAGTATTGCTTTTGATGTGAAATGTGCTATACTGTGTGATAATTGATTGCACTGAAACTCACAGGGGGCTTAGAATATAGATGCCATAACTTATTGTGCGTGTGCTTCTAATTGCGGTAAGAAGGTGTGGTAACTCTCATCAGCGGCACGTGACCTTGGTTTATTATAGTGCACATCTTACTGCTTTCCAGACATTCCAAGATGTAGGAAGCAACTAAATGTTCTCACCTTTTTTATAGTTTATTTGTGTATGCATTTAAAATATTAGTTATATAGATTTTTTTTTTTTTTTTTTTTTTTTTTTTTTTGAGCTGGGTCAATGGGTATAAAAAGATAAAAGGAAAAGGAGGTTTAAGATAGATGTGGACTTATAGTAGGGAAGATAAGAATTATAACAGATAGAGATGGAAAGAGAGAAGCAGAGTGGATAAGAAATATATATAAAAAGATTAGTGCCTGAACAGATGGCTCTGAGGTTCTACCATTGGGTGGTAGAAGGTAGCGTAAATGGGATGGGTAATGTCCTCTTGGATAGTAGTATAAAAGCTGCCTTTCTTAACTGGTGTTAACTTAAGTGCAGAATCCAGGGCTGTCGTTTTTTCATCCTCACTATTTGGGTCACTGGACCAAGCACACAGCAGGCTAAGTCTAGGAACCTAAATTTCCATCCTGCATACTTTGTAGCTAGTAATTCATTTCTAGGTAGTGAAGTCAGAATTCAGGTTGACCTTGCAGCCAACACCTTTTTCATAAAACAAAACGGAAATGGCAGTTTACAGCTGTCTTCAGTTTTTCTATCTGTATTGAGATGATTCTGACAAATCAAATAACCTTTTTCATGACTACTAGCACAATTTGCCTTGTGTTTTCCCCTTGATAATTTTGTAGGAATTTGCAATGGAGGTCATCAAAGCTACTCATGACTTTTGGAAAGACATGGTCCATAACAGATCGGAATGTGGTGAGATACAATGGTATGTGTCCTGCAGATATTCTTGAATAAAGTGTGTTCCCCTCCCTTTTAATGGCCTGATTTGTATATCTTTGGTAATGCACACTTCTTCATGTATACTGGCCTACATTTACTGCACAATTTTGCTGAATATTGTGTTTTCTTGCGGCCGTCGGTCAAAACGCTCCTTTCCTGAATGTGAATTTTCCGCCACCAGGAGAGGGAGGTCGAACACTGCAGCTCCTAAACTCTGCTAAGAGTGAGTACATTGACATATAGGCTTTTATGGAGTTGCGTTTAGGATCTTTGGCAAAAAAAAAAAACTCCAAAAACAAAAGCTCCCAAACTCAAATTTTAGGGGCTGCTAGTGGACATAAAGCTTTATAGCCTGAATGAGCCATTGTTTTGAAAGTATTTCCACTTTTGTAGTTTGTTTGGTTTTTCTTTTTTTTTTTTTTTTCTGAAGCGAATGTACCATGGCTGACTGCAAACATTTCTGAGCTAGCTCAGAGTGATCTGTCCCATTAGCCAAGCTAGGGACTGGCCAGTCTAGTTCTCATTAAAATACAATAGAGGCGCTCAGCGCCTAATCCTTTAACTTTTTGTTAAGTCCGTCTTCAAATCTAGTACAGCTATTTCAGAAATTTGTCACTGGCCAGAGTACATTATGGTAAACACAGCTACACAGTTCCCCCTCATAACAAAGGGCGCTAAATAGAATTTTTCCTTGTTGAAAGTTCCAGAAAAGCACATCTAGAAGGCGTAAGTTGCAATTTTTTAAATATATTTAAGTTTTAGTATGGGAATCGGGACATGTACTGAATATAAAATGGGTATTGTCCAAATTTAGCAGCAGGAATGGAAATGCCCTTTTAAGATTTTATTCACAAAACCTTGTATCTTTTGTATAAGTCTTGAGTAAAGTCCATATTTTCAGTATATTTTTATTATTTAGACCAAGAAGTCTGAAACGAGAAACTGGCTTCTCTTTCTGCATTTTCTTGGTAGTTGGTTAATGCTAACAAATGACAGGGATAAAATGGTTAAGATTTGGTTTTCTTTAAAAGTTTTTTGGATTTAACCACTAGCCGACCAGCTGCCACAGTTATACTGCAGCAGGTTGGCACGGCTGCGCAAATTTCTGTAGCTGTACATTTCTCTAAGACCTCACAGCAGGCGCGTGCACCGCCAGAGGCATGCACCCGCCGCATGTCCCTGGAGCCGATGCACATGCCCGGCGGGCGCGATGACTGCCGGGCACCCACCTTCGCTCATGACAGAGCAAGAACCAGGATCTGTGTAGGTAAATGCACAAATCCTGGTTCTCTAGGGGAGAGGAGACAGATTGTGTGTTCATACAAAGTGTGAACACCAATCTCTCGCCTCCCCTAGTCAGTCCCATCACCCCCTAGTGTTAACCCCCTTCCTTGTTGACATCTATACAGTAATCCATGGCTATTTTTAGCTTTGATCACTGTATAAATGACAGTGGTCCCAGAATAGTGTCAAAAGTGTCTGATCTGTCCACCGCAATGTAGCAGTCCTGATAAAAATCGTAGATCATTGCCATTACTAGTAAAAAAAAAATTGCATAAATCTATCCCCTATTTTGTAGACGCTATAACTTTTGCGCAAACCAATCGATATACACTTATTGTGAAATTTATTTATTTTTTTCACCAAAAATTTGTAGAATGCATATATCGGCCTAAACTGAGGGAAAAAACTTTGATATTTATTAAAGCGAAAAAACAAACTGCAGAGGCAATCCAATACCAAAATGGCACCAAAAGAAAGCTCTATTTGAACTTTTCTGGTCAGGAAGGGTGCAAATCCTTCCGGGGCTGAAGTGGTTAATTGTTGGCTCAGTCTGTTTTTTAGTAGATTGCTTTTTAGAACTTACAATTTTCACTTTTTTTTTTTTTTTATTTTTTTTTTTTTCTTCCAGTAAAAATGTTTTGATTGGAGAGAGCCCTTTCTGCTGCAATGAAAAAGAAGCTACAGAAATAGTGCATTCTGTAAGTGTTGTATCAACTTTTATACTCTTCAAATGAACACGCAAACCTTTTGTAGTGAATGTAATGCTAAAACGTTATTTCTCTGATGCAGTCATTTATCAAAGTATATGACTTTGCTATAAAGTGGAACTCTAGCCCATTTGTGTTTCTCCTTCTGACCTAGTGACAATGTTTTATGTGGCACAGAAAGGTAGAGGAAATCTCTTTAGTGCCGCGTATACACGGTTGGAATTTCGGCCAGCAAAAGACCAATGAGATTTTCATCGGAAAATGCGACCATGTGTATGCTCCATCGAAATTTTGCTGGCCGAATTTCCGCCAGCAAAAGATTGAGAGCAGGTTCTCAATTTTTCCGATGGAAAAAATTTCGTTCGGATTGTGTGTATGCAATTCCGACGCGCAAAAAACTCTCGCATGCTCAGGTTCAACTACGAAACGGAAGTCACCGCGTTCTTGACGGTTGGAATTTGGTGTGACCGTGTGTATGCAAGACAGCTTGAGCGAAATCCCGTGAGAATTCCGTTGGGAAAACCATCAGAGCTTATTCTGATCATGTGTACGGGGTATGAGGTACAAAACCTAGAAAAGCTGTTTCTTTTCGTACATCAGGGGACACAGAGCCATAGTACTTACTATGTGGGTTATAGGGTCACTGATGGGTGATGGACATTGGCACGACCTTAGGCAAGAAGTGTACTTCCTATATAACCCCTCCCATTACTGGGAGTCCTCAGTTTTTTTCGCCAGTGTCTAAGGTGTTGGTCACGAGTAAAGATGTGCTGTGCTCCACTGGAAGCTCCTTGCTGGGGCTAGCCATGCTGACCGGATCCATTCTGATGTCCTTTTCATGGGCTAAATGGATGGTACCCGGGCCTCGTGTCCGAAGAAACGAGGTTTTGCTTGCAAACGCTTCTTTTAGAGAGCTGGACCCTGAGATTCAGTACTTTTTGGTAGTAAAGCCATAAAGTTGTTTTTTTTTTTTTTTTTTTTTTTTTTTTTTACTGGCAGGGTAAAAGGTCCAGGGTTGTGGGTAACCTGAGGTTCCCCTGTTCCTGAAGTTTTCGGAGCCCACTGCGAAGGGTGAAGATTGGGTTTCATCTCAGATAGACCTGCTGCAAGGAAAGGTAAGGGAGATTTTCTCAGGAATTTCTCCTTCTATGCATAATGTTGTCATGCCTATGTGTCACCATCCGGGCGCTCAGCGGAGGATTTACCCCCCCCCCCCCCCCCCCCCCCGCCATGTCTGCTGTTTCACTGGATGCCGCTCACACGGGAAAACACTTTCCTTTGAAAGGAAAGGTGTAATTCGTGTGGGGGAGTGGCTAACGGCGTCAGAAGTTGCAGGAAGTTGTTAAAGCACTGTATGTGTACCGCTGCTGCTGGCTGTGAAGGGACAGAGCAGAAGGATGGCTTGTTTCAGGTCAATGACACAGGCATTTTCCCTTTGACACATTATACTTTACCAGGCTAGGATTAATAGCAGCTATTAGCGCTGGACTATAGCCTAGCAATGTACATTCTTTTGCTGATAGTGCCTCTGCTTTATACTTCAGGCTATGAGTGGTAATGGATCCAGGAACTCCTCTAAGGGTCCTAAAGGGGTCAATGGTTTCATGATAAACTAAATCCATTTCCAAAAGAATGTCGTCATCCTCTGAGAGGGATGCGGCTGGTCAGATTGAGCCGTCGGGGGGGGGGGGGGGGGGGATTGTTGTTGCAGCTGCGCTAGACACTTCAGTCCCTTTTATATATCACACAAGGTTTTCTCTTCTACCATTTTTAATTTGGATGCTTTGATATCTCTCCATAGTTGGGCCAAGCATGGCAGATCCCCATCTAGTGCGCAGGACTCTTATTGAGGTGCAAGAGTCTGGGGATCAGGTAGATCTTCCCAAAGATCTACCTGATCTTCCGAGGATCCTAGTTGGTTCGTTCAACTTTTTTTGCTGCCTCTTGACACAGGCTCTTGAGGAACCCACCTCTAATTTGGGTTCATTAGAACCTCCCCCCATCTGGGGATGTTTTTTCCTATTCATGAATGGGAACATCAGAATAAACAATATCCTCCTAAGTAATTCTCCACACTTTATCCTATGGAAGAGGATTAATATAAAAAATGGGGCGTTCCAGAAATTGATGCTGCAACCGCCTCAGTGAGCAAGAATCTCACATGTCCGGTGGATAATGGGCTGATGTTAAAGGATCCAACAGATAAAAAGTTGGCACTTCTTTCTAAAAGCAATATGTCTTTAGCAAGTTCTTTAGCGCAGACGGTTCTTGCTGCAATGGTTGTATCCCAGTCCTTTAAGGGACAGTTTGTGGAGATACTTAAAGTTCTGCCTGATCAGCAGGCCCAGCAACGAGCTGGTGTATCAAACGCATGGTTTCACAGTAGATGCTATGAAAGATTCTATCATTAAGCCTCACGGCTTATGCTTGGACTAGTGCATTCTCGCAGAGCTCTATGGCTGAAAGAATTGGTCAGCCGAAGCACCCTGTAAAAAGCTCCTAGCCAGTTTCCCCTTTTCATGGTAAATGGCTATTCGGAAATGATCTGGATAAAATGCAGCCAAAGGATCTCTAATGGGAAAAGCTCTTTTACCAGTAAAGAAGTTGTTCAAATATTTCTCCTTTTTAAGTGTGCTACCTCTCCTGTGCCAGGGGCATCAGCCTCTAGGCAGTCTCGACGGCGTCAACTGTCATGTTCAAGGGGAAGACCCCAAGGTCAGCACCAGGGTCAGAAGAGATTTTGGGGCAGAAAGCCCACAAAGCAGGATGCTAAAGCCTCCTCATGAAGGGGTGCCCCCGCTCGCTCGGGTGGGGGGTAGGCTCCTGCAATTCTCAAAGAGGAACAATGTCAAGACAGATGGTGGCTTCTGCAGTTTTCTCTAGGTTACAACTAGGGTTCCGAGAGTTTTTACGTCTCCTCGTTTTTTCTTAGGTCAAATGTTCCCAAGGATCCAGAGAAAAAAGTCTTTCTGGATCATCCATTATCTCAATCGGTGATATCAGAGGTTCCCTTAGTGGAACAGGGCACAGGTTTTGATTCAAACCTTTTCACAGTTCCAAAACCAAAAGGAGAGGTAAGACCCATTCTAGATCTCAGAGGTCTGAATCGACACTTATACATCCGATCCTTTCGCATGGAGTCAATCCGATCGGTTGTGTCCATCCTGCAAGGAGGGGGAGTTTTTGGCTTCAGTCGATATCAAAGATGCATATCCCCATGTGCCAATATTTCTCACCAGAAATTTCTGCGCTTTGAAATAGAAAATCATCATTTTCAGTTGTGACCCTGCCATTCGGTTTAGCCACATCACCACTGGTGTTCTCAAAGATTCTGCCACCTCCTTTAGCCAGATTAAGGGCTCAAGGCATAACGGTCCTAGCCTATTTAGACAATCTACTTTTAATAGATTATTCAGTCTCGGGTCTAAACCAGAGTCTGATCACAGCTGTAAACTACCTGGACTCTCTGGGTTGGATACTCAACCTAGGAAAATCCTCCTTAAACCCCATCAAGGAGATTACAGTACTTGGGGCTGGTTATAGATACCGTACAGAAGAAGGTATTCTTACCCCCAGACAAGAATCGGTTCCATTGTAGGACTAATTCAAGTTATCAAAACAAGTAAAATCTTTTCATTCGGCTGTGCATGAGATTGTTAGGGGAAATGGTGGCCTCCTTTGAGGCCGTCCCTTACGCGCAGTTTTCACTCAAGACTGCTTCAAAACACCATCCTGTTGGTCTGGAATAAAGATTCAGGCCTTGTTTTTTTTTCCCAAATACACTTGGCTCCTGACATAAGTCAGAGCCTAAATTTTGGTGGTTGTTATCCAGAAAAAGGGAAAATCTTTTCTACCTGTATCCTGGAAAAGTGTTAACAGATGCCAGCCTTCTAGGCTGGGGAGCAGCCCTGGAAGAAGATTCTCACCAGGGGAGATGGTCCAGGTTAGGGGACCTTGCCTATCAACATTTTGGAAGATTCGAGCAGTACATCTGGCCCTAGAATCTTGGACGGTCAGATTATGGGACTGTCCTGTCAGGATTCAGTCTGACAAGGCCACGGCTGTGGCTTGCATCAAGCACCAGGGGGCCACGAGAAGTCGTGCAGCCCAAAAAGAGGTGCATGATGTTCTAGCTTGGGCAGAACACAACATTCCTTGCCTATCGGCAATTTTCATTCCAGATATAGAGAATTGGCAGGTGGACTACTTGAGTCACTAACAATTATTTCTGGGAGAATGGTCTTCTCACTAGGGAGGGTGAAATGTCAGAGATGGGGGGTATTCCGGACATGGACCTATTCGTGTCCAGATTCAATGACAAAGTCGACAACATTGTGTAGAGAACAAGGGATCTGCTAGCAGGTGGAACGTACGCATTGGTCTTCCCATGGGATCAGTTTTTACTGATCAATGCGTTTCCTCCAGTTCTGCTACTTCCGCGCCTTGTCCGCAGGATCAAGCATGAACGAAAGGAGGCGATTCTGGTGGCCCCAGCAGGTCCCAGAAGATCTTGATTTACCGAGATCATAAAGATGGCAGTAGGAGTCCTTCGGGCTCTGTCGTTATAGCCAGACCTTCTCGCACAAGGTCCGGTATTCCATCCTACCTTACGGACGAAAGATTTAACAGGTTTGACTGTTGAATCCCACTTTATAAAGGATTGTTGGTGATCTCCTTCGGTAGTGTCTACTTTGATTAATGCCAGGAAGCCGGCTTCCAGAATCAATTTACTATAGAGTCTGGAAGGCATATGTTTCTTGGTGTGACTCCGGGGTTGGCACCCCAGGAAGTATGTCATAGGCAGGATCCCTGATTTCCTGCAAATGGGATCTGAAATTAAGCTGGCCTTGACTTCTATCAAGGGCCAGATCTCGACCTTGAGGTGTGTGTGTGTGTGGGGGGGGGGGGGGGGTTGTTTTGTTTTTTTTCAGTGGCCTCTTGCTTCCCAATCTTGGTTCATAGCTTATTCAAGGGGTAACACAAACTAATCCCCCTATCAAAGCACCTCTAAATCCTTGGGATTTAAATTTTGGTCTTATCGGCTTTGCTGAATCAGCCGTTTGAGCCTTTACGAGAAATTCCCTTGGTTCTTTTGACAAGAGAGATAATCTTTCTGGTTGCCATTTCTTCTGCTAGAAGAGTATCGAACTAGCGGCTCTGTCTTGTAAAGAGCCATATTTGATCATGCATAAAGATGAGGTGGTTTTTATTTCCTCATCCTAAATTCCTACCAAAAGTGGTAACAGGTTTTCATTTAAACCAAGATATTATTCTTTCTCCTTTCTCCCCAGAGCTTTAATCTAGGGAAGAGAAAGCACTAAATTCTCTTAATGTAGTAAGAGCGATCAGTCTATTCAAGGGTGACCGCACAGGTTCACAAAACACGTTTTGTTTGTACCACCAGGGGGTCCAAAATGTGGACAGGCAGCGTCAAAATCCACTATTTTTCCAAATAGATTTGCCAAGTGATTGTTCAAGCTTTAGCTTAAAGAAGAAAATTCTTCCTTATGTTAGAGCACACTCATCCAGGATGATTAGTGCCTCTTGGGTGGTGCATCATCAGGCCTTTGGATCTGTAAGGCCGCGACTTGGTCTTCAGTTCATATGTTTATCAAATCTATATTAAAGGTCATGAGGATATTGCCTTGGGCGCAGTATACTGCAGGCTGCAGTATGAGTCCTCTGGCCTCCTTTTTGCCCTACTTTTTTGTTGTCTCCCTCCCCTTCAGTTGCCATTGCTATGGGACATCCCACATAGTAAGTACTATGGCTCTGTGTCCCCTGATGTATATCAAAGAAAAGGATTTTATAGGTAAGCTGTTATAAGAATCCTGTTTTTCCCAAGTTCGTCTTTCAGGACAGCCACCTTAGAGAGACCCTGGCTCCTCCCCTCTCAGGAAACACCGCCTTCAATTTCAAGATTTAAGCCTCGTCCTCCCTCTGTTCCTCAGTTATGGTGTTTCCTCCGGCGGGGAGACGCCGCTAAGGAACCTTAGCTAAATCAGTTGGCGAAACTGAGGCTACGTATCTGAAACGGAGCTCTGACTCCGTTCGGCAGTCCGACTCCATCGTACTGACCGTCTTGCATGTACTCTATCTTCGCTTGGTGAAAGCAGGAAGTTTTAGAGGTTCATCCGTTCGTTCACCCAGGCGGGTGTTACGACGGGTTCGGCAGTCTGGGCGGCCAGAGAGCTGGTTTTTGACTGACCGTCTTTTACATGTACCCTAATCTTCGCTTGGGGAAAGCAGGAAGTTTTAGAGGTTCTCCTGTTCGTTCGCCCAGGAGGGTGCTACAACAGGGTAGGCAGTCCGGTCGGCTGGGGAGCTGGACCCTCGTACTGACCTTTTTTTTACACGCACTCTAAACTTCGCTTGGGGAAAGCAGGAAGTTTGGGGCGGTCCATCCCTTCGTTCGCCCAGGGGGGCGCTGCAACGAGACGTCCAAGGTCCCCCTGTGTTAGCAGTCGGCTTGGAGCTGGAGGCCGGACCGGATGACGGGCGACGTCAGTTCCGGTGGGGGCGGACTTCTTCGTTGTATCCGCGTCTTCCGGACGCGGCACGTGAAAGGGGACCAAGCGTTCGGCTGGTGCAGCCTCTCTTTCTAAAGTTGTACAGGCAGCTGTAGGAGGCACGTTCGCACCACTCTTCCTCAACAGGAGAATGTCTGAAGCAGAGGCTCCAAGAGCTCCTGGAGATAACAGCGCCAGCCACTCAAAGGTAAGGGGAACCCTGGGGAGGTGTTCCCTTACATTATAACCAGTAGCTCCACTGGTGTTTTTTCCCCCTTGGTGGTCGGGGGGGAAGGGCAGTGCGTCTGGGATCCTGGTGGTGGTGGTTGATCCTGGGGGGGGGCACTCCCGGTGGTCCTCTATGTAGCGCTGGTGTTTCTTTTTCTTTTTTAATTTTATGCTGCTCTCTCTTTTATTTCTGTTTTTCAGAAAGCCACAAGCAAGTCCCCCCATGGTTCTAGGAAGAAGTGTCCTTCATGTAGAGCCTCTATGGGGGATTCCTGGTCCAAGGCACTTTGCAGAGAGTGTATTGAGGGATTGGTTAGAGAGCAGGCAGCAGAACAGGGGGCAGATCTGGCGGCTTCTGTGAAGGAACTCTCTAATACTTTCCAGTCCTTCAAGACACTTTTTTCTAGTTTACAGTGGCCTCAGCCCCAGAGCACTCCTACACCAGCGCAGCAGAGTGTACCATCTAGCCCTGTGGATGTTCCTCCTGCAGGTGGATAGAATCCAGGGGGTCCCAGAGAGGAAGCTGAGGAAGAGGTTGACAGTGTCGGCTCAGACTCCCAAGGGGAATCTGATGATGAGGGGTTGGATGGGGAATCCAGTAGAACCTCACGGTATAAGCTTTCCCTGGAGGAAGTGGATGAGCTCTTAGGAGCTATTCATACCACTTTAGGCATACAAGAGGAAAAGAAGGCACTGTCACTCCATGATCAGATGTACAAGGGCATGGGGGAACAGAAAAAACGGGTGTTCCCGGTGCATGACATCTTGATCGATGCCATCAAGAAGGAATGGCAGGATCCTGAGAGGAAACCTTTCTTTTCTGGGGCATTAAAACGAAGGTTTCCTTTTTCGGAAGAGGAGGCTCTCGTCTGGAATAAATCTCCCAGATTAGATGCTGCTTTTTCCCAGGTGTCCAGACACACTGATCTGGCCTTCGAGGACATGGGGGTGCTTTCAAACCCTATGGATCGAAGGATGGATTCACTCCTAAAGAAAGCCTGGGACTCATCACAGGGGAATCTTAAACCGGCCATGGCAGCCACAGTGGTGGCTCGTAATATGGAGTATTGGCTTACCCAAATTAACGCGCACATTGAATCAGGGACGGCAAAGGAGACCATTTTATCCTCCTTTCCCATGCTGCTTAAGGGGATAGCATACATTGCGGATGCTTCAGCTGAATCTGTGCGAATGTCTGCAAGGTCCTCGGCTCTTACCAACTCAGCTAGGAGGGCTTTATGGCTGAAGACCTGGCAGGGGGACAATGTGTCAAAAGCAAAGCTTTATGGGATCCCCTTTACAGGAGACTTGCTGTTTGGGCCAGGTCTTGAAGCAGTGCTTGATCGCACAGCGGATAAGAAAAAGGCCTTTCCTGATAAGAGGAAAATCGGGGAGCAGTCAAAGAAAAAGACTCTTCCTCAGAAGAAGTTTGAAGCCCCTAGAACTAGTCGGCAGAGGAAAAGTTGGGGGCTCAAGGGCAAAGGGCGCGGGGGAGCAATTTTTCGCCCTCCTGAACAGCCCAAAAAGTCTCAGTGACAGGGTCACAGTGGGAGGAAGGTTGGGGGCTTTCCTCCCACAGTGGGAGATGATCACCTCCAATCAGTTCGTGTTGGGGAGTCATCAGAAGAGGTTACCGTTTGGAGTTTTCAGAACTCCCCCCTCTGAGACTCCTTGTCACCGAGCTGCCAAAATGTACAGAAAAATCGTCTGCCCTTCTTTCCTCTCTGCAGGAGTTAGAGGAACAAGAAGTGGTAGTACGGGTCCCAGCAGGAGAGACAGGCAGGGGCTTCTATTCCCACGTGTTTGTGGTTCGCAAGCCTTCGGGAAAGTTCAGGCTTATCCTGAACCTGAAGCCTCTGAATGTCTCAGTCACCTACAAAAGGTTTCGGATGGATTCAGTTTACTCGGTGAAAGCACTTCTTCCACCAAACTGTTTCATGGCATCGATAGATTTAAAAGATGCATACCTGCATATTCCCATCGCAGAGACCCACCAGCGTTTCCTCAGACTGGCAGTAAGAACCTCGGTAGGGGTGCTACACCTACAGTTCAAGGCTCTTCCCTTCGGGCTATCCTCTTCCCCCCGGATCTTCACCAAAGTAATGACAGAAGTTCTGGCTTATCTGTGTCTCAGGGGAATCTCGGTGATCGCGTATCTCGACGATCTTCTCCTGTTTGCCCCTTCTCCGACACAGTTGACTCGAGATTTACAGACAACAAGAGACCTGTTAGTAAACTTGGGTTGGCTTCTGAACCTGGAGAAGTCCAACTTAGATCCTTCCCAGAGGGTCACCTTCCTGGGATATGTGTTGGACTCAACAGTACAGAAGGTCTTCCTCCCTTCAGAAAAAATTCAAAAGGTAGACAAGGCACTGTTGTTTCTCCAGGGCAGCCACCAGATCTCAGTAAGGAAGGTCATGTCGGCATTGGGTTTGCTGACGTCCACGCTCCCGGCGGTCCAGTGGGCGGGATTACATTACCGTCCCCTGCAATTATTTATACTGAAGGTTTGGGATCACAGCCAGGGGTCCCTGGATTCTTTGGTGTCGGTTCCGGACCAAGTAAAGAGGTCCCTCTGGTGGTGGAGAAAGGGAGCAAATTTGTCCCAGGGCCTAGAGTGGGTTTTACCAATATCCAGGGTGGTCACAACCGATGCAAGCAGCTCAGGTTGGGGTGCACACCTAGACTCCCGCCTGATACAGGGTACCTGGGGAGAGGAGGGAGTCGAAGAGATCCTCGAATTGGAGGGAGCTGAGGGCAGTAGATCTGGCTCTCAGGACCTTTCAGAGAGAACTCAGGGGGCATCACGTAAAAGTCAGGTCGGACAATTCCTCAGTGGTAGCCTACATCAACAGACAGGGGGGCAGCAGGAGCGAATCCTTATGGGCCCTAACAAAAGCCATCCTCGGGTGGGCTGAAGCAAATGTCCTGTCCCTGTCAGCAGTTCACTTGAAGGGGGAGCAAAATCAGGTGGCAGATTTCCTCAGCAGGAGAACATTGAGAGAAGGCAACTGGGTTCTCAAACAGGAGGTTTTCGAAATGATCACCCAGAGGTGGGGGATTCCTTCGATAGACCTCTTTGCCTCGAGGGAAAACGCGAAGGTAGCCAGCTTCTTTTCTATAAACAAGGGGGACGGGGCGTTGGCGGTGGACGCACTAGCACAGAATTGGGGTTTCTCCAGGTGCTATGCTTTCCCCCCTCCCGTACTGATTCCGGCAGTGTTAAGGAAGTTTCAGGTGGAGAACACTACCCTTATCCTAATCGCACCTCACTGGCCCAGGAGGCCGTGGTTCTCCATTCTGAAGGGCCTGTCTGTAGAACCCCCCCCCCCCTGGATTCTCCCAGTCCAGGAGGATCTCCTTTCTCAGGGTCCAATCTGCTGTCCTCAGGTAGAGCGGTGGAACCTTGCAGCTTGGCTTCTGAGGAAGAACTGTTGAAGGGCAAGGGCTTCTCAGATCGCTTAGTAGCCACGCTCCTAAACTGCAGGAAAAAGGAAACCAGGACCATTTACTTAAAGGTATGGAGGCGGTTCAATAGCTGGTGCTCAGAGAGCTCCTTCAATGTGCACAGCTCTGTAGCCGTTCTAGAGTTCCTACAGGCTGGGACAGATAAAGGTTTAGCCCTTGGAACTCTGAAGGGTCAGGTATCCGCTTTAAGCGTGTTTTTAGAAAGGCAGCTAGCTTCAGACCCTTGGATAATGAGATTCTTCAAAGCCCTAAGTAGGCAGAGACCTGTTTCAAATTCCCCCTTCCCAGTTTGGGATCTTTCTTTTAGTTTTACAAGTTCTCACAGGAGAACCTTTTGAGCCATTGGAATGTTGCTCATTAAAACTGATCACTCTCAAAACTGTGTTTTTGGTGGCGATCACTACAGCAAGGAGAGTGAGTGAACTCGAAGCCCTTTCTGTTAGGGCACCTTTTTTTCAGGCTTTTCCGGACCGTTTGGTTTTTAAGACGGATCCGGCCTTTTTGCCTAAGGTAGCCTCTAGTTTTCATAGAGCCCAGGAGATTGTGCTACCTACTTTCTGTTCAAATCCAGTAAGAGAACAGGAACACATCTTTCATAGATTGTTTGTTAGAAGATGTGTCCTTCATTATTTAGATTGCACAAGTCAGTTCAGGCAGTCTGATTCACTTTTTGTGTTATTTTCAGGGGTTAGGAAGGGTTCCAGAGCCTCTAGACGTACGATAGCCAGATGGTTAAGGTTAGCCATTGGGCAGGCTTATGTGGCAGGGGGGTTAGAACCCCCAGTTGGGATTAGAGCACACTCAACCAGGGCAGTGGCAACTTCTCAGGCAGAGTGGGCTGGTGCATCTCCTGAACAGATCTGTAGAGCTGCAACGTGGTCCAGTTTTGCTACGTTCGTGAAACACTATAGACTGGATCTTCTGTCAGCCAAAGACCAGGCCTTTGGTCGTAAAGTGCTGCAAGCAGTGGTCCCACCCTAAGGTAATGTGCTCGCTTATCCTCTCTAAGGTGGCTGTCCTGAAAGACGAACTTGGGGAAAAACTGAGTTACGTACCGGTAACATCCTTTTCCGGGAGTCTTTCAGGACAGCCCCGGTTCCCACCCAGGTTTTTGGAGATCGTCGGGAACTCGTCACACGAGACCGTCAGGTAAGATTGAAAGTTTGTTTGTTTGACGTGTTCTTGTGTCTCCCCAGTTGGCCGGAGGTACTCTGGAAGAACTGAGGAACAGAGGGAGGACGAGGCTTAAATCTTGAAATTGAAGGCGGTGTTTCCTGAGAGGGGAGGAGCCAGGGTCTCTCTAAGGTGGCTGTCCTGAAAGACTCCCGGAAAAGGATGTTACCGGTACGTAACTCCGTTTTTTTTGTTTTTTAAATGAATGCGATGGAGGGCTGGGGCCTTAGTCTGCTTTTATTGCTGTGTCCCTATTTACACACAGTTTGAGGAAAATGTCCCAAAGATGGGTGGAAACCTTCCAGAAGATCTGACTCTTACCCATGACACTAAAAAACTTTTAGATGGGGTTAACTTAAGTAGGTACCATCACCCATGCAGAGCAAAGTAATAGTGTGTCTGTAAGGACCACACTTAACCTCCTTATATAATAATTATCTTTCACCAGTGATCACTTGCCCTCATTTACCAGCTTGCATTAGAATGAGCAGTGCTGGCAAGCTAGGAAGTAGCATCCCAGGATCACTGGTTACAAGAGTATATTGGGGTCAGCATTGCCCCTGTATGGGAAAAGGTCACGGTGTCTTTTTTAAAACTACACCTATGGCTAGTACGTTTGTACTAGAAAGATGACATCTGTTGACTCTTATTGAAAATATGGTATTTATTGAGATGTGTATATAATCAAACTATTAATAGACAAAATGTAAAGACCATGTAAAACTAAAAGCTATTAGAATCTTTACATTTTACTTTTGCTGAACGTTATTGTTTTTATTAAATACATGGTGACCTGCCAATCCACTGCCCACCCTCTGTTGTTAATGTAGCAGTTGTACAACAGTGTTTTTGACATACACTGAGGAGCGGGTTTATCAGCTTTGTCACTACTGATCGCCCTCACCGAAAATCAGAGCAGTACACTAAACCTTCCCTTCTGTCACTGCATTCACCTACCACTCCCTTCACCTGCTGTTGCCCTTGGTTATACTTGGACGAGTAAGTGACCTATTGCCCCTTCTCCCTTGATGCATTTCTTTGTCAGTTGTCAGGCCCATATATTGTCACACTGAGGATGGGGAAAGGGGCAATAGCACTCTACATGGGTAGATCAAACTCTAACAGAAGGCCAAAGTGGGATCGTGAGACGCACTCAGGCTTTGTCTACTAAGACTATGGGCTTTAAGCACCACCGCAAAGATGTCTGTGGGCATCATGTCTTGCATTTTGAAAACCATTGTTGCCCAAGTGCAGTATGCACACAAAAAGCTATTAAATAAAAAACATGGCTGCAGTTCAAGAAAGCAGAGCAACTTTGTGGTTCTGTTATCACACCTGAGATTTTTAAATAAAGCCTATATTCTTTGATATTATTTAATGATTGTATTATTTAACCAGGCTGCATCTCCAGGAGAATCGGTTCCAGTCTCTTCTGAAGGTAGATACATATTTACATATTCAAACCTGAAAATGAAATATTTCTATAGTAAATTTTAAATGTTTGCAAAGTCAGAACAGTAACAGCTGAACTTTAATATATAACTAAGAGAATTACTGAGTTTGCACATCGTTCCCTTCCTATTAAAATCAGCCCAAGTATGCAAGCCTGAATTAAAGCTGACTATACTGTAGGTATTCATTTTTCAAACATTTTACATTCTGCTCTCCCCAACTACATCTTGATCATGTTAACGATTTCTTGCTTGCAAACTGATTGCTTAGTGATGGCTATCCCCTAACCCCCAACCTTTCTAAAATGGGGAAAAATGCTGTTAGTTACCGGGGAATAACTTATCAACACAGGAATTGTCCAAAAAGAAGTAAAAAAATAAATAAAATTGTCCCCAAACTTTAATATCAAAATCTCTCTGTCGTAATTCTTTTTTTTCTACCTGGTAGCTCCTGTTGTGTACCCCATAATATAACGTAAAAAAACCTATTGGGCTAATGAAAAACCTGATGGTGGTTAAAGCAGGTGTACCAAAGTATACCCAGGAACTTGAGCACTCTCACCAAAAGAAGTCTGGTAAAGTAATACTCCAGGATCCGCCAAAAATTTAAAAATTCATTTTGGGCATCCTGACCCTTTGAGTCCCATTTTATTCATCCATTGCAATAGGTAATTTTTGTTAAACATTTGATGTGTTTTTTATATATATATATATATATATATATATATATATATATATATATATATATATATATATATATATATATATATATATATATATATATATATATATATATATATGTTTTTATTAATGTGGCTGTCCTTCTCTTACAGTTGATGTCTGGCATTTCCTCAGGAAGTAATTCAAATTGACATTTTTTTGAAGAAAATCGATCGTCTATCTTTGTGTGTGTGTGTGTATATATATATATATTATGTTTTACTACCACTTAATGGAATATGATGACGTGTAAATAAACACATTTTTTCGTTTAGTATTCTCTTTATCTGCTTGATCATTTTATTATGCTCTCTTGTGCATTTAAAGGTATAAAGTGCAGCAGCCCATAGCAACAAACTTAATATCTGATTGGAGAAATATGAATTCTGATGGGTTGGTATTGGTATCTTATTGAACAAGCCTCTGTGTGCAAGCAGGGAACCCCGAGAAAAAAGTCTCTTGTCTCTATAGGAGGCAAATTGCTAAGCAGATAAACATACACAGACTGTGCATTTTGCAAAGTTAAGCTTAATCTCAATTACTGAGCTCTGGAGCAACTTCATATTTGATTGTGAAGCAACTGCACTTGCAAAGTGCGCAGTATATTTGCCTTTAGTAAATTCACCCCAGTGTCAGCTGCCAAGTCCATATTCAGAACCTCTAAAGCCTATTTAAACCTTTGCAATATGCCTCTTTAATGATTGGTATATTGCACATTACCGTGTTTCATGAAGGCAGCTCGTTTTGTTTTTAATTGGCTGCCAACTGACCAAAAACAAGACCCACAACATTTATTGGCGCTTGCTTTATCAGTACATTGAAATGCCATTGCACAAAAGGTAAAATGTACATATAACCGTTACCAAGGGTCTTATGTAGCTTTAAAGAATTTCTTTACCCAGAGCAGACTGCTTTTGCTAATTCTTGGGCCTGGTTCACATATTTAGATTGCAGAAACCATGTACATTTTACTGCGTTTTTACAAAAACGTACCCAAACAAACACATACAGACCAGAGGTGTATTGCAGTACCAAGGCACAACAGACCTATGTTTTATTGCATACAGCCAGTGTATCTGCATGCTGCTGCGTTTGTGACTCGTGGCACTCATAATTTCAGGCTCAGCGGTACATGTATTGCAAGAGTAACCCCAAATCGAATCCTGAATCTTGCACTTTTTGTATTTTAGAAACTTAAGAGTTATTTATGATTAGCGTTGCATTCATTTGTGTCTTTAACCGCTTCGCGCCCGCCCTATAGCCGAAATACGGCTGCAGAACGGACGCTAACTGCCGGGAGGCCGTTCCTGAACGGCCTCCTGTTTACTTCCGCAATGTGCGCTCCCGCGAGCGCGCATCAGGGAATTTCTGTGCTGGCCGTGTCCCTCAGACACAGCCAGTCATAGATCGCTGTAAACTGCCAGTCGCAGCGGCCGTTTACAGCGCGATTGGCGTGTCCAATGTGAGATGATCTCATATGTAAACATATGAGATCATCTCTCAGCGCCGCTCTCCCTCCTCACACAGACAGCATGTGAGAAGGGAGAGATCAACGGCTGCAGCAGCTGTAAGTTTAAAAAAAAAGGAAAAAAAGTGCCATCCTCCCCAGAGCCACCTGCCCCCAGTGCCACCTGTTAGTGCCACCTGTCCCCAGTGCCACCTGTCCCCAGTGCCACCTGTCCCCAATGGCACTTATCAGTGCCATCTGTCATCAGTGTCATGCGTCATCGGTGCCACATATTAGTGCCATCTGTCGGTGCCGCGCATTAGTGCCATGTGTCATCAGTGCCATGTATTAGTGCCACGTGCCATCTGTCATCAGTGCCACGTGTCATTGTCCTGGTGCTCCAGGGCCTTCAAAAGAGTAATGGGTAAGTCAACAAGTTAGATGTGTAATTTATGCTCCTAGAACATGTGACGTGCTCCCTGCATGTTGGGCCTCTCTATGTGGCCAGGCTGAAAAAGTCCCACACATGTGGTATTGTAATACTCAGGAGGAGTAGCAGAATTTTTTTTTGGGGGGTGTCATTTGTGGTATACACATGCCACGTGAGAGAAATAACCTATTACAATGACAAATGAAAAATAACATCAAAAAGCTCACCATGCCTCTTACTAAATACCTTGGAATGTCTACATTCCAAAAAGAGGTCATTTGGGGGGTATTTGTACTTTCCTGACTTGTTCGGGTCACAAGAAGTGAGATAGGCCACCAGTACATCAGATGTGATCAAGTTTGTGCGATTCGCACCACAGCTTGTGGACTTTCTAACTTCCTCAAAGACCAAATAATATCCCCTAATTTGGATTATTTTTACCAAAGACATGTAGCAGTATAAATAGTGGCCAAAATTTATGACGAAAAATTAAAAATTTGCATAATTTTGTCACAGAAACAAATTTTTTTATTTTTTTTTTATTATTTTTTTTTTTTTCTTCAAAATTTTAGTTTTTCTCCTAAAGAAAAAAAAACACAAGTGGCTAAATGCCACCAAAAGAGAGCTCTATTTGTGTGAAGGGACTGCATACAAAAGCTGCAGATGGACACCGGTGGCAAGAAAGTGCCCTGAGGCGATTCAGTTCGCATAGGTAGCGCTATACAAGTCATTCATTCATTCAAGAAAATTGTAAAAATTTTCATTCAAAGTGGACAGTTCTGAAAGCTGAAAAATGGCCTGGGCAGGAAGGGGGTGTAAGTGCCCTGTATTGAGGAGGTTAAGAGCTACCCTGTTTCCCGGAAAATAAGACCTAGCATTAATGTCGGTGATGGCTGCAATATAAGCCCTACCCCCCAAATAAGCCCTAGTTAAAGTCCTTGTAGGTCTTATTTTTAGGGAAACAGGGTAGGGCTTTTTGGGGGGTAGGGCTTATATTGCAGCCATCACTGGCAATCGCGCTAGGTCCTATTTTCGGGGAAACCGGGTATAGCATGCACGAGAGCCAGAGTGTGTGTGTGTGTGTGTGTGTGTGTACACAAATCCTTGTTCTGACAGGGGAGGCGAAACAGATCATCTGTTTCTACTTAGGAGGAGCCAGACTGTTCCTACCGTCAGTCACATCCCCTCACAGTTAAAAACACATCTAGGGAACACATTTAACCCCTTGATCGCCCCTAGTGTAACCCCTTCCCTGCCAGTGACATTTAGTCGCAGCACAGCAGGGTTCAACACAAATACTGTCAGGTACCCTTTCCAGAGATGAAGGCACTCCTGGGGTTTCCAGGGAGGAGGCTGGGGTCCTCAAGGAATTACACTATAGCACAGGGACACCCCTAAGCAAAAAATAAAAAAAAGTCATGAGACACGGTGAAGAATGAGACAATGTAATTGCAACTAGACAAGAAAAGAGCTCATTGTGCCTTTCTGTGAGAGGCATTTAGCCTCAGACAAGAATGTGAGATTCTTATGGTCAGTAAAAATAAAAACTGGCACAGTGGTACCTTCAAGGAGATGTGTCTATTCTTTCAGGGCTAAAATGATCGCTAACAGCTGTCACCAATCTCGTAATTGCACTCCGCAGGTGACAATTTCTTAGAAAAGTAGCCACAAGGATGCATAGCTCTCTCAGCTGTAGGACGTTGAGACAGGAGGGTGCCAACTCCATTCTCAATAGCATCAACCTCAAGGAAAAAAGGTAACTTGGATAAGGATGTGCCAACACAGCAGCAGAAACAAGGGCAGCCTTCAGACTCTCAAAGGCCTTAATGGACTTCGGAGATCAACTCTGTGGGTTACCATCCTTTTTGGTCATATCAGTCAGGGACTTGACCAGAGACGAGCCGTTACAAATAAACGTCCAATAATAGTAGTTGGCAAAGCCAAGAAAACGCTGCAGAGGATGTAAACTCACGGTTGGGACCCCTGTAGGACTGCTGAAAGTTTCTCTGGGTCCATCGGAAAACCAGCAGTGGAAATTGCATAACCCAAGAATTTAACCTGTTTACAATGGAATTCACACTTCTCCAATTTACAATAGAGATTGTTCTCTCTTAGTTTCTGAAGCACATGACAGACATATGTGTGGTGGCTCTCCAGGGACTTGGAAAATATATGAGGATATCGTAGAGCTAAACCACCACACATAACTGCAACAAAGAGGACGTTGTTAATAAATTCCCGGAAAACTGCTGGGGCGTTAAAGGCCAAAAGGCATTACGAGGTACTCCTAATGGCCTGTTCTGGTATTAAATGCAGTTTTCCACTCATTGCCCTACTTAATCCTCACAAGATTGTATGCCCCTCTCAAATCAAGCTTTGTGAAAACTGTTGCTCCCTTGAGGTGGTCAAATAACTCTGTAATCGATGGAATTGGATAGGCATTCTTAATCATGAAACGATTGAAACCCCTATAATGAATACAAGGTCTCAGTTCACGACTCTTCTTGTTCAAAAAGAATAAACCAGCACCAGCAGGAGAGGAGGATTTGCGAATGAAGCCTCGAGAAAGTGCGTCTGCAACATACTCCTCCATTGCCCTATTCTCCAAGACCGACAAAGTGTAAACCCGGCCATGAGGGGGTATGGCATCAGGTTGAAGGTCAATTGTGCAATCATACGACTGGTGTGGAGGCAATCTACCGGCTTGACCTTTGTCAAAGACATCGCTAAAATCACGGTACTTGTCTACCTTTTGGAAGCATTTCTTGCTGCATTGTGGCAACCAGGAGGGAACCTCAGCACAGAGCCATTCAAAAGAGGGGTTGTGCCTCTGTAACCAAGGATAACCAATAACCAGCGAAAACTTAGGTGAGGAAGTAATTTGGAATTGGATTATCTCATGGTGAAGAGCCCCTACGGCCATGGACAATGTAACAGTCTCATGAGTCACATGGGCAGGCTGTAGAGGTCTCCCATCAAGAGCCTCAATGACAAGTGGAGTGTCGCACAGCTGCAGCGGAATCGAGTGCTACGATACAAAGGCAGCATCAATGAACAGGCCTGCAGCTCCAGAGTCGCTTAGAGCCTGTATCTCTATGGACGACTCAGCCCAAGAAATGGTAGTCAAAATAAGGGTCTTATCCTTCTGGATAACTGGGGATGAAACAACGCCACCTAAGGTCTGTCTGTGACAGGACCTCAAGGTTCAGGCATCCCCTGGAAGGGTAGAACAAGACTTAAAAAAAGTGACCTGTCTGGCAACAATAAAGGCACAATCTCTCCCTCCTAAGGGTTCTCTCATCCGCAGGTAGACATGTGACGCCCCCCGAGTGCATGGGTTCATCTTCACAGACCAACTCAGTACCAGGAGGCATGGGAGGTGAGAGAGGCAAAGGTGGAACTGCAAAGTTTGGAGACAAATGCACAGGAGGCTTCTGCAAGCGCTCCTTTAAAGGAAGTCTTTTTCTGAGTCTGGAGTCAATGAGGATGGCAAACGTGATCAACCTCTCCAGCTCAGTGGGTATATCTCTGGCTGCTATCTCATCCTTGATGGTATTTGATAGACCATGAGAAAAAGCAGCCACAAGGGCCAGCTCTGATGGACATGAGGCACTTGGAAGCAGAAACAGAGCGTGCGGGAGCGTCAACTACCCTTTTAAAATAAGCCACAAACTCTGGGTAACGCAAGACAGCAGTTTGTTTGCATCTCCCATAGAGGGTTTGCCGAGGCCAAGGCTCTCTCAGAAAGCAAAGATATCACAAAACCTACTTTGCTTCTGTCCGTGGGAAACACCTGGGGCAGCATCTCAAAGTATATCTCAGCCTGATTGAGAAATCCCCTGCATTGGACTGGATCACCCCCAAATCACTAGGGAAGCGGAGCGGAACCAGACATACCTCTTGGAGGTAATACTCAAGGCGGGAGCTGCAGCAGGGATGGCCTGCAGCACAGGTTGTACCTGAGCAGCCACAGTGGGGGATTCCAGGTGAGCCGTGCGACTCGGGAGCGTTTTCTAAAGCCATGGCAAACTGATCCATGCAATGATCCTGCTCATCAAATCTGGAAAAAATATTACCAACAAGTGGATTGACTGCATCTTCTGAAACCATGGTCTTCGCCTACTGTCAGAAACCATGAATAACTGAGACAGAAGTACAGTTAAATACCACTTGTTTAATAATAATGATGATAAAAAGGTAAACGAAGTAAATGTAGTCAAAACATAGCCAGAGTTCAGGAACCGTAACGGATAGTCAGAAAAGCCAAAACGTCAGGAAGCCAGAGGACAGCGTACTAGAACAGCAAGCAGGATCTGGAGCCAGAAGGAATGTCAACCAAGCAAGTCTTTGACAGGAACACAGGAGAGCGTCTCTAGAGATGTGACCAAGGCGAAGGCAGAGATCATCTGGGCTGGACGGCTTAAGTAAACAGGAATGACGAGCAGGATATCAACAGACGAGTCACTGTGGAGAGAAAGGAGCTGGTAATTAGCCAACAGCTGTGCAGCCAGCTTTGAGGAGGAAGGGCTGAGCCCAGCCCTGAGACATGATGGCTTAAGCTGGCTATTTGAAAGGCGTATGTCAGTACTGGTTAGAGGCTCCAGAGGGAATTTCTGCACATTTTACTAGGACAATTTTGCAGAGAAGGCTGCTAGTCCAGGACAAATTTGTAGAACCGCGACCTGGAGAAGTTTTGCCACATTTGTCAGGCACTATAGGTTCAATTCAGCTCACGTTCACACTGCCTGTGGCTTTGAATTTGTGCGACTTCATCTGAAATCTCACAATTTCAAAGCAGCATGTCGGTGCCACTTGGAAGACATCTGTACGGCTTCATGCACAGATGTCTATGCAAGTCACACCTGAAATCACCAAAAGTAGTGCAGGAACTACTTTTTTCAAATTGGTGTGGCACCACATTTGTACCAATTTGAACAGTGTGATTGCCGAGAATAGGGTGCGACAAGTAACTCTAATGTGAACGGGGGCTAAATATCATCTGAGGAGCAGGTCTTCGGGTGGAAGATTCTGCAGACTAGTCCTGCCCCAGCTGGTAAATTCTCGGTTATCTCAGAGCTGCTGTCCTGAAAGAAGCTTTTGGAAAAACCAAGTTACGATTACTGGTAATGTCTTTTCCAGTAGTCTTTCAGGGCACCCTTTTTTTTATTTATTTTTTTGCTGAAGTGAAGGTATTTTTTTTTTATGGTCCATGTTATGCTTGCCTGTATTTTGTGTCTTCCCACTAGGCCAGAGGTACTCTGAACAAACTGAAGATCTGACAGGAGTCATATTTTTTAAGGTTTTGGGAATTCAGTGTTTTTTGGGAACATAGAGAGGAGCCATTTCTTAGGTGCTGTCTGAAAGACAACTTTGGGGAAAAAAAAGAATTGGGCTTCACGTATACTTTTAAAGTTGAATTCTGGATAGCTAAAAAGTCCTCCTTTGCAGTAGGGGCTGTACCTACACTGCAGGAGTTAGCTGCTTAGTCTAGGGAAAAGTCACATCTTTTAAGGTTTTGAGAAAGCAGCGTTTCCTGTGAACAAGGAGAGAAGCCTTCTCTGTGGTGCTGTTCTGAAAAACTGCTGGAAAAGTTACTGGCAAGTGTTTTTTTTTGCCATCTTTTTTTCAGCAGGAGGTAATAGGATAGCTTTACAATTTGAGGGAAATACCCTCCTAGAGGAAGTAGCAAGTGTGCCTATTGAGAGATCTCCCCTCTATTCCTGTTCTGAGAGAAACTCCAAAACCATTCACTTTACCCTCACTTTCATTTCATGTGACAATGGTGATCAGGGCAATTAGTGAGTCTACCCAATAAGGACACAGGCAGCAATAAATACTTGACAGGGGTTCTAACCCCTTACTCTATTCTACATCATGGGAAAACTGTTTTGGCTTTAGTTATGCTTTAAAAGAATCAAAATTGTATCCTCTTGAATAAATTGGAGTGCTACTGGGTCACTTTAGAAACATAGAGCTTATACATTTATATCGCCACATCCTCTCAGTAACCCCTGTCCCTCACAGGGGCAAGGCTAGAGAGAGTAAGCTGTGGAGGTTCTGTGGGCTTCTTTCTCAGAAGCTTCAGCCTGGTTCCTTCTGTTCCCTGAACTCATAGATAGAGAGCCAGTTGAGGTCTCAAGCTGAGGGAGATATGGGAGGCCATCTCGCCTGGTAAATCCTAGCATACGTTCTGCAGGGCAGACATCTCTAGGTGGCATTGGTGGTGTGCAATGGTCCTTCCTCACTTTCCTAAGGCTCAGCGAGGGGGTGAAGCCTCAGGGTAGGGCTAGAGCAGGAGTAGGCAACCAGTAGCCCTCCATCTGCTGTTGAACTACATTTCTCATGAGGCATTGCAAGGTTGGCAGTTAGAATTACTCCCAGAGGGCCCCAGGTTTCCTTCATCTGGGCTGGAGTATAGTGCTTGGTGTCCCATATGCTCCCCTGTGGATGCCTGGTTCTAGAACCATGGTGGAATGCAATTCCACTCTGATGGTTTTGTGGGACTTTGTTGGCATTCTGTTTTCTTAGAACAGTAAGTAGGTTTTTTTCACTTTTTTTTATGTAACCGCTTTTGTTCCTAAGAGTCTGTAAGCCAATTTTATGCCTTTTTGTATGTTGCTGGACTAGGATTAAGGAGAGGTGGGTAGGGAGCAGTATAGGGGAATTTGAAACTGTAGGCTTTGAGGATGAACTTCAGCTTTCAGTTAATCTTAAAGTGGTTGTAAACCCTTACAACACACTTTGACCTACAGGTAAGCCTAGATTAAGGCTTACCTGTAGGTCCAAGAAATATCTCCTAAACCTACACGGTTTAGGAGATATTTGCCGAAAGACAAGCACCGCTGTCTACGGCGCATGCGCCGTAGACAGCGGCGCGCAGGCCACTGTCAACGGCGATATGCCGCGCGTGCCGGCTCCCGTGCGCATGCGCTGGAGTGACGTCATCGTGGCTTCGCCGAATGACAGCAGCGAGACCCACCGAGAAGATGGATGCGCCGGACTACAGGGGACAGCGGTGACATCGCTGGCTCCTGTGTCAGGTAAGTGACACATAATGGACTACTATGCGATGCATAGTAGTCCATTATGCTTTACCTTTGCAGGGAATGAAAGAGGAAGTAAACTCATCAGGGTTTACTTCCTCTTTAAATAGTTTGGACCAGGCTGATCCAAACTAACTATTTATTTTATGAACACTTGCACCCCCTATCAGTTCTTTATAAACAGTGTGTAGCATCAGTTACGTGCAGTATACAGTTCTGTGTTTCGGGCAGCGGGATAGGGACTTCCCATTCCCAGAACAAAATTTAGTTGGACTGGGTGCTGCTAAGTAATTTACGGAAAGCCTTGTATTTTATTAATGAATACAAGGCTACCTCTGGCTGAGGTGGAGATAGTGATGTCATCCACCTGCCTCTCCACCCCGGTAAATCAGAGGAGGCCTTGCACTTAAAAAACTAAACTAAAAAAAAAGTGAAAGGTTAAGCACTTCTCAGCCAAACTCTATTTTGTTCTAGGAATGGGAAAGAAGCTCCTACTATATCTACTATCTCAAATTTTTACTGTATAATATAAATAGGTATAAAATTCTATCTGTGCTTACACAATGCACTGATGGTGTTATTTGATGCCCAGACTGCAGGTGCTGCGTGCTTGCCCTCACGCCCCTCACTTGGCCTTATGTTACTTTTTCCATACATGTAACTCCTCGTAAGATTCGTAGTGGTTTTTTGCTCTCTCCCTTGACGTGCTGGTCGATTGGGGACCCATACTGGGACCGTTATGGTGGAGAATTCGAGAGGATCTTAAACTCAGGAGAAACCTGCTAAACACATGTGATTGGTAAATATATTTAACTATATTTAAAATAATGAATTGCTATACAACTATTATATTTACTGTGTACAATTTTTGTTTTTGAGTGGTGATAACGATATAGTTTAATAATTGTGAATTTCTCTATAGCACTCAATCCTCTGAAGATGACCCGTTGGGGTCGAAACGTGTCAGTTTTTCACTTTTTCATTTCATCATAGCGCTTGAATAGCTTATAATACTGTGTTTAGCTTCATATGTGTTGTGCCATTATCTCCTGGATCATAGCTCATATTTTTACTATTATTGTTACCTTTGAAATGATATGTCCTATTAAAGTTTATTCAACTTTTAATCATTGCCATCATTTCAAAATTTTGTTGTTGCCTAGAAAACCCCACCTTGGGGGACAATGCCCCTTTTCTGTTAATATTTGGGTATGCAGCACTTTTTTTTCCTCTTTTCCTAAGTGTCCTCAGTTCTACAGAAGTTCCTATTCTGCTGTCAGAGCACAGAGCTGTAGCAAATGCTACAGCGTATACACCAGTGTTAATTTTGGCAGCAAATTTCCATTTAGTTTTAGTCTTAGGATTAAAGTGGCATTTTAGTTTTAGTCCCATTTTAGTCTTCTGCAATTTTTTAGTTTTAGTTGTATTTAGTCTACTAAAATCTCCAGTATATTTTAATCGTCTAAAATCTAATGGATGTAATTCAATTGTAATGCATTCGTTAACAATTCTCTACAATTTGAAAACTCATTATATACTGCTGGAGTGAACAATCTAATATGTTATTTATTATTACATTGAGGTATGAACATGCACTACAGATCAGTGTTAATTTTGAAGCCAAATTTCAATTTAGTTTTAGTCTTTTGACTAAAATGGCATTTTAGCTTTAGTCCCATTTTAGTCTTTTGACTAAAATGCCATTTTAGTGTTAGTCGTATTTTAGTCACCTCAGTTGTTTTAGTTGTATTTTAGTTTACTAAAATAATATTAATTTAGTCGACTAAAATGTTTTAGTTGACAAAATTAACATTGGTATACAGTACTGACAGGGGGCCCAAGTGTTGGTCAACAAAATAGTTTGCACCCGCTTCAAAATTGCGCCCACTCGTGGAATGGCAACAAACGTATACCCTTAAAAATCTCCATAGGCGACGTTTAACATTTTTTAGACTAAAAATACTTACACTAAGAGCATTACACGAAGAGTATCCACCCTCCAATGCTATGGAACTGAGCGGGGGCCATCATTCCCTCACTCGTCATCCAAGCAGTGAGGGGAGAGGAACCGAACGGCTCCGCCACTACCAACGGCTCCAGTAAGCGGTGGAGTTGACCGCAGCGCAGTGGTAAGGGGGGCCCCCCGATAAAAGTGATCTCGTGACGGATCCACCGCAGAGACCACTTTTATCTTAAAGAGGGCTTTTTTTATGTTACATTCCGTTGTTATGGCAGACGTGTTGCCATAATTCATTCATATAAATCATATATGTGATTAATATTTTTTTTAATCCTCAAAGTACCTTATCCCTGTAGAGCTGTTGTGTGGTTACATGATCTTTGCCACAGATGGTCACAGATGCTGTTTGGCATCTGCAGGGAAAGATCTTTGGGAGAGGCTTCTATTACTCTGCCGTTGTATGCTGATTGGTGCTGTGCCAGTCACATGACTAAAAAAGTTAGAGTTAGAGTATAACTATCAAGTAACTGTTTTACAGCTCCCTATAAATCTTCATCATCAAATGTGTAAATTTGTGCATTAATATGGTGTAGGTAGAGTCAAAGATAATTGACACTAACATTCATTTTGTTCAGAGGGAATCTGCACTCAAGGCTCTTTTTTACTTTACAGATATTTGCAATTACATGTGGTATATTTAACCGCTTCAGCCCCGGAAGATTTTACCCCCTTCCTGACCAGAGCACTTTTTGCAATTTGGCACTGCGTTGTTTTAACTGACAATTGTGCAGTCATGCGATGTTGCACCCAAACAAAATTGTCTTTTTTTCCCCCACAAATAGAGCTTTCTTTTGGTGGTATTTGATCACCTCTGCGGTTTTTAGCTTTTGCACTATAAACAAAAAAAGAGAGACAGTTTTGAACAAAAACACATTATTTTATACTTTTTGCTATAATAAATATCCCCCAAAAATATATATTTTCCTCAGTTTAGGCCGATATGTATTCTTCTACATAATTTTGATTAAAAAAAATCATAATAAGCATATATTGATTGGTTTGCACAAAAGTTATAGCATCTACAAAATAGGGGATAGTTTTATGGCATTTTTATTATAAATTTTTTTTTTTTTTTACTAGTAATGGCGCCAATCTTCCGATCAGTTCTATAAAAATGCATTGATTACTGTAAAATGTCACTGTCAGGGAAGGGGTTAATGTGTTCCCTAGTGTGTGTTCGAACTGAAGGGGGAGGGGACTGTTTAGGGGAAGAGATAGATTGCTGTTCATACTCTGTATGAACAATCTGTCACTTCTCCCCTCAGAGAACCGGAAACTGTGTGTTTACACACACAGATCCTGGTTCTCCACATGCCCCAAGTGATCACAGGAGCCCGGCAGTGATCGTGACCACCAGGCACTTGCATTGGCTCCCTGGGCGAGCAGGGAGCGTGTGCGCCCCTAGTGGACAAAAAGGGAACTGACGTAATATGATGGCGATTCGCACAGCCGAGCCATGCTGCCGCAGTCTAACTGCGGCGGCTGGTCAGCAAGCGGTTAAAACTGATTTAAATAGAGAAAGAGAGGGGGTGAAGCGCAAGCTAGCTTGCTGTGGGAGCACTCAACAGAAGAGAGTGGCCAGGAGCACAGAAGAGGCACCCCAGAAAAGCAGGATCTGGGTTGCTCTGTGCCCAGAAAAAAACAGACTTTTACAATCACTTTAATTCCTGGTGGAGTGATATGGTATCTAACACTAAATTCTGTAGTATACTCATGGAAGGAGAATTCTTGGGCACAATCTTGGACAAGAGGGGGATGAAAAGGAATTGCTGAAGCAAAAGAAACAGTTTAAAAGAAAATCATCCCCGTAGAGATTACGGTAATTCAAGTACAAAGGGCAGTTTCAGAGAAATTCCAGAAAAAAGAACCTAATGGCACCTGCTGCTATCAATCTATGCAATGAGGACCCGAGACAGCGGCTGGAGCTGATGGGCTCGTCCCATCACTGGAAAGATCAGGTTCGGGTAAGTTAAAGGGGGGCTCTGGGGGGCTGCTGCACTACAGAAGGTTTTTCACCTTCATGTCCCCAGTGCAACTTATCAGTGCCAACTGTCCCCAGTGCCACATCAGTATCACGTGTCATCAGTGCCACGTATTAGTGCCACGTATTAGTGTCGCGTGTCATCAGTGCCATCTGTTATCAGTGTCATCAGTGCCATGCATCAGTGTCACGTGTCATCAGTGCCACATATTAGTGCCATCTGTCATCAGTGCCACGTATTAGTGCCATCTTTTATCAGTGCCACGTATTTGTGCCATCTGTCATCAGTGTCACGTGTCATCAGTGCCATGTATTAGTGCCATCTATCATCAGTGCCACATCAGTGTCACATGCCATTGTCCTGGTGCTCCAGAGCCTTCAAAAGTGTAATAGGTAGTCAGCAAGTTAGGTGTGTAATTTATGCTCCTAGAACACGTGATGGTGCTCCCTGCATGTTGGGCCTCTCTATGTGGCCAGGCTGTGAAAAAGTCCCACACGTGGTATCGTAATACTCAGGAGGAGTAGCGGAATGTATTTTGGTATCATTTGTGGTATACACATGCCATGTGAGAGAAATAACCTATTACAATTACAATTTTGTGGGGAAAAAAAATCTTCATTTTGCAAAGAATTGTGGGAAAAAAATGACATCAAAAACCTCACCATGCATTTTACTAAATACCTGGGAATGTCTACTTTCAAAAAAGGGGTCATTTGGGGGGTATTTGTACTTTCCTGGCTTGTTAGGATCACAGGAAATGAGATCAGCCACCAGTACATCAGATGTGATCAATTTTTTATGATTTGCACCACAGCTTGTAGACTCTCTAACTTTCACAAAGACCAAATAATATCCACTAATTTGGGTTATTTTTACTAAAGATATGTAGCAGTATAAATTGCGGCCAAAATTTATGAATAAAAATTAATAATTTGCAAAATTTTACCACAGAAACAAAGAAAAATGCGTTTAAAAAAAATAAACAATTTCATCTATAGCGCAAAAAAAAACAAAAAAAAAAACCCAGAGGTGATCAAAAACCACCAAAACAAAGCTCTATTTGTACAAAAAAAAAGGACAAAAAAATGTATTTGGGGTACAGTATTACTTGACAGTAATTGTCATTCAAAGTGTGAGAGCACCGAAAGCTGAAAATTGGTCTGGGTAGGACGGGGGTTTAAGTGCCCTGTAGGCAAGTAGTTAAATTAGGGGTGTGTTGCCAGAGGTTTAGACGTTAATGGCTGTGTGTTGAGTTATTTTGAGGGGACAGCAAATGTACACTGTTATACAAGCTGTACACTCATTACTTTACATTGTAGCAAAGTGTGATTTCTTCAGTGCTGTCACATGAAAAGATATAATAAAATATATATATTACACACACACACACACACACACACACACACACACACACACACACACACACACACACACACACACACACACACACACACACACACACACTATAGCACTAACAACGTACATATTGTACACACAAGAAGCTTGCAATCTAAGGTCACATGCATAATACACATACTAGGACTAATTTAAGCAGGAGCCAAGTAATCTGCCAGCTTGTTTTTGGATTGTAGGAGCAAATAAAAGTACCTGGGTGAAGTCCACACAAGCACAGGGAAAACATGCATGGTATCATGGTTGGGATTCAAACTGCTGATTCTAGGGCAATGCAGACTTGCTAGCCACTGTGTTTTAGTGTACTTCATGTTTCCTGTATTCACATGCATATGAGCTCTTTCACACATTGCTAATTAAATACAGTGGGCTTCTAAGGACCCATTCACACTACATGCCTTGGGCTGCATTGCTCACTGCAGGCCCAATGCAATAAAAAGCTGAAATTCATTGTTTCCCATAGGCTCTGTTAACACACATTAAGTAAATAAAAATAATGTATTGTGGCTCCTGATGTTAAAAAAAAAAAAAAAAAAACCCTCATCAATGCAATGGGTTAAAAAGAATGTCAACACACATCAACTCAAATGCATCCATTGTGCAATAAATGTGAACTGAGTGCTATGGGTGTGATGTGAATCCAGCCTAAATAATGCGGAAGGCATGCAGTTTAGAGCTTCACAGGTGAATAAATCTATTACTTACATACAGTGTTTGTATATATACTGTAAATACACTGGAGATCAAAATTAGAGAACAACCTACAATTTCCTAAATTTCAAGGTCACTGCTTAGTCCTATTTGAAATTAACTAAACAGGAGTAAAAGAGCAGTTTTGATAAGCATATTTCATGAGTTACATATACTGTATGTTGAAGCACAGAATTGAAAAACTTCAATGAGATTTGAAAAAGAACATTGATCAAAATTAGAGAACACTTTCAGATACTGCCCAGTTATTGGTGTTAATCTGGCACCTTGTGCTAAATTCTTACATTTTCTGTCGCTGTCATCGCCGGCAAGGTTGAGAACACAGTCTAGCTGGGTGTATTGAATGCCACTGTTCTTTTGGAACCAGCCCAGTGGGAGTGTTCTTCTGCTGTGCATTCTGGGAGGTGGTATTTAAGGTACTGACATCACGTGCTTCGGGGTCTGTTCTGCTCTGTCGGAGAGAATATTTTCTGCCTGTGTGGTTCTGGTCCTCCTGACCAGCCCCCATGGCCTTCCTGGCCTGGGGTGCGGAACCATGCACTCCAAGTCTTCGGGCTGGCTAGCCCGAGGCAACGCAACTGCAAGGACAGGCCTGAATGGATTTCGGGGCCTATTGATCCAATGGTGGTCTGGTGCCGTCTCATGCAAGGGAGAGGCCCAGCAACTGGAGAAACCCCAAGGGTGGACTCTTCAGGAGAAGGCAGTGCAAGGCTGGCTTCTCTGAAGGAGCCTGGAGGCTTAGTTGAAGGACACTACATGGATCTACACTCATACCGTATCGCCGGATCGGCTGAGAGATACTGGTATTGTATGATAGCTCTTTAAATTTGTCTATGTCCCTCAGTAACGCTAAAGTCTGTGGCAGAGACTTTTCTCAAGTATCCTATGCTCAAGTCTGTGGCAGAGACTTTTCTCAAATATCCTACACCAGTGATGGTGAACCTTGGCACCCCAGATGTTTTGGAACTACATTTCCCATGATGCTCCACTGCACTGCAGAGTGCCAGAGCATCATGGGAAATGTAGTTCCAAAACATCTGGGGTGCCAAGGTTCGCCATCACTGTCCTACACGCAAGTCTGTAGCAGAGGCCTAGTGAGAGGAGGTCTATCCGGGGGTTGTAAAATCCAGCTGTGAAACGGCTGCTATTCTCTGGATTTTTCCTATAAGAGACTTTCCATTTTTGCAGTCTAAAGTACCTGAGCTTAATCCTAACCCTCTACCCTTGCCTAAAGACTCTGTTTCTGGTTCAAATAAATAACCCAAAAGAAGATTCAGTGTCGGTTTCCACATTTCTTTGGGCCATCTACCACAGGAACCCCTAGACAAAGAAGAGGTCAAGAAGGTAACGGTAAGCCCAATAACACCAGCAGCTCCTTCGGAGGTCAGTGCTACATTTGTAACGTCACAAACTCATTCAAGTCCCCCAAGAAGGCTGATCATCCATGAAAGACAAATGCAAGAGAGGACAGGATAATGCAGAGAATCTCAATGGACAATCGGTTCAACACTGCGATTGCTTGCCATTTCAGCGCTGAACAGAGTAAGGATCTGTTTTGTCATACAGTGTCTCGCTGTTTAAGAAAACTTGGACTGAAAGCTCACATTACAGTGACCAAACTTCTCATTAGCAGAAAGAATCAAGACTAGACTAACCTTTGCTGAGGAGCATGTTGTGTGGACAGAGGAGAACTGGTCCAAAGATCACGTGATAAAAGCAAGTTTAATTTATTATTTTCGACAGGTACCCACAGCCCCTTCCGCTTCGGTCGCCTTATGCCGCGTACACACGACCGGACTTTCCATCGGAATGAACTCGTTTAATGTGATGACGTACGACGGGACTAGAAAAAGGAAGTTCAATAGCCAGTAGCCAATAGCTGCCCTTTTGTCGTCATTGGTCCGTCGGACCTGCATACAGATGAGCGGCTTTCTTGATAGGAACTGGTTCCGGCCGAAAGACTTGAAGCATGTTCTATTTCTAAAGTCCGTCAGATTTTTCAACAGAAAAGGTCAGATGAAGCCCACAAACGATCGAATTGTCCGAATTCATTCCGTTGGAACTTTGCTGTCGAAAAGTCCGGTTGTGTTTACATGGCGTTCTCCTTCCCCCTCCCTCCCAAAGTCTTCTGGGACACAGGACAGGTCCTAGAAGACTTCAGGACCAATCACAGACCACAGCTCCACTCGCACTTGTGCAGGTGGGCACCCGAGTG
Source organism: Lithobates pipiens (assembly GCF_037356315.1). NCBI lineage: Eukaryota > Metazoa > Chordata > Amphibia > Anura > Ranidae > Lithobates > Lithobates pipiens. The sequence continues at coordinate 279,086,641 of NW_027507718.1, read as the reverse complement.
TGCAGCTGCAAGCTGTCACAGCTGGGTGCCCGTAGTAGAGATGCTGGCACCCCCGAGGGAGGAGAGAGGAAGAAAACTGAGTGAGTGCATCGCTGGACTGTGGGACAGGTAAGTGTGTGTTTATTAAAAGTCAGCAGCTGCAGTTTTTGTAATAACACAAATGACTGGAACTCCGCTTTAAGGACCCATTCCCACCATGTGCGGTTTGCCTATTATAACCTGCTAAATGCACGGAAGTGAATCCAGTCCTAATCTCTGGGTCATAAGAGATTTGACTGCCTATGCAGCCCTAGCCTTAAAGAACCAGAATTGAGATTCACTGATGCAGAAATCTAGTTCTGCGTTTTAAGATGTAACTTGTTCCCCATACTCTGTTTATCAACAGCAAAATGAATGACTGTTAACCACTTAACAACCGCCCATTGCCGATTAACGGCTTCAGGGCGGTTGTTTAACTCTGAGAGGCCGTTAATTAACGGCCTCCCAGAATTCTGCTCTCGCGCGCCCCCTGGGGCGCGCACTCGAGAGCATCCGTGACCGCCGGGTCCACAGGACCCGGCGCATCACGAATCACGGTAAACGGCCGCTCGGCGCGGCCGTTTACCACGTGATCGCTCCGTCAAATGACGGAGTGATCACTTGTAAACAAACCGGCGTCATGTTATGACGCCGGTTCCTCCCTCCCCTCTCTGTACCGATCGGTACAGCGGAGGGGGAAGAGATCGGTGTCAGCAGCGATGTGGGCTGCATCTGCAGTGCCCACATCGCTGCGCACCGAAATTTAACCCCTCAATTCCCTGCCAACACTCTGCAATACCCTGCCATTACTCTGCATTACTCTGCAATACCCCCATTACTCTGCATTACTCTGCAATACCCCCATTACTCTGCAATACCCCCATTACTCTGCATTACTCTGCAATACCCCCATTACTCTGCAATACCCCCATTACTCTGCATTACCCTGCAACACTCTGCATTACCCTGCAGCACTCTGCATTACCCTGCAGCACTCTGCATTACCCTGCAGCACTCTGCATTACCCTGCAGCACTCTGCATTACCCTGCAGCACTCTGCATTACCCTGCAACACTCTGCATTACCCTGCATTGCCCTGCAACACTCTGCATTGCCCTGCAACACTCCGCAATGCCCTGCAACACTCCGCAATACCCTGCAACACTCCGCAACACCTTGCAACACTCCGCAATACCCTGCAACACTCCGCAACACCTTGCAACACTCTGCAATACCCTGCAACACTCTGCAATACCTTGCAATACCCTGCAACGCTCTGCAATACCCTGCAACACTCCGCAACGCCCTGCAGCACTCCGCAACGCCCTGCAGCACTCCGCAACGCCCTGCAGCACTCCGCAACGCCCTGCAACACTCCGCAACGCCCTGCAACACTCCGCAACGCCCTGCAACACTCCGCAACGCCTTGCAACACTCTGCAATACTCTGCAACACTTTGCAATACCCTGCAACACTCTGCAATACCCTGCAACACCCGCCAATACCCTGCAACACTCTGCAATGCTCTGCAACACCCGCTAATACTCTGCAACACTCTGCAATGCTCTGCAACACCCGCCAATACCCTGCAATGCAATACTCTGCAACGCCATACTCTGAGATACCCAGCCATAGTCGGTGATACCCTGCAATACCCAGCCATAGACATCCCCCCCCTCCCGCCGCCCTCCGGTGCTTCTATCGAATCGCTAATACGATCAAAGACAATCTTTTTTTTTTTTCAGGCTTCCCAGCTTAGAGGTGAGATGCAGGGTCTTATTGACCCCACATCTCACTGTAAAGAGGACCTGTCATGCCATATTCCTATTACAAGGGATGTTTACATTCCTTGTAATAGGAATAAAAGTGATCAAAAAAATTATTTTTGGGGAAAAAAATGTCAAACTAAAATAAATAAAGTAAAATGAACAATAAAAAAAAATGTTTTTTTTTTAAAGCGCCCCTGTCCCCATGTGCTCGCATGCAGAAGCGAACGCATACGTAAGTCCCGCCCACATATGAAAACGGTGTTCAAACCACACATGTGAGGTATCGCTGCGAACGTTAGAGCGAGAGCAATAATTCTAGCCCTAGACCTCCTCTGTAACTCAAAACATATAACCAGTAAAAAAAAAATTAAATTGTCGCCTATGGGGATTTTTAAGTAGCGACGTTTGGCGCCATTCCACGAGCGTGTGCAATTTTGAAGAGTGACATATTAGGTATCTATTTACTCAGCGTAACTTCATCTTTCACATTATGGAAAAATTGGGCTAACTTTACTGTTTTTTTTTTTTTTTTAAGCCCAAAACTGTTTTTTTTTCCAAAAAAAAGCATTCGAAAAATTACTGCGCAAATACCGTGCGAGATAAAAAGTTGCAAAGACCACCATTGTATTCTCCAGGGTGTTTGCTAAAAAAAATATATAATGTTTTGGAGTTCTATGTAATTTTCTAGCAAATAAATGATGATTTTTACATGTAGGAGAGAAATGTCAGAATTGTCCTGGATGCTCCAGAACACCTGATGGCGCTCCCTGCATGTTGGGCCTCTGTATGTGGCCACACTGTGTAAAAGTCTCACACATGTGGTATCGCCATACTCGGGAGTAATAGCAGAATGTGTTTTGGGGTGTAATTTGTGGTATGCATATGCTGTGTGTGAGAAATAACCTGATAATATGACAATTTTGTGAAAAAAAAAAAAAAAGTAAAAAAAATCTTGATTTTGCAAAGAATTGTGGGAAAAAATGACAACTTCAAAAAACTCATCATGCCTCTTACTAAATACCTTGGAATGTCTTCTTTCCAAAAAGGGGTAATTTGGGGGGTATTTGTACTTTTCTGGCATGTTAGGGTCTCAAGAATTGAAATAGGCCGTCAGTACTTCAGGTGTGATCAATTTTCAGATATTGGCACCATAGCTTGTGGACTCTATAACTTTCACAAAGACCAAATAATATCCACCAATTTGTACTTATTTTTACCAAAGATATGTAGTAGTATAAATTTTGGCCAAAATTTATGAAGAAAAAATTACTAATCTGCTAAATTTTCTAACAGAAACAAAGAAAAATTCATTTTTTTACAGAATTTTCTGTATTTTTTCCTTTATAGCACAAAAAATAAAAAACCCAGCGGTGATTAAATACCACCAAAAGAAAGCTCTATTTGTGTGAAAAAAAGGACAAAAATTTCATATAGGTCCAGTGTTGCATGACTGAGTAATTGTCATTCAAAATGCGAGAGCACCGAAAGCTGAAAATTGGTCTGGTTATTAAGGGTGTTTAAGTGCCCAGTGGTCAAGTGGTTAAGAATGAGTTCCAGAATTTTCTGATGGTAGCATTGCATGCCTTTTTTTTCCCTAATGTAATAAGCCACACTAAAATGAGATTGAGAATAATGCTGATATATAGGTTGTACCTTCTTGTTGGGAGAATAGCTATCTCTACTGCCAAGATAAAAAGCCAAAGTGTAGTGTGTCATCGTAAAACCACATACATTTTTTTCTGAAGCATCCCCTTTTGTGTGTCATAAATACATGTTTAAAAAGAAAAAATCATGCAGGGAAAAGCAACGCAAGATATGCTTTAAAGCAAAGCTCCACTCAAAACGGAAAGTTCCACTTTAAGTACTCGCCCCCCACTCCTCTTGAACAATTGGCACTTTTGAGGCGCGAGGGGGGGTACCCGTGACAGGTCCCAGAAGACTGCATTTACAATTCACGATGCACAGCACCGCTCACGCAGTGTGCACCCGGCTGTGAAGCCGCAAGCTGTCACAGCCGGGTGCCCATAGTGAAGATGCCAGGGCCAAGGAAAAAAGACAGCGGGTGAGCTTGTCTGAGGTGAGCACTCCGCTGGATCATGGGACAGGTGTGTGGCTGTTTTTTAAAAGTCAGTAGCTTCAGTTTTTGTAGCTGCTGAATTTTATTTTTTCCACAGGGGACTGGAATCCTGTTTTTAAACCTCCATCCATAGCAGCCCATAAACACTTTTTCTTTGCTCCCCCAGTGCTTTGTTCAGGCACAAGGGACAATACTGCTGGTCAAAGAGAAACGTGATTTCATGTCCCTTCCTCTCCCATGATAGCATTGGTAATTGATTCTGTGCTATGAATTTGGACTGGAAAAAGCGTTTCAGTGTAAGCTCTAACTAGAATAACTCTAAATTTACACAGTGCACATGCATGCAAACCTGTTGCTTTGTTTTAAAGGGAAGCTGTCAGGAAAGGTTCATTTTTCTGGGGATCTGTTATTGTTATCCTGCCCTCACAATTCAGTGAGTCACTGGCCTGGACAAGCATGTGCACATTTGGTAGCGAAGGGTGCGAAGATTCTAATGCAATGATATGGATGTATTGTTGATCTGCTGATCTCCCTGTATAACCTGCTATATTGTTATGCCGCGTACACACGACCAGACTTTTTGACAGCAAAGGTCCGACGGATCGACTCCGTTGGACAATTCGATCTTGTGTGGGCTCCATCGGACCTTTGCTTGCCAAAAATCTGGCGGACTTTATAAATAGAACATGTTTTAAATTTTTCCACCGGAACTCCGCCGGACAGAGAAATCCGTTTGTGTGTATGCTAGTCCGATGGACAAAAACCGACGCTAGGGCAGCTATTGGCTACTGGCTATGAACTTCCTTATTCTAGTCCAGTCGTATGTCATCACGTTAGAATCCGTCGGACTTTGGTGTGATTGTGTGTGGCCAAGTCCCTTCATTCGGAAAGTCAGTTGGAAAGACCGTCGGATCTAGTCCCTCGAACGGTCCAGTCGTGTGTACACGGCATTAGTGTACATAAACCTTTCCTATGGGCAAGATCACTTCCTGTAAGAATGACTTATGCCGCGTACACACAACCGGACTTTCAGGCAGAAAAGGTCCGATGGAATCATTTCATAAGATATTCCGATTGTGTGTGGGCTTCATCTGACTTTTTTTTTCAAAAATTCTGATGGATCTACTAATAGAACATGTTTTAAATCTTTGCGAATCGGGAAAACCGTTCGTTTGTATGCCATTCCGACGGACCAAAAACGACACAAGGGCAGCTATTGGCTATTGGCTATTGAACTTCCTTTTCTAGTCCCATCGTACGTCATCACGTTCTAAATGAATGGACTTTGGTGTGATCATTTGTAGGCTAGTCCATTTCAGCAGAACTCCGTCGGAAAGACCATCAGAGTTTATTCTGTTGGAAAGTCTGGTCGTGTGTACGCAGCATTACCCTACTACACATCATCAAATGCTTACATTTTTCTTGCAGCAAAGGCAACTCTTGGCTATATGTCATGGGCATATACAGAAGCACCTATGATATATTACTTAAACAGGAATTTGTGGAATAATATATCATAAAAGGTGCCATGATCAAAGTAAAAAAAATACCTGTTTTAACACTTTTTATTAATGTTGTTAAATTATCACAATATTTCCCAGTTCATCTCTGTTCACAAGAGCGGGGGATGTGGTCCTAGCGACAACTTCCCACCTGTGGCAGTGTTGTAGCTGTTAGCTCAGAAACTACCGGAGCTGAGGTCAGTCATGCTATGCAGACAACAGAATCAGCAGGTATCAAGGGCCTATGCACATTGTTGCAAGGGCATGTTACTGTAACACACGTTACAGTGGCATTCAATAGAAATAGCATCCCAATGCACATGCCTTGCAACATACATGCATGTCTAACATTTTTTCTGTTGGCAGTCCTTTCATTTAAGTAGGCTAGTTTATCATAATGCCCTTTAAATTAAGTACCTGAAAATACAGATGAGAGTTCAGTCTTATTCTTTGTTCTCAATTACAGTACAGCATGCAATATGAGTAATAACTATGACAGAGGAATAAAATAAGTGCTTTTATGTAGGTGTACAGACACCTTAATGTTATGCACAGTATCTCAGAAAAGTGAGTATACCCATCACATTTTTGTAAATATTTTATTATATCTTTTCATGTGACAACACTGAAGAAATTACACTTTGCTACAATGTAAAGTAGTGAGTGTACAGCTTGTATAACAGCGTAAATTTGCTGTCCCCTCAAAATAACACAACACACAGCCATTAATGTCTAAACTGCTGGCAAAAAAAAGCGAGTACACCCCTAAGTGAAAATATCCAAATTGGGTCCAATTAGCCATTTTCCCTCCCAGTGTCATGTGACTCATTCGTTTTACAAGGTCTCAGGTGTTAATGGGGAGCAGGTGTGTTAAATACTGGTCACTGGAAGTCCAACATGGCACATCATGTCAAAGAACTCTCTCAGGATCCGAAAACAAGAATTGTTGCTCTACATCAAGATGGCCTAGGCTATAGGAAGATTACCAAGACCCTATAACTGAGCTGCAGAACGGTGGCCAAGACTATACAGCGGTTTAACAGGACAAGTTCCACTCAGAACAGGCCTCGCTATGGCTGACCAAAAAAGTTGTATGCACATGCTCATCATCATATCCAGAGGTTGTCTTTGGAAAATAGATTTATGAGTGCTGCCAGCATTGCTGCAGAGGTTGAAGTGGTGGGGGGGGGGGGGTAAGCCTGTCAGTGCTCAGACCATACACCACACACTGCATCAGATTGGTCTGCATGGCTGTCATCCCAGAAGGAACCCTCTTCTAAAGATGATGCACAAGAAAGCCTGCAAACAATTTGCTGAAGACAAGCAGACTAAAGACATGGATTGCTGGAACCATGTCCTGTGGTCTGATGAGACCAAAATAAATGTATTTGATTCAGATGGTGTCAAGCATGTGTGGCGGCAACCAGGTGAGGAGTACAAAGACAAGTGTGTCTTGCCTACAGTTATGCATGGTGGTGGTAGTGTCATGGTCTGGGGCTGCATAAGTGCTGCTAGCACTGGGGAGCTACAGTTCAATGAGGGAACCATGAATGCCATCATGTACTCTGACATACTGAAGCAGATCATGACCCCCTCCCTTTGGAGACTGGGCTGCAGGGCAGTATTCCAACATGATATATCACCACAGGTACCAAAAGAAGAGCACACACGGCTCCAGGCAAATCTTCAGGTGTAAATGGATGACAGGTTCAGGCCCCAGCTCACCACCATCCAATGCGAATGAAATGAAGAAATGGTCGCACTCTGAATTTACAAAAAACTTGCTTGATGTACCTTTATTGTCACAAGTGTATCAGACAAACACAGGTCAAGCAGTTGGTTGTCTTGTGTTTGTCTGATACACTTGTGACAATAAAGGTACATCAAGAAAGTTTTTTGGAAATTCAGAGTGCGACCATTTCTTCATTTTATTCCAACATGATAACGACCCCAAACACACCTCCAAGACAACCACTGCCTTGCTAAAGAAGCTGAGGGTAAAGGTGGTGGACTGGCCAAGCATGTCTCCAGACCTAAACCCTATTGAGCATCTGTGGGGCATCCCCAAATGGAAGGTGGAGGAGCCCATGGTCTCTAACATCCGCGAGTCGCGCTGTGCTTTCTGAAGTTTTCAGAGACCTCTGTCTCTTCCAGAATACAGCGGGGGAGGGGGCCCGACAGGGCTTAGTTTGCCGGAAGTGGGAGCAAATACCTGTATTAGACAGGTATCTGCGCCCCCCCCTCCCCGCTGAAAGGTGCCAAATGTGACACCGGAGGGGGGAAGGAACCGGATCATCGGAAGTTTCATTTCTGGGTGGAACTCCGCTTGAAGACCGTGCTGGAAAATAATGGTGGCTAATTTGGACATTTTCACTTAGGATTGTAATCATTTTTATTGTCAGCGGTTTAGACATTAATGGCTGTGTGTTGAGTTATTTTGAGGGCACAGCAAATTTACACTGTTATACAAGCTGTACAACCACTACTTTACATTGTAGCAAAGTGTAATTTCTTCAGTGTTGTCACATGAAAATATATAATAAAATATTTACAATAATGTGGGGGGTGTACTCACTTTTGTGAGATACTGTATATGGCCACAGGATGAGCTCCATATACAATGTAAGTACATATGAAATGTGCTCTTTGTTAATAGCCAAATATAGGTCTGATAAGCACCTGACATTTACCTTTGTCATCAAACTTTCCTATAGGAAGACATGATAGAAATAACAAAGGTTCCATTGCTGCTCGACTACAAAAAAAAGAAAAGAGTATTGCTGTGTCCCCATTATAGATATGTTCTGGAATGTCTATGACATGATGATAAGTTAGGAAAAATCTCCCTAATATTGACACAGACAACAATAAAAACAACTTCACAGAGGTTTTTATCACTCACTGTTCTAACCCCTTTGCTTTTTGAAATTAATGATTTGTCTAGTGTACATCCACAATTGTATGAATTTGTATTGGTTTTGTGTGTTTCTTGCCAAACTGTATGAAACAGGGGTGTCCAACCTTTTGACCTTCCTGGGCCACTTTGGAAGAAGAGGAATTGTCTTGGGCCACACATAAAATACACTAACAATAAGGATAGCTCATGAGCAGAAAAAGTTGGCAGATCACAAGATAAAGATCACGGACATAGAAAATGAGTAATAAAATGGAATATTTTTTTATTATAAAAGTAAAAAGAGGGCAACATAAAATGAATGTGATATTTGAAATATTTGTTTTTGATAAACTAACACATCATTATCTGGTTTAATTTACAAATTGTCAATGAATACTCAAGGTGCTCATATTTTGGTTTTAATTTTGCCTTTCACGTGCTTCAACCATACTCTTCCATACTTTACTTTTCCATACTTGTGGTTATTTTACCTCCAGCTGTCCTATCCATGTCCTCCTTTGTCCAGTATACTTAGGGACAGGTGAGCAGCAAAGAAAGCTTCCTAAGCAAGAGCCCATGCCTGTCTAACATCTAATGTATCTGTACATCCATATAAGAAGCTAGTGAATTACGTGTTGAAGTGTACGTAGTTTTGGAGACTGAAGGATAAGAAGGGTTTATAGAGAGTAAATTTATGGACAGCCTTTGTCCATACATTGTGGTTATTTTACCTCCAGGTGTCGTATCCATCTCCTCCTTTGCCCACTGTGCGTTGGGACAGGTGATCAGCACAGAAAGCTTCCCAAGGAAGAGTTCATGCCTGTTTACCATCTAATGTGTCTGTACATTCATACGAGTATGAGAAGCCAATGAATTATGTGTTGTGGAGACTGAAGGATAAGAAGGGTTTAATGCATTCTGAAACCTGAGCAAAACATAATGCAAACACAAGATCAGTATTTTCCTCTGCTTAAATGTTTCCTGTGAGTATTCTTAAAGCGCTCATTGATTCTTTGCAGATGTTCTTTGAATGCTAGTTATTTCAAATTCCATTCCCCAAGAACCTTTCAGTATATTGGCGTGGAGTCAAGTGCTTGGCGTTCACAGTTTCCACTGACAGCAGGCTATAGATTGGCAAACTGTTTGGCCCCACTTTTAAAGTAATTCTTGATTCATTTTATGTGTGAAGATATTAAGGTTTCCCTGTGGACTGAATCGCCTAGAGATTTATCCAAGAGGTTCTACACAGTCGCATCGAGCTGTGTTGTTCACCAGTAAATCTCTGTGATTATTAGTCCCTCCAGCAGATTCAACTGTCTTATCCATTGCTTTCCAGAAGCAATGTGGTGAAATAAGCACTTTGACTGAGGTCATTTTTAGTGTGGTAAATGATATCCTGGAGGGAACCCAGTATAAACTTCATCTTCTAGACAGTAAAGAGCTGCTGGAATGAGCAATGCAGCTTTTACCTTCATGTATACCGCCAAATAAAGAAGCAAGACATGATGACCTAATGGTAAGGTCACTGCATCTGTCCATAGTACACTTCAGGCATTCTGTAGTCATTCACTATTTACCAGAGCTGAGAAATATGCACAATGCAAGAGTCATCTAGATGCTTGGAACAGAGATAAATGATCTATTCCTTACCCACAGATTTGTGAACCAGAGATGTTTGTTTACTAAAAAAAAATATTGCACTATTCTGCCTACAGAACAGTTACTATGCACTAAACTAATAACAGACATACAAATTTCTCTTGCAGTAAAAGCTGGAAGTAAACCTATATAACAAAAAGTTATTTCAACTTAGGAGACATCTACCCATACCTATGTAAAGTCAAAGCCCAATGCTGTGTCTCATGTGACTCATTTGATAGACTCAACATTGTTCATATTCCCATCGCGCACGTTCCTGAATTAAAGACTCATCTGTAGTGGGTGCTGCAGCGATCACCAGCTGGGCAGACACTGGATATATCACAGATAAATAGACATGTTCACCAACACACCATGGATCTCGAAGTGCAGTCCAAAGCTTTTGTTGTAGAAAGATCACAGCAGGATAAGTGCAACATTTCATAGCCACGCAACACCCCTTCATCAGGAACATGTCTGGCGAAGGGGTCCTGTGTGCCTCTGAAACGTTGCACTTTTCCTGTTGTGATGTGATCTTTCTACAATAAAAGCTTTGGACTGCAATTCGAGATCCATGGTGTGCTGGCAAACACGTCTATTTTTTTTATTTGATAGATTAATGCCCTGTACATACGATAGGATTTTCCAAAACAAATGTTGGATGTGAGCTTGTTGTCGCAAAGTCCGATCATGTGTATGCTCCATAAAACATTTTCGACAATTTCCGACAACAAATGTTTGGGAGCAGGTTCTCAAATTTTCTGACAACAAAACTTGTTGTCGGAAATTCCGAGCATGTGTACACAATTCCAGTGTTCCAAAATCTGAATCAAGCAGAAGAGCCGCACTGGCTATTGAACTTCATTTTTCTTGGCTTGTCATTGTGAGGGCTGGCTTAGCCCTTCCTTCTCTGGGCTGGCTACTCAGCTGTCGGCTAATTGCCAGCTCTCATCTCTCTCTCCACAGTTACCCAGCTGTCCCTGATCCTGCTCGTCTGACCTGCCTACTTAAAGCTGTCCAGCTCACTTCATCTCTGCCTTCGCCTTGGTCACAGCACAAGAAACCAACTCTGCGGTTCTGTTTAAAGACTGACTTGCTGACATCCCTTCTGGCTCCTTATCATGCTTTCTGTTGCTCCCCTTGGATCCCTGACTTCTGGCCTGGCTGATTACCCGATCTGGTATTGAACCCTGGACTGGATGACTACTCAATCTGGTTACTGGACTCTGGCTATGCTTTGACTACGCTTACTCTACCTTTTTATTTTTTATTAATAAACAAGTGTGGTTTAATTGTACTTCTGTCTCGGTATGGTTCATGGTTTCTGACAGTCGTACGTGTTGTACGTAAGCATGTTCTTGACGTTCGGAATTTACGACAACATTTGTGTGACCGTGTGTATGCAAGACAAGTTTGAGCCAACATCCTTTGGAAAAAAAATCGGTGGTTTGGTTGTTGGTAAATCCTATCGTGTTTACAGGGCATAACAGTGGGCCATGTATGTTCAATGCACAGCATTTCTGACACCTAAGACACTTGTTTTTGCTTTCTTGAGAAAACCTATATGTCCTGATAGCAAGCTGTCCAATTAAAGTAGTATTAATCCCAAAAGCAAATATTTATTATAGGGTTGCACCGATATTAGTATTGGTATCGGTGCCGATACCGAGTATTTGCACAAGTATTGGTACTCGTGCAAATGCACCGATACCTGAATCTGATACTTTCGGGCTTGGTTCTTTGAGCTGCCAGGGATGAACAAATGTTCCTGTTTAACCCCTTATTAACCGATTATTTACTCTAGCCTTAATTAACTCCCTATTCTCCTCCATTTAATTGTTATTTTCCTACTTTTTTTTTTTTTCACATCTATTTTATAAACGATAAACAATGAAAAGTTTTTTTTGTTTGCTTTGTTAGTGAATATTTTCACACATATATATTAACATATATTTACATATATTACACATTTCACATTAAAAAAAGCGCAAAATGAAATCAATTTATTTCATTTGTAAATGACTTTTCAATGCTTTGTACCATTGCTGACAGCTGAAGTGTAAAAAAAACAGTTGCGGTAGGTATCGGCGAGTACTAAAGATAAAAAAGTATCGGTACTTGTACTCGTAAAAAAAATGGTATTGGCACATCCCTAATTTATTATACTGCAGCTTATCAATTCTTATGCCACGTACACACGACCGGACTTTTCGATGGACTAGGTCCTACGGTCTTCCCGAAGGACTTTCAGTGGAGGTCCGATGGACTTTCCAAACAAACAGACTTGGCCACACACGAATGGACTAAGTACATTCGAAAGTCCGTTCGGTTTGAACGTGATGACATAAGACGGGATTAAACAAGGAGGTTTAATAGCCAGTAGCCAATAGCCGTCCTTGTGTCTTATTTGGTCCTTCGGACTAGCATACAGACAAACAGATTTTTCGACCAGACTCGAGTCCGTCGGAAAGATTTGAAACATGTTTTATTTCTAGGTTTGTTGGATTTTTTTTGCCGAAAAACGATTGGACTAGCCCACACATGATCGGATTGTCCAACGGACTGATCCCGTCGGACCTAGTCTGCCGGAAAGTGTGTACACAGCATTAGATGTGGTAGCTGCATTTGTTATGCAGTCTTTTTTAAAGCTTTCTTTCCTTTATTATCACCTGGTAATCCTTTGAGTAAGTCTTTTGTTTTTCAGCAGAACAAGCTGCCCTTCAGACGTAGCAGTTAGAGGGTTTAGACAAATCATTTACCACTGACAGATCAGCTTTTATTTTATGTAAAACCTTTATCCCAAAGCAAAAAAATAAATAAATAGCTGTAATTGCTTATAAAGTGTTAGCTGGAGTTTGCCTTCAGCTTGTTTAATGTATATAAATCTGCTAGTGCAGCCACCACACTAAATGATTGGTAAGCTGCAATATATTACATTTTTAGTTTTGGGTTTAATACCACTTATATTGGTCCATTCACATGGGATTTGTCCTCCGTGAAAAGATCCCCTGCTGAATCAGTGCTGAACAGGGCATCTGTGCCTGTTCGTTTTTTTTTCTCCACATTTTGACAGCAAACTCAGCCAGACCTGTGTTGGATATATAGGCTGCCAGGCTTGTATTCATATCAGGCTACCTCTGATTAGAAATGGGAAGGCCTGGAAAGAAATGGAAAAATTGTAAAAAAAACTTTTTTTTCACATTTTTTTTTTCAATGCTGTTTTTTAAGGGGAGGGGGGGGGGGGAGGGTTCCAGAAAAAAATGAAAAAAAGAGGTGGAATACGTTTTTACAATGATAAATTTTATATATATATATATATATATATATATATATATATATATATATATATATATGACATGGTATTCAAACTATATAACACGAAGACCTTAATTAAAAAATGTATGAGACTTTATGTGAATTCTTGCTAATTCTCTCAGCTGAAGACAAGCAAATCTTGGAACACAGTTCAAGTAACACTACTTCTCAATGCAGTTCACAAACAATATAAATGTGTGTTTCTGCCACTTGGGGGCACTGCAAGGGAAAGGCTCCAGTTTAGTTTGCTTGTGGGCTCCATCATGTACCTCCTACAGTTGGGTGATTGTTAGGATACAGTAGATGATAGTTATCCTCTCAGGTTTTAATTGACAGGTAAGAGGGTAAATTTGTATGACAAATTAGTTTTATCTTTATAACTTTTAAAGCAAAACTCTGGACAAATTTTTTACCCATGTCCTTGTTGATCTCCTACTTTCACCCACTTTGTCATTCATGTTCTTCTGAGTTTTGTAGTTCCTCTGTAATAGGTTGCTGAACTTCCTGAATAAACGTTATTGCCTACTGACATCCTGTTTATAAGATTGCTGGCTTCTATCCCTCTCCTCAGCTCAGCCAGCAGTCTGCACGCCCCCTTGAAGTCCTCTGAAAGCCAAGCAGGAGGAAGCAGACATGTTGTGGGTGGAAGGGATCTCACAGCCCCCGGTCTGTGCCGCCCTTGGAGGAGGTGTCCACCTTCTCCTCTCTCCTCCCTCCTCCTCCTCTGCTCCTGCCAGCAATCCACCCCCACCCCACCTCCACTCAGCCCCCTGCCACTCTATCCCCACCGCCCCCCCTGAAACCGCACCGCCCCCCCGCGCCTTCTATCTCCGTGCAGACCGGTGATTATCATCAGCAATTGCTTGTATATATACAGTGGGAATCTCCTGCAGTGTCCGGTATTGTTATATGAAAACACCAATGCTGATGTCCCACCCTCCACCATTATAAGAACAGTGCGCTGTCAACCATAATAACAGCGGGGGGGGGGGCAGGGAATCAGCTCTCAGCATTCTCATATGACAATACCGATCACTGCGGGAGATCCCCGCTGTGTATATACAAGTAATTACTGATGATAATCCCTGCTCTGCACTGATGGTCCCTGACAAGTGCCACTGGTGATACCTGACATGGTGGTCCCTGACAAGAGGCAGTAGTGGTCCCTAACATGGTGGTCCCTGACACGGTGGTCCTTGACATGGTGGTCCCTAACAAGCGGCACTGGTGGTCTCTGACAAGCGGCACTGGAGGTCCCTGACATGGTGGTCTCTAACAAGCAGCACTGGTAGTCCCTGACATTCGACACTGGTGGTCCTTGACAGATGGTCCCTGCCATGGTGGCCCTTGACATTCAGCACTGGGAGACACTGATAAGCTGCACTGGTTTGCATTTATATTAAATGCATTATATTTATTAATTTAATTAAAATGTATTTATTAAACGCATTAAATTAATATATTAACTGGTTCCCGACCAGCGCACGCCGATGTACGTCGGCAGAATGGCACGGGCAGGCATATTGGCGTACAGGTACGTTCAATCTTCAATGCCGCCCTGCCATCGCGAGCGACTCGATCGCCGCGGGGATACCCGCGATCGTCTCACGGGACGGCCGAATGGAGAAATGCCGTTGTAAACAGCATTTCTCCATTCTGCCTAGCAACTAGTGACGCTGATCTCTGCTCCATGTGATTGGAGCAGAGATCAGTGTTCACTAAATGAAAGTCCAATCCCCCACAGTTAGTAACACACCCCTAGGAACACTTAACCCCTACACTGCCACCCACTGGTTAACCCCTTCACTGCCAGTGTCATTTACACAGGAATCACTGCATTTATAGGGCAGTGAATGCTGTATAACTGACAATGGTCCCAAAAATGTCCGATGTGTCCGCCTTAATGTCACAGTCACAATAAAAATCGCTGATCGCCGCCATTACTAGTAAAAAAAAATAATAAAAAATTATTAATAAAAATGCCATAAAACTATCCCTATTTTGTAAACGCTATAACTTTTGCGCAAACCAATCAATAATCGCTTATTGCGATTTTTTTTTTACCAAAAATATGTAGAAGAATATGTATCGGCCTAAACTGAGGGAAAAAAATGTTTTTTTATATATTTTTGGGGGATATTTATTATAACAAAAAGTAAAAAATAATGCGTTTTTTTCAAAATTGTCGCTCTATTTTTGTTTATAGCGCAAAAAATAAAAACCACAGGGGTGATCAAATACCACCAAAAGAAAGCTCTATTTGTGGGAAAAAAGGATGTAAATTTTGTTTGGGAACCACGTCGCACGACCGCACAATTGTCAGTTAAAGCGACGCAGTGCCGAATCGCAAAAAGTGGTCTGGTCTTTGACCAGCAAAATGGTCCAGTCTGTAAGTCGTTAATATGCATTTATATTGAAATGCTTTGCAATTATAAGGCTGTGACCTATCATGCCGTGCGTTATGTATGGCTTGATGGCTGCAGAATTAGGGGTGTGATTTATGTTGAAGAGGGCGAGTTCACATTTACATGTACAAGCCTAGTGTTCCCTCCCACATTCACTCCCATCCCAAGGATTCATGGGAAATATAGGCTGATTACAGTTACAGAGAGAGAGAGAAGAGGATATGATGCAATCTCTGTTCTAACACCTACTCTTGGGCAGAATACAGGCTGCATTTTTTTAATCTGAAAACTGACTTCCTGAAAATAAAATCAGCCATATATCTTTAACCACTTGCCACCCGCCCTATTACAAATTGACGGCGGCAAAGTGGTTTCATAATCCTAACCGGACGTCATATGACGTGATTAGGATTATGAGCCGCTGCGCACCCCCGGGGGCGCGCATCGCGGCGATCGTTGTTGCGGGGTGTCAGTCTGACACCCGGCAACTACGATCTCGGTAAAGAGTCTCCGACGGAGACTCTTTACCATGTGATCAGCCGTGTCCAATCACGGCTGATCACAGTGTAAATGGGAAGAGCCGGTGATCGGCTTTCCCTCACTCGCGTCTGTCAGACGCGAGTAGAGGAGAGCCGATCGGCTGCTCCTCTGACAGGGGGGGTCTGTGCTGATCGATTATTAGCACAGCCCCCCCGAGCATGCCCACACTGGACCACCAGGGACACCACTAGACCACCAGGGAAAAGGTAATAAAAATCCATAATCCTCCCTAGACCACCAGGGTGCCAGTCAGCACAATGGGTGCCAATCAGTGCCCATAATGGATGCCAATCAGTGGCCACAATGGGCATCACTGATTGGCATGCATTATTGTTTGGCACTGATTGGCATCCATTACTATAACACCGATGCCGCCTATGAGTGCCCACCTGTGCCGCCTATGAGTGCCCACCTGTGCCGCCTGAGTGCCCACCTGTGCCGCCTGAGTGCCCACCTGTGCCGCCTATGAGTGCCCACCTGTGCCGCCTATCCATGCCCACCTTTGCCGCCTATCTATGCCCACCTGTGCCGCCTATCTATGCCCACCTGTGCCGCCTATCCATGCCCACCTGTGCCGCCTATCCATGCCCATCCGTGCCGCCCATCCGTGCCGCCCATCCGTGCCAGCTATCAGTGCCAATTTGTGCCACCTATCAGTGTCCGTCCGTGTCGCCCATCCGTGTCGCCCATCAGTGCCGCCTATCAGTGCCACTTCATTGGTGCCACATTGGTGCCCATCAGTGCCACCTTATCAGTGCCCATCAGTGTAGCCCCATCAGTGCCCATCAGTGAAGGAGAAAACGTACTTATTTACAAAGTTTTGAAACTGAAACAAAAAAAAACATTTTTTTTTTCAAAATTTTCGGTATTTTTTTATTTGTAGCGCAAAAAATAAAAACCGTAGAGGTGATCAAATACCACCAAAAGAAAGCTCTATTTGTGGGAAAAAAATGATAAAAATTTCATTTGGGTACAGTGTAGCATGACCGCGCAATTGTCATTCAAAGTGCGACAGCGCTGAAAGCTCAAAATTGGTCTGGGCAGGAAGGTGTTAAAAAAATAAAAGGTGTTGAAGGTGTTGAAAAAATAAAATAATATGGTTGCAGAAGTGTGCACACTCTTAATCACTTCCCGCCCAGGCTTATAGTAGATTGACGGCCGGGAAGTGGTTCTGTTATCCTGACTGGGTGTCATATGACATGCGCGCGGCGATCACAAGTGCGGCATGTCAGCCTGACACGTCGCATCTCCGATCATGGTAAGGATTCTCTGACAGAGGCTTCTTACCACCTGATCAGCTGTGACCAATCACAGCTGGTCATCGCGTGAACCAGGAAGTGCCGGTAAACACCATTACTAGGTTTGCACCGTCAGGGAGAGCTGATCGGTGGCTCTCCCTGTCAGACGGGGGATCTGTGCTGATAATCAGCACATTGACAATCAGCACAGCCCCCATCAGATGTGCCAATCAGTGCCCAACTGCTGCCAGTGCCCCCTTAATAAAGACTTAGTGCCAATCAGTGCCCAGCAGTAACACCTGTCAGTACCTCATCTTCAGTGCTGTCCATCAGTGCCACCTATCGGTGCCCATCAGTGCTGCATATCAGTGCCTCCTCATCAATGCCACCTTATCAGTGCCAACTCATCAGTGCCCATCAGTGAAGAAAAAAACTGAATTTTATGACAGAAACAAAGAAAAACTTTGTTTAGCAAAACATAAATACCCCAGTGGTGATCAAATAACACCAAAATAAAGCTCTATTTGTGGGAAGAAAATTATAAAAATGTAGTTTGGGTACAGTGTAGCATGACCGCACAATTGTCATTCAAAATGTGACAGTGCTGAAAGCTGAAGATTGTCCGCCCAGTATTGAAGTGGTTAAAGTATAACTAAAGGCAAAACTTTTTTGGGGGATTTTGGATAGATTGGAGATGAATTTGAAGACCTTTTAGGTTTTTATTGCTACATCTGTCCCCGTTAGATTCACCATTTCTATTTTTCCTGTTTACCATCATTAGGGATGAGCTTCGTGTTCGAGTCGAACATACGTTCGCCCATTCGGCGAATTCCGAACGTTATGGGCCGTTCGCGCCAAATTCTTGTGCCGCTCACGGCCCACAATGCACTGCGCCATCGCAGTGCATTGCTGGCTCATGATTGGCCAAGCATGCACTGTGACCCCGCATGCTTGGCCAATCACAGCGCCGGCAGCGAGGAGAGCCATGATTGGCCACAGGCAGGATGCCTATGGCCAATCATAGCTCAGGCTGTGTAGTACATGCCCCACACTATAAAAGGCCGCCAGCGCGGCGGCCTTGTGTAGTGTGTTGGCGTCTGTAGGAGTTAGTGGGTGTTCTGTGTACCTTCAACACAGTATACACTGATCGTTATCGGCCGATTTTTTCATTCTTGCTCTTCTGTAGTGGTTGTTGTCTGCGTGCCCTGACCACAGTATACACCGCTATATCCACCTATATAGCTAGCTATATTTCTCTTTTTTTAATAGAGCTTGTAGTCAGTGGTAGGAGATTGTGCTTGCTGTCTGCGTTCTCTGAACCCAGTATACACCGCTATATCCATCTATATAGCTAGCTATCTTGCTCGTTTTAAATATAGCTTGCAGTCAGTGATAGGAGATTGTGCGTGCTGTCTGCGTGCTCTGAACCCAGTATACACCGCTTTATCCATCTATATAGCTAGCTATCTTGCTCATTTTAAATAGAGCTTGCAGTCAGTGGTAGGAGATTGTGCGTGCTGTCTGCGTGCTCTGAACCCAGTATACACCACTATATCCACCTATATAGCTAACTATCTTGCTCGTTTAAATAGAGCTTGTAGTCAGTGGTAGGAGATTGTGCGTGCTGTCTGCGTGCTCTGAACCCAGTATACACCGCTATATCCATCTATATAGCTAGCTATCTTGCTCGTTTTAAATAGAGCTTGCAGTCAGTTGTAGGAGATTGTGCGTGCTGTCTGCGTGCTCTGAACCCAGTATACACCGTTATATCCACCTACATAGCTCTTCTCTAATTGAACCATCTGCCATCTGCAGGAGTTAGTGATTGTTGTGTGTGCCTCCAGCACAATATACACGACCCAATTGCTGGTTTTCCCAACTCCCTTCAGGCCGTTACCATGTCTGGAAGGCCAGCAAGGAGAGGCAGACAGGCGCAAGCCGATAAAAGAGGGCAAGCAGGCTCTGTGTCTAGAGACAACAGTGTTGGTCGTGGACGCGGTGCATCGTCATCATCAGCACGTGGCCATGGGACACGATTGTCCTTCTTTTCGGCAGCTGGACATGTTGAGCCGCAACATGCCAACGACTTGGTAGAGTGGATGACCAAGCCCTCTTTATTCTCCTCATCCTGTCTCACCCAGGCTCAGGGTACTAGCAAAGCAACTGCCAACGCATAGTCTTCCCTCCTCTCAATGTCATCATCAGTGACTCCTTCCCTAGACCCACCACGTCCTCCTGAGGAGTCTCCTGAACTCTTTGAGCACAGTGTTGGGTACATGCTCCAGGAGGATGCCCAGTGTTTTGTAGGCTCTGATGATGATACTCAGCTAGAGGAAGGCAGTAGCGTGAATGCAGAGAGAGGGGATGCTCAAGAAGGACAGCAATCTGGCATTCATGTTCCACAAGCTGCAGCATACTGCCAGGTTTGCTCCAGCGAGGAAGAGGGAGGGGATGATGAGGGCACTGACTCCACGTGAGTGCCTGGTAGGAGAGAGGAGGAGGAGGAGGAGGAGGCACATGTCCAACTAGGCAGGATGCCCTCCGGGGGCCAGCTTAGGGGCAGCACACCGACTGAATCACACCGCAGAGCTCCGCCTGTGCAGGGCGCTGCCTCTGCGCGTTATTCTAAAAGTTCTTTGGTGTGGGCCTTTTTTGAGACGAGTGCATCAGATCGCACCGCTGCTATTTGCAACATATGTCTCAAGCGTATCTCGCGTGGCCAAAACATCAGCCGCTTGGGCACCACATGCTTGACCAAACATATGTTGACCTGCCATGCAGCTCGTTGGCAAGCGTACCTCAAAGACCCACACCAAAGAACAAAGCGGACCTCTCCTTGCTCCTCATCAGCTGGGATCTCCAACCCCACTAGACCTTCAGTCCTCTCTGAAACCTGCTCTGAGAGGAGTGAAGGTGTAGAATTAGGTGTGTCACAGCCAAGTGCACTCTGCTAGCATTACACCCATGTCCGATTATAGCAGGCAAATATCCCTGCCCCAGCTGCTGGACTGGCGAAAGAAGTTCACTCCCAGCCATCCACATGCCCAGCGGTTGAATGCTAGCTTGGCTAAATTGCTAGCACTTCAACTGCTGCCTTTTCAGTTGGTAGACTCTGCCCCCTTCCGTGAGTTTGCAATGTGCAGTTCCTCAGTGGCAGGTCCCCAAACGCCACTTTTTCTCACGGAAGGTGATTCCGGCTCTCTACCGGCATGTGGAAGGCAATGTCCTTGCCTCGCTGGACAGGGCAGTCAGCGGTAAGGTGCATATTACCGCTGACTCATGGTCCAGCAGGTATGGACAGGGACGTTACCTGTCTTTCACGGCCCATTGGGTCACTCTTCTGGCAGCTGTGAAGGATGCAGGACAAGGTGCAGTAGTGTTGGAGGTTGTTCCGCCACCACGCCTCCAAAATGCTACTATTGGTTGTGACACACCTCTCTCCTTCACCCCCCTCCTCTTCTTCTTCCTCCATGGCCTCTTCCAGTGCTCTGTCCTCAGAACCAGCAGTGCTCCGTAGGCGTTCCAGGGGCTACGCAAGTACGCAGGCAAAACGATGCCATGCCGTGCTTGCGCTGGTTTGTTTGGGGGACAGGAGCCACACTGGGGCGGATGTTTTGTCAGCTCTGCAGGGGCAGGCCGAGAGGTGGTTGACGCCAGCTTAAGCCTGGAATGGTGGTTTGCGACAATGGCACCAACCTCCTCCCCGCCCTCCGACAGGGACAACTGACCCATGTGCCCTGTGTGGCTCACGTCCTTAACCTGGTGGTGCAGCAGTTCTTGGGCGGGTACCCGGCTTACAGGATGTCCTGAAGCAGGCCAGGAAAGTCTGTGTGCATTTCCGCCAATCATTTAATGCCTGTGCTCGGCTGGCTGAGCTCCAAAAGGAGTTGAACCTGCCCAAGAACCGCCTTATATGTGACATGCCCACCAGGTGGAACTCAACGTTGGTCATGCTGCAGCGGCTACACACGCAGCAGAGGGCCATCAATGAGTACCTGTGCGACTACGGCACCAGGACAGGGTCAGGGGAGCTCGGTTTTTTCTCACCACGCCAGTGGGGCATGATCAGGGATGCATGCACTGTCCTGTCACCGTTTGAGGCCACAAGGATGGTGAACAGTGACAGTGCATGCATCAGTAACACTGTACCTCTTGTCCACCTCTTGGAGCATACGCTGCATGGAATAATGGACAGGGCACTTGAGGCAGAACAGAGGCAGGAAGAGGAGGACTTCCTTGCCTCTCAGGGGCCCCTTTATCCAGACAGTGTTCCTGCTGTGCCACCCATCACACAGGAAGAGGATGAGGAGGAGGATGATTGTGTCAGAATGGAGGTGGAGGCTGGCACTCAGCATCAGCAGCAGCAGCAGCAGCAGTCTTGTAGGGATGATTTACAGTCCCAAGAAACCCGTGGACTTATATGTGGCTGGAAGGAGGTAGCTGCAGATCATGTTGTCCTTAGTGACCCAGAGGACTCCGGACCGAATGCCTCGGCTAACCTACGCTGCATGGCCTCCCTGATCCTGCAAAGCCTGCGGAAGGATCCTCGTATTCTTGGGATCAAGGAGAGGGGCCATTACTGGCTGGCCACTCTCCTTGATCCACGGTACAAGGGTAAGGTTGCCGACCTTATCTTGCCATCGCAGAGGGAGCAGAGGATGAGACATCTCCGGGAGGCCTTGCAGAAAGGTCTGTGCAACGCGTTTCCAGAGACTGGGAGGTTACAAACTCCTGGTCCTGGACAACGTGTTGCTGAGGCATCGGTCAGAAGGAGCGGTGGAGAAGGTGGCCGTCTGACCGATGCTTTCAGACAATTTTTTAGTCCGCAGCCCCAAGGTATGATCGGTTCCAGCAACCATCGCCAGCGTCTGATTTACATGGTGCAGGAATACCTAGGGGCAAGGTCAGACTTGGACACCTTTCCCACCGAAAATCCTCTGGATTACTGGGTCTTGAGGATGGATCACTGGCCAGAGCTTGCACAGTATGCAATTGAGCTACTGGCCTGTCCTGCATCCAGCGTTATTTCGGAACGCACCTTCAGTGCTGCTGGTGGCTTTGTTACCGATCACAGGGTGCGCCTGTCCACCGAATCAGTTGATCGACTGACCTTCATCAAGATGAATCAGTCTTGGATCACCCACAGCTACAGTGCCTTGCGAAAGTATTCGGCCCCCTTGAACTTTTCAACCTTTTGCCACATTTCAGGCTTCAGACATAAAGATATAACATTTTTATTTTTTGTGAAGAATCACCAACAAGTGGGACATAATTGTGAAGTAGAACGAAATCAATTGGATTTTTGAAACTTTTTTAACTAATAAAAAAATGAAAAGTGGGGCGTGCAAAATTATTCGGCCCCCTTGCGTTAATACTTTGTAGAGCCACCTTTTGCTGCGATTACAGCTGCAAGTCGCTTGGGGTATGTCTCTATCAGTTTTGCACATCGAGAGACTGAAATTCTTGCCCATTCTTCCTTGCAAAACAGCTCGAGCTCAGTGAGGTTGGATGGAGAGTGTTTGTGAACAGCAGTTTTCAGCTCTTTCCACAGATTCTCGATTGGATTCAGGTCTGGACTTTGACTTGGCCATTCTAACACCTGGATACGTTTATTTGTGAACCATTCATTTGTAGATTTTGCTGTATGTTTGGGATCATTGTCTTGTTGGAAGATAAATCTCGGTCCCAGTTTCAGGTCTTTTGCAGACTCCAACAGGTTTTCATCCAGAATGGTCCTATATTTGGCTGCATCCATCTTCCCCTCAATTTTAACCATCTTCCCTGTCCCTGCTGAAGAAAAGCAGGCCCAAACCATGATGCTGCCACCACCATGTTTGACAGTGGGGATGGTGTGTTGAGGGTGATGAGCTGTGTTGCTTTTACGCCAAACATATCGTTTTGCATTGTGGGCAAAAAGTTGGATTTTGGTTTCATCTGACCAGAGCACCTTCTTCCACATGTTTGGTGTGTCTCCCAGGTGGCTTGTGGCAAACTTTAGACAAGACTTTTTATGGATATCTTTGAGAAATGGCTTTCTTCTTGCCACTCTTCCATAAAGGCCAGATTTGTGTACGACTGATTGTTGTCCTATGGACAGACTCTCCCACCTCAGCTGTAGTTCTCTGCAGTTCATCAAGAGTGATAATGGGCCTCTTGGCTGCATCTCTGATCAGTCTTCTCCTTGTCTGAGCTGAAAGTTTAGAGGGACGGCCAGGTCTTGGTAGATTTGCAGTGGTCTGATACTCCTTCCATTTCAAAATGATCGCTTGCACAGTGCTCCTTGGGATGTTTAAAGCTTGGGAAATCTTTTTGTATCCAAATCCGGCTTTAAACTTCTCCACAACAGTATTACGGTTCTGCCTGGTGTGTTCCTTGGTCTTCATGATGCTCTCTGCACTTTCAACAGAACCCTGAGACTATCACAGAGCAGGTGCATTTATACAGAGACTTGATTACACACAGGTGGATTCTATTTATCAACATCAGTCATTTAGGACAACATTGGATCATTCAGAGATCCTCGCTGAACTTCTGGAGTGAGTTTGCTGCACTGAAAGTAAAGGGGCCGAATAATTTTGCACGCACCACTTTTCAGTTTTTTATTTGCTAAAAAAGTTTAAATTATCCAATAGATTTCGTTCCACTTCACAATTGTGTCCCACTTGTTGGTGTTTCTTCACAAAAAATTTAAATGTTATATCTTTATGTTTGAAGCCTGAAATGTGGCAAAAGGTTGAAAAGTTCAAGGGGGCCGAATACTTTCGCAAGGCACTGTACCAAGCACCTGAAGCTGATGTAACTGAATAATTTTTTTGAAATATCACATCCCTTCAAGACTGCCTATGCTGATGCTGAGTGACTGTCCTGTTATGTTGATTGTCTATCCTCTTCCTCCTCCGCTGATATGTTGGAAGAACATTTTTGGTTCTGGGTGATGCCATCAGCCCAATTTTTCTGCCCCTGTTTAACAGGGGCGTTTAATTACAATTTTTGATGCAATGCTTTGCAGCAGGGCTAATTCCTGCACTAAAACTAGAGTATATGGGAGAGGTTGCAGTGTCGTGGCACCAGCACCAGTGCCTAAGGCCCAATTTTTCTGCCCCTGTTTAACAGGGGCGTTTAATTACAATTTTTGATGCAATGCTTTGCAGCAGGGCTAATTCCTGCACTTAAACTAGAGTATATGGGAGAGGTTGCAGTGTCGTGGCACCAGCACCAGTGCCTAAGGGCCAATTTTTCTGCCCCTGTTTAACAGGGGCTTTAATTCCAATTTTGTATGCAATGCTTTGCAGCAGGGCTAATTCCCGCACTACAACTAGAGTATATGGGAGAGGTTGCAGTGTCGTGGCACCAGCACCAGTGCCAGCAGCCCAATTTTTCAGCCCCTGTTTAACAGGGACATGTAATTACAATTCTTGATATAATATTTCACAGGAGGGCCCGTTCCTGTGCCCACCCAGAGTAACTGTGAGGACTTATAGTGTTGTGGCACCAGCACCACAACCACCAAAGCTCAATTTTTCTACCACTGTTCAACAATGGCATGTAATTACAATTCTTGATATAATCGTTCACAGCAGGGCGCTCCAGCGCCCACCAAGAGTCACTTTGAGGGCTTACAATGTTGTGACAAAACCAACACCT
The DNA here is from genome assembly GCF_037356315.1 of Lithobates pipiens. Lineage (NCBI taxonomy): Eukaryota > Metazoa > Chordata > Amphibia > Anura > Ranidae > Lithobates > Lithobates pipiens. The sequence continues at coordinate 279,061,599 of NW_027507718.1, read as the reverse complement.
TGTTCCGCCATTTCTGCAGAGCATATAGGGCAGGCCCCTACTTTCAAACATCCAACTTACAAACATCTCCTACTTGCAAACGGAAGGAGACAACAGAAAGTGAGATGAAAAAAGACGGACGGCAAAACAAATTATGCAGGGGTGATAACCCTTCCCTATGTTTTCCAAAAAGCTTAAAAATAGTTTTTTTGACTGGAACTACACTTTAAAAATGTACCAGTTGAAAATTACAAACAGATTCTACTTAACACAACAAATCTACACAGTCCCTGTCTTGTTTGCACCACCTGTATACTGCTGTTCTGAGTATATAGGGCCTGGGGGCCACACGTATTTCCTTTTTTTAATATGGGTACAGGGTTCCCCTTAATATCCGTACAAGACCCAAAGGGGATGGTAATGGGCAGGGAGGGCTACCCATGCCATTTTTCTCAATGATTTTCAACCATATTGCAGGAACCAGATATAACATTAAAACCGCAAGCAGTTTTAAATGACGTTATTTCTGTTAAATGTCATTTTGTGCAGGGACTGTTCTAAACACGGGAAACACGTGCCACTTCACAGGCATACTATAGACACACCCCAGGCACGATATTTAAAGGAATATTTCACTTTTTTTTCACTTTAATCATCATTAAAATCAGTGCTCCCGCCAAAACGATCGTTTTTAAAACTTTTTTTTGCATTGACCCATGTCCCTTGGGGCAGGAGCCAGGTCCCCAAACCCTTTTTGGGACAGTATCTTGCATATTAGCCGTTAAAATTAGCACTTTTTATTTTGAACGTTTGAGTCCCATAGACTTCAATGGGGTTCTAACGTTCGTACGAATTTGGGGTCCGTTTGAAAGTTCTGGTGCGAACCAAATCGGGGGGGTGTTCGGCTTATCCCTAACCATCATCATTAAAAGTAAAAGAAAAATCTAATTTTGGGTTATCCCAATGTAATACAGGGGAAAACCTCCAATGGGAACACTAGTTCTGGTGACCTGGGGGTCCCCAAGAAAGTCCCTTAATTTTCAGGTATTTTATTTCACTTCCTGTTTGGCTATGGGACAGAAAATGGAAGTAAATCACCCCAATGGGACACAGATGGAAAAAATAAACTAACAGGGGTTATAACACTCCATTACTCTATCCAAAAAGAAGAAAAAAAGTTTTGCCTATAGTTCTAATTTAAACTAACACTTTGTTGAAGCACCTTTTGATTTTGTTACAGCACTCAGTCTTTTTGGGTATGAGTCTATCAGCATGGCACATCTTGACTTGGCAATATTTGCCCACTCTTCTTTGCAAAAACACTCCAAATCTGTCAGATTGCGAGGGCATCTCCTGTACACAGTCCTCTTCAGATCACCCCACAGATTTTCAATCGGATTCAGGTCTGGGCTCTGGCTGGGACATTCCAAAACTTCAATCTTTAATTCTGGATGTATGCTTTGGGTCATTGTCATGCTGAAAGATGAAGTTCTTCTTTATGTTCAGATTTCTAGCAGAAGCCTGAAGGTTTTGTGCCAATATTAACTGGTATTTGGAACTGTTCATAATTGCCCCCACCTTGACTGTTCCAACTGAAGAAAAAAAGCCCCAAAGCATGATGCTGCCCCCTCCATGCTTGACAGTGGGTATGGTCTTATTTTGGTGATGTACAGTGTTGTTTTTGCACCACACATATCTTTTGTAATTATGGCCAAAAAGTTCAGCCTTGGTTTGATCAGACCATAACACATTTCCCCACATGCTTTTAAGAGACTTCAGATGTGTTTTTGCAAAATTTACCTGGGCTTAGATGTTTTTCTTTGTAAACAAAGGCTTCTGTCTTGCCACTCTACCCCATAGCCCAGACATATGAACAATTCCGGGAGATTGTTGTCACATGTACCACACAGCCAGTAATTGCCAGATATTCCTGCAGCTCCTTTAATGTTGCTGTAGGCCTCTTGGCAGCCTCCCAGACCAGATTTCTTCTTGTATACTTATATTTTCATCAATTTTGGAGGCACGTCCAGTTTTTGGTAATGTCACTGTTGTGCCATATTTTCTCCACTTGATGATGACTGTCTTCACTGTGTTCCATGGTATATCTAATGCCTTGGAAATTCTTTTGTACCCTTCTCCTGACTGATACCTGTTAACAATGAGATCCCCCTGATGCTTTGGAAGCTCCCTGCAGATCATGGCTTTTGCTGTAGGATGCTACTAAGAAAATGTCAGGACCTACTAGAACAGCTGAACTTTATTTGGGTTAATCACTTTAAATGATAACAGGTGTGTACTGACTCCTATTTAACATTAGTTTGAATATGATTGCTTAACCACTTCCCACCCGGCCAATGCATATATACGGCCGGGTGGGAGCCGTCTACTCCTGATAGGACGTTCAGGAACGTCCTGCAGGAGTAGCGGGATTGCGCGCGCGCGCGCGCCCGCGCAGCGGCGCGATCCCGATGTGCTTGTGTCACCCGGACACGGCACATCTCAGATCGGCAGGAGGGCTCTGTGATTGGCCCTCCTGATCACATGACGGCCGTGTCCAATCACGGCTGTCATGTGATGTAAACAAACAGCCGGTTGCTAGGCAATCGGCTCTCCTCTCCTCACACGGAAGTCACCATTGAGGAGAGGAGAGCAGAACGCTGCAGCCGGCTGATGATCAGTGAGTATGGGCTGCTTTTTACAGCTTTTTACTCACTGATCATCAGTGTAGTGTAAACACACAACACACCACACAGTACAAACACAGTCCCCACACATGTCCCCAAAACACACATGTCCCCAAAACATACATGTCCCCAAATAATAAAAACACATGTCCCTAATAATAAAAACATGTCCCCCACATATGTCCCACTAAAATCACATGTCCCAATGATTATCTGCACACATATGTACGTGATCACCTGCACACATATGTACATGATCATTTGCGTACATATGTCCGTGATCACACAAACCAATTATTATACACTTAACGGAATTTTTTTTACCAAAAACATGTAGCAGAATACATTTTGGCTTAAATTTATGACAAAATTTGATTTTATTGGATTTCTTTTCAAATAGAAAAAAGAAAATATTGTTTTTTTTCCAAATTTCCGCTATTTTTGCGCTTATATCGCAAAAAAAAAAAACGGAGTCGTGAATAAATAACACCAAAATAAAGCTCTATTTGTGTGAACAAAATGATAACAATTTCATTTGGGTACAGTGTAGCATGACCGCGCAATTGTCAGGCCACGTACACACGCGGGGACTGTTCGCTCAACTTTGTCCGCTGAACAGTGTTTCAGCAGACAGTCCGCTCGTGTGTGGGCTTTCAGCGGACAGTTTCAGCGAACAGTCTGCTGAACAAGGTTTTTCGGAATTTCCGAAAAACTGTCCGCTGAAACCTTGTTTCAGCGAACAGTCCCCTCGTGTGTAGGCTTGTTCGTCAAACAAAGTTCCGCGCATGCTCAGAAAGAATTTATACGCCGAAGGTTGCATTGCAGTGTATAGGACGTCGTTTTCTAGTCCCGTCGTACGTGCCGTTCACGTCATCGCGCACGGTTTCAGCAAACTGTTCGTACGTCGTGTGTGGCCATGTCCGTCCATGCTAATTTTGAGCGGACTGTCCGCTGAAACTGTTTGACGAACAAAGTTGAGCGAACAGTCCCCGCGTGTGTACGCGGCCTTACTGAAAGCGCTAGAGCGCTGAAAGCTGAAAATTGGACTGGGAAGGAAGGGGGTGAAAGTGCCCTGTATTGTAGTGGTTAAAGAGGAAGTAAACCCTTTCAAACCACTTTGACCTACAGGTAAGCCTAGATTAAGGCTTACCTGTAGGTCCAAGCAATATCTCCTAAACCTATATGGTTTAGGAGATATTTGCCTGAAAATGGGCACCGCTGTCTACGGCGCAGGCGCACTAAATGCGGCAAGTCCAAGAATGGATTTGCCTAATTTGTCGACTCCCGTGCGCATGCGCGGGAGTGACGTCATCGCGGCTTCGCCGAATGGCAGCGGCGGAGCTGCGAGACGCGACTCCCGTGCGCATGCGCGGGAGTGACGTAATCGCGGCTTCGCCGCTGTGATTCGTCGGAGCTGCGAGACGCCACCAGCAAGATGGATGCGGCGGACTACAGGGGACAGCGGCGACTTCGCTGGCTCCTGTGTCAGGTAAGTGACACATAATGGGCTACTATGCGATGCATAGTAGTCCATTATGCTTTACCTTTGCAGGGAAAAAAAGAGGAAGTAAACCCATCAGGGTTTACTTCCTCTTTAACCCTCCTTGGCTTTTTACTATTTTGTTACATTACAGCCCTTAGTTCAAATTTTTTTTTAATCTGGATTAATTATATGTGATGGATCAGAACGCAATAGTCTAAGTTGGTGAAGTAAAATTCATTTCAGAAAAAAAACCTGATAATTGGCACATTGTTATGAAGCCCATAAAAAGCTCTGGAAGTCACATAATTAGTGAAATGATGTCCCCTGTGTGCAATCTAAGTGTCACATGATCTGTCATTACATATACACACCTTTTTGAAAGGCCCCAGAGGCTGCAATATCTAAGCAAGAGGCACCACTAACCAAACACTGTCATGAAGACCAATGAACTCTCCAAACAAGTAAGTTGAGAAGTGTTGTTGAGAAGTACAAATCAGGGTTAGGTTATAAAAAAATATCCAGATATTTGATTATCCTTAGGAGCACCATCAAATTTATCATAACCAAATGGAAAGAACATGACACAACAGAAAACCTGCCAAGAGATGGCTGCACACCAAAATGGACCGGGCAAGGAGGTCTTTAATCAGAGAGGCAGCACAGAGACCTAAGGTAGCCCTGGAGGAGCTGCAGAGTTCCACAGCAGAGACTGGAGTATCTGTACATAGGACGACAATAAGCTGTATGCTCTATAGAGTTGGGCTTTATGGCAGAGTGGCCAGAAGAAACCCATTACTTTCAGCAAAAAACAAAAGGGCACGTTTTGAGTTTGTGAAAAGGCATGTGGGAGACTCCCAAAATGTATGGAGGAAGGGTCTCTGGTCTGATGAGACTAAAATTTAACTTTTTGTCCATCAAAGAAAATGCTATGTCTGGCGCAAACCCAACACATCACATTACCCAAAGAACACCATCCCCACAGTGAAACATGATGGTGGCAGCAACATGCTGTGGGGAGATTTTTCAGCAGTCGGGACTGGGAAACTGCTCAGAGTTGAGGGAAAGATGGATGGTGCTAAATACAGGGATATTCTTGAGCAAAACCTGTACCACTCTGTGTGTGATTCGAGGCTAGGATGGAGGTTCACCTTCCAGCAGGACAAAGACCCCAAACACACTGCTAAAGCAACACTTGAGTGGTTTAAGGGGAAACATGTAAATGTGTTGGAATGGCCTAGTGGCCCAGACCTCAATCCAGTAGAAAATCTGTGGTCAGACTTAAAGATTGCTATTCACAAGCGCAAACCATCCAACTTGAAGGAGCTGGAGCAGTTTTCCTAGGAGGAATTGGCAAAAATCCCAGTGGCAAGTTCATAGAGACTTATCCAAAGCGACTTGGAGCTGTGATAGCCACAAATTGGTTCTACAAAGTATTGACTTTAAGGGGCTGAATAGTTATGCACATTGATTTTTTTCTGTTATTTTGTCCTATTTGTTATTTGCTTCACAATAAAAAAAAAAAAATCTTCAAAGTTGCGGACATGTTCTGTACATTAAATGATGCAAATCCTCAAACAATCCATGTTAATTCCAGGTTGTGAGGCAACAAAACACAAAAAATGCCAAGGGGGTGAATACTTTTGCAAGGCACTGTATAGGTCACATTAAAGGTGGAAAAAGTTCTAAAATGATTTATCTTTGTCTTATTTTTTTACATCACAGAAACCTGACATTTTAACAGGGGTGTGTAGACTTTTTATATTCACTGTATAGACTTTGGAAACATTTCCACAGAGCAATTTCTGATAAGATCAAAGCAATTTGCAAATATTGTGAGAAGAAATATTATTTTCCAAATGCTACAAGGATTACAAAACACATCCTGGCCTGCTAGAGGTACACTAAATAGTGGAATGAAATGATGAGGACCATAATGCAAGTTCAAGTAGCTTTTACATCCAGAGTTCATATTCCAGAAACACATTCTGCTGCTTCTGGATCATCACAGAGTGATTCTTCACCAGCAGCATCTTCAAGTAAGGATTTTTTTTACAAACCACAGCCTCACAAAAATATACAATCCCTTAATTTATAGAGAAAATTACATCTAAAAATAAGGAGAAAATGCACCAATCTCTTGCAAGAGAAATATATGCTTCTGGATCCCCATTGCATATTGGCAGGAAGCTCTTACATTATCATGAGGGAAAGGGGATGGTTACCTGTTCTCATGTACAGTATAGTTGAAATGCTCTTAACATATGTAGCGCCCTGGGGTTTAGTCAGGGAGCTCCTCATCAGGGGTAGCTGGTATAGTTAAATTGTTAAATTGTTAGAGATCCATTGATTTCTCCCTAAGTTTGGCCTGGTTGTATTTTTCTCTTCTACCACTAGGTGACCAGGCATTTGGTGGTACTAGATATGAGAAGGGCAACATAAGGTCAGGTTATGGGTATGTGAGTGTCCCAGCCAATGGGCAGGGATTTTCTTTAATCCCTTGGCCTGCTGGGAGAGCCTATATATTCAGGTAAAGTCAGGTGATCTATGCCACCCGGACTGCCGTCTGGGTGGACATGTGTTGTCTGCCCCAGACTGCTAGGCCGGAGATTGGGCCTATCCTGGGGGCATCTGGATGCAAGGCTGTGTGAGGGACTATCCAGAAGTAAGAGGGCAGCGCAGAGTTGGGACTGCGGCTTGCAGTCCAACCAAAAGTGATGGTTCTGCCGGCCGGAGAACCTGTCAGTGGTCAGAGGTAGAAGGGACCAATAGCCTTTACCAGGGACCACAGTAAGTAACTGAAGTAGTACCGGAACCATATTCTCACCGAAAGGGTACGGTGGAGAATAGGGAAACTTTAGGCAGTGATAAAGTCAGGGACCCAAACAGCGGAGGAGAAGCTTGCAGAGCAGCATTGTGTGTCAAGCTAGGGACTGAGCCGGTTCGCAGGGGTGAAGCTTGAGGAGTGTCTGGAGTGCCAAGCTATGGACCCAGCAGAGAAGCGGGGGTGATGCTTGAGGGGATACCACCGCCAACCTTGGAGGAGCTCAAAGGATTAATAGTCAGTGAATCAATGGGTCTAGTGAGAGACCAAGAGCTCAGTGTTGAAGAACTACAAGGAGCAGTTGTAGTGGAGCTGAAAGAACTGATACGTTTGAGTTAGGAACTGTTAACAGACTGTTACCATAGTGCAAGTGCAGAAGTGGCACCTTGCTGGGACCTTTTCCTGTACTATTGATATTTCGGAGTCTGCCAATTGAGTTTGCAACTATCTAAGGGTGTCCTGGCCCTAACCCTCTTTCCTCCAAAATATATAAAAAGGACTGTCAAAAGAAATAAAACCTCTTACATCCAAGAAGTGTCTGGTGCCCAATGACTTTCACCATCTTTGCACCCACTATGCCTCACAACCCACCACCTATTGAAGGATGTCAGCTATCTTTGGCTTTGGAGGTTCTCATTAGACCAAAAGAGGTGAAAGACCTTGCTACACATATACAGTCCTTTGCAAAACCAAAATACAACTTAAAAAGGCAAGTTTAGTTTATTTATTGAATAAGCTGTACTTTTATTTTGAAGTGGATGTAAACCCTCACATATACCCAGTGAAGTTAATACCCTCAGGTGATACACATAGATGAAACAAAACCTCCTACATAAGTTTTACTTGTTTACCTGCAGTCTTCTCTTCCCTACACCCCTTCAAAGTGCAGATTTGTGATAAAATACTTCTGCATCTGTGAGGAGTACAGTGGAGGGGGTGGAGAACTGCAGATACACTGTGTGAGAGTTGACTGGAGGAAAGGGACACATCCCCTCCACCAAGGCAGAAGAACATGCAGAGCTGTATTCTGAATAGACAAGCTGTGTGCTTATCGCCCTCCCCGAAACAAATTTTAGGTCATAGTTACATAGTAGGTGAGGTAGAAAAAAATACACAAGTCCATCAAGTCCAACCTATGTGTGTGATTATATGTCAAATTGTTATCTTATGTGTGGGGAAAACTTATCAGAAGTGACTAATGCTAACAGAGGAATGATGCACCAGAGATAAACAACACCTCGAGCATTATAGAGAGAGAAATAAACACTACAGATATATGTGCTTAGTTCAGATATTATGACTGGGATTAACATCCACTTTAAGCCTAATCCTTTTATATTTACTGCATTTCACCTTTCCAGTGTAACAAAATGACTCTAAATTTATAAAACGACAAAGTATACTGTTTTTTTCCCTAAAACTTCATTTTTTTTTCTGAAAAAAAAAAAAAAAACGGGGGAAAAATTTACAGAAATTTTACATCTCTACATATGATCAATCATGTTTAGTCTGGAAAAATGAAATGGACATAGTCTTTTTCCATTTTTTTTCTGAACCTGGGAGAACTCAGAGGTTTGCAGATTTAAATGGACATTTTACATCTTCCTGCCCATAGACCTGCATGGAGTTTCCAATCAGATCTGCCTAGAAAAGCGACTGAGGCCGCGTACACACGCGCGGACTGTTCGCCCAACTTTGTCCGTCCAACAGTTTCGGCAAACAGTCCGCTCAAACTTAGCATGGACGGACATGCCCACACACGACGAACGAACAGTTTGCTGAAACCGTGCGCGATGACGTGAACGGCACGTACGACGGGACGAAAAATACGACGTCCTATACACTGCATTATAGCTTTCGGCGTGAAAATCCTTTCTGAGCATGCGCGCAACTTTGTTTGACGAACAAGCCTACACACGGGCGGACTGTTCGCTCAAACAAGGTTTCAGCGGACAGTTTTTCGGAATTTCCGAAAAACCTTGTCCGTCCAACTGTCCGCTGAAACTGTCCGCTGAAAGCCCACACACGAGCGGACTGTCCGCCCAAACACTGTTCAGCGGACAAAGTTGGGCGAACAGTCCGCCCGTGTGTACGCGGCCTAACAGGCCTGATCAGAAAGCATGTGTAATAGAGCCTTACAGTGATACTAAAGTCTTGTCTTTTTTTTTTCTTTAAAAATAACAATCATGTTATACTTACCTGCTCTGTGCAGGGGTTTTGCACAAAGCAACCCAAATCTTCTTCTTCTTGGGTCCCTTCTAGGTGCACCTGGACCTTCCCTCCAGTCGAGTGCACCCACAGCAAGCAGCTTGCACCCGAGCAGAGCAACTTCCTGTGTCCATTCAGACACGGAGCTGCGGTTCGGCCCCACCTCCTTGCTCTCCTCATTGGCTAACTGACTTTGATTGACAGCAGGGGGAGCCAATGGCACTGCTGATGTGTCTCAGCCAATCAGGAGGGAGACCTGGATGGCCAAGACACTCTGCACATTGCTGGATTAAGATGGGGCTCAGGTAAGTTAGGGGGCTGAGTGGGGCTGCTGAACACAAAAGGTTTTTTATCCTAAGATAAAAAACCTTCTGCCTTTAGAATCACTTTAAGAGTGTAATCAGGCTATTCAGGACTATCCTCAAAGAGAACCTAACCTGTGGAAGCTGTGCCCAAAAAGGCAAGCAGAGGGCAAATTAGTATGGTCTGTGGTCTCCCTGAAGCTGATCTTTTCCCCAGTGCTGCCTTACCATGCCTGTCTTTCTGTGTAGAGGTGGACATCTTGGTAGAGGTGAAGACTTTCTATTGGGAAAAACACAACTTGTTAAAACATTACATTATGCACAAGGGCATTTAGACCTTGAGGGTTCACGTTATATGCCGATCCAGTCAACTTGCCAGGCTAGATCCCCATTCGTGAAGTATGCATTGGCTCAAGCTCATCAAACAGAATGTTGTTGTCTTGCAGACTTCTGCTTGTGCTCTGTCCATACGCAACCAGAACTGACTAGTTACCATGTAGAGGTAACATGATGTCATTGATTTCTTGACAAAGGAGGGGTGCAGGCTGTCCAACATCCACAGAAACTACAGAAAGTTTATGGAGATGACACCATTGACAATAGTGAACAATAACAAAACCATAGACATGCGCATGGGGTGTGACGGATGTGCCTGGTTACACCCTAATTACCCCATGCACCAAGGCCAAAAAATAAAATAAAAAAATACATCAATAAAAAATATTTACGAGGAGCTTCAGTTATTTTTGTAAAACTTAAAAGACAGCAGCTAAAAAACTTTAGCTGCTGCCTTTTGAAAAAAACAGCCACTCATCTGTCCCAGGATCCAGCACTGTGCTCACTTGAGCTCTTTTCAACATCCGTATTCATTCCCCGACACAGACATCTTAACTGTGGGCACTCGGTTTTTACAACTTGCGGCTTTACAGCTGAGAGCCCACTGCTCATGCGGCTTGCACATTCTGAATGGGTAAAGTTCAGTTTTAACCACTTAAGCCCCGGACCATTTTGCAGGCCAAAGACCAGAGCACTTTTTGCGATTCGGCGCTTTGTCGCTTTAACTGACACCTGCGCGGTCGTGCAACGTGGCTACCAAACAAAATTGATGTCCTTTTTTCCCACAAATAGAGCTTTCTTTTGGTGGTATTTGATCACCCCTGCAGTTTTTATTTTTTGTGCTATAAACAAAAAATGAGCGTCAATTTTGAAAAAAAAACACAATATTTTTTACATTTTTCTATAATAAATATCCTCCAAAAATATATAAAAATATTTTTTTTCCTCAGTTTAGGCCAATACGTATTCTTCTAAATATTTTTGGTAAAAAAAATCGTAATAAGCAATTATTGATTGGTTTGTGCAAAAATTATAGCGTTTACAAAATAGGGGATAGTTTTATGGCATTTTTATTAATAATTTTTTTCTTACTAGTAATTGCGGCGATCAGCGATTTTTATCATGACTGAGACATTATGGTGGACACATCGGACATTTTTGACACATTTTTGGGACCATTGTCATTTATACAGCAATCAGTGCTATAGAAATGCACTGAATCCTGTGTAAATGACACTGGCATTGAAGGGGTTAACCACTAGGTGGCAGTGTAGGGGTTAAGTGAGCCTTGGGGAGTGTTTGTAACTGTGGGGGGGCGTGGCTGTGTATGACACGTCACTGATCTCTGCTCCAATCACATGGAGCAGAGATCAGTGACACTGTCACTAGGCAGAATGGGGAGATGCTTGTACCCATTCTTCCTACCCGTGAGACGATTGCGGGTATCCCCACGGTGATCTAGTCCACTGGATGCACGATCGGAGTCACGGGGGTCCCGACTGGTGCACGCACGATAACGCGGCGGCAAATTTAAAGGGACGTACCTGTATGCCCATTTGCCTGTCCCTGCCATTCTGCCGACGTACATCGGCGTGCCCCGGTCGGCATGTGGTTAAGGACTTGCTCACATGTGCTTTGCTCTGTATAATTTCTGCCACGACTGCAAAGCATAGCATGGCGGCCACAGCATTTGTGTACACCTCTATCCACAGCCTCTTTAGCTAAAGGGGGTAGTGGTTGGTGAGCAATAAAAGCACAGCTCAACCATGGGGTTTTTACTGCCCCTAACCTCATGTGTGAATGGGCCCTAGGGATTATTTACAGAGGTACTCTGACCGTGTGAATAAGTGGATTGTTCATGCAGCTGGAGCTTCCTGCTACTCCAAGGGATCAGGACGTCTGCACGAACACAGCCACAGCCACACAGGTCCTAATTTGACAGGTGTGCAGGCATGGGTGAGTGGCACTCATGTGCCTGTCAAATTGAGACCTGTGTCTATGTTTGTAATATGAATGACTTATTTAAGTTGATAAAAAAATGTAAGCCACGCTTTTTCATTACTTTTGGTGCAGACCTTTTAGTTATATTGGTTTACCTTGAACCAATGTAGCTATGTGTATACTATACCTTCATAGTTGCTAACAGTGTATAAAAATGTATAGGGACACTTTTTTGCCTGTAGGCGGAATCCTATTATAATTAGGGGGGGGGTCCCTCCTTACACAATGTGCCCCCAGCGGAGTCGCTCCTTACCTCAGGTGCCCCCAGCGGAATCCCTCTTTACATAAGTTGCCCCCAGCAGAGTCCCTTTTACATCAGGGGCCCTCAGCAGACTCCCTCCTTACATCAGATGCCCCCAGCGGAGTCCCGCCTAACATCAGGTCCCCCTAGTAGTGCAGCCCCTCCTTAAAATCAGTGTCTCCAGCATTGGAGCCCCTCCTTACATCCGTGTCCCCAGCAGTGGAGCCCCGCCTTACATCGGTGTCCCCAGCAGTGGAGCCCCTCCTTACATCAGGAGGAACCCTGCGAATCAAGTGCAGGTTCCCCCATTGCACCTAAACCACACAGAGGTTCAAACTGAGATCTGCAAACCGCTGTGCGTCAATGCAAAGTCGAGCACACCCCCAGATCGGTTTGCAGACCGCAGTGCAAACTGTAAAATGGTGCAGGAATCTGATCGCATAGGTGTGAACACCCAAACAAAGGGTCCTGCACCATTTTGGTGCAAATGCAATGCGATTTCAGCGATACAGTTTACATGGTTGAAATCGCCTCACACAGACATCGCATGTGATGTGCACAGAAATGCGGTGCAAATCACATGCAATGTCTGGCATCACACTAGTGTGAACCGGGCCTTAAACAATTCTTTGCTTGTCTCTAGAATTTCTCGGTTCAGTTTGATGGTACTTTATGTCTCAAGTACCACATGTAAATCACCAAATACAAGGCAGGGCTCAGCTGAATTTTTATTTCCCCAGATAAACACACTTCAGCAAAGTACAATTTCACTAATTAGCCACTAGCTGTTTTTAATAGGAGGTTAATTAGAGCACACTTAAGAGATCAGGTGAGGACACAGAATATGAACATGTGCTCTGTAAGAACGCTACCATGTTCAGATTATATTCGGTGTGATAAAAGCCTTAGGGAAACTTAGAGCAAGATAGCAGTAAGCCAAGTCAGAGCTGTTGTGGCTTATGGGTAAATGGTGCCATGTAAAATATTTATGATGATCTCTGTGTTATATTTCAATTAGCTTTTTTTCAAGCTCATCTTACATCACTCTAGACTTAATATGCCCATGATTTGCCAGGAAAGAATATTTATTTCACTGAAATACAAGCGTTAATATCCTACAGGAAATGAAAGTGAATAATTGCACCATAAGAGAAAGCCATGTTTTGATTTATATAAATCATGCCACAGCTTCCTTGCAATGATATCTAGCAAAGTGTGCCCACTCGTTGAATGGGCTATAATGTAACATTGTGGCTATGCCAGTCCTACCGCAATTTTTTCGAGCCATGTGCTGTGATCTAGAACTGAGTTCAAAAACATGGAATATGTCTTCAATGCCAAAATAACTATTTAAAGTAAGCTGCTAGCAGGTATAAAGTAAAGGCACTCAGGGACGGCTGCACATATACTTTGAGCAGACCTCATTGCAATCCCAACTTTCAAAAATGTGAATGAGGGACACCTATTAGCAAAATTATGTAGGCATAGGACACACCCCCTTTTGTGCCCTCTTAAAGGAGAATTGTACAAAAAAATGTTTGGTTAAACCCACAAGTGCTTTTTTTTTACCACTACTATTCCTTTATACTATCTTTTGGAATTTACAAATACAGCCATTTAGAAAGAAGATGAAAGGTTTAGCACTGGGAAACACTTTTTGATAGATAAATAGTTTATTTTATATACAACTATATAGACCAAAATGAGGGACAAATGAGGAGGACAGAGGGACATTGTTCCAAATCAGGGACAGTCCCTCGAAATCAACAGACAGTTGGGAGCTATGGAATATGGATCTGAGGCCAATGTGACTTGATATTCTGCCATTTTATGTACAGAAGAATGTTGGACCTATTTCGTATCCCTGTAATTTAGAAAGAAATAAAAATATATAAAAAAATTGTTGGGCCATTCTGAACAGGCAAAGCTTCGGCAAATTCTACTACTGACAGAGCTTACCTACCCCCATCCCACTTTGTAAGGAGGACTACAATTGGATGTGTATTGGCGCCAAATTGCTGGAACCCCCACCCTGCTTCTTCTTGGATAGGACAGTGACCTAATTCTGGTAGATAGTAATCTTCGTCATATTGGGCCAAACATTTGGTCATAGGCCCACCCACAATATCCCCAGCCTTGATCCTTTATATTCAATAAAAAAGGAATGTCCACACAAGAAGTATATTTTCTGCACTGTACTGTAGATTGCAAAGACACATTGACAAACGGACAGAACTCTTTGGCGAAAACGCCATAGGCATAAGCAGACACCCTGTAGCAGCCACTCAGGTGCAGAACACCAGTACATAAATATTAAGCTATCTTCCCTTAGCATCTCCCCTCTCCTTAGGAACACCACAGTGTTGGGACTGATCTCCCTGTGAACCAGTCTCTCTTTCTATGTCCAACTCCATAGCTCTGCCCAGCCAGGCACACTCCCTGAAGATACTCTCTCACAGGTATACAATGTAGCACCCTGGAGTTTAGGCAGAGTTGCTCCTCACAAATTTACTTGCCAGGAGTAGTTATCCTGGTTGACTGCTAGAGATCTATTGATTTCTCCCTAAGTTTGGCCTTATTACACTTTTCTCTTCTACCACTAGGTGGCCGGGTACTTGGTGGTACTAGATACAAGACGGGCAACGCAAGGTCAGGTTATGGGTATGTGGGGTATCTCAGCCAATGGGCAGGGGTTTTCTTGAATCCCTTGGCGTGCTGGGAGAGCCCATATATTTGGGTAAGGTCAGGGGAGCTGTGTTCTGTGCTACCTGGATGGCTGTCTGGGTGGACGTGTGTTGTATTGCCCGGGTTGCTAGGGGCCTATCATGGGCACATCTGGCTGCTCGGCTGTCTGAGGGCCTATCCAGAAGCAAGAGAGCAGCGCAGGGTTGGACCGTACCCCTTCCAATGCACCAGGTACTGTATGCGCCCACGGAACCTACGGGAGTCAACAATGGATTGTACCTCATACTCCTCATGGTTCTCAACCTGACTAGGGTGAGGACGTGGCACCGAGGTGGTAAATCGGTTACAGACCAACGGTTTCAATAAGGAGACATGAAACACATTTGAGATGCGCATACTAGGAGGAAGTTCCAACGCGTAAGCTACTGGGTTAATTCTGCGAAGGATACGGAAAGGCCCAATAAACCGAGGTGCAAACTTCAGTGAGGGAACACGAAGCTGGAGGTTGCGGGATGACAGCCAGACCCTGTCTTCAACCTGGTAGGAAGGCGCTGGCGGTCAGCATGGAGTCTGTACCTATCATTAGCATGACGCAAAGCCTCCTGGACTTGTACCCAAGTGGAACGAAGACAATGGAGGTGCTCCTCTAAAGCAGGAATACTCTGCGGAACAAACGAGTCAGGCAACATGGAAGGTTGGAAACTATAATTCGCCATAAATGGAGACAATCCGGAGGCAGAATTCAAGGCACTGTTGTGAGCAAACTCTGCCCAAGGTAATAGGTCAGACCAGTTGTTATCCAAGGACTGATTGGCTCGTTCTGCGGCCCCATTAGACTGCGGGTGATACGCAGAAGAGAACGCAAGCTGGATTCCCAACTGTGCACAAAAGGCTCACCAGAACCGGGAGACAAACTGCCCCTATCCGAGAAATCACCTTGGGTAGCCCATGTAAGCCAGTTCCTTAGAGGTGGGCAACTTCTTAAGTGGAATACAATGACACATCTTTGAGAACCGGTCAACCACCATAAGGATAACAGTGTTGCTTTGGGAGTTGGGCAATTCCACAATGAAATCCATAGACAGGTGAGTCCAGGGCCTCTCTCCATTGGGTATGGGTTGTAAGAGGCCCACTGGAAGGTGTCGTGGAGTCTTACTCTGAGCACACACGGGACAGGCAACTACGAAGGCAGTAACATCAGCCCGTAGACTAGGCCACCAGAATTGTTGGGAGATGGCCCAAATGAGTTGATTCTTCCCAGGATGCCCAGCTGCCTTGGGAGAATGATAAGTCTGGCACACTGCTGTACGGAGACTCTCTGGGACAAAACAGCGGTTACAAGGTTTATCAGGAGGAGCATGGACCTGAGCAGCAAGAATTTTGTCACCCAAAGGAGAAGTAAGACTGGTGCGAACCGTAGCTAATATACGATCAGGAGGAATCATGGGAACCGGAACCGACTCCGACTTGGAAGTGGAGGAAAATTGTTGTGACAAGGCATCAGCCCTTACATTCTTAGTACCGGGTAAGAATGAGACAATGTAATTAAAGCTCGACAAGAAAAGAGCCCATCCGCCCTTCTGGGAGAGAGTCGCTTAGCCTCAGACAAGAATGTAAGATTCTTATGGTCAGTAAGAATAAGAACGGGCACAGTGGTACCTTCACGGAGATGGCTCCATTCTTTCAGGGCTAAAATGATCGCCAACGGCTCTCTGTCACCATTCTCATAATTGCACTCAGCAGGTGACAATTTCTTGGAAAAGTAGCCACACGGATGCATAGCACTCTCAGAGTTAGGACGTTAAGAACTCCAGTCTCAGAAGCATCAACTTCTAGGATAAAAGGCAACGTAGGATCAGGATGTGCCAACACAGGAGCAGAAACAAAGGCAGCCTTGAGAGTCTTAAAGGCCTTAATGGACTCCGGAGACCAACTCTGTGGGTTACCGTCCTTTCTGGTCATATCAGTCAGAGGCTTGACCAGAGATGAGAAGTTACGAATAAACTTCCGATAGTAGTTGGCAAAGCCCAGGAAACGCTGCAGAGGACGTAAACCCACGGGTCGAGGCCACTGTAGGACTGCCGAAAGTTTTTCTGGGTCCATTGAAAAACCAGCAGTGGAAATGACAGGAATGTAACCTGTTCACGATAGAACTCGCAATTCTCCAATTTACAATAGGATTGTTCTCTCTTAGTTTCTGAAGTACACGACAGACATCTGTGTGGTGGCTCTCCGGGGACTTGGAAAATATGAGGATATCATCGAGATAAACCACCACACACAATTGCAACAAATCTCGGAGGACATCGTTAATAAATTCCTGGAAAACTGCCAGGGCGTTACAAAGGCCAAAAGGCATTACCAGGTATTCATAATGGCCTGTTCTGGTATTAAACTCAGTCTTCCACTCGTCGCCCTCCTTAATGCGCACGAGATTGTATGCCCTTCTCAGGTCAAGCTTCGTGAAAACCGTTGCTCCCTTGAGGCGGTCAAATAACTCAGTAATCAATGGAATCGGGTAGGCATTCTTAATCGTGACACGATTGAGACCCCTATAATCTATACAAGGTCTCAGTTCACCGCTCTTCTTTTTCACAAGAAGAAACCAGCACCAGCAGGAGACGAGGACTTGCGGGATGAAACCTTAAAAAACATACTCCTCCATAGCCTTATCCTCCAAGACCGACAAAGGGTAAACCCGGCCACAAGGAGGTATGGCACCAGGTTGAAGGTCAATTGCGCAATCATAAGGGCTGTGTGGAGGCAAACTACCGGTTTGATCTTTATCAAAGACATTGCCAAAATTATGGTACTCCCCTGGCAGGGAGGGGAGTGAAGCGGTGCACAGGACCTTGGATACCTTCAGGAAGCATGTCTCATTTCATTGTGGTGACCAGGAGAGAACCTCAGCACGGAGCCAATCAAAAGAGGGGTTGTGCCTCTGTAAGCAAGGACAACCAATAACCAGCGGAAATCTGGGTGAGGAAATAACTTGGAATTGGATTATCTCATGGTGAAGAGCCCCTACGGCCATGGACAAGGGGACCGTCTCATGAGTCACATGGGCAGGCTATAAAGGTGTCAGGAAAGGTTCCACCCGCTGTTGATAGTATCATTTGATCCTTGGGCCGCAGTACTGGTGTCCACCAGCGGGTGGTTCCTGGCAGTGTGGGGCCGACATCATCTCCTGCAATTAGGTGTCACCTGAGTAATTGCAGGAGGTGTGTATAAGTACCCGGCAGACACACTGATGCCTTGCCTTGGTATCTTCCTTGCGCTCTGAACCTGTGAACCTGTTTGTTTCCTGAACCCTGGACTCTGAGCCTTGTACCTGATCCGTCCCTCCTGTGACCCATCCATCCTCTCCTTGTCCTGTTTCTCTTCCATCCCCAGCTGCTGAACCCCCGTTGTCGACCCTGGCCTGGCCCTGTTTATGATTCCGGATGTGTACAGAGCTGGCTCTGCCCTGTATGCCAAAGGGCCATGATGACTTTTCTAACCCCTTCACCATTAACCAGGTTGTGTCCTTAGTATGGCTGTTGGAGGATGACTCTGCATCCTTTTTTAAGCACTATACAGTTTGTCCCAAACAGTTGTTGAAAGATTGTATAGATGAAGTGCAGTCTCTGGTCAGACAGAGGGTATGTGAGCCCACTTTTGTGCTACCTGTACTTTAGGCATGGTCAGACCTGTTATGCCCAGCTTCTGTCAGCTCTCCACAACCCAGACCTGCTACTAAAAACCCACCTGCCTCTTTTCTACTACCTGCAACTTCCCCAGAAAAACTTCCTCTGGCCGCTGTTCCCCCTTCCTTGCCATATCCCACCCCTTTGTCCAGGCTGACGCCTTCCAGCCTGATGTCCCGGCCTTCCAGCCTGATGCTTTCCAGCCTGATGTCCTGGCCTTCCAGCCTGACGCCTTCCAGCCTGATGTCCCGGCCTTCCAGCATGATGTCCCGGCCTTCCAGCCTGACGCCTTCCAGCCTGATGTCCCGGCCTTCCAGCCTGACGCCTTCCAGCCTGATGTCCCGGCCTTCCAGCCTGACGCCTTCCAGCCTGATGTCCCGGCCTTCCAGCCTGACGCCTTCCAGTCAGATGTCCCGGCCTTCCAGCGTGACGCCTTCCAGTCAGATGTCCCGGCCTTCCAGTCCGATGCCTTGCAGTCCGATGTCCCGGCCTTCCAGTCCGATGCCTTCCAGTCCGATGTCCCGGCCTTCCAGTCCGATGCCTTCCAGTCCGATGTCCCGGCCTTCCAGTCCAATGCCTTGCAGTCCGATGTCCCGGCCTTCCAGTCCGATGCCTTGCAGTCCGATGTCCCGGCCTTCCAGTCCGATGCCTTGCAGTCCGATGTCCCGGCCTTCCAGTCTGATGCCTTGCAGTCTGATGTTCCAGCCTTCCAGTCTGAGCCTGACTTGCCACTGTCTGTTGCCCATCTTGATGTGCCCGCTGCCCGGCTTGATGTACCTCCATCCATTGTCCGGCTTGATATCATGGACTTTTCTCGGCAACGGCTAGTTGGAGCGTTCGGAGGCCGCTCCTTTGAGAGGGGGTACTGTCAGGAAAGGTTCCACCCGCTGTTGATAGTATCATATGATCCTTGGGCCGCAGTACTGGTTTCCACCAGCGGGTCGTTCCTGGCAGTGTGGGGCCGACATCATCTCCTGCAATTAGGTGTCACCTGAGTAATTGCAGGAGGTGTGTATAAGTACCCGGCAGACACACTGATGCCTTGCTTTGGTATCTTCCTTGCGCTCTGAACCTGTGAACCTGTTTGTTTCCTGAACCCTGGACTCTGAGCCTTGTACCTGATCTGTCCCTCCTGTGACCCATCCATCCTCTCCTTGTCTTGTTTCTCTTCCATCCCCAGCTGCTGAACCCCCGTTGTCGACCCTGGCCTGGCCCTGTTTATGATTCCGATATTCCCCTTTACTTGTATATATTTGTCTGTTACTATTTGTGGGTTTCTGTTGGTGATTGTTTGGTTGCACATTGTAGTATATTGGAGGCGGTTGTGTTTATTCGCTTATCTTAATAAATTATATATTTTCACCTTATCTGCATTTGTTCCTCTGTTGCTGTCCACACAGCTCTGGTCACACCAGATACGTGACAAAAGGTCTCCCGTCAAGAGCCTCAATGGCAAGTGGAGTGTCACGCAGCTGCAGCGGAATCGAGTGCTGTGAAACAAATGCAGCATCAATGAACAGGCCTGCAGCCCCAGAGTCGATTAGAGCCTGTATCTCGATGGACGACTCAGCCCAAGAAAGGGTGACCAAAACCAGGGGCTTATCCTTCTGGATAACTGGGAACGAAACAACACCACCTAAGGTCTGTCCATGACAGAACCTCAAGGTTCGGGTGTTCCCTGGACGGGTAGGACAAGACTTCAAAAAGTTACCTGCCTGGCCACAATACAGGCACAATCTCTCCCTCCTCCTAAAGGCTCTATCATCCGCAGAGAGATGCGTGAAGCCCAGGTGTATGGGTTCATCTTCACTGACCAACTCAGTACCAGGAGGCATGGGAGGTGAGGGAGGCATGGGTGGGACTACAAAGCTTGAAGGCAAACATACAGGAGGCTTCCGCAAGCGCTCCTTAAGAGAAAGTCTTTCTCTGAGTCTGGAATCAATGAGGATGGCAAATGAGATCAAGCTCTCCAGCTCAGTGGGTATATCTCGGGCTGCTATCTCATCCTTGATGGAATCTGAGAGACCATGAGAAAAAGCAGCCACGAGGGCCTCATTGTTCCAAGCAACCTCTGCTACCAGAGTACGGAATTCAATTGGGTAATCGGCAACAGTTCTCGTACTCTGTTTGATGGACATGAGGCACTTGGCAGCAGAAGCGGAGCGTGCGGGAACATCAAAAACCCTTTTAAAGGAGGCCACAAACTGAGGGTAACTCAAGACAACAGGTTTTTGCATCTCCCATAGAGGGTTAGCCAGGCCAAGGCTCTCTCAGAAAGCAAAGATATCACGAAACCTACTTTACTTCTGTCCGTGGGAAATACCTGGGGCAGCATTTTGACGTATATCTCAACCTGATTGAGAAACCCTCTGCTTTGAACTGGATCGCCCCCAAATCGCTGGGGAAGCGGAGCGGAACCAGACATACATCTTACAGAGGTAATACTCGAGGCGGGCGCCTACACAGAGACTTGCGCAGCAGCAGGGGTGGCCTGCGACTCAGGTTGTACCGGAGCAGAAACCGTGGGGGATTCCAGGTGAGCCGTGAGATTCAGGAGCGTTTGTAAGGCCAAGGCAAACTGATCCTTGCGGGGATCTTGCTCATCCAATCTGGAAAAAATATTACCAACAAGTGGATTGACTGTATCTTCTGAATTCATGGCCTTCGCGTACTGTCAGGAATCATGAATCAGACTAAAAATAGAAAGGTAAACAGGAAAAAGCGTAGTCAAGCATAGCCAGAGTCCAGTAGCCAGATTGGGTAGTCAGCCAGTCCAAAGTTCATAAACCAGATTGGGTAATCAGCCAGTCCAGACGTAAGGGATCCAAGGAGAGCAACTGCAAGCAGGATGGAAGCCAGGAGGGATGTAGCAAGCCAGTCTTGAAACAACAGCAATGGAGAAATGAGCTGGAAGACTTTAAATAGGCAGGCCAGACGAGCATCATCGGGGAAAAGCTGGTAACTGTGGAGAGAGAAGAGAGCTGGCAATTAGCCAACAGCTGAGCGGCCAGCCCAGAGGAGGAAGGGCTAAGCCAGCCCTGACATGTAGTGATCGTCAAAAAAGAATGAGAGAGGTGGGACTGGGCAAGCTCCGACACTACTCATAATTCAAGCTTTGCTTGTTCAGAAAGCTCCAAAATTGGAGAAGAAAATACCAAAGCAGTTTCTGTAGGTAGTTGCAGACACCTCTGACACCATGTTGTTCAAATGATACATGGGGATTGAATTACTAAAACTGGAGAGTACAAAATCTGGGGCAGCTGTGCATGGTAGCCAATCAGCTTCTAACTTCAGCTTGTTCAATTAAGCTTTGACAACAAAATCTGTAAGCTGATTGGTTTCTTTGCAGACCTGCACCAGATTTTTCACTCTCCCAGTTTTAGTAAATGAACCACAGGATGTTGTGGTTCATGTACTTTTCTGTAGATGCCGGATTCAAAAGAAACGTAATTGTTTAAAGATTTATCCAAACAGGCAAGTAGAGGACAAATAACTAGTCACCTGTATTGCCTGCTGTTTTCCTGAAGCAAGTTTCCCTCGTTATTGACTTACCATGCTTTGTTCCACACAGTGTCTCTGGGTGAAGGTGGCCATTTAGGTAAAGGCTGGGCTTTGCCTCCTAATGTCAGAGCTGCCTCCTGATCATTGGTTTTATATATGCAGGGAATAATAAAGTAGCAGCAAGAGAGGAGAAAGAAGCAGATTTACAGAATAAATAAGGCAGAAGCAGTGAGATCTCTTCACCTGTACAGCTTCCACTGCAGAAAGGTGAACAGTGAGTAGGGTAGTAGTGACATCACCAAATCTCACTCCAAACACTTGTAAGAATAAAGGTTACATGCAGCAGTGCATTAGATCTCACACTGCATATACAGTATATAGCTATGAATCTGTAAGCACAGGAGTGTCTAGGCACCCTCACATAGTAGGGTAGTGGCATAGTAGGGTAATGCCCATTTTTCAGGAGGCATTTAGGACAAAAAGTTACTGCTTAGGCACAGTTAAGATCTCTAGATGTCTTCTATGCTCTGTGTCATTTAACCACTTTCAGACCGGACCAATTTGCTGGTCAAAGACCAGACCACTTTTTGCGATTCGGCACTGCGTCGCTTTAACTGACAATTGCGCAGTCGTGCAACATGGCTCCCAAACAAAATTAACGTCCTTTTTTTCCCACAAATAGAGCTTTCTTTTGGTGGTATTTGATCACCCCTGCGGTTTTTATTTTTTGCGCTATAAACAAAAATAGAGCGATAATTTTGAAAAAAACGCATACTTTTTTACTTTTTGTAATAATAAATATCCCCCAAAAATATATAAAAAAACATTTTTTTCCCTCAGTTTAGGCCGATACGTATTCTTCTACATATTTTTGGTAAAAAAAATCGCAATAAGCGATTATTGATTGGTTTGCGCAAAAGTTATAGCGTTTACAAAATAGGGATAGTTTTATAGCATTTTTATTAATAATTTTTTATTATTTTTTTTTTTTACTAGTAATGGCGGCGATCTGCGATTTTATTGTGACTGCGACATTGTGGGGGACCCATCGGACATTTTTGACACATTTTTGGGACCATTGTCATTTATACAGTAATCACTGCTATATAAATGCAGTGATTCCTGTGTAAATGACACTGGCAGTGAAAGGGTTAACCAGTGGGTGGCAGTGTAGGGGTTAAGTGTTCCTAGGGGTGTGTTACTAACTGTGGGGGGGTTGGGCTTTCATTTAGTGTACACTGATCTCTGCTCCAATCACATGGAGCAGAGATCAGCGTCACTAGTTGCTAGGCAGAATGGAAAAATGTTGTTTATACAGCATTTCCTCCATTCGGCCGCTCCGTGAGACGATCGCGGGGATGCCCGCGGTGGTCGAGTCCGCCGGTCCCGCGACCGGACTCACGGGGGTCCCGACCAGCGCGGGAGCGCGCCGCCGGCGGCGCGCTCCCGATGGCACGGCGGCAACGAATATTGGACGTACATGTACGCCAATATGCCTGCCCGTGCCATTCTGTCGACGTACATCGTCGTGCGCTGTTCGGGAAGTGGTTAATGATCAGTAACTTATTTTATTGTAACATAGAGCATCTCATAAAAATATACCCTTTAGTATGTTTACATCAATCACATGATGATTAAAATATCTTCCTATTGTTTGCCTGCCAAACTGAAAGTGGTATTTTCTGTAGTCTAAGCGCTGGCATACCCCCAAACCATTATGGATCTTGTGTGACTGTCTCAAGAGTTTTGCACAACCCCATAGTCCCATGTATCTTAGCAATAGCCTCATACCTTGTTGTCCCACTGACCACATGTCCACTTACACTGGGCTTTTTTTCTGCCACTGACCTCCAATGGTTGTCATTTTGTTCCCTCTGATTACAGATACTGTGTATTTTTTCTTTCAACTGACGCCAGGAATTCTTTTTTCTCCCACTGATGCCATGCAATTTTTTCCTCCCACTGAACACCAGCATCAGATAGTTTTGTCCTCCTACTGTAGCCAGGCAATTTGTTTCTCTCACTGACCCCTGATGCTGGGCATTTTTTTCTTCCTACTAACACAAGGGCATATACACTCCCCACTGACCACTAATATCAGGACATGGACATTGATACAAGGCAATTTACCTTCCACTGACCACCCAACTGGACATTGCCCACTGATGAAGGGCATTTTTCCTCCCACTGATGCCAAGCATTTTGTTAACAGTTCCCCTTTGATGTGTAATTTGCAACTTTTGTATGAATTTCTTTAAGGTAGGCTCAGACAAAGTGTTAGTGCTCTCTGTATTCTTTTTTTTCTTTTGAAATATCCTTTAATTAAATGTGCCTATGAGCAGTGGTGGGACAAGGTCATCATGTCAAGCATCTGTGGTAGTGAGCCCTTGTAGATTCCCAACTCGGGATTCCTCAGGGCGTGGAGTCTAAGCACCAGCTAACGCTGGTGGGTCCCAGTGCTTCCAGATACTCAGAGAGCCATCTTGAGTATCTGGAAGCTGCTCTCTTTGCATCCTACAGAGTACCTTCTAGCTTGTTACAAGACGGCAGCCTCCTACATTCAGCATACCGAGACCATCACCAGTGTTTTATACTGTACATGAACTTTCATTTTTGGACCCCCAGTAAAAGAGAGTTTTAATTATCCACTCTCTCTTCATCAAGCTGAAGAACACACATAAGTATTTGTACTATTTCTTCACCAGAGCCCCTGATGGCGGGGATGTATCTGCAGCCAGCTGGAACCAGGTCACGGCCCCCAGGTATGCCCAGCTGAGGATGCGGAGACCATTTACGTGGGCAGAGTACAAACAGCAGGAGACAACAGGAAATACGGTTAGTCGGGTAGTCAGGCACAGGATACACAAGTAACAACTGGACGGGAGCTCAGAGAACTGTAAAGTTTAAGGCAATGTGGGCCACACTGAGCATGTCTTATATAGGCAAGCAAACTAGGAGACGGGCCAGGAAGTGATGGAAGAGAAGGGAATAAAAGCCCACAGAATAACATGTGAAAGGAATCGGGATAGAGAAAGCACTGAAGCAAGTGCTTTATTTTGTTGCGAAATCACTTTGAACCCCCCCCCCCCCCTAGTATTTCTGGACATTGCCATCTTAAGAGCAGATGATTAATTTAACATTTACCTCCTGGAATCCATGTACCCTTAGCCTTAGCATGCGAGCAGGAGGGTGTGCTTAGCTGAGAAAACTCCTCCTCCTCTCCTCTGCTCCTGAAGACTCCTGGGATGTATAACATCATTTGCTTAGGCAAAAAATCAGGAAGAATCTGAAGTAATGTTAAAAAAAAAAAAAAAAAGTTTAAAACAAGTAATTTTTACTTATGCTAGCAGCATGAGGATTCAAAATAATCAATGTTGATTGGGAGAGTGAAGTTCCACTGTAAAAGGTTATAAATAAACAATACATAAATAAGAAGCATTAATGTGAGAGTTAAATTAAAAACAAAAACCTAATATTGCTTCATCCAGATTCAGTATGGGTCCCCCTTATTAGATTATAAAAAAATAATAACTTATACTGGATCAAAACAGATCATTAGGGCCTTATTATTCCAGATAGAAGTAGAAGTAGTTGGATGGATTCAAGGTACCGCAACTACTGCGGTAGAGACCACTTCCTCAGCATAATTGAGATGTTCGGTTTCTAGAAAGACATACACATAAATAAGGAAAGTAACAATATCACATGAACTTTGTTCATGAAGAGGTAATAAACCACCTAGTGTTAGGTAGATACTACATTTTTATGGTCACCCACACTCAAAGTAGGAACAAGTAGGAACATAAAGCTATTAATTCTATACCAAAAAGGTAGAAAGAAAAGAAGATGTCTCATTAACCATACTGTCTAAATGCCAATAAAATGTGTGATGTGAAACACGCCAATGTTCCACTTTATATACCTAGTAGCAATGAATCCATACCAGGTATGAAAATAGTTTAAAAATAGGTCCCACGGCCAGCCAAGGTATAGGTGAAGGGTGAATAGCTAAACATGGGAATGGAAGGAAGAAAAAAGGATAGTCTACATCAGATCTGCTGAGTTCATTAAAAATACAGTATACCATATATTCCAAACTTTTAAGTACTGTATATATAAAACAGTTCCATAAGAGAAAAACAACTTATTAAGAAAAGTTCACAAGATCATCCCAAATTTCACAAAACAACAGACCAATCAAGTCAGATTATTACAACCATGTATAACCAGTAAGTGTAAAAGGAAAAACTGTATTCTATACCTGGATAAATGTGGGCATGCAGGCCAGTCACAATACCCCAGGAGAGAGAACCACCACTGTGGCTCATACTCTGTAGTAAATATTTTTAAAGCAGGTTTGGTGCCCAGGCACCGAGGAGAGGGGAATGTGAAAATGTGTGGGTTGAAAGTGGCGCCTAAGGTAATTTTTTTAAAACATAGCTGCTCCTTTAAGAAAGTGTAAACACTAAACCGTATAAAAAAGTCGAATCAAAAGGTATTGGTGCTAAAAACATCAAAGTGAATAATATAAATTGGGTGTGAACAGTATTGAGAAAAAGCAAGTAGTGATTGAAAAAGAAAATAAATCTATAAAGTCCACAGTGACAATCCCAACACCATAAATAAATAAATGTGACTCTTATGGTTTGATGTTCCTTCAAAAAGCTTCACCACGGGTGCTCATGAAGTAGATGGCAACTCACCAAAGGTGTCTGACCACTTTTCACAGAGGTGAGGGACATGCTTGCGGAGTGCTGGCAATACAATCACCACTGGTATGAGCAGAAGTACATCTCATAAATAGAAGGACTGGAATGTCGGCAATCGGGAAGAGGACAGGGGTAGTCTATCATGGTGCCCATCTGGCTCGAACACCAGCCAGATGGACGTACATTTGCTACAGAGCAGA
Source organism: Lithobates pipiens (assembly GCF_037356315.1). Taxonomy (NCBI): domain Eukaryota; kingdom Metazoa; phylum Chordata; class Amphibia; order Anura; family Ranidae; genus Lithobates; species Lithobates pipiens. The sequence goes on along the minus strand of NW_027507718.1, from coordinate 279,034,763 downwards.
AGAACCACCCGTACCAACACTGCACAGATGGAATATGGGGACACATCAACTACTGTGAGTCAATGTTACAAAATTATGATAAATGCAACAAGAAAAAAAATACAAGATACAATGGCTACAAACAAAATAAGTGGTAATATAGTAAATTAGGACATAGATAAGACAAGGACATAGACCAGTTGGTATACCAAATATGCATGCATATGTAGCCCTCTTTTTGGGGGGTTATGAGAAAAAGCCCTAACCCTAACAGGATATTGTTCTAAATCTGTAGGTAAATAAGAGAACCAGAGCTTTCGCTAAGTGAAAGAGTTTGATAATAAAGTTAGCAGTGCCTCCACCCAGAACAGGGCCTCTGGAACAGTGGGATTTCCTTCCTGGGAAATTACCAGTAAACTAATCATAGTATTTGGGAGCAAAAAACATTAGTCCATATATGAATATCAGTAGCTTTATAAAATAAGAGATTAATAACAATACATTTATTCAATGTACAAACAGTTATCTTCAACAAAAGGACCTCGGTAGGAGTCCTTGAGGAATTTTGCACATATACCTGAGTATAATTAGTCATTATTAGAGATACCTCCAGATGAAAATTTTAGCAAAGTGCAGATGCAGGGGCCCCTGAGGATGATGTGGTGCATGTCTTTGTGTCAGAGACCTGAAGGCAAGATCAGCGGTCATAGGGGGATCCTCCAACTATTGTCCACCTAGCCTGGAATGGAGCTCCTCACCGACAGGAGCTGGGGTGTGGCACTGGAACTCACAGTCACTTTATTTACTCTGCACTTACACTTTACTGTGCTTTTAACCCTCCCTAATAGTTTCTAATCTGCCATGCAATCAGACCTCTAAGCCTATAATCCTGGAAGCCTAACCTGACTCTATCCTATGCTGGTTATCAAGTCCTAAACTAAAACTAGGTATAGAATTCAAGACTAGAAGGGACAAGGTTGACTAGAATAACAGGAGCTTCATATAACTAAAATAACAAGAGCTGCATATAAACTACATTGCAATAAACAAATTTACCAACTAATACACGTGAAGGTAACCTCTACACATATAGTAGCATAGACCTAGCTATCTGGAACTGTGCATGTGAAATGATAACAAGGACAGGCAGAAAAACTCTGTCACAAGGATTTAGAGACCCTCAGCCACTGCAGGTAAACTATTAGATCATAGAAATATTTACATAATAGTCCTCTCTGGCATGTGGCTTAGCAGCATTCACATGACATGTTCTTGCTCTCCACTATCTTCTTCGGGGTTTCAAAGCCAACAACCCAGGGCCAGAAAGTACATACATAATATATGTACAGGCATATACAAATTCAGACAGTAGAGGTCAGCAGATCACCACACCTAGAAAGCCCCACTCAGCAAATAAAGGTCCAAAAATGAACATGGTAAGCTCTGCAATGAATACAAGGCCCTCAATAATAAAATCCAAAGAAGATGACAAAATAATAAAGACCATACTGAGCAATGACATAAACTTGACTAGTATAATAATTTTTTCCATTCTTGGAGTAATAAATATGTTCCTATCCTTTGTTGAAAGTGGCAGATCATTTTGCCCAAGTAGTGCATAACATAAGGCATCGCTCACAATTTCCCCTAGTCTGCTCGCATTGGGCGAGTGGATGTAAACTGAGGGCAAGTGGAGCAGGCAGAAGCAGCGGCAGCCAGGATTCTGCTGGGGGAGGAGAAGAGGCACCCGGTGGACACTGAAGGCACCCCAGCCAGGACACAGAAATCTGTGCTGCTTCTGAGGAGCAGGCTGTGGAAAAGAAACATGTCTGCTCGGTCTGGACACAGCCCCCTTCACCCCACACAGCCTGGCTGCCCCCCTGGGGCATGGCAGCCGCAGCCTAGACAGGAATAGCCTGCTGAAAACCAAGCAGGGGGTTGTGCTGCCGAGGCAGGAGAGGGGTGCAGGCATGGCCGTCTTAATGCACGGCCAACCAGGGGCCCCAGGTGCATGGGTGAGCCTCCTGCAATTCCCCTACCACTCCCACAGTTTCCAGCGCTCTTCTTGCACTTTGCAGGGTTTAAGGAGGAAACCCCCAGAGGCAGAGCATGTTACTATTGCTACTGCTTATGTTGGCGGAATGTGTAGTGCTCTAATCTCACAATAGGAGACACAGCGGGGATCAGAGCAGTAGTGTTCCCCAACACAAGCAGCAGTTATAAGATTATGCCTGGATCTGGGGGGGGGTATTGGGGAGGGGAGGGGTGGGTTTCTGCTGTGGGCTCCCCCCTTTCAAGCCCTCCACCATTCCTGAAGCTTGCCAGCAGTCTCCTATTCTGCATGGTACACATCTTAAAGCAGACCTTCAGCTATTTTTTCAACTTTCCATCTATTAAATCTTCTGCCCTTGTTGTTTTAACTTCGGATAGTTAAAAAAAAAAATTTCTGCCAGTAAATACCTTATACAGCCCACTTCCTGTTTCTTCCTGTTTTTCTGGTAAAAAGCCTAGGCTTATGATATCATGCACCGCTCTCTCAATCTTGTGAGAGTTTGCCAAGAAGGGAGAGGGGTTGAGGGCCAATGAGAGCTGCAGAGTTGGAGGTGTTCCTCGGTGTGTCTGTGTAATTCCAGGAAGTGAACAGGCAGCAGCTTCTGCAACATATGACAAGTACAGAATCACAGTATATATAAAATAATATGAAAAGTGGTTGGAGGGAACCTTCAGAATGGCAAAGATGTTTTTATTACAAATTATGTAAACAGAATGCAGTTCCTCTTTAAGCACAGCACTAAGAGCTCCGCCTCCCCATCTGATTCCCTTACAGCTACGATGTGCACAGTGTATAGCTAGCTACTGCAACTTAGTTGCTGTTCCTACCATGGAATTTCACAGGTCAGAACTGCAACCAGTAGCTAGCTATACACTGTACACATTGTAGCTGTATGGGAATTGGATTTCATCTCCAGTGTCTGCTGTGTGGGTAGCAGGAGCTCTGCTTGTGTGTTCAGGCTGTTTAAAATAAAGGGTTGGGAGACAGAGCACTGCCTAGTGCACTGCCAGCCATGACCCCTTACTGTGCCCTCCTAACCCACTGTACTGTGCCCTTTTGTCTACCAGTACTGTATCCTCCTGCCTGCTCTGTGCCCTCCTGCCCACTCTGTACTGTGGCCCCTCCCTCTTGTACTGTGTCCTACTGCCCACCTTGTGCTGTGTTCTCCTGCCCGCCCTGTACTGTGCCCTGCTGCCTCCTGTGCTGTGTCCTTCCTGTGACCTCTTGTCTGCCCTTTACTGTGCCCTCCTCTCGCCCCTGCACTGTGCCCTCCTGCCCACCTTGTGCTGTGTTCTTCTGACCACCCTGTACTTTGCTCTCCTGCCCACCCTATGCTATGTTATCCTGCCCACTAGGGATGAGCTTCGTGTTCGAGTCGAACGTACGTTCGACTCGAACATTGGCTGTTCGTCCGTTCGGCGAAATCCGAACATTTTGGTCCGTTCGTGTCAAATTCGCGTGGCGCTCACGGCCCACAATGCACTGCGATGGCGCAGTGCATTGCTGGCTCATGATTGGCCAAGCATGCACTGTGACCCTGCATGCTTGGCCAATCGCAGCGCCAGCAGCGAGGAGAGCCATGATTGGCCACAGGCAGGATGCCTGTGGCCAATCATAGCTCAGGCTGTGTAGTGCACGCCCCACACTATATAAGGCCGCCATTGCGGCGGCCTCGTGTAGTGTGTTGGCATCTGAAGCAGTGGGTGTTCTGTGTACCTTCAACACAGTACACACCGATCGTTTTCGGCTGATTTCCTATCTTGCTGTTGTGTAGTGGTTATTGTCTGCGTGCCCTGACCGCAGTATACACCACTATATTCACCTCACCTATATAGCTAGTGATCTATCTTTAATAATAGAGCTTGCAGTCAGTAGTGTTTGGAGATAGTGCGTGCTGTCTGCGTGCTCTGTACCCAGTACATACCGCTATATCCACCTACATAGCTGTTCTCTATTTGAGCCCAATTGCCATCTGCAGGAGTTATTGGAAGTTGTGTGTGCCTCCAGCACAGCACAGTATACATCTGTATATACCCCTTTATCTCTGCTGTTTTCTGGTTGTTGTCTGCGTGCCCTGACCGCAGTATACACCGCGATATTCACCTCACCTATATAGCTAGTGATCTATCTTTAATAATAGAGCTTGCAGTCAGTAGTGTTAGGAGATAGTGCGTGCTGTCTGCGTGCTCTGTACCCAGTACATACCGCTATATCCACCTACATAGCTGTTCTCTATTTAAGCCCAATTGCCATCTGCAGGAGTTATTGGAAGTTGTGTGTGCCTCCAGCACAGCACAGTATACATCTGTATATACCCCTTTATCTCTGCTGTTTTCTGGTTATTGTCTGCGTGCCCTGACCGCAGTATACACCGCGATATTCACCTCACCTATATAGCTAGTGATCTATCTTTAATAATAGAGCTTGCAGTCAGTAGTGTTAGGAGATAGTGCGTGCTGTCTGCGTGCTCTGTACCCAGTACATACCGCTATATCCACCTACATAACTGTTCTCTATTTAAGCCCAATTGCCATCTGCAGGAGTTATTGGAAGTTGTGTGTGCCTCCAGCACAGCACAGTATACATCTGTATATACCCCTTTATCTCTGCTGTTTTCTGGTTATTGTCTGTGTGCCCTGACCGCAGTATACACCGCGATATTCACCTCACCTATATAGCTAGTGATCTATCTTTAATAATAGAGCTTGCAGTCAGTAGTGTTAGGAGATAGTGCGTGCTGTCTGCGTGCTCTGTACCCAGTACATACCGCTATATCCACCTACATAGCTGTTCTCTATTTGAGCCCAATTGCCATCTGCAGGAGTTATTGGAAGTTGTGTGTGCCTCCAGCACAGCACAGTATACATCTGTATATACCCCTTTATCTCTGCTGTTTTCTGGTTATTGTCTGCGTGCCCTGACCGCAGTATACACCGCGATATTCACCTCACCTATATAGCTAGTGATCTATCTTTAATAATAGAGCTTGCAGTCAGTAGTGTTAGGAGATAGTGCGTGCTGTCTGCGTGCTCTGTACCCAGTACATACCGCTATATCCACCTACATAGCTGTTCTCTATTTGAGCCCACTTGCCATCTGCAGGAGTTATTGGAAGTTGTGTGTGCCTCCAGCACAGCACAGTATACATCTGTATATACCCCTTTATCTCTGGTGTTCTATAAAAAAGGCATCTGCAGGAGTTAGTGGGTGTTGTGTGCCTCCAGCACAATATAAACTACCCGCTGTTTTACCCAACTCCCTTCAGGCCATTACCATGTCTGGAAGGCCAGCAAGGAGAGGCAGACAGGCGCGAGCCGATAAAAGAGGGCAAGCAGGCTCTGTGTCTAGAGACAACAGTGCTGGTCGTGGACGCGGTGCATTGTCATCAGCACGTGGCCATGGGACATGCTTGTCCTTCTTTTCGGCAGCTGGACATGTTGAACCGCAACATGCCAACGACTTGGTAGAGTGGATGACCAAGCCCTCTTCATCCTCCTCATCCTCTCTCACCCAGTCTCAGGGTAGTAGCAAAGCAGCTGCCAACGCATCGTCTTCCCTCCTCTCAATGTCATCATCAGTGACTCCTTCCCTAGACCCACCACGTCCTCCTGAGGAGTCTCCTGAACTCTTTGAGCACAGTGTTGGGTACATGCTCCAGGAGGATGCCCAGTGTTTTGTGGGCTCTGATGATGACAGTAGCGTGAGCGCAGAGAGAGGGGATGCTCAAGAAGGACAGCAATCTGGCAGTCATGTTCCACAAGCTGCAGCATACTGCCAGGTTTGCTACAGCGATGAAGAGGGAGGGGATGATGAGGGCACTGACTCCACGTGGGTGCCTGGAAGGAGGGAGGAGGAGGAGGAGGCACATGTCCAACGAGGCAGGATGCCCTCCGGGGGCCAGCTTAGGGGCAGCACACCGACTGAATCACACCGCAGAGCTCCGCCTGTGCAGAGCGCTGCCTCTGCGCGTTATTTAAAAAGTTCTTTGGTGTGGGCCTTTTTTGAGACGAGTGCATCAGATCGCACCGCTGCTATTTGCAACATATGTCTCAAGCGTATCTCACGTGGCCAAAACATCAGCCGCTTGGGCACCACATGCTTGACCAGACATATGTTGACCTGCCATGCAGCTCGTTGGCAAGCGTACCTCAAAGACCCACACCAAAGAACAAAGCGGACCTCTCCTTGCTCCTCATCAGCTGGCATCTCCAACCCCACTAGACCTTCAGTCCTCTCTGAAACCTGCTCTGAGAGGAATGAAGGTGTAGAATTAGGTGTGTCACAGCCAAGTGCTTCTGGGAACTCTGCTAGCGGTACACCCACGTCCGATTATAGCAGGCAAATGTCCCTGCCCCAGCTGCTGGACCGGCGGAAGAAGTTTACTCCCAGCCATCCACATGCCCAGCGGTTGAATGCTAGCTTGGCTAAATTGCTAGCACTTCAACTGCTGCCTTTTCAGTTGGTAGACTCGGCCCCCTTCCGTGAGTTTGTACAATGTGCGGTTCCTCAGTGGCAGGTCCCCAAACGCCACTTTTTCTCATGGAAGGCGATTCCGGCTCTCTACCGGCATGTGGAAGGCAATGTCCTTGCCTCGCTGGACAGGGCGGTCAGCGGTAAGGTGCATATTACCGCTGACTCATGGTCCAGCAGGCATGGACAGGGACGTTACCTGTCTTTCACGGCCCATTGGGTCACTCTTCTGGCTGCTGGGAAGGATGCAGGACAAGGTGCAGTAGTGTTGGAGGTAGTTCCGCCACAACGCCTCCAAAATGCTACTATTGGTTGTGACACACCTCTCTCCTCCACCCCCTCCTCTTCTTCTTCCTCCATGGCCTCTTCCAGTGCTCTGTCCTCAGAACCAGCGGTGCTACGTAGGCGTTCCAGGGGCTACGCAAGTACGCAGGCAAAACGATGCCATGCCGTGCTTGCGCTGGTTTGTTTGGGGGACAGGAGCCACATTGGGGCGGATGTTTTGTCATCTCTGCAGGGGCAGGCCGAGAGGTGGTTGACGCCACGCCAGCTTAAGCCAGGAATGGTGGTTTGCGACAATGGCACCAACCTCCTCTCTGCCCTCCGACAGGGACAACTGACCCATGTGCCCTGTGTAGCTCACGTCCTTAACCTGGTGGTGCAGCGGTTCTTGGGCAGGTACCCCGGCTTACAGGATGTCCAGAAGCAGGCCAGGAAAGTCTGTGTGCATTTCCGCCGATCATTTAATGCCTGTGCTCGGCTGGCTGAGCTCCAAAAGGAGTTGAACCTGCCCAAGAACCGCCTTATATGTGACATGCCCACCAGATGGAACTCAACATTGGCCATGCTGCAGCGGCTGCACACGCAGCAGAGGGCCATCAATGAGTACCTGTGCGACTACGGCACCAGGACAGGGTCAGGGGAGCTCGGTTTTTTCTCACCACGCCAGTGGGGCATGATCAGGGATGCATGCACTGTCCTGTCACCGTTTGAGGAGGCCACAAGGATGGTGAGCAGTGACAGTGCATGCATCAGTGACACTGTACCTCTTGTCCACCTCTTGGAGCATACGCTGCGTGGAATAATGGACAGGGCACTTGAGGCAGAACAGAGGCAGGAAGAGGAGGACTTCCTTGCCTCTCAAGGCCCCCTTTATCCAGACAGTGTTCCTGCTGTGCCACCCATCACACAGGAAGAGGATGAGGAGGAGGAAGAGGAGGAGGAGGATGATTGTGTCAGCATGGAGGTGGAGGCTGGCACTCAGCATCAGCAGCAGCAGCAGCAGTCTTGTAGGGATGATTTACAGTCCCAAGAAACACGTGGCTGGGAGGAGGTAGCTGTGGATCATGTTGCCCTTAGTGACCCAGAGGACTCCGGACCGAATGCCTCAGCTAACCTACGCTGCATGGCCTCCCTGATCCTGCAAAGCCTGCAGAAGGATCCTCGCATTCTTCGGATCAAGGAGAGGGACCATTACTGGCTGGCCACTCTCCTTGATCCACGGTACAAGGGTAAGGTTGCCGACCTTATCTTGCCATCGCAGAGGGAGCAGAGGATGAGACATCTCCGGGAGGCCTTGCAGAAAGGTCTGTGCAACGCGTTCCCAGAGACTGGGAGGTTACAAACTCCTGGTCCTGGACAACGTGTTGCTGAGGCATCGGTCAGAAGGAGCGGTGGAGAAGGTGGCCGTCTGACTGATGCTTTCAGACAATTTTTTAGTCCGCAGCCCCAAGGTATGATCGGTTCCAGCACCCATCGCCAGCGTCTGATTTACATGGTGCAGGAATACCTAGGGGCAAGGTCAGACTTGGACACCTTTCCCACCGAAAATCCTCTGGCTTACTGGGTCTTGAGGATGGATCACTGGCCAGAGCTTGCACAGTATGCAATTGAGCTACTGGCCTGTCCTGCATCCAGCGTTCTTTCGGAACGCACCTTCAGTGCTGCTGGTAGCTTTGTTACCGATCACAGGGTGCGCCTGTCCACCGAATCAGTTGATCGACTGACCTTCATCAAGATGAATCAGTCTTGGATCACCCACAGCTACCAAGCACCTGAAGCTGATGTAACCGAAATTTTTTTTTTGAAATACCACATCCCTTCAAGACTGCCTATGCTGATGCTGAGTGACTGTCCTGTTATGTTGATTGTCTATCCTCTTCCTCCTCCGCTGATATGTTGGAAGAACATTTCTGGTTCTGGTTGATGCCATCAGCCCAATTTTTCTGCCCCTGTTTAACAGGGGCGTTTAAGTACAATTTTTGATGCAATGCTTTGCAGCAGGGCTAATTCCTGCAATCAAACAAGAGTATACGGGAGAGGTTGCAGTGTGGTGGCACCAGCAGCAGTGCCTAAGGCCCAATTTTTCTGCCCCTGTTTAACAGGGGCGTTTAAGTACAATTTTTGATGCAATGCTTTGCAGCAGGGCTAATTCCTGCAATAAAACTAGAGTATATGGCAGAGATTGCAGTGTGGTGGCACCAGCACCAGTGCCTAAGGCCCAATTTTTCTGCCCCTGTTTAACAGGGGCGTTTAAGTACAATTTTTGATGCAATGCTTTGCAGCAGGGCTAATTCCTGCAATAAAACTAGAGTATATGGCAGAGGTTGCAGTGTGGTGGCACCAGCACCAGTGCCTAAGGCCCAATTTTTCTGCCCCTGTTTAACAGGGGCGTTTAAGTACAATTTTTGATGCAATGCTTTGCAGCAGGGCTAATTCCTGCAATAAAACTAGAGTATATGGCAGAGGTTGCAGTGTGGTGGCACCAGCACCAGTGCCTAAGGCCCAATTTTTCTGCCCCTGTTTAACAGGGGCGTTTAAGTACAATTTTTGATGCAATGCTTTGCAGCAGGGCTAATTCCTGCAATGAAACTAGAGTATATGGCAGAGGTTGCAGTGTGGTGGCACCAGCACCAGTGCCTAAGGCCCAATTTTTCTGCCCCTGTTTAACAGGGGCGTTTAAGTACAATTTTTGATGCAATGCTTTGCAGCAGGGCTAATTCCTGCAATAAAACTAGAGTATATGGCAGAGGTTGCAGTGTGGTGGCACCAGCACCAGTGCCTAAGGCCCAATTTTTCTGCCCCTGTTTAACAGGGGCGTTTAAGTACAATTTTTGATGCAATGCTTTGCAGCAGGGCTAATTCCTGCAATAAAACTAGAGTATATGGCAGAGGTTGCAGTGTGGTGGCACCAGCACCAGTGCCTAAGGCCCAATTTTTCTGCCCCTGTTTAACAGGGGCGTTTAAGTACAATTTTTGATGCAATGCTTTGCAGCAGGGCTAATTCCTGCAATAAAACTAGAGTATATGGCCGAGGTTGCAGTGTGGTGGCACCAGCAGCAGTGCCTAAGGCCAAATTTTTCTGCCCCTGTTTAACAGGGACATGTAATTACAATTCTTGATATAATATTTCACAGGAGGGCCCCTTCCTGTGCCCACCCAGAGTAACGGTGAGGACTTATAGTGTTGTGGCACCAGCACCACAACCACCAAAGGTCAATTTTTCTACCACTGTTCAACAATGGCATGTAATTACAATTCTTGATATAATCGTTCACAGCAGGGCGCTCCAGCGCCCACCAAGAGTCACTTTGAGGGCTTACAATGTTGTGGCAAAACCAACACCTTGTTCCGCCATTTCTGCAGAGCATATAGGGCAGGCCCCTACTTTCAAACATCCAATTTACAAACATCTCCTACTTGCAAACGGAAGGAGACAACAGCAAGTGAGATGAAAAAAGATTGACGACAAAACAAATTATACAGGACTGGAGCTACACTTTAAAAATGTACCAGTTGAAAATGACAAACAGATTCAACTTAACACAACAAACCTACACAGTCCCTATCTTGTTTGCACCGTCTGTATACTGCTGTTCTGAGTATATAGGGCCTGGGGGCCACACGCATTTCCTTTTTTTAATATGGGTACGGGGTTCCCCTTAATATGCGTACAAGACCCAAATAGGCTGGTAATGGGCAGGGAGGGCTACCCATGCCATTTTTCTCAATGATTTTCAACCATATTGCAGGAACCAGATATAACATTAAAACCGCAAGCAGTTTTAAATGGTGTTATTTCCGTTAAATGTCATTTTGTGCAGGGACTGTTCTAAACACGGGAAACACGTGGCACTTCACAGGCATACTACAGACACCCCCCAGGCACCATATTTAAAGGAATATTTAACTTTTTTTTTTCACTTTAATCGTCATTAAAATCAGTGCTCCCGCCAAAACGGCCGTTTTTAAAACTTTTTTTTGCATTGACCCATGTCCCCTGGGGCAGGAGCCAGGTCCCCAAACCCTTTTTAGGACAGTATCTCGCATATTAGCCGTTAAAATTAGCACTTTTCATTTCGAACGTTCGAGTCCCATAGACTTCAATGGGGTTCTAACGTTCGTTCGAATTTGGGGTCCGTTCGAAAGTTCTGGTGCGAACCGAACCGGGGGGTGTTCGGCTCATCCCTACTGCCCACCCTGTGCTGTGTTCTCCTGCCCACCCTGTACTTTACCTTCCTGGCTCCCTGTACTGTGCCCTCCTGCCTGCACTGTGCCCTCCCTGTACTGTGCCCTCCTGCCCACCGTGTGCTGTCTTCTCCTGCCCACCCTGTACTTTGCTCCCCTATCCACCCTGTGCTGTGTTCTTCTGCCCACCTTGTGCTGTGTTCTCCTGCCCACACTGTGCTGTGTCCTCCTGCCCACCCTGTGCTGTGCTCTCCTGCTCACCCTGTACTGTTTCCTCCTGCCCACCCTGGACTGTGCCTTCCTGCTCATCCTGTGCTGTGCCCTCCTGCCCACCGTGTTGTGTCCTCCTGCCCGCCCTGTACTGTGCCCTCCTGTCCACCTTATACTGTGCGCTCCTGCCCACCCTGTAGTGTGCCCTCCTGCCCACTGTGTAGTTTGTCCTCATACCCGTCCTGTACTATGCCCATTTGCCCCCTGTACTGTGCTCTCATGCCCATCCTGTGCCCACCTGCCCCCCTGTGTGGTGCCCTCCTGCTCACCCTCTGCTGTGCACTCCCTGTGCTTTGCCCTCCTGCCTCCCATACTGTACCCTTCTGCCACCCTGTATTATGCCCTCCTGCCCACCCTGTACTGTGTCTACCTGCCCTATGTATTGTGCCCTCTTGCCCCCCCTGGGCTGGAGGAGGCATTTAAGACAGGGGGTAAGTATGTACAGGGAGAGTGATAGTGTAAAAAAGGAGTGGGGGCACCGTGTACAGAGAAAAAGAGGGCCTGTGTATGAAGGAGATCAGTGAATACAGGGGGGCAATGTTGTAGAGAGTGCCAGACAGTATACATGGGGTGAATTTAATTTGAGATAATTCCCTTAGATGTGTTTATTTGTTGTTTCTAATCAGACTAGAAACCATGCCCAATATGTAGCATAAGTTAGGCACACCCACTTTTTTTCTGAGGTGTGCTCCGTGGGAAACCATCTCCCTGGTAGGGGCCCAGTGCATTACTTTGCCCAGGGGCCCATGTCCTTATTGAGATGGCACTGGCCCCTCCCTGCCTGTCAGCTCGTGACAGTGCCGGCCCCCGCAACTCCTGCTGCTCAAATAACTTTCACATCTTTATACCATCCCCTCTGTGTTCTAATCCTGTGTCCCCTTGTGTGAGTGATTTATAAAAAAAAAAGTCTGCTTTACCTAATTTCACAGCTCTTCTTTGGGATCACATGATCGGCTGACTAGCTCTTTCCTCTTCCCCTCCTCTCCCGAGTGACGTCAGTGGGGGAATCTCGGCCCCGCCCACTGCATCTATCAGACAGGGAGATTAGAGAGCCAGTTGATCATGAGATCACAGAGAAGCATTCTAGAAATTAGGCATAAATCACTCACACAGGGGGACACAGGAATAGAACAAAGAGGGCATGGTATGAAGATGTGAAAGTTGCTTAACAACCACTTTAAGGACTGGCTAGTAGCTCAGGACTTTAATTCTTAGCCCTGACATAAGATACATAACCCCTTGAGTGTCACAGTTGACATGATACCTAGGTGTAAATATCTCATTATTAGATAAAGTGATTTGGGCACAGAACTATACCCATGAACACTGCGAACAATGGCCACAGCGAAAAGTTCCCTTCTCTAAGCATATGTCATCCTATGTGTAGAGTCACAACAAGAGGTAACGTATAGATGTTACTCATCCAAAAACAATTTCAGGCATATGCCTCACATGTTTCAAAACTATATAATTGACAGTTAAAAGAAGCCAATGTTTGCTTTTGAATTTTGCAAATGTCAGATTGCTGTGCGGAATATTTGGTGATTACTTTTGTAGTATGTTGTGTTGACCTATGTGTGGAGTTGTATAGCAGGGTGGTTTTGGATTGTTGCTGTGGTCTATTATAGGCCTCCTTCAAGATGGACTAGCAATACCTGCCTGGTAGACAAAATCCTGTTATCATGTGCAGTTCTCATGTGCATGTTCTGGGCATAAGGTATGCTTTGTACAAGGGTTGCTGGGTGTGAACCCTGGTTGTGCAGCAAGGTGGTGTCAGCACTCAGCTGATGGTTTACAATACATATTAGTCATTAAAGATCCTTCCTCCTGGATATAGATTTATACATACAAGACAGGAATCCTTGAGCTGTCATAATGCATACTGAATTTAAGGTTGTATGAATTATGCCCTAAGGCTTGCATAAATTGCATCACATGCTCAGGGTAAAGATGCCAAATTCTGCCCCCACCCCCCCTTTCCTGGTATGACGGTGGGGGGGGGGGGGGGTAGGGCCAAAACATATGTAATGGTTGTGTCATGTGCTTAAATTGTGTCAATGGTTGTGACATACCACACTACATCAACGTGTTTAATAACCATTCACATACTGTAAAATACGAGGCTAACATTGCCAAAGAAACAAAGGCCCTAAAAAATGCCCCTGGGTCAGTGGTGTCAGTGGTGTCACTGAAAGTAAAAAATGCCCATATATTGTTAGCGTCACTGGATGAAAAAAATTCTTCTGCATCAGTGGTGTCAATGAAAGGAAAAATGCCACTGCATCAATTTCCTGGGGGAAAATAAATGCTGCAACGCTAATGTCATTGGGAGGAAAAAAGTAGAGCTGCATTTGTGTCAGTGGGGGAAAAAATGCCAATGTGTTGGTGCTGTCATTCTGTGAAGGACTAATTTGACATCTTTGTCAGTGGGATGAAGGAGGGGTGCTTGGTCCCCCCACTCTCTGTATACTCACAGTCTTCACAAATCTCCTTCCCAGCGTGGTGCCCACATGGCGCCCACCTTGGCATAAAGACACCTCTTCCTGTCTCTAGTCATGTGATATGACATGAGTAAACAGGAAGTATAGCAGTTTTCCCCCACTATCCAGTGGGCATCCATACTAAGAATAAGGTCTCTCTCATGGTCTCTTATGCTGATATTAAGCTTCTATTGGATGGAGGCCCCAAACATTTTGTTAAGTAGACTCATGATTGAAAATCTTGCACTGCACGGCATCTTCCAATTGCTTAGCCTTGTACAACTTTATCATTTAGAGTCACAATTTTGCCAGAATCACAGTGTATTACTGTGCACTATGTACTGTAGTAAGAGTAAGCCCTTATACACACAGTCAAACATTCTGACGGAAAATGTCCGATCGGACCATGTTGTCGGATAATCCGACCGTGTGTGGCCTTCATCTGACCGACAAAGTTTGAGAGCTGGATATAAAAATTTTCCGACAACATGATCCGATTGGACTTTGATCGTTTGTAGAGAATTCCGATCGGACAAAAGTGCCACGCATGCTCAGATCAAATTCCTAGACCAAAGCTATTGGCTATTAGCCTGAACGTAGTCCCATCGTAACTGAATAACGTCATCACATTACGAACGATCGGATTTTAAGACAACTTTGTCCGACCATGTGTATGCAACACCAGTTTCTGACAAAATCCGATGGATTTTGTTGTCGGAATGTCCGACCGTGTATACAGGGGCTAAGGTTCTTTTTAGAGTATGCCACCCTATATTCATATGAATGCTTATTAACTGTTATAAAGTCTGTTATTGTCATGTCTATGTTATATGATCCTTACCATTATTACAGTTACCAAAAAAAATAAACAAAACAATATTACTTGTATCCACAGGCTTAAAATATATACAGTGCATCCACATTCTGTCATGTTACAACCAAAAATGTAAATATATTTTATTGGGATTTTATGTGATAGACCAACACAAAGTGGCACATAATTGGGAAGTGGAAGGAAAATGATACATGTTTTTAAAAAAAAAATATCTGAAAAGTGTAGCGTGCATTTGTATTCAGCCCCCTTTATTCTGATACCCCTATATAAAATCTAGTGGAACCAGTTTCCTTCAGAAGTCACCCACTTAGTAAATACAGTCCACCTGTGTGTAATTTAATCTCAGTATGCATACAGCTGTTCTGTGAAGCCCTCATATGTTTGTTAGAGAACCTTAGTAAACAAACAGCATCAAGAAGGCCAAGGAACACACCAGACAGGTTGGGGATAAAGTTGTGGAAAAGTTTAAAGCAGGGTTAGGTTATAGAAAAATATCCCAAGCTTTGAACATCTCACGGAGCACTGTTCAATCCATCATCTGAAAATGGAATGAGTATGGCAAAACTGCAAACCTACCAAGACATAGCTATCCACCTAAACTGACAGGCCAGGCAAGAAGAGCATTAATCAGAGAAGCAGCCAAGAGGCCCATGGAAACTTTGGATGAGCTGCAGAGATCCACTGCTCAGGTGGGAGAATCTGTCCACAGGACAACTATTGGTCATGCACTCCACAAATCTGGCCTTTATGCAAGAGTGGCAAGAACAAAGCCATCGTTGAAAGAAAGCCATAAGAAGTCCCTTTTGCCGTTTGCGAGAAGCTATGTGAGGGACACAGCAAACATGTGGAAGAAGGTGCTCTGATCAGATGAGACCAAATTTTAACTTTTTGGCCTATTACAAAACTCTATGTGTGGCAGAAAACTAACACTGCACATCACCCTGAATACACTATCCTCACATGAAACATGGTGGTAGCAGCATCATGTTGTGGTGCTTTTTTTCAGCAGGGCGGAGGAAGCTGGTCAGAGTTGATGGGAAGATGGATGGAGCCAAATACAGGGCAATCTTAGAAGAAAACCTGCAAAAGACTTGAGACTGGGGCGGAGGTTCACCTTCCAGCAGGACAACGACCCTAAACAAACAACCAGAGCTACAATGGAATGGTTAAGATCAAAGCATAAAGTTCAACAGATAAAATAAAAAATAGTGTAGCGCTTCAATAATAAGTGTAATCAACACAAATTCTGTAAAGATAATAGTAGCAAAACAGAGATCGCACAGAACCAAATGCCTAGAAATCAAAGTCCAACATAAAACAATCATTCAACTGAGTTGATGGCGTAGAAGTGACCAAACCGTCACATAGAAGGACAATGGTGTACTGGACGAATGTGTTCATGCGGGTAAACTTGATTGTAAGCATCAAAATGAAAAGTGAATAAATACTTCTTACCGGAACGGTTGGACTCACACAGTCATATGACGGTTGAGTCTAGAAGGCTTGGGGTCACACTCTGGGACCAAAGATTGTAAGGAGAGAGGTCAGTTGGGCTGGTGGAGGAGCTCCAGACGGTTGTAGGCTCAAAGGTGGATCCTTTCAGATGAAACATCAAAGGTCAAGATGATCTGGCCCAGACGCAGCTCGTTGTACCAATAATCCTGCCTCCCCCGAATGGGGAGGGGGGTGTTTGTAAAATTTTACACCAAAGCAATGGAGAGGAGAAAAAAGAAAAAAAGGCTCCACATGGTGCGGGTCAAACAATGTAAAAAAGTTGATTTATTAAAGTCAAAAAGGTAATAAATGACTTAGTGATCACATAAAAAGCAAAATGAACTAAAAGCAATGTGGGGTGCCAACAGCTCGCCCGACGCGTTTCGACATATGTGTCTTCAACTGGGGCATGTTGGAACCCACCACATTGCTGACAAATATATAGAAAATGAGGAAGAGGTCACGCCTAACAAGAGGCGGGACATCCAATCTCAAACAGTCTCTTAAAGCTACAGTGTACAATTTGATCAAACCAAAGTCTACCAATTCAGACACTATAAACAGATACAAATAACATCCAAAAATGTCATTCATGCAGACTGTTAGATAAGTATTAATGGCAATAAAATCTAAACAAATAAAAAAATTACATAAAAAGTAAGTCACCATACTCACTCGTGAATAGCACTAAATAAACTACATTGTTCACAGCCTAATCGGATGTATAGATACAGCATGATTCAATTCGATTGTAAAACATATGCAGAGAACACATCAAGTACTAATACATAAAAATCAGACCTGCGTTGTTAGTTATACATAAATTATATTAGACCTTTGCCAGAAGCTGCCAGTTTACATTTAGATTATTCACAGCCTCGTCAGACTTGTGAGTTGCAATCCCAATGTACACACAGAGCACATACAGAAAACTCATCCAATTCTAACACATACTATCAGACATGCACTATCAATTGTACATAGACTACACTATACTGTCCCAAGGGCGGACTTGTTTGTCTATATTATAACTAAAATACAGCTGTAACATTCTCAGTGATAGTGTTTAATAAAGATCTATCATAATGTGATTTGGATGTCTCTTACTTGTTGTGCCAACAATGCATAACCTGGAGATGTGCATGAGTGCTCATGATGTTACTTCATACATGATGATCAGTTTCATACAGTTCAGATCGGATAAACTGAAGTGTCATGACGTGTGGTGACACAGAAATGGCTGAACCAATCACTCAATGTGTGTGTCATGTAGCTGAATGTGGGAGTGGTTAGAAGAGACTCGAGTCTAAGGAGTAGAGGCGTATATATCTAAATGTCATCAAGCAAAACTATAAGGAGGAGGTGTCCTACAGAACGTAGCGCCAGTTTACTCATTGTTATGCGTTCCACTTTGCGGGCCATGTCAAGCATCGTAAGCGCTTATAGGTGCACAGCGATGAGATAGGGCGTGTATATAAAAGCGTCACAAATTGGATGTTCATGTAAAAAAACAAAAATAGGAAGGGGGCGTGTAAGCGTCACACTGCGTATGTGTTCACGGCAGTGTAGGAAAGGGGGAGGCATTTAGATCTGGCGCCAATTTGCACATGGAGAACGTCACACGCCAATGGGCGTGGACGATAGCAAAAGGGCCAATCCGAAAGTCTGTCACTCCGCGCATGCGCAATGACTAATGACGTAATTACGTCATGTCATGCGCAGTAATGGACCGAAGGTGGATGTCACAAGGCAATTACGGGGAATATAGAAGACGTGTCAGTGTCACGTCACGTCCAATAATACAGCCCGGCGTAACCATGGTAACCACAGACGCGTCATCGCATCTGAGGATGCCGCAAGTAAAAAATGCAGGTAAAGAAACGAAAGGAAAAAACGGAATATCGCTACATCATCAGAATGTGCATCTTACCCTGGACATTTTTACCAAAAATAGCCAAAGGTTATGTGAAATGAAGGAAATATGGAATAATCACGTGGGTCAGATGTAATGCTTGCAAATTGCACACATATTAACCTAAAAAATATATATATATTTTGAGGTATCTGAAACCCCAAAAATGGCAGTGAGATATGATAAATACGACATATTTTCAACTCGTGCCCAAAGTAAGGCTAAACTTAAAAATGAGAATGTAAGAGGCAATCCGTCCCAGATTCCACATGATCTAAAGAAATGCATAATAAATGCACATATCCAGAATGTGAGAGGGATGTGAAAGGAAACCCGTCGCACCTAATCTAGAAAAAAACATAATAAATGTATATATCCAGAGTGTGAGAGGGAATCTGTCCCAGACTACGCATGATCTGGAAAAATGCATAATAAATGCATATATCCAGATTCTAGTAGTAATCTGGGAGGGGAATATGTGAAGGAAAAAATATGAAGAAAACGCATAATACATGCGGTGCATAGGGCGATGTGTCACAAAGAACACAAATTGGGTGATAAAATAAAAAGTGAAAGGTGGAGTGTCCAGTAGATGGATAGTAGGTACGTTGGTGTGTAAAACCAAGAAAAAAAGGTCAAAGAAATAAATAAAAATGAAATACTAGTGATCCATAATGAGATAAATTAGGCCTGATTAATAAAGCTGTTGATGTCCCAATCTGTGTTCATGCCGAAAGGGGTGTAGCACCTCAACTCATAAATCCAAAATGTCTCGAGACGCGAGACCCCCCTCAAGCATGAATCTCCTCTCCAGTTTGGGACAAATTTATCAATGATTTGAAAACGAGTGCCCGTAGGGTCTCTATTGTGTTTTTCAAGGTAGTGTCTCGGAACGGGGTGTTTATCGCACCCTTTTTTGATTTTACTAAGATGTTCGTTGACTCTAATGGAGAAATTACGAATAGTACGGCCAACATATTGTTGGTTGCAAGGACAGGTAATCAAATAAACGATATACCTCGTGACACAAGTGGTAAAGTGTTTCATAAGGTATCTGCGTGCAGTGGATGAAGAAGTAAAAGAGTCACTTTTCCCCTTACCCAACTTATTGTGTAGACAGACGTTGCATTTTCTGCAGGGAAAGTAACCCTTACTCTGGGGGAAGAATTGTATCGATTTAGGGATATCTATTACATTAGGAGCGATGTCATTTTGTATAGATCGAGCTCCCCTGTAAATGGCATCCGTTGGTTTGAAGAAAGTCTTCAGGACCAGGCGTTTCTGCACTATTGTAACCTCCAAGTCAAGAAAATGAATGTTAGTTGCACTGGCCTCACCAACGGATCGGAATGGGTATATTCCCGTTGACAGCTGCCATCATCGCCAATGGCTCAATTCCATCCCACGCAGTCAGTTTCTCAGGCTCAGGCGCAACTGCACGAATGTCAGTGACTACATTTCTCAATCTTACACCATACGTAAGAGGTTCCAGGACAAAGGATATGACCCACATACTCTTGATGTTGAGATCCAAGCAGCTTTACACATCGACAGGGCCTCTCTTATACAAAAAAAAGTCAAAACAGTAACCAGTGACAAATATAAATGGTCGTTCTTCACAACTTTTTCCACCCAACACAATGACATAAAGAGAATTATTAATAGGCATTGGAAGGTACTACAAAGTGACAAAGTTTTGGGTGGGACGATTCCAGATAAAGCTGGAACCATTTACAGGGGAGCTCGATCTATACAAAATGACATCGCTCCTAATGTAATAGATATCCCTAAATCGATACAATTCTTCCCCCAGAGTAAGGGTTACTTTCCCTGCAGAAAATGCAACGTCTGTCTACACAATAAGTTGGGTAAGGGGAAAAGTGACTCTTTTACTTCTTCATCCACTGCACGCAGATACCTTATGAAACACTTTACCACTTGTGTCACGAGGTATATCGTTTATTTGATTACCTGTCCTTGCAACCAACAATATGTTGGCCGTACTATTCGTAATTTCTCCATTAGAGTCAACGAACATCTTAGTAAAATCAAAAAAGGGTGCGATAAACACCCCGTTCCGAGACACTACCTTGAAAAACACAATAGAGACCCTACGGGCACTCGTTTTCAAATCATTGATAAATTTGTCCCAAACTGGAGAGGAGATTCATGCTTGAGGGGGGTCTCGCGTCTCGAGACATTTTGGATTTATGAGTTGAGGTGCTACACCCCTTTCGGCATGAACACAGATTGGGACATCAACAGCTTTATTAATCAGGCCTAATTTATCTCATTATGGATCACTAGTATTTCATTTTTATTTATTTCTTTGACCTTTTTTTCTTGGTTTTACACACCAACGTACCTACTATCCATCTACTGGACACTCCACCTTTCACTTTTTATTTTATCACCCAATTTGTGTTCTTTGTGACACATCGCCCTATGCACCGCATGTATTATGCGTTTTCTTCATATTTTTTCCTTCACATATTCCCCTCCCAGATTACTACTAGAATCTGGATATATGCATTTATTATGCATTTTTCCAGATCATGCGTAGTCTGGGACAGATTCCCTCTCACACTCTGGATATATACATTTATTATGTTTTTTTCTAGATTAGGTGCGACGGGTTTCCTTTCACATCCCTCTCACATTCTGGATATGTGCATTTATTATGCATTTCTTTAGATCATGTGGAATCTGGGACGGATTGCCTCTTACATTCTCATTTTTAAGTTTAGCCTTACTTTGGGCACGAGTTGAAAATATGTCGTATTTATCATATCTCACTGCCATTTTTGGGGTTTCAGATACCTCAAAATATATATATATTTTTTAGGTTAATATGTGTGCAATTTGCAAGCATTACATCTGACCCACGTGATTATTCCATATTTCCTTCATTTCACATAACCTTTGGCTATTTTTGGTAAAAATGTCCAGGGTAAGATGCACATTCTGATGATGTAGCGATATTCCGTTTTTTCCTTTCGTTTCTTTACCTGCATTTTTTACTTGCGGCATCCTCAGATGCGATGACGCGTCTGTGGTTACCATGGTTACGCCGGGCTGTATTATTGGACGTGACGTGACACTGACACGTCTTCTATATTCCCCGTAATTGCCTTGTGACATCCACCTTCGGTCCATTACTGCGCATGACATGACGTAATTACGTCATTAGTCATTGCGCATGCGCGGAGTGACAGACTTTCGGATTGGCCCTTTTGCTATCGTCCACGCCCATTGGCGTGTGACGTTCTCCATGTGCAAATTGGCGCCAGATCTAAATGCCTCCCCCTTTCCTACACTGCCGTGAACACATACGCAGTGTGACGCTTACACGCCCCCTTCCTATTTTTGTTTTTTTACATGAACATCCAATTTGTGACGCTTTTATATACACGCCCTATCTCATCGCTGTGCACCTATAAGCGCTTACGATGCTTGACATGGCCCGCAAAGTGGAACGCATAACAATGAGTAAACTGGCGCTACGTTCTGTAGGACACCTCCTCCTTATAGTTTTGCTTGATGACATTTAGATATATACGCCTCTACTCCTTAGACTCGAGTCTCTTCTAACCACTCCCACATTCAGCTACATGACACACACATTGAGTGATTGGTTCAGCCATTTCTGTGTCACCACACGTCATGACACTTCAGTTTATCCGATCTGAACTGTATGAAACTGATCATCATGTATGAAGTAACATCATGAGCACTCATGCACATCTCCAGGTTATGCATTGTTGGCACAACAAGTAAGAGACATCCAAATCACATTATGATAGATCTTTATTAAACACTATCACTGAGAATGTTACAGCTGTATTTTAGTTATAATATAGACAAACAAGTCCGCCCTTGGGACAGTATAGTGTAGTCTATGTACAATTGATAGTGCATGTCTGATAGTATGTGTTAGAATTGGATGAGTTTTCTGTATGTGCTCTGTGTGTACATTGGGATTGCAACTCACAAGTCTGACGAGGCTGTGAATAATCTAAATGTAAACTGGCAGCTTCTGGCAAAGGTCTAATATAATTTATGTATAACTAACAACGCAGGTCTGATTTTTATGTATTAGTACTTGATGTGTTCTCTGCATATGTTTTACAATCGAATTGAATCATGCTGTATCTATACATCCGATTAGGCTGTGAACAATGTAGTTTATTTAGTGCTATTCACGAGTGAGTATGGTGACTTACTTTTTATGTAATTTTTTTATTTGTTTAGATTTTATTGCCATTAATACTTATCTAACAGTCTGCATGAATGACATTTTTGGATGTTATTTGTATCTGTTTATAGTGTCTGAATTGGTAGACTTTGGTTTGATCAAATTGTACACTGTAGCTTTAAGAGACTGTTTGAGATTGGATGTCCCGCCTCTTGTTAGGCGTGACCTCTTCCTCATTTTCTATATATTTGTCAGCAATGTGGTGGGTTCCAACATGCCCCAGTTGAAGACACATATGTCGAAACGCGTCGGGCGAGCTGTTGGCACCCCACATTGCTTTTAGTTCATTTTGCTTTTTATGTGATCACTAAGTCATTTATTACCTTTTTGACTTTAATAAATCAACTTTTTTACATTGTTTGACCCGCACCATGTGGAGCCTTTTTTTCTTTTTTCTCCTCTCCATTGCTTTGGTGTAAAATTTTACAAACACCCCCCTCCCCATTCGGGGGAGGCAGGATTATTGGTACAACGAGCTGCATCTGGGCCAGATCATCTTGACCTTTGATGTTTCATCTGAAAGGATCCACCTTTGAGCCTACAACCGTCTGGAGCTCCTCCACCAGCCCAACTGACCTCTCTCCTTACAATCTTTGGTCCCAGAGTGTGACCCCAAGCCTTCTAGACTCAACCGTCATATGACTGTGTGAGTCCAACCGTTCCGGTAAGAAGTATTTATTCACTTTTCATTTTGATGCTTACAATCAAGTTTACCCGCATGAACACATTCGTCCAGTACACCATTGTCCTTCTATGTGACGGTTTGGTCACTTCTACGCCATCAACTCAGTTGAATGATTGTTTTATGTTGGACTTTGATTTCTAGGCATTTGGTTCTGTGCGATCTCTGTTTTGCTACTATTATCTTTACAGAATTTGTGTTGATTACACTTATTATTGAAGCGCTACACTATTTTTTATTTTATCTGTTGAACTTTGTTTGTTTTTGGTGTTGGCTGCTGTTGTGGCCGTTGTGGCCATTTTTTCACAAACTATAGCGCAGTGTTTTCCCTTTTTATATAAGATCAAAGCATGTTCATGTGTTAGCATGGCCCAGTCAAAGTCCAGACCTAAATCCAATTGACAATCTGTGGCAAGCCTTGAAAATTGCTGTTCACAGACGCTCTCCATCCAATCTGACAGAGCTTGAGCTGAAGAATGGGCAAAGATTTCACTCTCTGGATGTGCAAAGCTGGTAGAGACATACCCCAAAAGACTTGCAGCTGTAGTTGCAGTGAAAGGTGGTTCTACAAAGTATTGACTCAGGGGGGCTGACTACAAATGCACCCCACACTTTTCACATATTTATTTGTAAAAAAATAATAATTGAAAACCATTTATCATTTTCCTGTCACTTCACAATTTTGTGCCACTTTGTGTTGGTCTATTACATAAAATCGCAATAAAATACATTTTTGGTTGTAACATGAAAAAATGTGGAAAATGTCAAGGGGTATGAATACTTTTTCAAGGCACTGTACATGGGTAAATGCAGCTTTTCCAGTAACCAATAACATTCCTGGCACTGCTAGGATTCAGTTGTCATCAGTTTTAACTGCCCCTATAGCATTAGAAGACGCTGGACATCGTTTACATGTTCATAATGCATTGGACTGTATTGTGCACTAATCAGAAGCTTACAGAGGGAGAGATGATTAATCTAATGCCATTTTATTTTGATTACAAATGGCCAGTTGCAGAGTTTGTAATGACATAACACCATCTCTACTTTTGCCACACTCTTATACACACATGTATATTGCATTGCCCTGATGGATTTGTTTCCTTGAACCCAGTTGTGGAGCATAAAACAACTACAAAGATTTATCACCACACTGCATGTTCCTCTTCTAGGTCTTTTATTGCCTGAGTCTTGGTGCTACATGCTCAGGGCTGTCTTGGCCCCTCATAAACAAAAGATTTCCCAGCACACTTACTAACCAGCCTGCAATACAACTAAAATGACCCTGTCTAATAATTTACATAAAAAACTGAGTTTTTTTTTGCATACATTTGCAAATAAATGCATAAGCTGCAGTGCCCCCTCCAGCTCATCTGTATACTTCAGTCCTAACTCTATCATTTTCAGAGTCTCCTAAATATGAACATATATAGCACTGGATAGATCAAGGGCAGGTATGCCTGGAGGGAGCTCATCCCTCCTTAACAGCTTGCCGACCAGCCACCGCAGTCATACTGCGGGATAATGGCATGGGCAGGCGAATCGCCGTTATGTTCTGTCAGTTCCTAAGGCAGCCACTAGGGGCGCACACACACTGCTGGCCCCAGAGCCGATGCGAGTGCCCTCTGGTTTCGAGGACTGCTGGGCTCCCGCGATCGCTCATAACGCGGTGAGAACCGGGATCTCTGTGTGTAAACACAGAGATCCCGGTTCTCTGAGGGGAGAAGTGACAGATCGTCTGTTCCTACAAAGTGTGAACAGCGATCTGTCATCTAACCTAGTCAGTCCCCTTCCCCCTTCGGTTAGAACCCACATTAGGGAACACAATTAACTCCCTGATCGCCCCCTGTGTTAACCCCTTCACTGCCAGTGAAATTTTTACAGTAATCATTGCATTTTTATAGCACTGATCGCTGTATTAATGCCAATGGTCCCAAAAATGTGTCAAAATTGTCCTATGAGTCCACCATAATGTCACAGTCCCAATAAAAATCGCAAATCACCGCCATTACTAGTAAAAAAAAAAAAATAATAATAACAAAAATGCTATAAATCTATCCCCTATTTTGTAGATGCTATAACTTTTGCGCAAACCAATTAATAAACGCTTATTGCGATTTTTTTTACCAAAAATATGTAGAAGAATACATATTGGCCTAAACTGAGAAAAAAGTAGCTTTTTAAAAAAAAAATGGGGATAGTTATTATAGCAAAAAGTAAAAAATATTGTGTTTTGTTCAAAATTGTCGCTCTTTTTTTGTTGATAGCGCAAAAAATAAAAAACCGCAGAGATGATCAAATGCCACCAAAAGAAAGCTCTAATTGTGGGTAAAAAAGGATGTCAATTTTGTTTGGGTGCAATGTCAGTTAAAGAGACGCAGTGCCGAATCGCAAAAAGTGCTCTGGTCAGGAAGGGGGTAAAATCATCCGGGGCTGAAGCCGTTAAAGGGACACATGTGATGCCCAGCAAGAGCACAATTGCAGCGAAGGCATCCAGTGTGTCCCCACACTCAATTCAACCACTGATCAAACAAGCAGGACAAAACTCTGGATAGCCGCACACTGGAAAAAGACTTGAAATCCCATCTTTAATCGAAACAACGTGGGTCACATCAAAACAAAATCAAAAAATCCACAGCAAAAAATCCACGTGACCATGTGACCCACGTTGTTTCGATTAAAGATGGGATTTCAAGTCTTTTTCCAGTGTGCGGCTATCCAGAGTTTTGTCCTGCTTGTTTGCTCAGTGTGTGTGTAATGGTCAGCACCTGGGGCTCATCAATAGGAGACAGAGCTTCAGTCCTCGAGGATTACTTTGGAGCGGTGGTTCATCCTTTCACTCAATTCAACCAACTGTACAAAAAAGTGACAACCACCCCAACCTATAACTAGCCTTTGCGGTAAGGTGCACAAGGAAAGGAAACACATGAAAACCATACAAAAGATTTCCCAGCACACTTACCAGCCTGCCTGCAAAACAACCAATATGACCCTGTCTAACAATGTATAAAAACAGAGGGTTTTGTTCGCACACATCTTGGCCCCTCTTGCTGCCCTTTACCTTAGCAGTTCCAAGTGCAAATAGGTACCTTGTGGTGTTGTTTTTGTTCTTTCAAATGATGAAGCTTATCCAGTACCTTTTCTTTCTTTAATTGTTTTTCTGACAGTTGGCTGGATGGCTAATGCCTATAATTCTGCACTGCAGAGTATTTCTGGCCACCTGATGTTAGCATTCGATTGACGACAGTTGTAGATTAATGTGGCAGTCTGAAAACCATTATTTCTGTTATACCCTGCATCACACAAACAAAGAGATAAACACATTTGTCATGACTCTTCAACTCCTTTCCGATCTGGTGCTGGTTCCTGATCAGTTGTATTCGAGCAAGTGCTTCCCTGGCCATATTGATTCTACTGCTGATTCTGCTGCCCAAATAACAGAACTATTGTGATCTATTTGCTTGTAATTTTGGTAAAACTCCAGCCAGATACAAAAGCCACAAACTGATGTAGTTAGGTATTGATTAAGAAATCATTCAATGTATTTTTTTTTAAATGCAACTAGGACTGTCAACAAGTCAGATGGGCTGCAAGCAAATGTGTTGACAGGGAACATACTGAATGGAGCAGAGGAATGACCCCATCTGTCTGCTGCTGCTCTTTCTTTGTCCAGTCAGAAGGCTGGGGTGAGGAGAGGATACAACTGTGTTTCTTTAGGCCCCTTTCACACAGACGTGACCATGTACAGGCTCTGCTTTGCTCAGCAGGGGATCGCTCCGTCGATCCCCGCAGAGCAGGCAGATGACGGCTCCGTCTCTGCACATTGTGCAGGGACAGACCTGTCAGAAGATCAGATGAAGACAGAACGTAGAGTTCATTTTCATCTGATCCGATCTGCCAGACGGATGGAAAAGTAGGGTTTCCATCTGTCACACTTTAGCAGATCGGAGCGGGTCGGATGTCAGTGGACATGTCACCGCTGACATCCGATGCTCCATAGACCTGTATGGAGCATCCATTCAGGTCCGCATAAAAAACTGACAGGGGGACCTAAATGGTCCGCCTGTGTGAAGGGGGCCTTACTGTACGCGGTGTAATCCATCTGGGTGTGCAATAGTTTTATTTTTTCCCTAATATGATACTGTATTATGCCTTTAGTCTTGTGTGAACTTTCGGGGAGTTGTTCTTGCTATCTTCCTCTAATTACACCCCACATTGGTGTATTTTTACTCACCTGCTTACCCTGCAGTTCACACACTATGCAAAGGTTGGAATCCTTGAGCACCTGAGATGCTTCTTTTGATTACTAATACCATATGATACCTGACCATAATATGTTTGTACTGAGCGTCTTACAAATCATTTAAAGCTGTAATCAGTAGGATGAAAGATGAGATAACCTGATTGTTGCATTTTACTTATACTTGTAGTACAGCTCTGAGCAAAAAAGGAAGATGTATATTGTCTTGTTGGTGCTCAGGAATGGGGTCACTATC
Source organism: Lithobates pipiens (assembly GCF_037356315.1). Classification (NCBI taxonomy): domain Eukaryota; kingdom Metazoa; phylum Chordata; class Amphibia; order Anura; family Ranidae; genus Lithobates; species Lithobates pipiens. The sequence goes on along the minus strand of NW_027507718.1, from coordinate 279,007,370 downwards.
TAGTAGTGTATAGTATACTTAGAGATATCGCTACTCTCCCAGTCCAGTCTGTGTTGTTAGAATGTGTGAGATGGCCTCAGCCATGCACCACTCCACAGGCCACACCTTTTGACATGTTTTGCCCCACCCACTGGGGGTGTAGTCATAGAGGTCCTCTATGATTAAGCCCCTGGTGGGTGGGGCAAAACATGTCAGAGAGCTTGGTTTGTGGAGTGGTGAGTCTGAGGCCATCTCACACATGCTAACAACACAGACTAGACTGGGAGAGTAGTGATATCTCTAAGTATATTACTTTTTACAGGTATTTATATAGCACCAACAATTTTTGCAGGGCTTTACATATAGATTGTACACTCACATCATGGGGAAATGTGTGTGTATATATGTGTGTATATGCAGATTGAAATAAATTATTTACACAGATCTTTTTTAACAGCAATAAAGAACATAGGAAGGAGGAGAGAGAAGTCATGGTTTTAAGCATACCTATATGTAGCCCTTACTTACATTTTAAGTCCCTGTATTTAAAAACACATTGCAAATTTAGTGCAGGTACAAAAAGACAACCAATCAAAAATGACCTTTCCTAAGCTTTACTACACTAAGTAACGTAATTACTGCTTTATTGCTACTGTTACAGCATTTCTTTATTCATTTATTTTAAATGAATTATATTATTATTATTATATGTATATTGTATGTATATATATGTGTATGTATATATGTATATTATTATTATATGTATAAAACATATATTATTATTAGTATTATTATAGGTGTTTTTATTATTTGTACATATGTGCAATAAATACATATTCTTGAATGGCAGAGAGCCACAGGTAATAGTAAAAACCTCTGTTCCTTACTCCTTAAGCAATTCCCCCTCATAGCAAGCATTTTAAATTCATTATTGTAGAATTTCATCAGTAAACCAGCCCGATAGAAACTGCAGATAAAAAAATAACTGCTTATATTCAGAGGAGACTTCCTTATTAACAGGTTAATACCACCCACAGGATTTTCCTTGCCAGCAGTGTGTGTCATGCTTGCTAATTGACGCCTAGTACAGCAGAGGTCTGCAACCAGAAGAGAAGGTTTAATTACAACGGGACCAACCCTGGGCAAAGTTTGCCAAGGTTTTTACGGAAGAGCAGATTGCAGATCTCAGCCTTTTTAACAAAGAACCAAATGAATTGGACATTAGGGAAATAAAAGGAGAAATCTGATTAAGCCTCCATTGATTCTGAGAAAGAGCCACAGGGCCAACACACCATCGTTAGCATCACCACATCTGCCACTCTGAGCACCATTAATAGAGATTCATGAACAAACCCAGAAGCTACTGTGGTGCCTATGTGTGCTGTCTTAGGATATTATCACGTCTCAGCACAACACATCTGACGGATCCATCAAAGTTTGGTTAAAGGCAGTAAAAAAATCCTCATAGTTAAATTAATTCAAAGAGAGAGACAAGTGATTCTTTGCAGGCCTTAACAATGTGAATGCTGGGTCCACTAAAAAGTATGAGCTAGCTAGCTCATGTCAGATAGTGACATATGGCCAGACAATAGTTAATATAGAGAAAATGCAAATGAGCCAGAAGAAAATGTAATTGCGTTTCGAAGATACATAGACCCCTGTAATCTGATGTCTGCAATTTTTATGGTTTCAGACAAAAATCGAATTATCTATGCTATGCCAATGACCACAACAGTATAAGGAGACATGCCTTGTAGTAAGGTTATCTTATTCTCTTTTCAAAAGGATTTAGTGGAGCCAGGTTTGACAAATAATAATAGTGTTTGGCTTTGTTCTCAAGGGCTTTGCATGTAATCTCTGTTATTAAGTCACATTTTTCAAAAAAAGGGTGTAATATTAGACAACCTCACCATATGTTTGTCATTTTACCTACTTCTGATCTACGTCTCCAACACTTATATGCTACATTTTGAAATATGATTTGCTTTTTACTAGTGGAAAATTATTTTGTAATTAGTTGCTTGTCCCTTTTCTCTCTATGTGTTGAATTTACTTGTGAAACGTCTGTTACTAATTCTGAATTTCAAACTTTGTTGAATTTAGGATATTTCTTTCTATATAGCATTTTATACATACCCCGTTTCACCGAAAATAAGACCTAGCGTGATTGTCGTGATGGCTGCAATATATGACCTACCCCCCAAAGAAGCCCTAGTTAAAGTCCTTGTAGGTCTTATTTTCAGGGTTAGGCTTATTTTGGGGGAAACAGGGTAAATTAAAGAGCATGCTGGTACTAACTAGGGATGGTCTGGATGTTCGAGTCAAATGTAAGTTCGACTTGAACATCCGCGGTTTGTTTGTTCGCAGAAGAATCGAATATATGGGGCATTCGTGGAAAATTCTACGCCGTTCCCCCCTCCTGAACCATACCAGGTCATATGCCCTCAACATGCAGAGGGTACTTTGGTGGGGACATGAGCCTCTTCCTGACAACCCTGGCCATTGGTTGTCGGGGTCTGCTGCAGGTTAACGCTATGTTAAATTGATCCCTTTACATTGAGCGGATAGAAGCGCAGTAGTGGATGAAGCAGTGAAGACCACAGCTGAAGTGTTGATATGCTTGATTAACTTAGTGGTCCCGGTAAGTGCAATACCAAAGGGGGATCTCTTCCACACACCCTCCTGGTTTACTTTTGCACGCGTGGAGGTGATATCTACTGGTGTCAGCATCTCACTATAGCTCTTCCTATAATAGACTCTGTCTCATATCTTTTTGACAGCAATCCTTTATATACTGTAGGATATATGGACTATATGGATTGAATCTTTTAACTGCACAAAGTAATTTGTTGTTAATATATGAATAATTGATCAGTGCTGCTAAAATCTGTGTTTATAGAGATTTGTCTGCTTTACATACTTTGGACTTGGTTCAGCAATTTATTTCATACTTGAATTTATTTCACATTTATTAGTCCTTTCTATATGCTATTTATTGTTTTTTTATTTTGTTCATTGGCACTTAAGGAGTATCACGGCTTCTTATTACACTGTCAATATCTGTTATGCCACATATGATTCAGCATATTACACTTATGACACATGCACATTGCAGCAACTGAGTGGTCTATAACTCAAGGCGAATTGGGGCTTTTGTGCGTCGCCTTTTATTGTGTATTAGATATTTCGTTGCCATTCACTATCACATCATATCATTTTGCTCAGTCACATGACAACTCAGAATATTTATATATATATATATATATATATATATATATATATATATATATATAATATAAATAAATATAATTTTTAATTTTTTTTTTAATTATAGTAGACATTTAGGATTGCTGTTTCTCACTACATAGGGAGCGCCTTATTACTCTACTTTTATTTTTATTTTCCCTGTTTATTTGGAATTTATTGAAACTATTATATCTTGATATTGTAAGAATAAATTATATATATTTTTTATACAAATTCTTTTCATATGATTCATCGTCTGATGGTGTTATACAGTCACCAGGGCCTTAAGAAGTCCTGTAAAGGGGGAACCCCTTTGTTTCTATCAATATATTGGGATGTCGGCCCACCCTTAGTTTAATCTATCTCAGCTTGCCTCCGTTTGGTATGGATTTTGGGGGAGACCACTACAGCAATTTTGTAAAAAAATGTAAATGTAACATTTTGACCTGGAGTTCCCCTTAAAATCGGTCTGGTATGGACTGGGGAACCGCACGTATTTTTTTTGCCTTGATTTTATATCTATATTGCCGAGAGCCGGCAATACATTACAGCCACAAGCAAGTTTAAATGAAATTTTTTCCTTTAGAAATGTCATTTTGCTACAACACTGTTCTACACATCGCACAGAGGCGCCACTTTACAGACAGACTAAGGGGACCCCCCAGACATGATATTTAAAGGAATCTTTCATTTTTATTGTTTCACTTTAAGCATTATCAATTCACTGCTCCTTTAAAAAACTGTAGTTTTAAAAACTTTTTTTGCATTGATACATGTCCCCTGGGGCAGTACCCGGCCTTTAAAATTAGCACTTTTGATTTTCATGTTCATGTCCCATAGACTTTAATAGGGTTTGCATGTTCACTAGAACTTGTTGCCTCTTCATGGTGTTCTGGTGCGAACTGAACCGGGGGGGGGGGGGGGGTTTGGCCCATCCCTAGTACTAACACAGATTATTGCTTTTTTGTAAAGGAAAGATCAATACATTTAGAGAAGAATTAGGAAGACACTGATTTTGTGCAGTACCTTTGACTCCATGTTATTGATAAAATCCATTAAAATAATCACAAAAGTATTAAAATCACATACATGTAATCATTATATCCTGAAGACCTCTTCAGTTAAGTATAGTTTAGTTTCAGTAATAGTAAACTATAGTTGATACAAGTCAGGTGATGCATTTTGAGGGTCAAGCAATCTTCATAAAGAAGAGAGCTTATGTTTCGAAATGCGTTCACTGACTCATTTTTGTGTACTAAAGATTCCCCCATCCTGAAGAGAGCTTTAAAGTCACAAATGATTTCCTGCCATCATAGGAATGGGATTAGTGAATAAGAGGAGGTTTCCTGTAAAGTACTTCGCCTATATCCTTTAGCACTGGCGTGCTAACAGTGTGTTTGTTATAAATTTTAGGGTTCTAAGGGCTAATCACACTGCATAAAATACATACAGTATATATTTAACTCTTTCCTGAACACAAGCTGCAAATGATCAGTTTCAGGCAGAGTGCCTACACAGAGAGAATGTGTCAGAAAGGAAGTGCACTTGCTGTGCAAAGTGGATTTGCCTTTCGTAAATAACCCGCTATGTGTCCTTAGTAGAATCCCCTCTATTATATCTTGTTTTATCGCTCAGTGCCTTTGTTTTATAAAAATGAATCAGCGCAATACCTATTGTAAACCGCCGCTGAGTGGTCACGTGACCGCCCAAGGCTCTCCTCCTCTCCTCCCGGATGACATCAGAGGGTACCTTAACCCCTCCCTCTGTAGTCCTCGGCGTGGGGCAGGAGATCCCTGGGCGCCAGCTGACTGCAGAGCGGCACTGCATAACCACTTAGACTGCTTTCACACTGAGGCTCTTTACAGGTGCTATAGCACTAAAAATAACGCCCCTGCATAGCACCTATAAAGAGTCTCTCCTCTCACTTCAGTGTGAAAGCTTGAGTGCTTTCACACTGGAGCGGTGCGCTTGCAAGACAGTAAAAAAAATTCCTGCAAGCAGCATCTTTGCGGCACCCATGCCCATTGAAATCAAGGGACAGCGCTGCTGCATAACCACTTAGACTGCTTGCACACTAAGGTGCTTTAAAGGTGCTTTAGCGCTAAAAATAGCACCTGCATAGCGCCTGCAAGCAGCATCTTTGCAGCGCCCCTGCCCAGATGAAATCAATGTGTAGCGCCACCAAACTGCCGGCAAAGCGCTGCTGCTGGTGGTTTTAACCCTTTTTCTGGCACTAGCGGGGGTTAGAAGTGCTGAATTGCGCCGCTAAACCGGCAGTAAATCGCTGCTAGAAATAGCAGTGCTTTACCGCCGATGCCCCCCAACGCCCCAGTGTGAAAGCAGCTTTAAGGACTCTTATTAAGATTTGTTGTTTACAAGTTAAAATCAATTTTTTTTTTTGCTAGAAAATTACTTAGAACCCCCAAACATTATATATATTTTTTCAGACTCCCTAGAGAATAAAATGCAACTTGCAACATACTTTATGTCACACTGTATTTGCGCAGCAGTCTTACAAGCGCAATTTTTTGGGATTAAAAAATAAGACAACAGTAAAGTTAGTCCGATTTTATTTTTATACCCTGAAAGATAATGTTACGCCGAGTAAATTGATACCCAACATGTCACGCTTCAAAATTACACCTGCTGGTGGAATGGCGACAAACTTTAACCCTTAAAAATTGCCATAGGCGACATCTAAACATTTCTACAGGTTACCAGAGCTCTCGCTCTAATGATCACGGCGATACCTCACATGTGTGGTTTGAACACCATTTTCATATGGGGGCGCGACTTACGTATGCGTTCACTTCTGCCTGCGAGCTAGGTGGGACAGGGCGCTTTAAATTATTATTATTTTTTTTTCCTTATTTATTTTCCTTTTTATTTTTTATGTTTACACTGTTCTTTTGAAAAAAAGAATTGAGTCACTTTCATTCCTATTACAAGGAATGTAAACATGACAGGACCTCTTTAATGTGAAATCTGGAGTCAAAAAGACCTCAGATCTCACATTTACACTTAAATGCAATAAATAAATAAATATAGTTAAAAAAAAATAAAAAAAATTCCCCTTTAAGACCATTGGGTGGAAGTAATGATTGACCTTACTTCCGTCATCCAATGTTATGGAGCTGAGTGGGGGCCATCTTTCCCTCATTCGGCTCCATGCTACTAGGGGAAAGAACCCAATCGTCTCCGCTAATACCGACAGCTCCAGTAAGCGGCAGAGGCCTCTCTCTCCGCCGATAAAAGTGATCTTGCAACGAATATACCATAGAGACCACTTTTATCTGAAAGAGGACTGCTTGCCGTTAAAGAAAATACCAGGGTTATGGCCGCTATCTGCTGCCATAACAACGATATCCTACATCAAAGTACTGATGTACAGTGACGGCGGTTTGCGGGAAGTAGATAATTAGGTATTGTGCCGCATCATTTTTATAAAGCAAAGACACTGGGCAATATAACAGGATATAACAGCCCCTGTAACCTTCAAAGCTCATAAAAAAGATACTGAAATCCTAACTCTTTATTTTGAAACATAATCTTGGACGACAAAGTGATTTTAAGTGATTTAAAATCCTTGTGATTTTAAGCTGTTACAAACCATCTGAAACCCAACTTCGAAAACGTTGTATTTTTATAGCGGATCTTCACCTCCCTCTATTTCATTCCTCCTCCGGTCTTCTAAATCAGTGGTCATCAACCCTGTCCTCAGGGCCCACTAGCAGGCCAGGTTTTATGTATTACGTTGGGGAGATGCAGACTAGAATACTGTAATCACTGAGCAGCAAATGATATCACCGGTGATGTATTTCAGTTATGTTGCAAACCTGGCCTGTTGGTAGGGTTGCCACCTCATCCCTTTAAAACCGAACACATATTAATTACACAGTTTCTGTGGCTGATTAAGGTGATAATTAAACTCACTTGGTGCCTTATCTGCATGAAATTAGCCTCAGAACCTGTGTAATTCATATGTGTTCGGGTTTAAAGGGATGAGGTGGCAACTCTACCTGTTGGTGGGCCCTGAGGACAGGCTTGATGACCACTGCTCTAAATGAATAGAGTTTTTTTTTTTTTAAATGTGTCCGGCCCTTTCCTCTGCTTACACTTCACTCGCATAGACAACTGACATGCACTGTGCTCCCTTTGCCTTCTGGGATGTGCACATCACATATCTCAGAAGGTATAGCCTTTCATTCAAGAAATGAGGAGGGTATGTGCCTATCAGCGCATCATTGGGAAGATCACTGTCTGAACCTAGAACAGCCAGCAGCCTATCAATGACATCACAAGAAAACTTGGCGGCGCAGCACTGAGCGTTTCCAGAAGGGGATCTCAGCTGGACAACTCATCTGCTGGCTTGGCGAGTATCTGAAATGTACTGAACACACCACCAGGTAAGCAGGGGTTAAAAAAAAATATGGTGGGGGGGTGAAAACCTGCTTAAAGCGGAGTTCTGCCATCGAAGAAAAAAATTAAAAGTCAGCAGCTACAAATACTATAGCTGCTGACATTGAATAAACGGACACTTACCTGTCCAGGGAGCCCATGATGTCGGCACCTCAGCCGATCTTCGGATCGACTCTCGAGTGCTGCTGACACCATTCCTGGTAAGGGAACCAGGCTTTGAAGACTTTCGGCTTCATTTCTGGTTCCCTACTGCACATGTGCAAGTCACGCTGCACATTCTGATTGGTTCCTGCTGTCTTCTGGGTCCTGTTTGTCTCTCAAAAGACAGTGGTCGGGGAGGATTTGCTGGACATTGGGTAGGTCGCCACACAATGTGCAGGGATTTTTTTGGGGACACTGGAGGGGGGGAGGAATCTGAACAGCGGAAGTTCCATTTCTGGGTGGAATTCCGCTTTAAGGCTTCATTCACACTTGTGCGACTTGTCATGCAACTTTGGACATTAAAGTCACATGACAAGTCATTCCCCATGTTTTCCAATGGTAACCATTCATATATGTGCAACTTAAAGTTGCAGCCACTTCGTAGTTCAAGCAGTACTTTGGTCTGATTTTCATACAAATTGAGGGCCATAGACTTCAATGTTAACCCTCAAATGTTGCATTAAAAGTCATACCTAAACGTTATACAATACAACAGGTTGTCCATTATTACTGGTCAAAGCCAAAGTCATATCTCAGGTGCACCCATCCAAAGTTGCACCAAAGTTGCATTCCAAAGGTGCAACTTTGGAGTCGTAGAAGTGTGAAGCCTTAAGGATTTCACAGAACAAGCAGCTAGAGAGGTCAGGAGTGGCTCGTTTTAAATCTCTTGCGCTGCCTGTTAGGAGTATACTACTACTTAAATGCCCTTAATGTCAGCACAGGTGCTCTTTAAATCAGTGGTCATCAACCCTGTTGGGGAGATGCAGACCAGAATACTGCAATCACTGAGCAGCAAATGATATCACCTGTGATGTATTTCAGTTATCTTGCAAACCCGGACAGTTGGTGGGCCCTGAGGACAGGGTTGGTGACCACTGCTTTAAAGCATGCATTCAAGTATTGTGTACAAAAGTGTTTGCTTTTTGCTTCTGGCACGCCTTTGTGATTCCATTGGAAAGGAATTTGGAATACACTGTCTGCATTCTGTTTTAGACTTTTATAGTGCAGTGTCAACCCCAAGTGTTTATTGCAGCATTTGTCAGGTTTTGTTTCCTGTTTCAGTCAATGCAGTGTATCCCATTCTGCTCTTTCTGAACGGCTTTATTCCTCCCACACAAAAAATCATGAAAGCAAACTAAAGAATTTCATGAGCATCCCAAATGCAAGCCACCTTTCCCTGAAAGCACCTGCCTTGCTGCTGAATCTGAAGGCTAACCTATTGTCTTTTTATTTACTTAAATTTGCTATCTGCCTATTGGCAGCAAACATCTCTATTTACTAAGAAAAGGAAAATACTATTTTAAGGAAGCAACCCTCAAATCTAAAAAAAAAAAAAAAATACATTATAGACCCTGGGATATGACTTTGAGACCACCTTGCAAGCCCATAACATCTGGACAGGATAAAATTACATCAAATGAACTAGCTTCTAACAAGTTAAATAAAAGCTTCATTGCCAGCAGAGCACAAAAAAAACACACACACTTGCTCTAGTTTTTTAAGTACACCACAACACACAGATGGTTCACATATGTGTCTTGTGGTGTGCTGATATGAAGTGTTAAGGTGCATTTGGGCACTATTCGAATAGTACCACAACACACCGATAATCATGCTTTTTCATCTTTTACTGCATTTTAGCTCAGCACACAGGTTTGCCTGAAGTCTAAGGGCACACTTAATTCCAAGAAAGAAATACACCTCATACACTACAAATAACCTAGTTCACAGAAATAATTTTCTGTGTAACATACAAGTTAGGCCCATATATATTCAGACACAGGAACAATTTTCATGCTTTTTTACGCTCTGTATGCTGCCAGAATAAAACTAAAACAAAACAATTCAATCAAATTAATTTGAAGTGCAGACTTTCAGCTTTAATGCAAGGGGTTGAACATAAACATCAAGTACAAATTCTAGGAACTGCAACCATTTTTATACACAGCCCCCCTATTTTCAGGGGCTCAAATGTAATTGGACAAATTAATATAATCATAAATAAAATGCTAATTTTTAATATTTTGTTGAGAATCCTTTACTGGCAATGACTGCCTGAAGTCTGGAACCCATGGATATTACTAAAGACTGGGTTTTCTGAAATACAATGAAATACATGCTCAATTGGGTTGAGATCAAGTGATTGACTTGGCCATTGCAGAATACTCCACTTCTTTGCCTTCAAAAGCTCCTGGGTTGCTTTTGTGGTGTGTTTTTGGATCATTGTCCATCTGTACTATAAAGAGCTGTCCAATCAACTTTGCTGTATTTGGCTGAATCTGAGCTGACAGTATATCTCTAAACACTGCAGAATTCATCCAGCTGCTTTTGTCTTCTGTCACATCATCAATAAACACCAATGACCCAGTGCCATTGGAAGCCATGCATGCCCATGCCATCACACGGCCTCCACCATGTTTTACAAATAACGTTGTATGCTTTGGATCATGAGCTGTTCCAAGCCTTCTCCACAATTTTTTCTTCGGTTATTCTGGTACAAATTAATCTTAGTTTCTTAGTTTTTTTTTGGCAAAGTCTAATGTGGCTTTTCTAGTAGGGATGAGCCGAACACCCCCCCCCCCCCCCCGATTCGGTTCGCACCAGAACTTTCGAATGGACCCCAAATTCGAACGAACTTTAGAACCCCATTGAAGTCTATGGGACTCGAACGTTCAAAATGAAAAGTGCTAATTTTAACGGCTAATATGCAAGATACTGTCCTAAAAAGGGTTTGGGGACCTGGCTCCTGCCCCAGGGGACATGGGTCAATGCCTAAAATGTTTTTAAAAATGGCCGTTTTTGGCGGGAGCACTGATTTTAATGATGATTAAAGTGAAAAAAAAAAGTGAAATATTCCTTTAAATATGGTGCCTGGGGGGTGTCTGTAGTATGCCTGTGAAGTGCCATGTGTTTCCCGTGTTTAGAACAGTCCCTGCACAAAATTACATTAAACGGAAATAACACCATTTAAAACTGCTTGCGGTTTTAATGTTATATCTGGTTCCTGCAATATGGTTAAAAATCATTGAGAAAAATGGCATGGGTAGCCCTCCCTGCCCATTACCAGCCTATTTGGGTCTTGTACGCATATTAAGGGGAACCCTGTACCCATATTAAAAAAAGGAAATGCGTGTGGCCCCCATGCCCTATATACTCAGAACAGCAGTATACAGTCGGTGCAAACAAGACAGGGACTGTGTAGGTTTGTTGTGTTAAGTTGAATCTGTTTGTAATTTTCAACTGGTACATTTTTAAAGTGTAGCTCCAGTCAAAAAAACTATTTTTAAGCTTTTTGGAAAACAGGGAAGGGTTATCACCCCTGTATAATTAGTTTTGTCGTCCATCTTTTTTCATCTCACTTGCTGTTGTCTCCTTCCGTTTGCAAGTAGGAGATGTTTGTAAATTGGATGTTTGAAAGTAGGGGCCTGCCCTATATGCTCTGCAGAAATGGCGGAACAAGGTGTTGGTTTTGCCACAACATTGTAAGCCCTCAAAGTGACTCTTGGTGGGCGCTGGAGCGCCCTGCTGTGAACGATTATATCAAGAATTGTAATTACATGCCATTGTTGAACAGTGGTAGAAAAATTGACCTTTGGTGGTTGTGGTGCTGGTGCCACAACACTATAAGTCCTCACTGTTACTCTGGGTGGGCACAGGAAGGGGCCCTCCTGTGAAATATTATATCAAGAATTGTAATTACATGTCCCTGTTAAACAGGGGCAGAAAAATTTGACCTTAGGCACTGGTGCTGGTGCCACCACACTGCAACCTCTGCCATATACTCTAGTTTTATTGCAGGAATTAGCCCTGCTGCAAAGCATTGCATCAAAAATTGTAATTAAACGCCCCTGTTAAACAGGGGCAGAAAAATTGGGCCTTAGGCACTGGTGCTGGTGCCACCACACTGCAACCTCTCCCATATACTCTTGTTTGATTGCAGTAATTAGCCCTGCTGCAAAGCATTGCATCAAAAATTGTACTTAAACGCCCCTGTTAAACTGGGGCAGAAAAATTGGGCTGATGGCATCAACCAGAACCAGAAATGTTCTTCCAACATATCAGCGGAGGAGGAAGAGGATAGACAATCAACATAACAGGACAGTCACTCAGCATCAGCATAGGCAGTCTTGAAGGGATGTGATATTTCAAAAAAAATTATTCTGTTACATCAGCTTCAGGTGCTTGGTAGCTGTGGGTGATCCAAGACTGACTCATCTTGATGAAGGTCAGTCGATCAACTGATTCGGTGGACAGGCGCACCCTGTGATCGGTAACAAAGCCACCAGCAGCACTGAAGGTGCGTTCCGAAAGAACGCTGGATGCAGGACAGGCCAGTAGCTCAATTGCATACTGTGCAAGCTCTGGCCAGTGATCCATCCTCAAGACCCAGTAAGCCAGAGGATTTTCGGTGGGAAAGGTGTCCAAGTCTGACCTTGCCCCTAGGTATTCCTGCACCATGTAAATCAGACGCTGGCGATGGGTGCTGGAACCGATCATACCTTGGGGCTGCGGACTAAAAAATTGTCTGAAAGCATCAGTCAGACGGCCACCTTCTCCACCACTCCTTCTGACTGATGCCTCAGCAACACGTTGTCCAGGACCAGGAGTTTGTAACCTCCCAGTCTCTGGGAACGCGTTGCACAGACCTTTCTGTAAGGCCTCCCGGAGATGTCTCATCCTCTGCTCCCTCTGCGATGGCAAGATAAGGTCGGCAACCTTACCCTTGTACCGTGGATCAAGGAGAGTGGCCAGCCAGTAATGGTCCCTCTCCTTGATCCGAAGAATACGAGGATCCTTCCGCAGGCTTTGCAGGATTAGGGAGGCCATGCAGCGTAGGTTAGCTGAGGCATTCGGTTCGGAGTCCTCTGGGTCACTAAGGACAACATGATCCGCAGCTACCTCCTCCCAGCCACGTACAAGTCCATGTGTTTCTTGGGACTGTAAATCATCCCTACAAGACTGCTGCTGCTGCTGCTGATGCTGATGCTGAGTGCCAGCCTCCACCTCCATGCTGACACAATCATCCTCCTCCTCCTCTTCCTCCTCCTCATCCTCTTCCTGCCTCTGTTCTGCCTCAAGTGCCCTGTCCATTATTCCACGCAGCGTATGCTCCAAGAGGTGGACAAGAGGTACAGTGTCACTGATGCATGCACTGTCACTGCTCACCATCCTTGTGGCCTCCTCAATCGGTGACAGGACAGTGCATGCATCCCTGATCATGCCCCACTGGCGTGGTGAGAAAAAACCGAGCTCCCCTGACCCTGTCCTGGTGCCGTAGTTGCACAGGTACTCATTGATGACCCTCTGCTGCGTGTGCAGCCGCTGCAGCATGGCCAATGTTGAGTTCCATCTGGTGGGCATGTCACATATAGGGCGGTTCTTGGGCAGGTTCAACTCCTTTTGGAGCTCAGCCAGCCGAGCACAGGCATTAAATGATCGGCAGAAATGCACACAGACTTTCCTGGCCTGCTTCAGGACATCCTGTAAGCCGGGGTACCTGCCCAAGAACCGCTGCACCACCAGGTTAAGGACGTGAGCTACACAGGGCACATGGGTCAGTTGTCCCTGTCGGAGGGCGGAGAGGAGGTTGGTGCCATTGTCGCAAACCACCATTCCTGGCTTAAGCTGGCGTGGCGTCAACCACCTCTCGGCCTGCCCCTGCAGAGCTGACAAAACATCCGCCCCAGTGTGGCTCCTGTCCCCCAAACAAACCAGCGCAAGCACGGCATGGCATCGTTTTGCCTGCGTACTTGCGTAGCCCCTGGAACGCCTACGGAGCACCGCTGGTTCTGAGGACAGAGCACTGGAAGAGGCCATGGAGGAAGAAGAAGAGGAGGGGGTGGAGGAGAGAGGTGTGTCACAACCAATAGTAGCATTTTGGAGGCGTGATGGCCGAACAACCTCCAACACTACTGCACCTTGTCCTGCATCCTTCCCAGCTGCCAGAAGAGTGACCCAATGGGCCGTGAAAGACAGGTAACGTCCCTGTCCATGCCTGCTGGACCATGAGTCAGCGGTAATATGCACCTTACCGCTGACCGCCCTGTCCAGCGAGGCAAGGACATTGCCTTCCACATGCCGGTAGAGAGCCGGAATCGCCTTCCGTGAGAAAAAGTGGCGTTTGGGGACCTGCCACTGAGGAACCGCACATTGTACAAACTCACGGAAGGGGGCAGAGTCTACCAACTGAAAAGGCAGCAGTTGAAGTGCTAGCAATTTAGCCAAGCTAGCATTCAACCGCTGGGCATGTGGATGGCTGGGAGTGAACTTCTTTCGCCGGTCCAGCAGCTGGGGCAGGGACATTTGCCTGCTATAATCGGACGTGGGTGTACCGCTAGCAGAGTTCCCGGAAGCACTTGGCTGTGACACACCTAATTCTACACCTTCATTCCTCTCAGAGCAGGTTTCAGAGAGGACTGAAGGTCTAGTGGGGTTGGAGATGCCAGCTGATGAGGAGCAAGGAGAGGTCCGCTTTGTTCTTTGGTGTGGGTCTTTGAGGTACGCTTGCCAACGAGCTGCATGGCAGGTCAACATATGTCTGGTCAAGCATGTGGTGCCCAAGCGGCTGATGTTTTGGCCACGTGAGATACGCTTGAGACATATGTTGCAAATAGCAGCGGTGCGATCTGATGCACTTGTCTCAAAAAAGGCCCACACCAAAGAACTTTTAGAATAATGCGCAGAGGCAGCGCTCTGCACAGGCGGAGCTCTGCGGTGTGATTCAGTCGGTGTGCTGCCCCTAAGCTGGCCCCCGGAGGGCATCCTGCCTCGTTGGACATGTGCCTCCTCCTCCTCCTCCTCCTCCTCTCTCCTTCCAGGCACCCACGTGGAGTCAGTGCCCTCATCATCCCCTCCCTCTTCATCGCTGTAGCAAACCTAGCAGTATGCTGCAGCTTGTGGAACATGACTGCCAGATTGCTGTCCTTCTTGAGCATCCCCCCTCTCTGCACTCACGCTACTGCCTTCCTCTAGCTGAGTGTCATCATCAGAGCCCACAAAACACTGGGCATCCTCCTGGAGCATGTACCCAACACTGTGCTCAAAGAGTTCAGGAGACTCCTCAGGAGGACATGGTGGGTCTAGGGAAGGAGTCACTGATGATGACATTGAGAGGAGGGAAGACGATGCGTTGGCAGCTGCTTTGCTAGTACCCTGAGACTGGGTGAGAGAGGATGAGGAGGATGAATGGCATGTTGCGGTTCAACATGTCCAGCTGCCGAAAAGAAGGACAAGCGTGTCCCATGGCCACGTGCTGATGACAATGCACCGCGTCCACGACCAGCACTGTTGTCTCTAGACACAGAGCCTGCTTGCCCTCTTTTATCGGCTCGCGCCTGTCTGCCTCTCCTTGCTGGCCTTCCAGACATGGTAATGGCCTGAAGGGAGTTGGGTAAAAAAGCAGTTGGGTAGTGTATATTGTGCTAGAGGCACACAACACCCACTAACTCCTGCAGATGCCTTTATTATAGAACACCAGAGATAAAGGGGTATATACAGATGTATACTGTGCTGTGCTGGAGGCACACACAACTTCCAATAACTCCTGCAGATGGCAAGTGGTCTCAAATAGAGAAGAGCTATGTAGGTGGATATAGCGGTATGTACTGGGTACAGAGCACGCAGACAGCACGCACTAGCTCGTAACACTACTGACTGCAAGCTCTATTATAAAAGATAGATCACTAGCTATATAGGTGAGGTGAATATAGCGGTGTATACTGCGGTCAAGGCACGCAGACAACAACCACTACACAACAGCAAGATCGAAAATAGTCCGAAAACGATTGGTGTGTACTGTGTTGAAGGTACACAGAACACCCACTAACTCCTGCAAATGCCTTTATTATAGAACATCAGAGATAAAGGGGTATATACAGATGTATACTGTGCTGTGCTGGAGGCACACACAACTTCCAATAACTCCTGCAGATGGCAAGTGGGCTCAAATAGAGAACAGCTATGTAGGTGGATATAGCGGTATGTACTGGGTACAGAGCACGCAGACAGCACGCACTATCTCCTAACACTACTGACTGCAAGCTCTATTATAAAAGATAGCTCACTAGCTATATAGGTGAGGTGAATATAGCGGTGTATACTGCGGTCAGGGCACGCAGACAATAACCACTACACAACAGCAAGATCGAAAATCGACCGAAAACGATCGGTGTGTACTGTGTTGAAGGTACACAGAACACCCACTGCTTCAGACGCCAACAAACTACACAAGGCCGCCGCGCTGGCGGCCTTATATAGTGTGGGGCGTGCACTACACAGCCTGAGCTATGATTGGCCACAGGCATCCTGCCTGTGGCCAATCATGGCTCTCCTCGCTGCTGGTGCTGCGATTGGCCAAGCATGCGGGGTCACAGTGCATGCTTGGCCAATCATGAGCCAGCAATGCACTGCGCCATCGCAGTGCATTGTGGGCCGTGAGCGCCACACGAATTTGGCGCGAACGGACCAAAATGTTCGGACTTCGCCGAACGGACGAACAGCCAATGTTCGAGTCGAACGTATGTTCGACTCGAACACGAAGCTCATCCCTATTTTCTAGACTTCAGGCTTATTAATGGTTTGCACCTTGTTGTGAACGCTCTGTATTTGTTCTTGTGAAGTCTTCTCTTGATTGTAGACTTTTACAATGATATGCCCACCTCCTGGAGAGTGTCCTTCACTTGTCTGGATGTTGTGAATGGGTTTTTCTTTACCATAGAGATGATCCTGCGATCATCCACCACTGTTATCTTCCATGGGCGCCCAGGCCTTTTTATGTTGCTGAGCTCACCAGTGTGTTCTTTCCTCAGAATGTACCAAACTGTTGAGTTGGCCACTCCTAATGTCGCTGCTATCTCCCTGATCGATTTGTTTCATTTTTGAAGGCTTAAAATTGCCTGTTTTACTTGCATTTGAACACATTTGAACACATGATGTAGGTTCATAGCAATAGATTCCAAATGCAAATACCACACCTAGAATCAACTTCAGACCTTTTGCCTGCTTATTTGATGAATAAATAACAAAGGATTAGCCCAAACTGGGCCATGAAAGTTTTTGATTCAATTGTCCAATTACTTTTGGTCCCTTAAAAAAAAAAGGGGGGGGGTGACTATTCTTAAGAGCTGCAATTCCTAAACCCTTCCTCTAATATGGATGTACATACCCTCAAATTAAACCTGAGAGTGTGCATTTTTTGCAAATATGTTTTGGTAAATACTTGAGAAAACTAAATTTGTGCCTGTGTCCAAATATATATGGACCTAATTGTATTAGTAACACCTTTTGTATGATGTGGCATTGCCTAACAGTGCATTTTGGAACTGAAAAGAAGCTCATTAAGCTCCCATTTACACTGGTGGCAGCCATTGTTGCTCTTCAGAAAAGCAATCTGTAGTGGATTGATTTTATCAGGGCAGTTGACAGATGGCTGGGAGGAAGTATATCACCTCTTCACCACTTGTTTTAAGCCTGAAATGTCTACCCCACTGTGCCACAACACCATACATTGCATGTGGATGCACTATGGCCCTATTAAATTGAATTCAGGGGTGGTACTGTCCCCTGAACACAACAGGGGGTATAAATATTGCTTTGGCACGTGTGCAACCTCCTCCTGGTTAAGGGGGGTGGAAAAGTGCCACCTCCTATTTTACTGCCCAGCCTTAAGTGTACATGAGCCCATAAGGTCTGCAAAATGTTAATAAAGTTCATATTCAGGTTTCAACCTCTCTATTTGTCTTGGTGATCATTGCCAACAGAAAAGAAAGTGAAATTTGAGTTGTCATGAGAAGAGTAATAAAATAAAAATCCCCCAATGAGGACAACTGTCAAAGAGGGGATTCCCCTTACTTTGGAGATATTGACTATTACATCTTGTTGTGTCTAGAGAACAGGAAAAAAAGGGGACATGTCAATGTAGCACAAATGGAAAAATATATGACAGGGGTTTTAACCATTTCCTACTTTGTCCAAAATGAAACAAAAAGTTTTCAGTTTTAAATATTTTCAAAATGAAAAAAATCACAGAAGCGCCAATGAAGTGAAATAATAAAAAATAAAAATAATGCACAGCTGCTGTTTAATTGATGTGAATCAACTGTGATATATGAGTGTACTAAAGAACAGCGCTAGTGCTAATTCATAAATTCATAATTACAATTAATCCAAACCACAATGAGGTTGATTTCTTAAAGGCAAATAGACTGTGCACTTTGCAAAATGCAGTTATGCTCTGCAAGTGCAGTTACTCTAAAGCTCAGTAAAAGAGGTAAAGCTTCACTTTACAAAGATTACCCAATCATGTGCAAGGGAAAAAAAAATGAATTTTTGCTTGCGCATTTACTAAACTCTGAAGCAACTGCTCTTTCAGAGTGCAACTGCACTTTAGTAAATCAACCCCAGTGTGTGTGTGTGTTCTACCCACAAAATAATAAATTACTTTCTCAATTGACTTTGCTAAATATACTGTATATATAATTGGTAAAAAAACTCATAAATCAAAAAGGTTCATATGAATACATCTAAAAGTGTATAAATTTCATTATCCAAATATGTATTGAAAGTTGTTTCAAAATCTTGAACCAATATTCTTATAAAATGTCTTCTAGTGACCACTAGCTGAATTAAATGAACTCACCAGAGGCATATGCTGGTAATGTTATAAACCAGCCAGTAAAGCATTTCCTTCTGGGAGTAGTAATCTGCAGGGTCTGAAATTATCTCTTTCCAATCCTCATAAACCCATCAGTCCATCCATACAAGTATTGAGGAGCAGAGTGAAGAGTTCCCATAGCCTAAAACCTGTTTAAAACATATTTATTTAAACATACATTAAAATCACTCACAATATGTTGTGTTGCCACTGACACAAATAAACTTGTATAGTGTTTTTAAAATGGGATCGGCTCCAGCTGCACTCTCTGGCCGGGATCTGTGAACCGTTGTGTGTGGTGATGTCTCATACAAAGTACTATATGAAGGAGCAGCATTATTCACATAAGCACACAACACCACAAACCAGATACTACACTTGTCTGAGAGAGGCTAGTGTAGTAAGTGACATGTGTTGCTGTGGGCTTGTGTTTTTTGTAATTAACCACATTCCTCTGCAGCAGGTTCCAATCACAAGAAAACAAGACAACCGCAAAATATCTCCTCCGAAATATCAGGAGGGTCTGGGCTTAGTCAAGCTTTGCTAGTATATGTCCTTTGAATAGGGATGAGCCGAACACCCCCCGGTTCGGTTCGCACCAAAACTTTCGAACAGACCCCAAATTCGTACGAACTTTAGAACCCCATTGAAGTCTATAGGACTCGAACGTTCGAAATTAAAAGTGCTAATTTTAATGGCTAATATGCAAGATACTGTCCTAAAAAGGGTTTGGGGAACTGGCTCCTGCCCCAGGGGACATGGGTCAATGCCTAAAATGTTTTTAAAAATTGCAGTTTTGGCGGGAGCAATGGTTTTAATGACGATTAAAGTGAAAAAAAAAAGTGAAATATTCCTTTAAATATGGTGCCTGGGGGTGTCTGTAGTATGCCTGTGAAGTGTCACGTGTTTCCCGTGTTT
Organism: Lithobates pipiens; assembly: GCF_037356315.1. Classification (NCBI taxonomy): domain Eukaryota; kingdom Metazoa; phylum Chordata; class Amphibia; order Anura; family Ranidae; genus Lithobates; species Lithobates pipiens. The sequence goes on along the minus strand of NW_027507718.1, from coordinate 278,987,956 downwards.
AGAACAGTCCCTGCACAAAATGACATTAAACGGAAATAACATCATTTAAAACTGCTTGCGGTTTTAATGTTATATCTGGTTCCTGCAATATGGTTGAAAATCATTGAGAAAAATGGCATGGGTAGCCCTCCCTGCCCATTACCAGCCCCTTTGGGTCTTGTAAGGTGAACCCAGTACCCATATTAAAAAAAGGAAATGCGTGTGGCCCCCAGGCCCTATATACTCAGAACAGCAGTATACAGGCGGTGCAAACAAGACAGGGACTGTGTAGGTTTGTTGTGTTAAGTTGAATCTGTTTGTAATTTTCAACTGGTACATTTTTAAAGTGTAGCTCCAGTCAAAAAAACTATTTTTAAGCTTTTTGGAAAACATAGGGAAGGGTCATCACCCCTGTATAATTTGTTTTGTCGTCCATCTTTTTTCATCTCACTTGCTGTTGTCTCCTTCCGTTTGCAAGTAGGAGATGTTTGTAAGTTGGATGTTTGAAAGTAGGGGCCTGCCCTATATGCTCTGCAGAAATGGCAGAACAAGGTGTTGGTTTTGCCACAACATTGTAAGCCCTGAAAGTGACTCTTGGTGGGCGCTGGAGCGCCCTGCTGTGAACGATTATATCAAGAATTGTAATTACATGCCATTGTTGAACAGTGGTAGAAAAATTGACCTTTGGTGGTTGTGGTGCTGGTGCCACAACACTATAAGTCCTCACAGTTACTCTGGGTGGGCACAGGAACGGGCCCTCCTGTGAAATATTATATCAAGAATTGTAATTACATGTCCCTGTTAAACAGGGGCAGAAAAATTGGGCCTTAGGCACTGGTGCCACCACACTGCAACCTCTCCCATATACTCTAGTTTTATTGCAGGAATTAGCCCTGCTGCAAAGCATTGCATCAAAAATTGTAATTAAACGCCCCTGTTAAACAGGGGCAGAAAAATTGGGCCTTAGGCACTGGTGCTGGTGCCACCACACTGCAACCTATCCCATATACTCTAGTTTTATTGCAGGAATTAGCCCTGCTGCAAAGCATTGCATCAAAAATTGTAATTAAACGCCCCTGTTAAACAGGGGCAGAAAAATTGGGCCTTAGGCACTGGTGCTGGTGCCACCACACTGCAACCTCTCCCATATACTCTATTTTTATTGCAGGAATTAGCCCTGCTGCAAAGCATTGCATCAAAAATTGTAATTAAACGCCCCTGTTAAACAGGGGCAGAAAAATTGGGCTGATGGCATCACCCAGAGCCTGAAATGTTCTTCCAACATATCAGCGGAGGAGGAAGAGGATAGACAATCAACATAACAGGACAGTCACTCAGCATCAGCATAGGCAGTCTTGAAGGGATGTGATATTTCCCAAAAAATTATTCGGTTACATCAGCTTCAGGTGCTTGGTAGCTGTGGGTGATCCAAGACTGATTCATCTTGATGAAGGTCAGTCGATCAACTGATTCGGTGGACAGGCGCACCCTGTGATCAGTAACAAAGCCACCAGCAGCACTGAAGGTGCGTTCCGAAAGAACGCTGGATGCAGGACAGGCCAGTAGCTCAATTGCATACTGTGAAAGCTCTGGCCAGTGATCCATCCTCAAGACCCAGTAAGCCAGAGGATTTTCGGTGGGAAAGGTGTCCAAGTCTGACCTTGCCCCTAGGTATTCCTGCACCATGTAAATCAGACGCCCGCGATGGTTGCTGGAACCGATCATACCTTGGGGCTGCGGACTAAAAAATTGTCTGAAAGCATCAGTCAGACGGCCACCTTCTCCACCGCTCCTTCTGACTGATGCCTCAGCAACACGTTGTCCAGGACCAGAAGTTTGTAACCTCCCAGTCTCTGGGAACGCGTTGCACAGACCTTTCTGCAAAGCCTCCCGGAGATGTCTCATCCTCTGCTCCCTCTGCGATGGCAAGATAAGGTCGGCAACCTTACCCTTGTACCGTGGATCAAGGAGAGTGGCCAGCCAGTAATGGTCCCTCTCCTTGATCCGAAGAATATGAGGATCCTTCCGCAGGCTTTGCAGGATCAGGGAGGCCATGCAGTGTAGGTTAGCTGAGGCATTCGGTCCGGAGTCCTCTGGGTCACTAAGGACAACATGATCCGCAGCTACCTCCTCCCAGCCACGTACAAGTCCACGTGTTTCTTGGGACTGTAAATCATCCCTACAAGATTGCTGCTGCTGATGCTGAGTGCCAGACTCCTTCTCCATGCTGACACAATCATCCTCCTCCTCCTCTTCCTCCTCCTCATCCTCTTCCTGTGTGATGGGTGGCACAGCAGGAACACTGTCTGGATAAAGGGGGCCTTGAGAGGCAAGGAAGTCCTCCTCTTCCTACCTCTGTTCTGCCTCAAGTGCCCTGTCCATTATTCCATGCAGCGTATGCTCCAAGAGGTGGACAAGAGGTACAGTGTCACTGATGCATGCACTGTCACTGCTCACCATCCTTGTGGCCTCCTCAAACGGTGACAGGACAGTGCATGCATCCCTGATCATGCCCCACTGGCGTGGTGAGAAAAAACCGAGCTCCCCTGACCCTGTCCTGGTGCCGTAGTCGCACAGGTACTCATTGATGGCCCTCTGCTGCATGTGCAGCCGCTGCAGCATGGCCAACGTTGAGTTCCACCTGGTGGGCATGTCACATATAAGGCGGTTCTTGGGCAGGTTCAACTCCTTTTGGAGCTCAGCCAGCCGAGCACAGGCATTAAATGATCAGTGGAAATGCACACAGACTTTCCTGGCCTGCTTCAGGACATCCTGTAAGCCCTGGTACCTGCCCAAGAACCGCTGCACCACCAGGTTAAGGACGTGAGCTACACAGGGCACATGGGTCAGTTGTCCCTGTTGGAGGGCGGAGAGGAGGTTGGTGCCATTGTCGCAAACCACCATTCCTGGCTTAAGCTGGCGTGGCGTCAACCACCTCTCGGCCTGCCCCTGCAGAGCTGACAAAACATCCGCCCCAGTGTGGCTCCTGTCCCCCAAACAAACCAGCGCAAGCACGGCATGGCATAGTTTTTCCTGCGTACTTGCGTAGCCCCTGGAACGCCTACGGAGCACCGCTGGTCCTGAGGACAGAGCACTGGAAGAGGCCATGGAGGAAGAAGAGGAGGGGGTGGAGGAGAGAGGTGTGTCACAACCAATAGTAGCATTTTGGAGGCGTGGTGGCGGAACAACCTCCAACACTACTGCACCTTGTCCTGCATCCTTCCCAGCTGCCAGAAGAGTGACCCAATGGGCCGTGAAAGACAGGTAACGTCCCTGTCCATGCCTGCTGGACCATGAGTCAGCGGTAATATGCACCTTACCGCTGACCGCCCTGTCCAGCGAGGCAAGGACATTGCCTTCCACATGCCGGTAGAGAGCCGGAATCGCCTTCCGTGAGAAAATGTGGCGTTTGGGGACCTGCCACTGAGGAACTGCACATTGTACAAACTCACGGAAGGGGGCCGAGTCTACCAACTGAAAAGGCAGCAGTTGAAGTGCTAGCAATTTAGCCAAGCTAGCATTCAACCGCTGGGCATGTGGATGGCTGGGAGTGAACTTCTTTCGCCGGTCCAGCAGCTGGGGCAGGGACATTTTCCTGCTATAATCGGATGTGGGTGTACTGCTAGCAGAGTGCCCGGAAGCACTTGGCTGTGACACACCTAATTCTACACCTTCATTCCTCTCAGAGCAGGTTTCAGAGAGGACTGAAGGTCTAGTGGGGTTGGAGATGCCAGCTGATGAGGAGCAAGGAGAGATCCGCTTTGTTCTTTGGTGTGGGTCTTTGAGGTACGCTTGCCAACGAGCTGCATGGCAGGTCAACATATGTCTGGTCAAGCATGTGGTGCCCAAGCGGCTGATGTTTTGGCCACGCGAGATACGCTTGATACATATGTTGCAAATAGCAGCGGTGCGATCTGATGCACTCGTCTCAAAAAAGGCTTACACCAAAGAACTTTTAGAATAACGCGCAGAGGCAGCGCCCTGCACAGGCGGAGCTCTGCGGTGTGATTTAGTCGGTGTGCTGCCCCTAAGCTGGCCCCCGGAGGGCATCCTGCCTCGTTGGACATGTGCCTCCTCCTCCTCCTCCTCCTCTCTCCTACCAGGCACCCACGTGGAGTCAGTGCCCTCATCATCCCCCCCCCCTCTTCATCACTGTAGCAAACCTGGTAATATGCTGCAGCTTGTGGAACATGACTGCCAAATTGCTGTCCTTCTTGAGCATCCCCTCTCTCTGCATTCACGCTACTGCCTTCTTCTAGCTGAGTGTCATCATCAGAGGCTACAAAACACTGGGCATCCTCCTGGAGCATGTACCCAACACTGTGCTCAAAGAGTTCAGGAGACTCCTCAGGAGGACGTGGTGGGTCTAGGGAAGGAGTCACTGATGATGACATTGAGACGAGGGAAGATGATGCGTTGGCAGCTGCTTTGCTAGTACCCTGAGACTGGGTGAGAGAGGATGAGGAGGATGAAGAGGGCTTGGTCATCCACTCTACCAAGTCATTGGCATGTTGCGGTTCAACATGTCCAGCTGCTGAAAAGAAGGACAAGCGTGTCCCATGGCCATGTGCTGGTGACAATGCACCGCGTCCACGGCTAGCACTGTTGTTTCTAGACACAGAGCCTGCTTGCCCTCTTTTATCGGCTCGCGCCTGTCTGCCTCTCCTTGCTGGCCTTCCAGACATGGTAATGGCCTGAAGGGAGTTGGGTAAAACAGCAGTTGGGTAGTGTATATTGTGCTGGAGGCACACAACAACCACTAACTCCTGCAGATGCCTTTATTATAGAACACCAGAGATAAAGGGGTATACTGTAATGGAGTCACACAACACCCACTAAGCCCTGCAGATGGCTCTATTAGAGAACAACAATAAAGGGTAGATACAGGTGTATATTGTGCTGGAGGCACAAAACACCCACTAAATCCTGCAGATGCCTTTTTTATAGAACACCAGAGATAAAGGGGTATATACAGATGTATACTGTGCTGTGCTGGAGGCACACACAACTTCCAATAACTCCTGCAGATGGCAAGTGGTCTCAAATAGAGAAGAGCTATGTAGGTGGATTTAGCGGTGTGTACTGGGTACAGAGCATGCAGACAGCACGCACAAGCTCCTAACACTACTGACTGCAAGCTCTATTATAAAAGGTAGATCACTAGCTATATAGGTGAGGTGAATATAGCGGTGTATACTGTGGTCAGGGCAAGCAGACAACAACCACTACAGAAGAGTAAGATCGAAAATCGGCCGATAACAATCGGTGTGTACTGTGTTGAAGGTACAAAGAACACCCACTAATTGCTTCAGACGCCAACACACTACACAAGGCCGCCGCGCTGGCGGCCTTATATAGTGTGGGGCGTGTACTACACAGCCTGAGCTATGATTGGCCACAGGCATCCTGCCTGTGGCCAATCATGGCTCTCCTCGCTGCTGGCGCTGTGATTGGCCAAGCATGCGGGGTCACAGTGCATGCTTGGCCAATCATGAGCCAGCAATGCACTGCGATGACGCAGTGCATTGTGGGCCGTGAGCGCCACACGAATTTGGCGCGAACGGCCCATAATGTTTGGAATTCGCCGAACGGGCGAACAGCTGATGTTCGAGTCGAACGTATGTTCGTCTTGAACACGAAGCTCATCCCTACCTTTGAAATAGCAGGTGGCTGGTGTGAGATTATAGTATCTGTCAAGTTAGTGTTTTATGTACACGCAAAGGAGGTGCCGATAGGGCTGCAATATCACACAGAGGGCTGCAGAGTGTAGCAAATGTTGTGCTGGCTGTAACTCCCACATAAGATTACCTATAATTTGGGATTCAGCTTGGGGAGGAGCTACACCTAACCATCGCTCAGAGTGAAACGGGCAAGTTCAATGTACACTGGGCTTCCTGGGGGATTGAACAAGCATTTTATGTTTCTGTCAATGCTTCTTCTCTAAGATATCTGTGCAATAAAAACATGCACTTCGATATTCAGTGATACATTTTTATGTGGATTAACCGTATTTTCTAGAGGATCTTTCAGATTTACTCTCTATTTCAGGTAAATGCAATATCAGTAAACACTGCAACTACAACTGGCCTGGTAGCCACACTGCCGCTGAGACCACTTTATTGATATTATCCCTGAATAGATCTCTAATATCTGAAAGTTAGATTAAATCAACATCAAGATAAGTTACAGAAGCAATCTAACATAATTTAAGGAATATTTATATCTTTTTAAGTGCGGAATTTGTGGTCTCTCTGGGCTTCCTGCCTTTCTTTGGGTCACTGACTCCCATTTGTGCGCTTCCCTATTAAGGTGGTTGATTTTGTCGCCCTCCCCCCCCTGTATTCATATGCTCAGTCAATATATAAATACTCCACCAATGAACTCCTGATGAAGTTCATTTTATCGAAGAAATGCGTTGAGTCTGTGGAGGAACCAATTGATAGATGTGTTGCTGAACATAACAAAGAAAAAGTAAAAAGGTGAAATACTGCGCTGTGAACAAATATTAAAACTAACTATATAAGCAGCTACTAAAAGTGAGATACACACATAAAGTAAATATAAAAAGATGTAGCAGCGATGATACATCCTTTTTATATATCCCCCCCTGTATTCATATGCTCAGTCAATATATAAATACTCCACCAATGAACTCCTGATGAAGTGCATTTTATCGAAGAAATGCGTTGAGTCTGTGGAGGAACCAATTGATAGATGTATTGCTGAACATAACAAAGAAAAAGTAAAAAGGTGAAATACTGCGCTGTGAACAAATATTAAAACTAACTATATAAGCAGCTACTAAAAGTGAGATACACACATAAAGTAAATATAAAAAGATGTAGCAGCACTGATACATCCTTTTTATATATAACAAAGAAAAAACATGCATGATTTGTTTTGAATACCAACCCAGACTTTTGAGAAAATGTCAACATATGTCTTCTTTTTTAAATGTTTGTTTGTTAAAAAAAGGAATTTTTAACTATAATTGGGTTACTGCTTTTAAAATCCCACCATAGCTAGGTGTCTAACCCCATTTTTTCTTATCGGATATATTATATTTGGGATATGGTAGTTTTCAAAGCCAATCTATATATTAATTAGGTTAACATGTTAACACATAACTTACCAATAGCAGTAATTAAAAACCAACTTTGTTTATGCTTAATAGACAGATCCTTATTTGGTCTGTTACACATAGATTCCTCACACACATATTTGCATCTAATTCACAGGCATTGCATCTACCCACCCTGGAAGTGCCTATGTTGGTGGTTACCTTTCCCGCGGGCTGCCTCGGTGCCTGGTGGCTATGCACTGCGGCTCTTTTTGCGGACCCAGATGCTGTTTTACTGGCCCGCTGATGCAGACGTGAGTTGGACGCCCAGCCTTGAAATTAATTATAATAATCAAATTACCTTGTCAATTTTTATTTAATAATTCAATTCATCATTTTTTTATTTTTATATATAATTTGCAGAATTATTCCATGTTGCATGCTCCTGATGAGTGGTTGGAATACCGCGAAACGCGTAGAGCCGTTAGCCATTATTCTTTATCTCAACCATGGAATATCAAGATTTATACAATCCTCTCCATTTTATAATTTATTACTTAGGCATTGTTATTCGATTTTTTTAATTTATTATTCACTTACCATGGTTATCCTGGCCATTTTGGGTTCAACCACTGTAGGATACGTTTATACATGCATTTACTGCTTTTTGTGTTTTATGTGAATATGTATTGGATTGTAATTTACCGTGTAACATTAGTCCATGAGTTATTGTGTGGAGGCTGTATGCCCAGAGCATTTTAGAGGTTGATGCCCAAAATGTTTGTATAACATATCATGGACTTTTTAAAATAAATATTATAGCCACTTGACTTACTCCTTTACTGATTTGTGCTTCATTTAAAGTCCCAATTTTGTTCGCTCCCTTAACATATCATTGATAGGGATGGAGGAAGGCATTCCTTTAGTGCCAGCCTCATTTAAAGTCCCAAAAACTTTTTCTTTTTTATTATTTTGTTTATGCTTATTTTTTGAATAATAGTCTATGGGAGAACTTGCCAGCAGGATAACAATTTCCCCTGCTCCAGCACATTCCATTGCACTGGTCTATATAATGACTGTTATGCATATTACTGTCTATGCATCCGCATTATGCATTTTACTCATGACCAGAATATTTAGCACCTGTTGACCTTGTTTACTGGCTTACACTGAAGCTTCTGTGTAATAAAGAATGGATCTGAAATGACAGGTGCTCTTTAAATGTAAGGACTTATTCTTGCTGGCAGTTAGAATCTTTAATATTTGCAAACAAAATGAAGATTTCCTATTTAGAATAATAAGCTGTCAGGTTAGTAAAACAGCGATATCAGAACTGATTAAATCATACAGTTTGCAGTGTACATAGATTTTCAAAAAATTGTGATAAAGGAATATTCCTGAACTTTGTTTTATCTCATGGTTACTGTGCCATAGTGTGAATGCATCAATGCAGTGCACGCTATCTCAGCTTGCAGAGCTTGGATTCATTGCATGAGTTTACCAAAAAAATGTAAATATTGCACAATATTCAGCCTCATGCTTTATAACTAAGCTCCATTTCATTCTGAATAAACTCATGTATCTTAAATAGAAAATTTTCTTTAGATAGATTTTTACTCCAAAAGCATTTTATTAAAATAAATTTGATAAAAGAAAAAAAGAAAATCAGTTTTAAATCCAAAAAATCTGATTTAATTAAAAAAAATCAATTTTCTTTTTAAATCATTGATTTATATTCACCCTGGTGACAGCCATTACTGTTGCATTATTGCCCATTTGTGAACCTCAAGACATTATTATACTATACTGTTACTTTGTATAGTAGAATATATTACAGACAATACGTATTTGGTCTGAAAGAGCTTTTTGTGGTCAAGGATAGGGCTTAGTTATAATATTTGATTTACTTTTTTTTTTTCTATTGGTTTATATCAAGAGCTAGGAAAACTGAATGTAGGGGAATAGGTAGTATAGTACTGCTCCTGGAAAATATAAAGCCATTTACAATGAAATTCTCTTTCTACTATGAATGGCTGGAATGCTTTACCACACCCTGGAATGCTCATCCATCTGCTTTGAACTTTTATGGTTTCACAGAAAATACAGTTCCTAAGGAAAGCCACAAATAATTTAGAGCCATTTCCCCTAGTTTAATTGGTAACCACACCCTTTATCACCACTCTCCTCTCTTTACATTTCCTTTTCTGTCAATAACACTACAGCTGTTCTGTACTGCTCTATGGATGAAAAAAAAAAAAAAAGCTTGCTGAATGCTGACCCTGAAATATGGGAATACACACTTTGTGCTATGTTTGCTCTGCTGCTCTTTCCATATACCACATTGTATCTTTTCCAGAGAATAAGAATAGTATCCTGGGCTCCATTGAAAGTATTTCTTCCTCACTTTCTGTTCTGGGGACAACCCTTGCCACCCAGGGCTACTTTGGAAGTATTTCTTGCCACTTTCTTTTTTGTGGACAACCCCTGCTATTTGGGGCTCCCTTAGAAGTATTCCCCCCTCACTTTTTGTTTTGAGGATGACCCACCTGCAATATGGTGCTCTCTTAGAAGTATAACCTTAATTCCAAAAAGTTGGGCCACTGTGTAAAAGCTACATAAAAACCAAATACAATTATTTACAAATCTCATAAACACATATTTTATTTACGATAGAAAATAGAAATCATATCAAATGTTTAAACATACCATTTAAGAAAAAATATATAATAATTTTGAATTTGATGGCAGCAACACTTCTCAAAAAAGTTGGGACAGGGCCATGTTTATTCTGGTGTAGCATCCCTTCTTCTTTTAACAACACTCTGGGGGTTATTTACAAAAGGCAACTTCACTTTGCACTGCAAGTGCACTTGGAAGTGCAGTCGCTCTAAATCAAAGGGGTAGATCTGAAATGAGGGGAAGCTCTGCTGATTTTATCATCCAATCATTTGCAAGCTAAAATGCTGTTTTTTATTTTCCTTGCATGTCCCCCTCGGATCTACAACGACTTTACTTCCAAGTGCACTTGCAGTGGAAAGTGGATTTTCCTTTAGTAAATAACCCCTCTGTAAACGTCTGTGAACTGAGGATTCCATTTGCTGGAGTTATGGAAGATGAATTTTGTCCCATTCTTGTCTGATATCGAATTCTAACTGCCCAACAGTCCTGGGACTTCTTTGTTGTATTTTTTCGTTTCAAGATGCGCCAAATATTTTTAATTGGTGAAAGGTCTGGACTGCAGGCGAGCTAGCTAACCACTTCCATACAGGGCACTCTCACCCCCTTCCTGCCCAGGCCAATTTTCAGCTTTCAGCGCTGTTGCATTTTGAATGACAATTGTGTGGGCATGCAACACTGTACCCATATGAAACTTCTATAATTTTTTCCCCACAAATAGAGCTTTCTTTTGGGGCTATTTGATCACCAATGTTTTTTTTTACTTTTTGCTAAACAAATGAAAAAAGACAGAATTTTTGAAAAAAAAACAGTATTTCTTTGTTTCTGTTATAAATGTTGTAAATAAGTAAGTTTTCTCCTTCATTGACAGGCACTAATTGGGTTGCACTGACGGGCACTGATGAGGCAGCACTGATGAGGTGGCACTGATGATGAGGCACTAATATGCAGCACCGATAGGCGGCAATACAAGAGCACCAATGGGTAGCACTGATAGATGACACTGATGGGCAGTGTTAGGCAGCACTGATGGGCACTGGTAGGTGGCACTGATGGGCACTAATAGTTTGCACTGATAGGCAGCACTGATGAGGGGGCACTGACAGGCATTACTGTTGGACACTGATTGGCATCCCTATATAAATGTCACTTCCTGGTTACGATGTGACCAGCTGTGATTGGACACAGCTGATAACACTGTAAAGAGCCTACGTCATAGGCTCTTTACCGAGATCAGAGATGCGGTGTGTCAGAGCACATCAGGATAACTGATCAGATCACAAAGGATAACTGATCCCCGTCTGGCTGTCATTCTGATATAGGCCGGATGGGATATGTTTAAGCACACAGACTCTTCTACTACAAAATCATGCTGTTAGCATAAATGCAGTAATTCAGAAGCATTGTCCTTCTGAAATATGCAAGGCCTTCCCTAAAACAATTTTTTTTTCAGAATTGATGGTGCCTTTCCAGATGTGCAAACTGCCCATTCCACGCACACTAATGCATTCCCATAGTAGTGGAGATGCAGGTTTTTGAACCCAACGCTGATAATAAGCAGGAAGATCCCTCTTCTCATGATCATGTTCAGATATGGCTTCTTTGTATGAGCTTTACCTTGCATTTTTGAATGGCATAGTGAACTGTCTCAGCGACTTTTGGATGTATTCCTGAGCCCATGCAGTGATGTCCATAACAGGATCATGCCTGTTTTTAATGCAGTGCCATCCGAGGCCCCGAAGATCACAGGCATACAATATTGCATTTCTGTCTTGTCCTTTTGCACACAGATTTCTCTGGATTCTCTGAATGTTTTGATGATAATATGTACTATAGATAATGATATATGTAATATAATTCTTTGCAATTATACTTTGAGGACCATTATTCTGAAATTGTTCAGCAATTTTTAGATGCAACTTTTCACACACACTGGTGAACCTCTGGCCATTGTTATTTCTGAGATATTCTTACTTTCAGAAATCACTAGGTCTGACGGAATCAGTCCATTGGACAATTCGATCAAGTGTGGGCTAATCCGATAATTTTTCACATAAAAAATCAGGCGGACTTGGAAATAGAACAAGTTTCACATCTGTTCGACGGACTTAATTCCTATCGGGAAAACTGTTCGTCTGTATAGCTATTGGCTACTGGCTATTGAACTTTCTTATTTAGTCCTGTTTATGTCATCACGTTCAAAACAAACTTTCGAATGAACTTAGTCCGTTCGTGTGTGGGCAAGTCCGTTGAAACTCCGCCGAAAGTCCATCGGGAAGACAGTCGGACCTAGTTTGCCGGAAAGTCTGGTCATGTGTATGCGGCATTAGAAGTATTTCCCCTTCACTTTCTGTTCTGGAGACAACTTCTGCGATCTGGGGCTCCCTTAAAAGTATTTCCCCCTTATGCCGCGTACACACGATCAAACAAGCGGGTGGAAAAGTCCGGCAAACTCAAGTCCGCCAAACAATCCCCCCGTGTGTAGCCTCCGGCAAACATTTTTGACACGAAAGTACGGCGGACTTAGAATGTAGTTTTATACTCCAATCTTCCCGCCGGACTCGCATTTCGGCGGACAATCCGGCCGCGTGTATTCCAGTCCGCCGTACTTTTGAAATGAACGGACTTTTCCCGCCCGGAGAAAAGTCCGCTCATTTCGAGCGGGTCTCCAGGTAGGCGGGGCCCGCGAAGGAGACGTCGCTGGCCCCGCCGCCTGGTATGGACTTAAAGGGGAACCCCAACGCCGAAAAAAAATCGGCGTGGGGGTCCCCCCAAAGTCCACAACAGACCCTTGTCCGAGCATGCTATCCGGCCGGCCAGGAAAGGAGGGGCGAGCAAGCGCGCCCCCCCTCCTGAGCCGTACCAGGCCGCGTGCCCTCAACATGGGGGGTGCCTTGGGGAAGGGGGGCCGCGCGGCCCCCCCACCCCAAAGCACCTTGTCCCCATGTTGATGAGGACAAGGGCCTCTTCCCGACAACCCTGGCCGTTGGTTGTCGGGGTCTGCGGGCGAGGGGCTTATCGGAATCCGGGAGCCCCCTTTAATAAGGGGGCCCCCAGATACCGGCCCTCCACCCTATGTGAATGAGTATGGGGTACAATGTACCCCTACCCATTCACCTGTAATATAAAGTACAAAAAAAACCACAACACACAAGATAAAATAATTTATTGCACAGCTCCGGGGGTCTTCCGTCTTCGGGGGTCTTCTCGCCGGACTCCTCCGCTATCTTCTTGTAGCTCTTTTACTAGCAGAGGAGCCCAGCATTCTTCTTCGTCGCCGCGGCCTCTTCTTCCGACTTCGGGGGTCTTGTCCCCCTCTTCAGTTCTTCTGCCGGGCCACCGCGCCTTCTTATAGCTCTTTTACAGGCGGTGGCCCGGTCTTCTGTCGCCGCCGCCTTCCGTTCTTCTTCTTCTTCTTCTCCTGGAGATGTTGACTCGACGTTCTCTCCGGCCACAATGCCAGGGACACGCTGCACTGCCACTTATATAGGGACAAGGGGTGGTGTCACATGGGTTGATGTCACATGGGTTGGTGACCCCGCTCTTACGATGTCACAGTCCCGGAGGATGATGTGACTGTCGCCATGGGACATCAACCCATGTGACCAACCCATGTGACACCGCCCCTTGTCCCTATATAAGTGGCAGCGCAGCGCGTCCCTGGCATTGCGGCCAGAGAGAATGTTGAGTCAACATCTCCAGGAGAAGAAGAAGAAGAAGAAGAAGAACGGAAGGCGGCGGCGGCGACAGAACACCGGGCCACCGCCTGTAAAAGAGCTATAAGAAGGCGCGGTGGCCTGGCAGAAGAACCGAAGAGGGGGACAAGACCCCCGAAGTCAGAAGAAGAGGCCGCGGTGACGAAGAAGAATGCCGGGCTCCTCCGCTAGTAAAAGAGCTACAAGAAGATAGCGGAAGAGTCCGGCGAGAAGAACCCTGAAGACGGAAGACCCCCGGAGCTGTGCAATAAATTATTTTATCTTGTGTGTTGTATTTTTGTACTTTATTTTACAAGTGAATGGGTAGGGGTACATTTTACCCCATACTCATTCACATAGGGTGGGGGGCCAGTATCCGGGGGCCCCCTTATTAAAGGGGGCTCCCGGATTCCGATAAGCCCCCCGCCCGCAGACCCCGACAACCAACGGCCAGGGTTGTCGGGAAGAGGCCCTTGTCCTCATCAACATGGGGACAAGGTGCTTTGGGGTGGGGGGCCGCGCGGCCCCCCCTTCCCCAAGGCACCCCCCATGTTGAGGGCACGTGGCCTGGTACGGCTCAGGAGGGGGGGGCGCTCGCTCGCCCCTCCTTTCCTGGCCAGCCGGGTAGCGTGCTCGGACAAGGGTCTGTTGTGGACTTTGGGGGGACCCCCACGACGATTTTTTTCGGCGTTGGGGTTCCCCTTTAAGTCCATACCAGTCGGCGGGGCCAGCGACGCCTCCTTCGCGGGCCCCGCCTACCTGGAGACGCGCTCGAAATGAGCAGACTTTCCTCCGCGTGTGTGGGCGAGTCCGTACATTTCAAAAGTAGGGCGGATAGTACGGCAAACTTAGTACACCGTATTAGTCCGCTGAAAAAGTGCCGTGTGTGGGCAAGTAGCCCGTTCGGAAAGTCCGCCGGACAGTCTGGCGGTAAGTCCGCCAGACTAAGTACGTCGGACAGATGGCTACGTGTGTACGCGGCTTTAGGGTTCCTGCACACTAGAGGCTCCCTAGATGCCTTTCTTCTGGCAGCCTTTAGTTGTGTTTACTTGTGTCTGGGCTCCCTTAAAAGTACAGTATTTCTTTCTTGTTTTCTTTTCTGGAGATAACCTTTTCTATCTGGAGCTTCATTAAAAATATTAACTCCTTATTTTCTGTTCTGTGGACAACCCCTGCTATCCGGGGCTCTGTTAAAAGTATTTCTCCCTCACTTTTTGTTCTAGGGACAATGAAACCTCTGATTGCAGTAAAACCAGACAGGAGTTGTAATCATTTCCTACCTTATGCAGAATTAAAAAAAGAAAAGTTTTGGGTGTGTATATATATCCTGCCTTAACACGCACAGGAACTTTAATAGTATTCCAGTCATAGTCCGTAGGGTTCAGTATTGTGCAGGCCAGTCAAGTTCCTTAACATCAAACTTGCTCATCCACGTCTTTCTGGACCTTGCTTTGTCCACTGGTGTGCAGTCATGTTGGAACAGGAAGGAGTCATCCCCAAACTGTTCCCACAAAGTTGGGAGCATAAAATTGTCCAAAATGTCTTTGTATGCTGATACCTTAAGAGTTTCCTTCACTGGAAATAAGGGACCAAGCCCAACCCCTGAAAAACACCCCCACACCATAATCCCCCCTCCACCAAATGATTTGGAGCAGTGCACAAAACAAAGTCCATAAAGACATGGATGAGTGAGTTTGTGGTAGAGAAACTTGACTGGCCTGCACCTTTTAACTTGATAAAAAAAACCTTTGGGATGAATTAGAGTGGAGACTGTGAGCCAGACCTTCTTGTTCAACATCAGTGCCTGACCTCACAAATGCGCTTATGGAAGAATGGTCAAACATTCCCATAGACACACTCCTAAACCTTGTGACAGCCTTCCTAAAAGAGTTATAGCTAGGGTGGGCCAACTCAATATTGAACCCTATGGACTAAGACTGGGATGTAAAGGCAGGTGTCCCAACACTTTTGACAATATAGTGTGTATACAGTATCTCACAAAAGTGAGTACACCCCTCACATTTTTGTAAATATTTTATTATATCTTTTCATGTGACAACACTGAAGAAATGACACTTTACTACAATGTAAAGTAGTGAGTGTACAGCTTGTATAACAGTGTAAATTTACTGTCCCCTCAAAATAACCCAACGCACAGCCCTTATTGTCTAAACCTCTGGCAACAAAAGTGAGTACACCCCTAAGGGAAAATGTCCAAATTTGGCCCAATTAGCCATCACCAACCCCCCTCTCCGGTGTCATGTGACTCATTAGTATTACAAGGTCTCAGGTGTGAAAGGGGAGCAGGAAAAAATATCCTCACTCTGGTTGTTGCTCTTTAAAAAATCTTTGTTTTTATTGACAAGCCACAGTGAACAAACACAGATGAAAACAGTTGATGTATATCAGCCTATAAGGCCTTAGTCATTGCCACATTACAGGCATAAAATTTCAAAATAAATAGTAGCTCTAAAGATCATAGGCTCCATCCATTAATTGTCTTAATTGACCGCAGACAATTAACAAAAAAAGAGAATCAGCTGCAATACATGATGGTGATATGAAAATGACAAACCAGGTATGTGAAAAAAATCCCCAGAGGAGAGAAAAGGCACTGGGGAGAGGCATTCTAATGTAGATGTACATCCAGATCCCACCTCGGGTTTAACCCCCAAGGCAAAATAGTTTTTAATCTGAAGATCCATCATGCTTCTCTCCCCAGTAGCCTTCTCTCCCTATCACCTCCTCTCTGCGAGTGAGACAACTGTTCTATTCCTCTGAATCAAAATTGAGAGATTGCCCTGATGACATTCTCTAAAGTGACGTGTTGCATTCAAAATATTTTTAGCATTCGGATTATTTGTGTCAAAATAATGTTCCCCTATACGGGCTCTCAAAGGGCGTGTGGTACAGCCTACATATTGGAGGCTGCATGAAATACAGGTGATCAGGTAAATTACATAGTTTGTGCCACAGTTGATGTATTGCTATATAGTGAATTCTTTATCTGTAGCTGTGTCAGCAAACGTTTAGGCCTCATTCCCATGAGGCGGATCCGCTGAGCTGGCAGATGACAGGTACGTCTCTGCTCACTGAGCGGGGAGAGGCCTGTCAGAGCGCCGCCGATTCCTATGGAGGGATTGGACGAAAACGGACAGCATGTCTGCTTTCATCAGATCTCATCCGATCCACCAGGGTGGATGCGAAAGTATCGACATACGTCTGATTTTAGTGGATCGGATCGGATGTTAGCAGCTACTGACATCCGTCGCTCCATAGACCTGCATGGAGCAACCCTTCAGGTCCACTTAAAAAAACTGACAGGTGGACCTGAATGGTCCGTTCATGTGAAAGGGGCCTTACACAATACACACACGTTACAGTACCTACAGATTTTTGTGTTACAAGGATAACTTCTTGGATAGGAGAGCCAGGTGGAGTCTCATTGTTTAGATGAAAAAAGACTAGGTGAGAGTGCAGTCCCTAGTGTTGGTGCATGGGGGCATGGTGTCCGCTCACCGCGATGCTCACATAACAGAAGAGCTCCGCTCGGCACAGGGAAAATCAGCAGAATATCGCCCGTATTGAGACAGGTACGATCGCCGCCTCTCCCCGCCAGATCGCCGGAGCTACACAGGGCACTGCACGCCATGCGGAGGAGGCACCAGGACCAAACAAAATCGTTAAAACTGATGGATTTTTACTCAGCCATCTTCCGCGGGCATCAGCAAGATGGCGGCGGGGACAGTTCCCTGGTCACTTCCCCGGAGCTCTAGCGCCAGCAGATAACACACACTCAAGCAGGCTGGAGTGCGACACTGACACAGAAGCTATAGTTGCTACGGAAAGCACACAGAGAAGTGAACCTAACTCTCCCTGTAGTTCCCCAACAGCAAGGAGCCCAGGGAAATCCAAACCCAGATTGGACCCAGAAGTAATTGCACAAAGCAACAGATACTCTGCATTATCTATGGCAGTGAGTGGCTCCCAAAGTAATGAACCATCAGCCCAATACAATACCAATCCAATCGCAATGTTTCCAACTACAGCGCAAACAATCTCAGACACCACACTGAAAGACATGCTGATGTCATTGAGAACATCCCTAAAATCTGATATGATATCCTGTTTTCAACAGTGCAGGGCTGAGATAAATGAACTTGGAGACAGAGTGCATCAAGTGGAAACAAAGATGTGCGATGTCACAACATCCTTCAACGTGTTGGTGGACTCTCACGCATCTCAACAAGAAACCATCTCCAAAATGCAAGCGAAATTAGCTGACCTTGAAGATCGTTCCCGCAGGAACAACCTAAAAACCTGCGGTATACCCGAAACCATTGCAGCGCAACAACTCCAGCCCTATGTCAGTGACATATTCCTGGCTGCCATACCATCATTGTCCCCAATGGATTTTAGGATTGACAGAATCCATAGAGTACCCTAATGTTGGCGCACGTTGGCTTGAGAAATGGCAACCTGCTTGCAATATCCCATTTAAATCTTCATCTATATACAGTATTGGCAGATCCTTTTTTAATATTCTATTTGATGATATTCTTGGGAAAATGTAGTCACAAACGTAATGGGTTATTTTTATGCTCTCTCTTAGTGAATGGGGAGCAGGTGTGTTAAATTAAGTGTTATCACTCTCACTCTCTCATACTGGTCACTGGAAGCTCAATATGGCACCTCATGGCAAAGAACTCTCTGAGGATCTGAAAAAATAATTATTGTTGCTCTACATAAAGATGGCCTAGGCTATAAGAAGATTGTCAAGACCCTGAAACTGAGCTGCAGCATGGTGGCCAAGACCATGCAGTTGTTTAACAGGACAGGTTCCACTCAGAACAGGTCTCGCCATGGCCGACCAAAGAAGTTGAGTGCACATGCTCAGCTTCATATCCAGAGGTTGTCTTTGGGAAATAGACATATGAGTGCTGCCAGCATTACTGCAGGTTGAAGCGGTGGGGGCCGGTCAGTGCTCAGACTGTACGCTGCACACTGCCTCCAATTGGTCTGAATGGATGTGGTCCCAGAAGGAAGCCTCTTCTAAAGATGACGGACAAGAAAGCCTGCAAACAGTTGGTTGAAGATAAGCAGACTAAGGACATGGATTACTGCAACCATGTTTTGTGGTCTTATGAGACCAAGATAAACTTATTTGGTTCAGATGGTGTCAAGCGTGTGTGGCAGCAACCAGGTGAGGAGTACAAAGACAAGTGTGTCTTGCCTACAGTCAAGCATGGTGGTTGGGAGTGTCATGGTCTGGGGCTGCATGAGTGCTGCCAGCACTCAGGAGCTACAGTTCATTGAGGGAACCATGAATGCCAACATATACTGTGGCATACTGAAGCAGAGAATGATCCCCTTCCTTTGGAGACTGGGCCCCAGGGCAGTATTCCAACATGATAACAACCACTGTCTTGCTAAAGAAGCTGAGGGAAAAGGTGATGGACTGGTCAAGCATGTCTCCCGACCTAAACCCTATTGAGCATCTGTGAGGCATCCTCAAATGCAAGGTCTCTAACATCCACCAGCTCCGTGATGTCACCATGGAGGAGTAGAAGAGGACCCCAGTGGCAACCTGTGAAGCTTTGATGGACTCCATGCCCAAGAGGGTTCAGCCAGTGCTGGAAAATAATAGTGGCCACACAAAATATTGACACTTTGGGTCCAATTTAGAGATTTTCACTTAGAGGTGTACTAACTTTTGCTGCCAGCGGTTTAGACATTAATGGCTGTGTGAGTTATTTTGAGTGGAAAGTAAATTTACACTGTTATACAAGCTGTACACTCACTACTTTACAAAGTGCAATTTCTTCAGTATTGTCACATAAAAAGATATAATAAAATATTTACAAAAATGCGAGGGATGTACTCAATTTTGTGAGATACTGTATATACAATATCTCACAAAAGTGAGTACACCCCTCACATTTTCGTAAATATTTGATTATATCTTTTTGCTGTCCCCTCAAAATAACTCAACACACAGCCATTAATGTCTAAACCGCTGGCAACAAAAGTGAGTACACCCCTAAGTGAAAATTTCCAAATTGGGCCCAATGTGTTGGGTGTTAGAGACCTTGCGCTCCTCCACCTTCCGTTTGAGGATGCCCCACAGATGCTCAATAGGGTTTAGGTCTGAAAACATGCTTGGCAAGTCCACCACCTTTACCCTCAGCTTCTTTAGCAAGGCAGTGGTTGTCTTAGAGGTGTGTTTGGGGTCGTTATCATGTTGGATTACTGCCCTGTGGCTCAGTCTACGAAGGGAGGGGATCATGCTTTGCTTCAGCATGCCATAGAACATGTTGGCATTCATGGTCCACTAACTGAATTGTAGCTCCCAGTGCCAGCAGCACTCATGCAGCCCCAGACTGTGATACTCCCACCACCAAGCTTGACTGTAGGCAAGACACACTTGTCTTTGTACTCCTCACATGTTTGTCGCCGCACACGCTTGATACCATCAGAACCAAATACATTTATCTTGGTCTCATCAGACCACAGGACATGGTTCCAGTAATTCATGTCCTTAGTGTGCATGTCTTAAGCAAACTGTTTGCAGACTTTCTTGTGCATCATCTTTAGAAGAGGCTTCCTTCTGGGATGACAGCCATACAGACCAATTTGATGCAGTGTGCGGCATACAGCTGTTTCCCCACCACTTCAACCTCTGCAGCAAAGCTGGGGGCACTCATATGTCTATTTCCCAAAGACAACATCTGGATATGATGCTGAGCATGTGCACTTAACTTCTTTGAATGACCATGGCGAGGCCTATTCTGCGTGGAACCTGTCCTGTTAAACCACTGTATGGTCTTGGCCACCGTGCTGCAGCTCAGTTTCAGGGTCTTGGCAATCTTCCAAATTTAACACACCTGCTCCCCATTCACACCTGAGACCTTGTAACACTAACGAGTCACATGACACCGGGGAGGAAAATGGCTATATGTACCCGATTTGGACATTTTCCCTTAGGGGTGTACTCACTTTTGTTGCCAGCAGTTTAGACATTAATGGCTGTGTGTTGAGTTATTTTGAGGGGACAGCAAACTTACTCTGTTATACAAGCTGTACACTTTACATAGTAGCAAAGTGTAATTTCTTCAGCGCTGTCACATGAAAAGATATAATAAAATATTTACAAAAATGTGAGGGGAGTACTCACTTTTGTGGGATGCTGTATATCTACTTTAAATCTTGTTTACCCTCTGAGCATTTGTATTCATATAGCAAAATTTGTAGCTTTGAGCATTGATCAGTGATTGTATTAGGGAAGGACTGCGAACCTATGGTGACGGGGGAAATACAAGAGACCATTTCATGATAGGAACAAGTATCCGTGTGCTAAAGAAACTGTGCCAAGCACACTGTGCTATGGTGCCATAGTGGATGTTCCCAATCGATAAGGTTTATTGTGACACACATGTTTTTACATCTTCCATTTGCTTCCTTTTGGTTCTTAGCATTCAGTTACCTGACATCTTAAAAGGAAATCAGTGCTGGGAGACTTTCCTCTGACACATGTTGTGATCACTGGTCTCAATAGGGAGAAAATAGCTATGCAACAGTTATACAATGGTTGTACAACAGCATCGGTACATGGCCTGGAGCTGAGTAAAACTAGGAGGACAACCAGCATGACTGGGGCCTGCAGAAGAGGCGGAGTATTAGTGGGTGATTTTGATATGCTGCAGTCTGCTTAGCAGATTGAAAAGGCAGAGGGTGTGTCCTCTAGTGGGTAGAGGAGGGTGGTTTTGGAAAAGTACAGCAGAAAAGTTGCTTATAAACAGACTATATAATGCATATGCATTATGCCTGTCTAAGCAGCAGGTGGCATTGTAGTCTAATAGTGCATAGTTACGTTATCTATGCTATAACAGGATGCTTGTCTATCCTCTCTCTATGTACTTGGATGCATCTTGTTCCTGTGTTAATATTTCTCCATTCTGTAAACACATGCATTAAGCCGTATCAATGCATACAACAAACTTCCAGCATGATTTTTAATACTCTGCTAACATCATTAGCAGAGTATTGCAGGAGCCCAGGCAGATGTTTCCTGGGCCCTCTTCTAATCGCCCACGTGCTAGTAGGTCTAGGCCTTCTGAGCGTTTCATTCAGACCCTCTGACCCCACCAGCCAAGCTCATGCCTGCTTCCCCTGGTGTGCAAGTTTTGAGGAATCCCTGTCTACGGTGAACCCAGGACGGGAGTGTTTTCATCTGGCACCCACTCCCCTGCCCTCACACCTTCGCAGTATGGATGGTGCGGCTGACTATACAGGCTCCCTGCTTGTATATAGTGTGACTGGCATGGGAGTGGCAGAACAGCAGATGCCAGCCAGGTCCCGGGGCGGCCAGGGCCCCCAGTGACAGAAGGCGTGGGTGTCCATGCATCGCAGAGCATGCACCTTGGATGGAAGGAGCCGGGATCGGCTGGTGGGGCTTTCCCACCCCTCACATAGCCCAGCGTGGGAGTAGGAGAGGGAGCGCCCGGGGTTCCAGTGCGGTGACAGCTGCTGGCATCATCAGCGCCCATCGGACTCTGGGCCAGCAACTGCACCCTGGAGCCTGCTGAGGGGAGAGAGCGGCAGCGCGGCTTGGTGAACAGAGCCGGTCTGAAGGGGTGCTCAGCAGCTCTGAAGATGGTGAACTCCCACTCTGCACAAGGATCCAGATCTGCGGCTGGATGTCCTGAGGAACAGAGGCAGCCAGATTAGCCTTTTGTTTCATGTCCTCTTTCTTGTTCTTATTCAACCTCTATTCAAGGGGGCTCCAGAGGGCTAAGTTGACAGCTCAGCAGGGATTGGATGTGGGACCATCGGATTTCTACGGACAACGGCTGGCAGCATGTGCGTTAACTACAGCCAGTAAGGCTTCGGACGACAAAGCGGTTGACAAAGGAGTCAACGGGGTTGATGGAGTACGTCTGGAAAATTCTGTAAAAATGCGATGTGTATGTGTGTTTTCAAGGGCCTTTGGGTGTGCATCTAAAACCGGAAGTGAAGGAGTGTATATGGAAGGGTGAGTATGTGGAAATGTCTTTCTTTGTTATTGTTGCCATTGGAGAAATTTTACTTTAAAGTTAGACCAGATGGATGTAAGAAGGAGGAAGAAAAAAGCAGTATCGGTTGATTACCCGTACGTTCTCAAACTGGCTGCAGGCGAGTGCAATTCTAGCTATTCTAGCATTGGGGAAAAGGCCCCTGGGAATTGCTTCTCATTTTGTTATCTGGACTCTATCGGCGAAGCCAACCTAGTCTATAGTGAGGTTGCTTGGTTTCGCTATGACGAGCAATTTTATCAGTGCAAGGCAGTCAGGCCCTCTTTAAGGCGGGGCCACAAAAATGTAATTCTCTGCATGAAACTGATGTCATCTCCACATAGTTTGGTTCCTCCCTTTCAGGGTGGGGTCAAGGGTATGGCAGCCTCTTCACAATCAGCTGCAAATCACAGGGGGTTATGTCGACAATTCAGTATCGGATCTTGCAAGTTTGGCACCATGTGCTTTTTCCGTAACAACCATTCTGGGTGTGCAGGGTTACATGTGGTGTCCAGATGCTTCAAGCATGGAAAAGGAAAAGGGGGTGAGCTGGAAAGAGGGAAATGTAGGGAGAAAAGATGGCGCCTTTCCTAAAGCGTTATTCTAACAGGAAGGCAGCTTGTGTGTTGCAGCTGGGGTTCCCCTTAAAATAACTCAACACAGCCATTAATGTCTAAACTGCTGGCAACAAATGTGAGTACACCTCTAAGTGAAAATGCCCAAATTGGGCCCATATAGCCACATTCCCTCCCCGGTGTCATGTGACTCGTTAGTGTTATAACGTCTCAGGTGTGAATGGGGAGCAGGTCTGTTAAATTTGGAAGAATGCCAAGACCCTGAAAGTGAGCTGCAGCATGGTGGCCAAGACCATATAGTGGTTTAACAGGACAGGTTCCACTCACAATAGGCCTCACCATGGTCAATCAAAGAATAAGTTATGCCTCATCCATCATTTTTCACATCCAAAAGGGGTTGTTCAGTGAATGATGCCATTGATCCAGAGCTTTGCATGGTGTCCTATACTTCTTTTGATATGGCAGTTTCGTGGGTTCCTAGGTATGGCAAAGGTATGTTGTTGGCCAAAACTGATATTGTGGCAGCCTTTTGCTTGTTGCCGGTACATCCTAATTGTTGCCATCTGCTGGGGTGCAAATGGCAAGGGCAGAATTTTTTTGATGTTTACCAATGGTCTGTGCCATTTTTTGTTTGTTGTTTGAAATGTTTAGTTCCTTTTAGGAATGGGGGATTCGAGATGCTTCCAGCCTAATTCAGTCATTCATGACTTAAATGATTTCTTGTGCATAGGGCCTACCGGAAGTACTATCTATGCCTCACTTTTGGCCATGGTCCATCATGTTTTACAGATTTTTGGTGTGCTATTGGTCCCCAACAAGTTGGAGGGCCTGGCCACTGAGTTGCGGTTTCTGGGTATTGCCATGGACACTGTGTCGATGGAATTTCGTTTGCCATTGAACAAGCTTGAAGATCTGAAGGGGTTGGTTTCTTGCCACCGGGCTAGGAAAAAATAAAAATTAAATAAAAACTTCATGCTGTGCAATCTCTCTTGGGCAAGTTGAATTTTGCTTGTGGCAGTATGCCCATGGGCCACATTTTTTGTAGATGACTGGCAGCTGCTACAGCTGGCATTAAGGCTCCCCATCTGTATATTGGGCTGGGGCAGGATAAGCTTGAGGACTTTCGAGTGTGGGATTAATTTATGGTTTCTTAGAATGGTCTCTCTCTTTGGCTGGAGCAGGTGATTTCCAATTTTGATGTTGCGGCGAGCACTGCTGGTTATGGAACCTGCTGTCAGGGTCGTTGAAGTGCTGAGAGTTGTTTGGCCAGGAGAATGGAGGGAGGTTGGTTTAGTGCGTAATTTGGCTGTTCAGGAACTGTTTTCCCAATGTACTCTCCATGGAATTGTGCACATTCCAGGAGTTGATAACTCCTGGCTGATGCTTTGTCTCATTTCCAGTGGGACGGATTCCATCAGTTGGCACTGGAAGCGGAGCAGCGCAGAATTCCATTCCTCAAGCAGCTATTAAGCATTGCATTGCCGCTTCCAAGTTCACAATTTGTCATTCAGTATGCGCGTCAACTTGGTCCTCATACTGCAGAGTGTTTCAGGAATGGAGCGATCTGGTGAATGAGGATGGGGGTGTTCTCATTAGGACGATGATGTACAGGTTTTTCTGCCTATGAGGTTGCCTTGTTCTGGGCCTTCTTTTTTCTGGCCATTTTTTGGGGGGCTTTTCGGGTGATGGAATTGGTAAACTGTAACAAACATGGTGAAGGTGGTTTGAGCATACAGGATGTGTGGTTACGGGACACTACATTGGGTATTCTGTTAAGAAAATGTAACACTGATGGGTCGGGGAGGGGTTCTTGGTGTCAGGGCTGGCTTAGCCCTTCCTTCTCTGGGCTGGCTGATCAGCTGTCGGCTAATTGCCAGCTCTCATCTTTCTCCACAGTTACCAGCTGTTCCTTATCCAGCTCGCCTGACCTGCCTATTTCAAGCTGTCCAGCTCACTTCATATCTGCCTTCGCTTTGGTCACATCACAAGAAACCATATCCTGCGGTTCTGTTTAAAGACTGGATTGCTGACATCCCTTCTGGCTCCTTATCCTGCTTGCTGTTGCTCCACTTAGATCCCTGACTTCTGGCCTGGCTGATTACCCGATCTGGCTATTGAACTCTGGAATAGCTGACTACTAGTGATGGACGAACTTCCGACGGGAGGTTTCGCGAACGCGGCCGATAGTTCGCGAACCGTAACATTCGCGGCGGGCCCCATTGACTTCAATGGGAGGCGAACTTTGCAAACCTACAGGTCAAATTTGCAGCCACAAAATAATTACTAGCTGTGCAAACATAGTCCCACCACATGGCCAATGACATAACACATGTATGAGGTGAATCTGGGATCGACAACTACAAGCATTCTTTTTTTATATGTGAAATTCTGACAATTCAGGACTGTGGAGCGCATGAAGGCAATGGAGGAGAGGGAAGGTCAGGGTAGGCAAAGAAGAGGGTGCAGGAGATGATCACCAGCAGCGTGACATACAGCAATGACACCTGCACCATGATAGAGTGATCTGACACCAGCACCGTGATAGAGAGCACTGACATCAGCAGCGTGACATACAGCAATGACACCTGCACCGTGATAGAGTGATCTGACACCAGCACAGTGATAGAGAGCACTGACATCAGCAGCATGATATACAGCACTGACACCTGCACCGTAAGCAGCCCCAGGAGGAAGTCAGCATAGCACAGGGATGGTGGGAGCCCCTCATAATGGGCATAGCACAGGGATGGTGGGAGCCCCTCATAATGAGCATAGCACAGGGATGGTGGGAGCCCCTCATAATAAGCATAGCACAGGGATGGTGGGAGCCCCTCATAATAAGCAGCCCCAGGAGGAAGTCAGCATAGCACAGGGATGGTGGGAGCCCCTCATAATAAGCAGCCCCAGGAGGAAATCAGCATAGCACAGGGATGGTGGGAGCCCCTCATAATAAGCAGCCCCAGGAGGAAGTCAGCATAGCACAGGGATGGTAGGGGCCTCAGAAATGTCTTGATATGGATCGGAAAATAATTCCTGTTACTCAAGCGGAAGGTATATGGTGGTGGTGGTGTTGTTGGTGGTAGTGTCTTTGGGGGTGCACATAGCAGAGAGTAAAGAAGAGGGTGCAGATCGAGAGGATGAGGAGGGTGCAGAAGAGTAAGGCTGAGTGAGCCAGTCAACCAATTCTGGTGCTTCCTTTGACGTAATCGCACGCACCTTCTGCAATTTCCCACTTTGGCTCAAGCCTGTTGCTCCTGCCCTACCCCTACCACCCCTGCGGAAGGGCCTGCCTCTTCCTCTGCCTGTCATTTTTTAAATGACCCTGTGACAAAACTCTCAGTCCCTATACTGATAAAGGACTGCTGCAGAATAGGGCAGCAGTCAGCAGTAGTGCACCTCAACCCTATATATTGTGGACCTATACCAGTCCTTAAGGATTAGCAGACTGTACTTCACTCAACCCTATGTACTGTAGTACACTATACCTTACCAGTCCTTATAAGGACCTTTGTGGAACTAGTAGGTTGGGATTAGCAGACTGTACCTCAGTCCCTATACTGATAAAAGACTGCTGCAGAATAGGGCAGCAGTCAGCAGTAGTGCACCTCAACCCTATATATTGTGGACCTATACCAGTCCTTAAGGAATAGCAGACTGTACCTCACTCAGCCCTATGTACTGTAGTACACTATACCTTACCAGTCCTTATAAGGACCTTTGTGGACTCAGAGAACGACTTTCTCTTAAGGAGCGCTTGCGGAAGCCTCCTGTACGCTTGCCTCCTAACTTTGTAGTCCCACCCATGCCTCCCTCACCTCCCATGCCTCCTGGTACCGAGTCGTTAGTGAAGATGAACCCATGCACCTGGGCTTCACGCGTCTCTCTCTGCAGATGAGAGAGCCTTTAGGAGGAGGGAGAGATTGTGCCTTTATTGTAGCCAGGCAGGTGACTTTTTGAAGTCTTGTCCTACCCGTCCAGGGAACACCCGAACCTTGAGGTCCTGTCATGGACAGACCTTAGGTGGCATTGTTTCGTCTCCAGTTATCCAGAAGGATAAGCCCCTGGTTTCGGTCACCCTTTCTTGGGCTGAGTCGTCCATCAAGATACAGGCTCTAATCGTGTCACGATTAAGAATGCCTACCCAATTCCATTGATTACAGAGTTGTTTGACCGCCTCAAGGGAGCAACGGTTTTCACGAACCTTGACTTGAGAGGGGCATACAATCTCGTGCGCATTAAGGAGGGCGACGAGTGGAAAACTGAGTTTAATACCAGAACAGGCCATTATAAATTCCTGGTAATGCCTTTTGGCCTTTGTAATGCCCCGGAAGTTTTCCAGGAATTTATTAATGATGTCCTCCGAGATTTGTTGCAGTTATGTGTGGTGGTTTATCTCAATGATATCCTCATATTTTCCAAGTCCCTGGAGAGCCACCACACAGATGTCTGTCATGTGCTTCAGAAACTAAGAGAGAACAATCTCTGTTGTAAACTGGAGAAGTGCGAGTTCCATTGTGAACAGGTCATTTCCACTGCTGGTTTTTCGATGGACCCAGAGAAACTTTCGGCAGTCCTACAGTGGCCCCGAACCGGGGGTTTACGTCCTCTGCAGCGTTTCCTGGGCTTCGCCAACTACTATCGGAAGTTTATTTGTAATTACTCGCCTCTGACCAAGCCCCTGACTTATATGACCAGAAAGGACGTTAACCCATAGAGTTGGTCTCCGGAGTCCATTAAGGTCTTTGAGACTCTCAAGGCTGCCTTTGTTTCTGCTCCTGTGTTGGCACATCCTGATCCTCCGTTGCCTTTTATCCTAGAAGTTGATGCTTCTGAGACTGGAGTTGGCGCCATTCTGTCTCAATGTCCTAACTCTGAGAGCGCTATGCATCCATGTGGCTACTTTTCCAAGAAATCACCTGCTGAGTGCAATTATGAGAATGGTGACAGAGAGCTGTTGGTGATCATTTTAGCCCTGAAAGAATAGAGACATCTCCTTTAAGGTACTACTGTGCCTGTTCTTATTCTTACTGACCATAAGAATCTTACATTCTTGTCTGAGGCTAAGCGACTCTCTCCTAGAAGGGCGCGATGGGCTCTTTTCTTGTCGAGCTTTAATTGCATTGTCTCATTCTTACCCGGTACTAAGAATGTAAGGGCTGATGCCTTGTCACGACAATTTTCCTCCACTTCCAAGTTGGAGTTGGTTCCGGTTCCCATGATTCTTCCTGATCTTATCTTGGCTACGGTTCGCACCAGTCTTACTTCTCCTTTGGGTGACAAAATTCTTGCTGCTCAGGTCCATGCTCCTCCTGATAAACCTTGTGACTGCTGCTTTGTCCCAGAGAGTCTCTGTACTGCAGTGCTCCACACTTACCATTCTCCCAAGGCAGCTGGCCATCCTGGGAAGAATCAACTCATTTGGGCCATTTCCCAACAATTCTGGTGGCCTAGTCTACGGGCTGATGTTACTGCCTTCGTAGCTGCCTGTCCCGTGTGTGCTCAGAGTAGGACTCCACGACACCTTCCAGTGGGCCTCCTACAACCCATACCCAATGGAGAGAGGCCCTGTACTCACCTGTCAATGTATTTCATTGTGGAGTTGCCCAACTCCCAAGGCAACACTGTTATCCTTTTAGTGGTTGACCAGTTCTCAAAGATGTGCCATTGTATTCCACTTAAGAAGTTGCCTATCTCTAAGGAACTGGCTTCCATTTTTGCTTGGGAGATCTTTCGCTTACATGGGCTACCCAAGGTGATTGTCTCAGACAGGGGCAGTCAGTTTGTCTCCCGATTCTGGCGAGCCTTTCTGCACAGTTAGGAATCCAGCTTTCGCTCTCTTCTGCGTATCACCCACAGTCTAATGGGGACACAGAGCGAGCCAATCAGTCCTTGGAGCAATTCCTACATTGCTATATTTATATTATACCATAACAACTGGTCAGACCTATTACCATGGGCATAGTTTGCTAATAACAGTGCCTTGAATTCTGCCTCCCGATTATCTCCATTTATGGCGAATTATGGTTTCCAACCTTCCATGTTGCCTGACTTGTTTGTTTGTTGCAGAGTATTCCTGCGTTAGAGGAGCATCTCCGTGGTCTTCGTTCCACTTGGGTACAAGTCCAGGAGGCTTTGCATCATGCTAATGATAGGTACAGACTCCATGCTGACCGCAGACGCCTGCCTGCGCCTTCCTACCAGGTTGGGGACAGGGTCTGGCTGTCATCTCACAACCTCTGGCTTCGCGTTCCCTCACTGAAGTTTGCACCTCGGTTTATTGGGCCTTTCCGTATTCTTTGCAGTGGCTTATGCGTTGGACCTTCCACCTAGTATGCGCATCTCAAATGTGTTTCACGTCTCCTTATTGAAACCATTGGTCTGTAACTGATTTACCACCTCAGTGCCATGTCCTCACCCTATTCAGGTTGAGAACCATGAGGAGTATGAGGTACAATCCATTGTTGACTCCCATAGGTTCCGTGGGCGCATACAGTACCTGGTGCATTGGAAGGGGTATGATCCGGAGAAACGCCCCTGGGTTTCATCCTCGGATGTACATGCCCCGTCCTCCTCTGCGAGTTCCATAGATGTTTTCCCCTCAAGCCCAGTGGCCCTCCGAGGGAGAGGGGTCATTGAGGAGGGGGTACTGTCAGGGCTGGCTTAGCCCTTCGTTCTCTGGGCTGGCTGCTCAGCTGTCGGTTAATTGCCAGCTCTCAACTCTCTCCACAGTTACTAGCTGTTCCTTATCCAGCTCGTCTGACCTGCCTACTTAAAGCTGTCCAGCTCACTTATCTACCTTCTCCTTGGTCACATCACAAGAAACCATCTTCTGCGGTTCTGTTTAAAGACTGGATTGCTGACATCCCTTCTGGCTCCTTATCCTGCTTGCTGTTGCTCCACTTGGATCCCTGACTTCTGGCCTGGCTGATTACCCAATCTGGTTATTGAACTCTGGACTGGCTGACTACTCGATCCGGTTACTGGACTCTGGCTATGCTTTGAATACTTTTACTCTATTTTCCTTTTTATTTTTTATTAATAAACAAGTGTGATTTAATTGTACTTCTGTCTCGGTCTGATTCATGGTTTCTGACACTTGGATTGAGTTGTGAGAGCCCAAGCAGCCCTGTCAGTGCCCACACAGCTCTGTCAGTGCCCATGCAGCCCTGTCAGTGCCCACAGAGCCCTGTCAGTGCCCATGCAGCCTGTAAAGCAGTACAGGGATTTGAAATCCCCACTTCTCCCCCTCTTCTATGTGCAGTGCTTACAGGATGGATCAAATTGATTCTGATTAGACATCGCTGGCACAGAGCATCGCTCTGATCCATCTATACTCATGACTGTTTCATGGGCTATGTGGGCACTGACAGCTCAGAACCCAAGGAGGTAAGTACAGTGTAGTCCAGGGAGTAGATAGGTAGGGTGTACGATGTTAGTTCGCCTTTTCTTTTTTCTGAAAAGGTGAACTAGCACTTCATGGTTTGTCAGACTTTAATCAAACAGACAGCTGCAGGGAAGATTCTGTCTTCATTTTAAATGTTTGATTGGTCTCAGTGTTGTAAAAAAAAATGGCAACAGCCTCTACATAACTTTAGTCTGCAAGTCTTTAAAAATGTGTAATACACAATGAATCTCCTGTTGCAGGGGATACCCGTTGATTGTTTGCACAATGCACTTGAACTTTAACCACTTAAGCCCCGGACCATTTTCCAGCTAAAGGACCAAGCCCCTTTTTGCGATTCGGCACAGCGTCGCTTTAACTGACAATTGAACGGTTGTTCGACGTGGCTCCCAAACAAAATTGGCGTTCTTTTTTTCTCACAAATAGAGCTTTCTTTTGGTGGTATTTGATCACCTCTGCGGTTTTTATTTTTTGCGCTATAAACAAAAATAGAGCGACAATTTTGAAACAAATGCAATATTTTTTACTTTTTGCTATAATAAATAGGCCGATACTTATTCTTCCACATATTTTTGGTAAAAAAAATCGCAAAAAGCGTTTATTGATTGGTTTGCGCAAAAGTTATAGCGTCTACAAAATAGGGGATAGTTCTATGTCTTTTTTTTTTTTACTAGTAATGGCGGCGATCAGCGATTTTTTTTTTATTGTGACTGTGACATTATGGCGGCACACGTCGGACAATTTTTACAAATTTGGGACCATTGGCATTAATACAGCGATCAGTGCGATTAAAAATGACTGTAAAAATGTCACTGGCAGTGAGGGTATTAACACTAGGGGCAGTGTAGGGGTTAAGTGTGACCTAATGTGTGTTTTTTAAACTGTAGGGGGCGTGTCTTGGCGTGTGAGGTCACTGATCCTCTTTCCCTATGACAGGGAACAGACGATCAGTCACAGGCTCACGGAAGCACGGGGAGAGGTTTGTTAACACTTGCCTCTCCCCGTTCTTCAGCTCTGTGACCCGATCGCCGGCCACCGGTGGCGATCGGGTCCGTGGGTCCCGCGGTCATGGAGCTCAGGACCGTGCGCTTAAAGGGCAACGTACCTGTACGTGCTTGTGCCCAGCCGTGCCATTCTGCCGACGTATCTCGGCGTGAGGCGGTCCTTAAGTGGTTAAACACTTCAAACTGCTAATGAAGCCATAACAATTGGTGAAACTTATAGAGTTGGCTATGGGGAGTAATATATGATTTCTATTGCTGGGAATGATGCAATTAAAGACAGTTTTGGTTGGAAAAGGATAAAAAGAGGAACAGAAATTATCAACAGTAGCAGTTTAAAAGCAGGTCAAAAGGATTTAAGAGAGAGGAAGTTAATTTTGGCACTGATCACAGTTTATTTATATAGCACCAATTCCCATTATGAGTAGCACAGAGTATTATTATTATTATTATCATTATTATACAGGATTTATATAGCGCCCACAGTTTGTGCAATACTTTACAACATGAGGGCAGACAGTACAGTTACAATACAATAGGGAACAGAGGGCCCTGCTTTTTAGAGCTTATCATTTAAAAGGGAGGGGCAGATGATACAACTGGCAATAACTGTGGATGATGAGCTGATAGAGAAAATAAAAGTACAGTTGTTAGGTGAAGGTAAGATAGGCTTCTCCAAAGAGAAGTCGTTTCAGGAAACCCCCTCTTAAAAGTCGTAAGAGGAAGAGACATTCGGAGAGATTGGAGTAGGGAGATCCAGAAGATGGGAGAGGCTCTGGAGGAGGCAAGCATGGGAGGAGGTGACAAGGGAGCTAGAGAGCAGGAGGTCTTTGGAGGAGCAAAGTGAACAATATTGTTTGAATTTTCAGACAAGGTTAGCAATATAGCTGGGGGTAGAGTAGTGGATTTTTTAAATTTTTTTATTCTGAGTTCCATCTCATTTAAAGTTGGAACATTTACAAAAAATACTTTTCTAAAAGCTCATCCTCTCAGGCTTCAGACCTGGAGTTTCTAACCATTTATTCCATATCTTTTCAAATCTACCTCTGTCTCCCCTTCTCATATTGGCCAATCACTCTCTTGTTATTGTATTTTTAACCATTCTCTGCCACTCCGCTATTTATTGTGGTTTAGGGTCTAACCATTTCCAGGTAATCACCTTCTTAACTTGATACAGAGATCTCAAAACTGCTATTCTCATGATCCCAGGTCCCACACTCTGCTCCATGTATCCCAATAGTTATATAATAGTATCCTCAGTTGCGAGGCCTTGGGCTAGCCAGCCCGAGGCGCAAGACCATGTGACACAGACCCCAGGCCAGGAGGGCCCTGGGGTTGGGATCACGGACCCCAGAAAACGAAACCAAAAAAATAGCGTTGGTACCTTAAATACCCTCTCCCAGAATGCACAGCAGGGAAACCACACCCACTAAACTATTTCCGAGCAAGAGGTGGCATTCAATGCATCCAGCCTGCTGCTGTTCCACATTCACCTACGGTGATAGCGACACCTACAGTCAGGTGGGAATCAATGCAACCCAGCTAAACTGGTACAGAAACCAGAACTTTTAGAGAAATTAGTCTGAGCCAAACTACAGCTTTAGACAGTGAAATTTGGAAAAGAAAAACAGCGTCTACTCATCAGGCATTATCGGGAGTTATCGGGTAACTGGATTTGTGTCCATTTACACCCACCTACCTCCATGAAAAACAAATGGAAGGGGATCCATTCTCCTACGTCTAGGTGGATTGGATCAGAGGTAGCCAGGTGTAAATGGCTAGCAGAGTCTGTTTACACCTAGCTGCCCATAGAGCAAAGCAAGCTCTGCACATGTCCGCTCTGCAGAAACTGAGCAGACATGGATCTGTCATCAGAAAACAGATCCCCTGCTGATCAAAACAGAGTCTGCCTTGTGTGAAAGAAGCCTAAGGCCGCGTACACACGGGCGGACTGTCTGCCCAACTTAGACCGCTGAACAGTGTTTCAGCGGACAATCCGCTCGTGTGTGGGCTTCAGCGGACTTTTTCAGCGGACAGTCTGACGAACAAAGTCTTACGGAATTTCCGTAAGACAGTCCGTTCAAACTTGGTTTTGTCCGTCCAAACTTGGTTTCAGCGGACAGTCCGCTCGTGTGTAGGCAAGTTGGACGGACTAAGTATGGCGCATGCTCAGAAAGGGTTTACACGGCCGAAGGTTGCATTGCAGTGTATAGGACGTTGTTTTTCTAGTCCCGTCGTACGTGCTGTACACGTCATCACGCACGCTTTCAGCGGACTGTCTGCTCATCGTGTGTGGTCAAGTCCGTTCATGCTAATTTTGAACGGACTGTTTGTCGGATTGTCTGCCGAACTTAGTTGGGCAGACAGTCCGCCCGTGTGTACGCGGCCTAAGTGTACAGAATAGTGACCATTGGTTTTAGCCATTATTAAATTATTTGTGAGTTTTAGGAGAGCAGATTCTATGGAATGCTGCAGGCGAATTCCAGACTGAAGGGGAGGATCAAGAAAGTTATTCTCAGTGAGGTGGTATTGCAGGCAGTTGTAGACCAGGCGTTCAAGGAACTTAAGATAACAGGGAGAAAGGTGATGGGTCTCAGCTTGTAAAGAGAGGTGGGATCCAGCAACGTGTTTTTTTTAAGGGGTGGTCAGTGCATGTTTTTGAGTTGGGGAAGATGCCAGAAGAGAGGGAGAGATTGAAGATGTGAGCTTGAAAGTGTAAGAGAGCCAAAGGGTGACTGTAGTATTTGCAAGGAAAGAGGGTTCAGGGAGCAGGTGGTTAGGTGGGCAAAGTTTAGCAGCCTCCTCTATAGTAGCAGGGTTAAATGGGGGAAGTATTGTACCAGTGGACATGAAGGATTAGGTGAGGAAGGTACTGTATCTGTACAGTGAAGATCTCATCGCGAATTGTATCAGTCCTTTTTTTGAAGTGCTTAGTAATCTCCTGAGCAGTAAGTGGCTTAGTGGGTGGAGGCAGTGGAGCACGAAGCAGAGAGTCAAAGGTAGAAGAGAGTTGATGGGAACTGCGTGAGAGAGTGTTAATAAAAGTGATAAAATAGGCCTGTTCGGCACTGTGGAGGCAGGAAATGTATTTTTGAAGGGCAGATTTATATTGGTTAAAGTCTTGTTGAAACTGTTTTTTGGGACTTCTGGTGTCATCTGTTTTCTGAGGTTGTAGTGGTTGGGGACTGATTCTGTGTGTAATGAGGAGGGGCAAGTGTGTCCAGGAAGGATGACAATGAACAGTTGTAGACAGAAGTGGCTAGGTTGGGGCAGGACAGGGGTGAGATTTTGTCATAGAGGTGGTCAGTAACAGAATAGAGAAGAGAAAGGTAAGGCCCCATGCACATAGGAAGTTTTTTTTTTTTTAACTCTCCTAGAAGCCAGCGCCATTTTTGCAGAAATAACACTTGTAAAAATGTCTAAGCCCTTGTACACACGGTTGGAGATTCCGACGGAATGTGTCCGATCAGAGCGTTTTGTCGGATATTCTGACTGTGTGTGGTCTACATCGGACTGTTTCCGTCGGACTATCTGACGGACCAAGTTTTCCAACTTGTTGGTAAAATTTTCTGACAAAATGCTGCGATCGGACATACTCCGATCATATGTAGAGAATTCCAATCGGACAAAGTGCCACGCATGCTCAGATCAAATTCCTACACCAAAGCTTTTGGCTACTAGCGTGAACGTAGTCCCATCGTAACAAAATAACGTAATCACGACGGATTTTCCGACAACTTTGTCCGACGGTGTGTATGCAACAGTTTCGGACAAAATCTGTTGGACAAAATCCAACAGATGACCGTGTGTACAAGGGCTAAGGCTTTTTAGACACATGGCTAGGAGGGCAAACTTTTCATACCAAAATTAGACTACACGTGGTGTAGGAGGGCAGAGTAGTAAAGATTAAGATTAGCCCATAATTTAGGTCAGACAATAAAAAACGAAATAAAGATTACAACAATATGGACAGATGTTACATATACAGATGTTAAAAGCAGCATAGGTTACAATTAAGCACTCTGAGAGTAATCAGTCAATTTCAGTTAGAGGTGGATTAAAAAGCAGCATAGGTTACCATGAAGCACATTGATAGTAATCAGTCAGTTTTAATTAGAGGTGGATGGAAAACAGCATAGATTACCTGTTAAGGGACAGAGACAGAGAAGAGATAGTCAGATGAGGCAGACTGGAAATGTATTATGAGCTGTGCAAGGATAAAAAGACACAAAGACCAGTAATGCATACATAAAGTTTATTACTTAAAACTTTTCTGATTAGTCTCAGTGTTGTAGAAAGAAAGACAGCAGCCATTGTCTCCAACAAAGAAACTCCTGTTGTAGAGGATGCCTGGTTTGTATCTCTGTGCAAACTTATGGGAAATACAGTGAGCCAATCACATGGGTAGGAAATGGAAGAACAAAGAGCATTTAGTTTACAAAATGTGTACGGAATAAAAGCATAGATTGGTTTTAGGGAAGTGACATTATATATTTTTTTTAGTTTGAGAAAATCATAACGGTTACAGAATAAAATGGTAATGTCATTTTTCATGACATTCGATTATAAAAAGGCGTGTGTATGACCTAACCTTTAATGCTGGAGAAGGAATGTCTTTGTTCATTGTCCCTTAGCCACCTGTAGAGTAAGACCTAGACAATCTGGTTTTTCTAGCATTGCCAGAAACATTGCCATCACATTATTATTATTTGAGATCCTTGACTGCATTAATTTTAAGAGGAGGATCACATTAGTGCGACCCACATTTTGTGGGTAGGGCAACCTATTAATTTCAATGGGATGCCCTAACCACAGAAAAGCATGTTAAAAAAGTCCTGGACCCAATTTTTAAAAATGAGTAAAACAGTCAGATACTGTAAATGACTTTTCTTCCTTCCAATATAAGAATGATGTGTCAGTATTTGTGAGCCTCCTTCCTAATCAGATGCAAAGGTGGCCACATACCAGAAACAATTGGTTAGTGGGGTCAAATTGGCATTCCTTTTTGATCATAGTGATGACTAAACTCAAAGTAATAAAATGGAAAATTGTTCTCAAATTAATGAATTTCTTGTTTGTGAAAAAACTAAAATATTTAATATGACTGATTCCATTCAAATATCAGGCCTGGATAATTTTGTTGACTATGTAAAAAAATTATCTGATCATTTTTTTTCTATGCTCAGTTGAACAAAAATCTAACGGCGTTTAGCTTGCTTAAAGCTTATTTCCATGTTTGCAGTAAAATTTGTATATATTTGTGTTCCCATTCAAAAAGCACACCTAAAAAAATTGTATATATTTTTAAATATTTCCTACCTTTTTGATGTTTCTCAGGAGAATTGCTCACTGCAAGGTTTTTTTGAACAATGTTAGAGTGAGCCTTTCCCAGGTCTGTCCTCCTTAACATGCACGCCCACCTTTAACCTTTCTTAGGGTAGACAGTGTTTAAATCTAGTTACAATTGATAATGAACATCTGCCTACACAGTATAGACCAGGTTAATTATGGCAAACACAGCTGCCCAGTCCCCTCATAAACAAAGAGAACTAGTAGGACTTTAAAAAAAAGAGAAATATACAGGTGGGACTTTATATGAGCCATGACTATACAGTACACAGGTCTTCATCCCTATTAATTGGTAAGGAAGGGGAAAGGGGGAATAAAGGGGGCAACGGGACTTTATATGAAACAAAACACTTAGGTAGATTGAATCAATCAATATAGTTAGAATAATATATTAACAACGCAAATGAGTGTAGTGCAATAGATAACATTAATATTATTGAACCCATATGTAATTAGCAGAATTAATAGGCATGATATATACATATACATAACATCAAAATGGTGATAATATTAATTGGAGGCACTGAGAGGTGAGGAAACATCCCCTCGGGAGCTGAGGTGACAACCATGATCGGCAGGCGGGCCAATTTGTGAAGTGGGAACCACACGTGAGGGGTCACCCTTCAAGAGCTGGGGTATTAGAGATAAGCCCAGAGGACTACTGTAACAAATAATGTACAATATATTTGTGTTATTGTGTTATTGAGTTTCCTCACCTCTCAGTTCTTCCAATTAATATTATCACCATTTTGATCTATGTTTTTTAATCTTGACCCATAGGTAAGAGTGATAGGACCATAGTTGTTTTTTTTTTTTTGTACTCTCTTCCTTTTATAATCAATTACCATTGATTATCTATTATCTACCATAGGTACCCCCAAAGTATAGCTTCTCCTGATGAGTGGAAAAAATCCATGAAACACATCAAGCTTTTCCAATTGGATGCTATGCTACACTAATCGTGTGTCTACTATGGGTTTGATCTGTTTGAATCATCAATCAATTTTATATTGGCTATTATTTGTTATACACTTTGAGTGTACTGCTGGTTCATTATCAATCATGTGTACTAATGCTACTATATTAGGAATTTTATTGTGCTATGTATATATCATGCCTATTAATTCTGCTAATTACATATTGATTTAATACTTATTATTAATGTTATCTATTGCACTACACTCATTTGTGTCGTTAATATATTATTCTAACTATATTGATTGATTCAATCTACCTAACTGTTTTGTTTCATATAAAGTCCCATTGCCCGCTTTATTCCCCCTTTCCCTTTCCTTACCAGGATTTTCTTCTTGCTAGGGGGTCCAGAATATAGTGTTTAAAAAAAGATACGCAGCATGTTTTAAATATTATGCTATGTGAATAGAGATATGTAGCAAATGTATAGTGGGTGTTACTGCAATTCGGCCACAAAAGTGGAAATGCAATTTAAAGGGGACTGCTTTCTAAGCAGATTGTAAATCACTATGAATAAAGGCTTTGCTAACAGCTTGCATATGTATTCTATCATGGGTCCATCCCCAAAAATTAGGTGAAGTGTGTTTCACGGTATCAAAAGTGGAATTAGGTTTAAGGGTCATTTTACACTACTTTGTTCAAAAAACACGGTAAAAATGGTGCGTGGGTGGATTCTTGCTGCATTTTTGATTCATTTCAATTGAGAGGTGCATTTTTGGTGTGGCTTTTAACCGCTTGTGGACCACCCATCTGCAGGAGCCGCCCCCCCCCCCCCACATTGTACACAGTGGGAGTCTCTCAGCAGATCCCGGCCAATGATTCATGGCTGGGACCTGCTGATCGGCTGTGTGCAATCACAGTCCAGAGCCCTGTGTTGACAATCAACACAAGGCTCTGTACAGAGTGAATGATCTCTGTTTCTTATCTCTGCAAAGCAGCGATAAGAAACAAAGAATTATTTAGTAAGAAGCAGCACACATTACATGTTGTTAGGCACACATTTAACCCCTTCATTTCTGTAGATGTTAACCCCTTCCCAGGCAGTGTCATTAGTACAGTGACAGTGTATATTATTAGCACTGATCACTCTATTAATGTCACTGGTGATGTCAGTGGCAGCTAGTCGGTTCCCTGCATCATCAGTTAGTTTAAAATTGCCCGCTGCACTCCCTTTATGTCGCTGATCACCGCCATTAGTAGAATAGAAAAAATAAATAAGTAAAAATTGCAGTATATATACCATAGTTTGTAGGCACTATAACTTTTATGTTAAACAATCAATATACAATTATTGGAATTGTTTTTTTTTTTTTTATCAAAGACATGACGCAGAATAAATTTTGATCAAAATTTATGAAGAAATGTGATTTTTAGAATTTTATTTATTGTATATGTTTTATAGCAGGAAGTAAAAAATATTGTTTTTTGAATTTTTTGGTCTTTTATGTTCACTTATATTGCAAAAAAAAAAATCCCAGTGGTGATCAAATAACACCAAAAGAAAGCTCTATTGGTGTGAAAAAACGAATATACATTTTGTTTGGGTACAGTGTTGCATGATCGCACAATTAACAGTTAAGTAGCAAAAAATGGCCTGGCCATGAAAGGGGTAAAATCTTCCCTGAGCTCAAGTGTTCACACATGCACCAAAAAATGCAGCATGCAGGACTTTATAAAAATGTACTGCACCTGCTGTACACTGGTGTGAAGCGATTCACTAATTTTAAAGGGATATATTTTTCATACATTTTTACCCCAAAAATGCATCAGCGTGAAAGGGTCCTTCAGGATTGTAAGGGCCAGACCATCTTTCAGGTTTATATGGCAGCTTGACACCTCATTGGGAAGATTCCCCCCCTAAAATGCCTATCCCTGTGACAAAAGGATAACACAATTTGAAAATAGGTGTCACCAGGATAGGAAGGAACAGAGAGTAGGTCTGAGAGGTCATGACCCTTTCCCACTCAAAAAAGAAAACTTTTTTTTTTGTTGCTATTACCCCTGGAGATATTTACTTACATTTACCCCTGTGACACCCTCTCTCATCGGCAGAGGTGGAAGGAAAGAACATTGCATAATGTATGGCCTGCTTAACACACAAATCCTTTTTCAAATTCTATTGTGTTAAGCTGGTTATACACTAGTAGAATTTCATTTTGAATTTTTAATTTTAAGAATCAATTTTCTAATCAATAGTGGAGTTAAATTGACATTCATTTTTTATCGCAGTGACCAGAAAAAAGGAGCAGAATGAGAAACTTTTCTCAAATTAATTTGTGTTTTTGTTTGGCAACGTTTGTTAGTTCCAAAATCAAATGTTAATGTTTAAGTTCACCTTTAGGCTCCATGCACACTGGAGTTCGTGAAGAAATTTGCGTTCAAAGTGCCGCTTTTCACCGCCAAAAAACGACAAACGCTGATAAACGCTCATAAACGCTTATAAACGCTCATAAACGCGCGTTAATTAGTATTCGGCATTCTATTTTTTCAATGCATTGTGGGAGTTTGGAATGTACTGTGGGATTTTCGGAGTGTCCTCTGTGTATTTTTATTGAAAACGCCCATAAACGCTAACGCTAATAAACGCTCATAAACGCTCGTACAAAACGCTGTTAAAAGCAAGTTTTTCAACCAGAGTTTTTTGCCAGCAATCTGGCGTCCAGAAAACGTTTTTTTGAGCTTCAGTGTGCATGGAGCCTTAGAAAATACATTTGCATTTTCTTTTGCAGGCTGTACATGCTGGAACATGTTACACCCTAAACATGGGTGGAACATGTAACATGTTCCGAAGGTGAACTTATTCTTTAAAAGTAGACACAATTTTGAAGCTCTTTTAAACATTTGTCAAGCCATCATATATACTGAGAATTGTCATTCAAATTTTTTGATAAATGTTAATAGGAACGTTTGTTGGAAAGTCTACTAGTGTATAGCCAGCCAGCGGTAGATCTTATTTGGTTTATCTGTTCATTAGAGGGCTAAGGTGTTCTGATCTTTGCAAGCAGAGCCGCAGATTCATGCATTATCTGTTACTATCTGGGGGAGGATTGGGTAATGTTGGAGCTTCCCGAGAGGGTGACTGTGTGCAAGCATTAAAACAACTTGCTATTGCATATTAAGTTATTTTCCAACTTGTCTGTTAGTGCCATCCATGGTGGAAGGTTTTCTCCTCTTTGTTAGAACATGTCTATGCTGTTGTGTTTTGACTTCATGCAATAATCACTTACAAGCTCATACACCGCTTTTTACATGTCTGTGTTATTGACATTCAATGTACTGGTACCATGTACTTTTATTGGTGTACTCAATAAAAAAATTAACAAAAAAAATGCTAAAAAACAACAAAAAAAGACGTACATAAAAATGTAATCTCTCTCATCCCAACCATCCTTCAAACCTCCTTATATTCCAAAACTGTTTGAAAAGAGCTACAATACTTAGTTTCTGCATTGCAGAAAATACTAACTTCTCATTGGTGTTTATTTACATGACCACATGTGATCATGGTCATGTGATCTAAGCCTAAGGGCACTGATTTACAGGAAGAACCACTACTTTACTCTGCGGCAAAGATTAATAGACCAATGCCTAGGC
Source organism: Lithobates pipiens (assembly GCF_037356315.1). NCBI lineage: Eukaryota > Metazoa > Chordata > Amphibia > Anura > Ranidae > Lithobates > Lithobates pipiens. Next base: position 278,946,600 of record NW_027507718.1, on the reverse strand, counting down.
ATTTAGTTACATGATCATCTGCCAAAATAGTATTTTCTGCAGAACCCACAAATATTATAGGACTTTTTCTTACCATGTTAGCAAATAGATGTGTGTAATTAGGTAGTAAATCCATTCATAGGCCTACCTTGGAGGAATATTACAACCTTAGCCTGTCCTAATGCCATGGACAGCCAAGAAAGTTGAATTTTTTTGAAGGAAGTCAGCCATGGCATCTTACCTATTTCTTACCTATTTCTCAAATTACTTCTCAAATTACTTCAAAGCCAGAATTCAAAAATGCACATGGGTAAAAGTACTTTGATTACCGTAGGTACGTGGCATAAACATGCAAGTGAAAAGAACACCAGTCTTATTAAAACAGATGCATTAAATAAATATAAATTTTATTAAAAACACCCACATCTCAGCATTATCAGGAATGATATAATAAACAGTTTTCAAATAGCCTGCGTTCATTACATTACATTACAATACTTACAGTATTTATAGCCATCCTTTGATTTTATACACATACCAACATTTTATGAAAAAAAAAAAAAGAAAAGGGTAGAAAAAAAGCCTCTAAAAGTACGCAGAAAAAATGCACACATAATTTCATTACTTTAGTGTCAAACCGCATGATGTCCTATAAACATTAACTATTAGCTTTTAGAAGTGACCACACTACTGTGCACCTATCAAGATGAAAAGGTTCATTCAAGTAAAGTTGACAACACTCAAAGCATTTTCAAGTATGGCTATAGTCAGCCTCACAAATCCTATTCTAGCAGTTCAAGGCTGCTTTCTACCATGTTTACATCTGTACACCAAATTATAGACTTTACACTATTTGCTGATCTCTTAAGCCAACCTTGCTTTTTGCCAATTTTCTCTTTTGCGAGCAGTTTGGCAAATGGTGGTGCGCGGTGTTGTTTTGTTTTTTTAGTTTTTAAATAAAATAACAGTAATAAAAAGTCACATGAATGATATCAACATAAGCATTATGTTTGTCTCTTCATGAGGCAAAACACCCTCTTCGTAGCTAAATCATGTGGGTTAAAAGTCTTTTGCCTCTTTTTGAAATACCATCATTTTACATAACAAAAACTTACTTGTATTAAACAAAACACAATATTACAAAAAGAAAAAGAAAAAAGTATAATAATGTGCACAGGCACAATGATCATAAAAAAAGTTCATATACATATATACAGTATGTGACTGGTAGAAAAAAAAAATAAGAAAAGTTCCCAGGTAACTGAAATGGGAACTAGACATAAACCAAATTGAAGATATATTGCACAGTATGACAATTTGTGAAAAGGGATTTGGACATTGTGAATAATGGTGGAGGAAGCCCAGTGATACATGTACCCACTGAATTAAATCTGAAAAGTTGAAAAAATGGAAATGAGAATCAACACTAAAGGATGCTGTGCACTGAAGTACATTCTAGCAAGATGCACCTCCAGTCTTAATTCTAAATTAATCATCTAGATGAGGGTCAGACAACCTGTGACTCAACTGTAGTTTTCCTGTTAACCACTCAATAATGGTAAATGAAGCTCATCCATCATTTGACATTGGCTAAACAGGATATTTTATCTGCTTAGTAGCATAATACTAACCTTTAAATTACATTTGGAACACAATGATTTTAACTCGTTAAAAATGAGGCCACTGCCAATAAAGATAATCACATGCTAATAAATGAATACAAATCTCCCATGTAGCTGAACCATTGGGAGTTCTGCTAATGACTGTTCCCTCTGCCCCTGCTCCAGTTTAAATGCTGCTGTTATGCAGTGTCCACCATAGAGATATTTGCTCTGGTAGTATATTGGTACTAATTGACAATTTGGTGACTGTTGGTGGCACCTTTTTTGCACTTAAAAATTTAAGACATATTTAAGATGCGTCAAGCAGTCTCCAAAGTGTTACTTAACACATCGTGTTGAACAAAGTGGAATTTGTCTTTGAGGTCAACACTTATGTACTATACCCTAGGGGTAGGAGTACAAAATAGTGCAACTTTGACAATGAAGGCATGTGTTCATAGGGCCTGCACCCTGGTCCATTTGAGCGCTGAATTTAGATTTCCCATGTACAGTGTGTAAAGACATATTCCAGGTTAATCTGGTTGACACAGGTTTTAATACTTATGCTTTGGATGCAATAAATGCATTTTGGACCTTATCTGAATTGTCCATGTGTATGTTTAGCCCAGAGCAAGTGACAGTGAGCACTGACATTAAATCTTCCAGAGAAAACTACTGCCTCTTAGTAGAATATGTTCACGTCCCATGCCAGTTAGCATATGTCCCTGGACGTGGTAGGAAATGCACTTAAGAGTCACGTTGGTGCCACAGATTACCTGCTTCTGCTCTAGATTATTGAGAATGCAGGAGCTCACCACATATTATCTTTTATTTATATAAATAAGTTACCAAGTGCTACAATGTGGCACACTTTGCTAAAACCATAGCAACAGCAGTTAACGATGGTATTAACCAGTGATGCATTTTGGTGCATAAGCCCCTAAGACTGTCACTTGCCAAACCCCTGCCTTACAATTTGTCCCTTTAATTTAGCTCAGTGCATTCAACTTTCACTTAAAACATTTTAAGCTTTACATATTTTACAGTTTGAAGAAAACAAATAGCCAGCACATTTACACAATTAGTTTCAGTTACAATGTGTTACTACATAAAGGAGTAAAATGAAAACTGGGATAAAAAAAAAAAGCCTTACCCTCTGGAAAAACAAGAGAAGAAAGAAACACAATACAGCCTATGAGAGCCTTACAGAAACATGACCAATTGGCATGAAAAGAATGCAAGCTGAAATATCCCTGAATTTTTAGAAGAAAAGACTGAAGTTCAAGTTATACTTGTTAAGATATCAAGTAATATTAAGAAGAGCTGTCATTTAATTTTCATTGTTTTGATTAGTTTATCTCTCATAGGAGGTTGGGATACACTGATGGTATGCCATGTAATACTCTTCCACTCCATGCTCAATGTCCTACTGCCAAACTAGTGCTGAGGTAAATGACATATAGGACCCTAATTCAGACCTATCCTGTATCTTTATCTCACATTGTATTAATTGGTAGTAGGTTGAGTAGCACCGTCATAAATAGCCCAAACTATTACCAAGACTTGTTTCATGAATGTTTGCGTAAAAGGAAAAAAAAAAGATATATATATTTATATACAGTACTAAAAGAAGAAAAAAACTAAAAAAATAGATCTTTTTATTTGTTTCACTATACAGGTCTTGACTGATAGTTTCTTTTCATTTTCTTCTACAAATTCATGAATCTAAAATAACTATAACATGACAGCTGCCTAATTTTGCAGCTACACAACAAGTGTAGCACAGTCTGGAGTAAAGAATGAGCACGCTGCCTATGCTGCCTTCCCATGTAATAAAGAAAGGTTTGCAGCCCGACAAGGCAATTGTTTGTATTCACCATCAATTATCATGCCAGTTAAGTGCAATGGTAAAGGACTGGCGTGTAACAATTACTTAAAGAGTATCTCTAACCGCACTTGTTCAAGAACTAGGGTCAATGCTGTTTCACAGCCTGTTTGAATCATTGAGATAAGCACCAAAATATTTCTTTCCAGAAAGAAATTGAAGATACAGAAAAAGGGGCAGTAAATAAAACAAGTATTAAAAAGACCTTTATGTTAGGGGCCATTTTCCATTTTACTTATCATACTATTGTCAACAGAGAGTATAACGTACCTTTTTATCTGTCAAACTAAACAAAAGTTGCCCACATCTTAAAGAGTTTTCTGGTAAATATGGTTGCTAGCATACATATAAGAGGGCATATTAACAGATGTATTTGATTAAGATTAATCTGAAGTAATGATATTGCTAGCGCAACAAAAACTAGATGTTTTCAGTTTACATAGCATTAAATAACCATCTGTTAGATAGCTAAATGCATTCCATGTGCCACATGCATTTTATTGGATGAGTTCATTGAATGCAAGGCAGCCGAAGTGTACTGACAACTGCAGTCATATAGACCTCAAAGAGGTCCGATCTTTACCTAATGTGATTCTGTTGCTTGAAAGAAAAACAATTCTGATAAAAGCTCCTTGCAAAATAAGACTCTTCTAGCTTACTTCTTTGGCGAGTGGAAAGACTACAGGCTCTAGAAGAATTCTCAGCATCTGACACTTTTTAGGAGTGTTGGATGCCTGCGGCCCCTGCCACTTAATCCAGTTTTCCCCAATGGCATCTACATCACTACAGGATACAGTAGTAAGGAAAGGGCTGGGGGGAGAAACCAAAGTGCAAAGTGAGGGGATCAAGCATCCAACACACCTGGATGTCTGTTGGATGTGAATATTTTACCAGAGGCTGTAGAACTTCAACAGTGCAAAGAACATACCTGTTTCCTCCCTGAGAGGTTACTATGAAGAATTTTCTATTGTAGGGAGTTTTAACTACACTTTTTCAAGTAATATTAAGTAATTTAAAGCCTTCCATGAGAAAAAAACATGGAGCTGCCATTACTAACCTTCAAAAAAGATTAGGAAAGCTGGAGAAAGCTTGTTCCAGGACATTGACTCAAGTCAGATGGTCATCATGACAGCAAGGCATCTAGCATCTTCAGAAGCAGAGGTCAGTAATGACAACCTTCGTATTTCTCTCATGGCAGACTTCTTTTAAACTCAGACTTCGACTGGGATACAGTAAGCACAGTTTCACACGAGAAAGCATGACTGCTGCATCTGGTGTGTATTGGGCTTCGGTCTAGGTTTGTTTAACAGGACACTAAGCCTCTAGTCACAATTGAACAGTATGGTGAAAAGTAACTGCACACAAGGAGGAAAACTATTATTTTATCTGAACAGATATGCACCGGGTGAATTCTGTAAGCACCAAAGGGAGAACTAGTTACATTGTTCATTATGTTCCTAATTTTTATTAATTAATTAGCAGGTTTCCTGCAAATAATTGATCAGCATATAAAACAGCTGCCTCCACTTTTAGCAGGTAATGGTAGCACTTTAACACACATCTTTAGCACATCTAAATCTGTATAACTGGGTGGCTCTACGCTAAATAAAATGGCTAGATCCCTCTTATCAACCTGTGGTAGTCAGATTGGTTTCTTAGAGATATCTGTAAGAAAACAGAGACAGTGCAGAGCTTCAGGACCTTTTCAGGTGCGAAAAGGACGATAAGAAAAGGGTCCGCCATTTTGTCTAGCTAACACAACTCCAGTCACTACTTAATTTTGTAAAGTTATCCTTTGATTATGTTTTCCTCCCAGTTATAACCACTTGTCTTCTATATATATCCAGTCCTAGATATGCAGCTGAGCTGGTACTATATGTAAAAGCTTATTCTGCTTATATGTAAACTGCCTCAAAATAAAAAAAACCTCATAAATGAAATATTGAAAAAAAAACTTTGGCAGGCAATAATAAAAATTTCCACCACTCTAGCTATAAGGATACAAATTACTATACCCTGCAATTGCAGCATTAGTATATAAGAACAAATATTCTCTCAAGAAGGCCAAAAAAATGCATTTCAGCTAACAGTAACAATATTGAAGGTACTCTTTATATGTGTGCATACATTTTTTAATTTCTAAACATCCACATTTGATCCTCCAGGATTATTCACCTGTCCAGAAAGACCACCATCCATTTCAGGCAGAAAATGGATTATGTACACTAAAATAAAAGACTCTAAGGAAAAGCTTTTCAAATATGGCAGCTGATTAGTCCTATTGGAACAGTTGGATATTTAGAACTCATGAACATTCATATGGGTGTAACAGCTTCAATAATTACAATAATAGGATTCTTCTGAAAGAGGACACTACCTTTATGTCTCTGCAGATTGTGGACTGGATATTTAGAACAGTACATGATTAGGAAATCTATATATATATATAATTCAATAGATTTAAGTCTGCATGGAAGTAACAAAAAGTATTAGTTGATGTACACCAATGCAATAATTCATACAATATTTAATTTTGCAAATCAACAGTAATGCTGCTATTTATTGTTATGGAAAATACCTTTATGCAGCTCTTTCTTGACCCAAGCTTCCACTGTGCTGCCAAGCCCTCTATGAAGTACTATTCTGTATTGTGTTGCCAATGTACTCCATCATAAAAGGGAAGGCACAACAATGGTGTTTGCTTTTTTTTCTATGAGCAACAAACTCATTTTTTTTCTTGTCTTTATAAATGAGTCCAATTTTATTTTACTGAATGTATCCGTTACCAATGGATGTGATAGATGGTGAAAGCCAAGCAGACTGAGGTAGAACTGTCAGTGCTGATAAGTATTTTAAATAACAATAAATAATGGATACTAAAAATAATAATACTAAGTATTATTATGTTGTTTAGAATCCTCTTCGTTTACTTGAGGTATAATTAATAAAGTTGCTTTGTTGCATAGCTAGAGCCAAACAATGATATGCGCACGGTTGTATACAAAAAAATTTAAATATATTAAGTTTATTTTCTGCCTCTGTGCTAAATAGGTCCATTTATGACATTAGTTAGATTAATGTGTATGTGTCATTTAACTGTTAACAAAGGTGTTTGTAACTTGGGGCCTTATTGTGTATAATTTGCATATGTCGAGGAACCATTTACATAACAACAGAAATTACTCTCAATGCCTTCTGTATATATAATATCAGTTCCCCTAGAGGTTTTTATCCTTCATAATTTCTCTCTTAACATGGCCAACACTTGCCCCTCAAGTGGAGTCAATATCTATATGCTAATGTTCTTCACTTGCCCTGGCAATTGTCTGGGTATAAAGTAAAAATAAAATAATGTTTCTAGTGGCAAAGTTAGGACCCATTTACACCTTTCCATTCTGGTGTGTTGTGTGAAGGCTAATTCATTCAGATGGGTTGCCGATGCTCCAGAAAGGACACAAATGGACATGCACTATTTTCAGCACCGAAGCACACAAGAATGCATCATAGTGCATTGTGCTACAGCGCATGTGCATTGCCTTAGAGCACTGAAGTGCAACTGCAAAAATACATAGGTGATACATAGGTGTGAATGTGCCCTAACCTATTAAGTTTAACTCCATAAAGAACTGTCTATATAATATTTCATCAGAACTATTTGTTCTTCATTTTGTCAGAGGAAAATAAATATCAGGGACCATATTTCAACTGCTAACATTTGTTTTATAGGTATTAGCAATAAAGGCTATAATTATGCAGATAAATGCAAGTCCAAAAACAATTCATGACTGCTAATATTTCAGCTATTTAATTTATGGGACATGTTTTCTATCATTGTTTGGCCCAGGTCAACAAAAAGTATACTTTATTTTACATACCTACTCATTTACCAATAGTGCAAACAAAAAAAAAAGTATAGATAAATCAATATGCAATGCAAAAAGGTGGTTTACATATTAGGCTCATTACTATTTAAACTGTAAATTACTATTTAAAAGGACAAATATAAAAACAACTATTTTAAAATGGCATTTAAAAGTGTACTTTTGTTGAAAATTAAAAATGAATCACGTAATATTTCATGTATAATCACTGAACTCTACTTGTTGTGAAGGCATTATTAATAGACACACATGATAGCACCATTTTTCTGAATGTCCCATTAGTTTCAGTGTTTTAATTAAATATATAGTGATCTGTGAATCTATACTACTTCAGAATATTGGAGGTCATTATTACGATTATATAGCCTAGGTTAAAAAGTTGCAATTCCAGTATCATTTAGCACATTAGGAACTTGGAAGTCAGCACCACAAGGTCTTTGTAAGATTCCTGATGTTGTAACACTAAGCAAGTATATATCTGGCTCCTAACTAAACATATCTGTTTTACAAAAGTGGTCACAGATATATGATGTGATAAGGAGAACAATACAAAATACTATTATGCTTCATCCAATAAAACCTGTGTTTGAATGGAACGCCATTGCATAGGATGATAGTACCCTCCTCTTTGACATGTTCTGTGACCAAATATGAGTCAAAGAAGAGAGCGATGGTGAGGATACCATGTCTTGTTTTTGCTGGTATTCTTGCCCCATGGGTAACATAACTGATTACTTGAATACTGTAACTTCTCTGCCACATTCCAAACAACCACAACTAGCCTATGGGAAAATTATGCACCACTCTGATGTTCATGAGGTAAAGAAACAGATTAGATATATCTGTTGTAAGGACCTGTAACCTGTGTTAAGGCGTATGTAGATGTGGTGACTTGTGAGTCTGTGGTCATTGCCATTGTCCTCTGTGTGAGCGATTTGATGAATCGTAAATAGGATGGTTCAGCAGGTTCATGGGTTGGTTCAACGGGTTCACGTTTCACTTTTTTATTGTAGGATTTTGGGGCAACATAGTCTGGACCATATTTTTCACAGTCCTCTTCTTTTTCCCTGGCTTTACCCGCCATCTTTGCTTCCCACAATGCCAAGCCATGCTTTGGCTCATTCATACTTTTATGCTGATAAAATACTAATGAAATCCTAGTAGGATGATTCCTATTGGGATTTTTTAATGGAGTTGTAGCATGAAGTTCACGCTTTGCACATTCAATGAGAATTGACCCATGAGTTGGGGCTACTGCCACTCCTCCTATGTCAGGATCAAGAAAGCTCTGCTCACTGTCTGACCATACTTCTTCTGGCTCTTCTTTCACAGGAGTTGAGGTCTGTGGTAGCTTTTCCTGAACATTAGCACCATTTGGTCTACCAAGTCCTCCAAGGTTAGTCCTGTCATGATTAAGACCAGGATACACTTCAGGCATTCCATTCATTGCATGTAAATGCATGTCATTGTTCTTACTATGGAGCTGCAAAGGGCCAGCCCTGCCTTCTGTGGATGCATTGCTTTCATGACCCAGGAAGGAGTGTGGAGGGTAATCACCATTCCTGTTCAGAGGGGGGTAGTCCGGGGAACCAAGATTATGTTTTGATTTTGAGACAGCACCCATTATGTGATTATCCGATTGATGCACAGAGTAAGGGTTAAATGATCCCATAGGGTGAGAGTTTGGTTTAGAATTGCAGCTATTGAAATCCTCAGCTTGCATGCTTTGGCTTCCATAATTCATATAATTTTGACCGTAGGCGGCCTTACCATTAGCAAATTTCTGCTGGTATAAGGACTGAACTGGAGGCATATTAAGATTAGCTGCTGGTTCTTGATTCTTAAACTTGTAAAACATATGCTGTGAAGGATAATGATTGAGATAAGGTGGGCAGTTTTCCAAAGGAATATTACCATTACATGGATATTGGGGACAAGGGCTACTTTGATTTAAGGATCCTGGGTAAGGGTTTACTGGGGTGGAGGCACAAGAGACTGCAGAGTTTGATGGAGCATGAAAGTAATCTGAGTGGTTAGAGCCAGCATAGGTGGAAGAAGCATTTTGATAAGTATTTGACATGGTAGCAATTCTTGCATAAGGGTTATTTGGATCTGTTGGAGGAAATGGATTTATGGGGTTTGGACGACTTGAGGTGGGAATGGAGACTGGCTGTGCGGCTTGTCCTGAAAGTCGCATAAGTTCTGTAATTAAATACAAATAACTTTTTAGGTAATAAAACACAAAATAGAATGTACTAATAAAACAGGAAAACATGTTTTCAGTTCCCAAAGTTGACAACTTTGCAAAACCCAGTGAATAGTCATGCTTTAATGTGTTTAACCAACAGCCCAGCACCGGGTATAACCTGTCACCACTATTACATATTACCGTGTTGTGAGTTATGGAAATTCCCATTGTGCTCAGGTTTAGAGCTATAACTCTATGCACTTACCTTGTCTGCACTGTACAACCAACTAAAACAAAATAGACACTTACAATCATTTTGTGATTTAGTGTTGAATTCCTAAGCATAAAATATACATATTTCATGTGTATGCAAACATTCTTAGCCATTAAAATATCTGGATTGCAACAGACTTGCACGAATAACTCCTAATATATGATAGGGATCTGATATCTGTTTTTGTTACAAATGAGGATAGTCTTAATTAAGGGATAACTGTACTTCTAATGGAGATATTCTTTAAAAACCTAGGGGGACCACCTTCCTGTCCATGATAAAAAGCAGATATTTGCTGTGGGGCATTTGAGTGCTACATGGTCACCTCACAGAAAATGTCCTGGCCAGTCAGTGCATGTGCAGTAGAATTCCCATTCATTTCGATTGGAGGCCTGTTGACTATTTGAGCTAATGTACATATTGTATTGAGCAAACAAACATGGTCAGTGGTGGAAAAAGCAAATACACCCTTGCAGCCAGTAGATAGTAGATCTACTTTTACTTATGAGTAACCTCATTCAAACATTTTTATAGCCGCAGATCAGATCAGTTGCGTTCTGTTTAAAAAAAATAAAAATCTTGCCATTATTGCAATGACAAAGAAGATAATCTAGACATATTTTTAGAGCCATTCACACAGTTCAAACAATTCCTAAGGCAGGACTTGACAAACCCTAGGCGCCAGGTCACCATGGCGACAAGACTCCCACCTGAATGTTTCACACTACTGCCGAAGCCCCCCCCACTACCTATCCGGGGCTCCACTTGCCCATCTGCAGGCTGGGGATTGGCATAGCAGGTACCACTGGGAAGAGGGGAGGGAGGAGAGTGGATTTCTTTTTTCTCTGACCCAGAAGTGACGTGTGATGTCACTTCCGGGTCCCAATTGACAGTTTCCCCAGCCATCTAGGCTGGGAAAGAATGTAATGCAGTGTGAAGTGCATTGCATTACATTCAGTGGAGCACAGAGGAGACATCCAGGGTCTTTAAAGAGAGCCTGTCACCAAAAATATCATCACATAAGGGACCTTTTGTCCCCTATGTGATGGAAAAAAAAAAGTTAAAGTGAAAAAAATAAAAAAAAATTTTTTAATTCTAAAAAATTAAAGTTACACCCAAGCACATAAAATCCCCCCCCCCAAAAAACAATTGAGGCCCCCCACCTCCACATACCATCTCATACACATGTACAAATGTAAACCCACGCGCTAGGGCCCCTACTCCTGAAACCGTTGATTGCGATACACATGTTGCATATTGCCATGCACACTGGAATGAGAGCAATAATTCTAGCACCAGACCTCCTTCATAACACTAAACTGATGACCTATAGGGGGGCTTTTACTGCGTCATCTATGGAAAATAAAGAGTACTGAAGTTTGTCGCCATTTCACAGGTGCACTCAAATTTAAGGTTTGACATGTTGGGTATCTACTTACTCGGTGCAACTTTGGCTTTTATATTTTACCCAAACATTTGGTAATTTATTATGTTTTTGTGCCCCCTAAAATTAACTTTTAATGTTTTTTTTTTACTGAAATGTGTTGTTTCCCAAGACCTAGTGTGGCATAAAAAGTTGGAACTAACACTATTTTATTCTCTAGGGCAGTGATGGCGAACCTTGGCACCCCAGATGTTTTGGAACTACATTTCCCATTATGCTCGACTGCACTGCCGAGTGCATGAGCATCATGGGAAATGTAGTTCCAAAACATCTGGGGTGCCAAGGTTCGCCATCACTGCTCTAGGGTATCTGTGTTCATAAAATATTTAATGTTTGGCAGTTTTATGTTTTTTAGTTCTAAATGAGTTCTCCACTGCTGTGCTAAAGATAACCTCCCTGTCTCCTGATCTCTATCACATAAGGGGGGGGGGGTGTTCTGCAGTCCAGCAGGGGAGAACTCAGACAGGGCTGAAAACACTTCTTGGGATTTCAGTGCAGCAGAGGCAGTAAATGTGCATTTATTACAGCTGAATGTGTTTTGTTTTATTTTGCCAACACAAACTCTAACTTTCAAAAAAGTCAAAATTAGGCAACAGTGCAATCTGTGCAAAAAAGGGGCTCATTCACAAAGATGTGGAGGGTTGTAAATCATAAAAAAAACAAGTGTATTACTGTGCACAGGGACACCCAACAGTACCTGTATGCATGTAGAAATGTGTAGTTACCAGACAGGCGCAGCTTATTTATTTGTAAAGGTGGCCATACCAAGCATCTGACAACCCCAGGCGCAGAAATTCATTTGAATTTAAACAGTGTACGGCCTTCTACACCTATATGAACCCTAATTCAGTCCAAATTCAGGCCATTTAATAAAGTTACCTGCTAGTTGCTTTTCATGATTAGCAGCTTCAGAATGCGCATTCTTATAACGTGAGTTTTTCTCCTTTTCATGTTTACTAGAGCTATTTTCTTGGGATGAAGAGAGCTTCTCTGCTGCTGCCTTCTTTGCTTCCATTTTCTTTTGCCGGCATGTCTTAACAGGTTCTGCCAACATCCTCACTTGCCTGCGGAAAGACGTCAGAACCTGGATAGCACCTGTTCTTTTCTTCTCTTCCTGTGCCTCCTTGCTGCCAAACTCATCTACATTAGAAACTTTGTAAAGAGGTAACACATGAAGCTGTTCATCTTCGGGCATTTTACCAAGTTCACGATTGTCTTCTCTGGTTAAAGTGCAAACCTGTAAAAAATTAATCAGAGAAGTGTTGGAGGGTGTTTATGAAATAAAATATCTGATATAGTTACAAACACATTTAGGCCCCACTTAGATATCGTGTACAAGCATTCCTCCTTGCAATTTTTAAAGAGCAACGTACACGCGTTGCCACGTGTTTTACATTGGGCAGTCTATTCACTTCACTGGGCTGCCCTATACACGTTTATCGCTTAAAAGAAGCTTCTGCTCCTTTTTGGATGTGCCATGAAGAATAATGATACCCAAAGGGTGTTGCGCATATTGCCGCAATTCTGCTGGCGATTCCGAATTGACAAGTGTGAATGGAGCCTTATGCCGCGTACACACGATCGAAATTCTCGTCAGAAAAAGCTCTGATGGTTTTCCCGACGGAATTCCGATGGAATTCGGCTCAAGCTGTCTTGCCTACACATGGTCACACCAAATTCCGATTTATAAAGCGGTGACGTACAACACGTACAATGGGACTAGAAAAAGGAAGTTCAAAAGCCAGTAGCCAATAGCTTCTGTCTCGTAGTTGAATCTGAGCATGCGTGATTTTTGGTATGTCGGAATTGCATACACACGATCGGAATTTCCGATAGAAAGTTTTTCTGTTGGGAAAATTGAGAACATGCTATCAATTTTTGGCTGGCGGAAATTCGGACAGCTAAATTCCAATGGAGCATACACAAGGTCGCATTTTCTGATGAAAAGCTCTCATCTGTCTTTTTCTGGCTGGAATTCCCATCGTGTGTACGCAGCATTAGACATCTTTAATTGTTTGAACAGCAAGAAGAAGCAATGCACTGTGGAACCTTCTATTCTATAATATACATTATTTGAAGTAATACTGATTCCCTCTATCTTTTCTCTTGCATAAATTAACTTCCTAGAGTACTGTCTTGCAATGACAGTTGTGCCTTCTAGATTGACTATGAACAAAAAATAAACTTCAAGCAGGTACATATTAGGATTTTACTCGGCGGAGTGGATAGAGTTCTAATTTAAGGATGAACCACAGGAAAATAGCTAAATATACAGATGAAATGCAAGGGAGCTATTTTGCGTGCCAATGGATTTGTTTTTCTGTCCACCCAGTCCTGGGATCTACACAACTCTGCCCCCCAGCACACCCCTGCATAGTAGGGGAGGGGACCTGACCTTTCTCTGCTACATTTAGGTCACAGTTTCAGGTTTTGTCCCCTCCCCACTCTGTGATAGGCCAGTGAAAGGAGAAGCAGCAGACTGATGAGCTCTTCTTTCTGTTATATACTCCTATCAGCATAACTGAGCACTGCAGCACAGCTGATTGGTTCATTTTGCTGCTTCTAAATTTCCTAATCTGAAATCTGCTTTACTGGGAATTAAAGAGGCTGATACCAAGTCAAATTCTGATATAAGTCAAATTTTATAAATTTATTAATGAATATACAGTGCAGCTTTAAAAATGGATCTATATGACTAATAGAGGATTGTATACACAAGGCATCAGGCAACATCGGAGAATTGAGCTTGCTACCCATTGTGCACAATTTTGACTATATGTTCTGTATTCTGTATTTTCTCTCTTATAATGAAATCTAGACGTGCAACGTGAAAGGAGGCAGAATATTTAATAATTTACAATAAAACACAAGGAGTATTATGACTACAGCAAGTGTAAACCTGACTTAAATCCACGCTAATATTACTTTACAGGCCACAGTCTGACTTACCAGTGTGCTCCCATTTTGCATATTGTGCAAATCTCTGTGGGAATGAGCACAAAAATCCAAACAGGCAGTGACTCCTGAGAAAGGGCGACCTTCTTTCTTACCAAGGCGGCAGTCTGGGGCTCTATGTTCATGCTCGATCTGCAAACGAAACAGGGAACTAGTTATGTGTAGTTGTTAAGATGACTTATATAATTCTATAATCTTCAGCAAAATTCTGGGAATACGAGCATTTTCCAATAAAACAAAAAATCCAAACTAGAAAAAAATGGCATCAAACTAGAAAACAACACTAAGTACAATATATTAAATACTGGGTTTCCAAAGACAGATGTATGATGTCAGATGTAATATCTAGTTAACACATCTTCTCTATATGGGAGTGTCCATCAGTGTCACCAGAGAAAATTCTAGGGAGAATTTTATAATCGTACCTACAAAAAAAAGCACAGAGTACAAATAAAGGGACGCAAGGAGTTTCTGATATTTCGGTCAGGAATGATCAAACCCCTGAGCAATATTTTTCATGTAACCTCTACTGAATGGTACATGTAGGATGAATTCTCCATGGATGGACATAGGCAATATCACTTTATTTCTACTTAATCATAACAATATATATATATATCTTAAGGGTATCTCTTGTCAAAACTTATTTTCAAAGTCTTTTTTTTTTGCTATGTCCTGTTGGGAAAGTTTCCTTTCACTCGATGTCGATATGGGAATCCTCCCGCAGTTACTGTAATTTGTCAGTAGGGAGACTTCCCTGCAGTCAGAATACACTGATTAGAACTGCCATTTGTAGCCGGCGACTCTGATTGATCAGGAAAAACCTGACGGTTGGTTGTACAGAAGTCAATCAGTAGATCAAATTCTTTACAACCAGTCTGCCCATACATGGAAATTCCAACACTCCCTGCTGAACTGGAGGAATTTCAATTCATGTATGGCAGCCTTAAAATTTGGATTTCCTATCACTTTTCATTCCAGTGACAATGACTGCCAGGTCAAATACAGAGAGTGAATCACCCTAGAAGTGATAAAGACAGCAATAAAACACAAGACAAAGGCTCTAACCCTTCCCCGCTTTATTCAAAACATAAAAAAAATAAAAAAGCTTTGTCATGATATGTTCTTTATTGTAATATGAAAAAATCTCTGATGCAATGAGCAAATATTTTACAGAGAAGATGTGGTGATATAGTAGCCATATATAGTAGTGCATTGGTCATGGTGGAAATTTCAATCTCAGCACCTAGCAGTGGTGGCTGGTGCTAAATCTTCTTGCCCCCGGCCACCCCATCCATCCAACCGACCATAACCACCCACCCCACTCCAGGCGCATGATCGATCGCCACTTCCCCCCTGTTGCTCGCCAAGCCCCCCGCCAGCCCCACACTTACCCCATCTCCAGGTCGCAGACTTCGGCGGCTTCCCCCCCGCATCTCCTCCCGAGTCTCAACAGTCACTTCTCCTCCCGGCCAATCAGGTCTTAAGACCCGCGGACAATCGGGTCTTTAGGACTTCTGGTCAATCAGGTCTTAGAACCCACTTCCTGATTGGCCAGGAGGAGAAACAGGAAGACATTAGCAAATATTATTTTGCTAATGTCACATAACTGGGCGGGCTCCGGGCACAGTACTCTGCTCCCTGAGCCCAAACTTTTTGAAGCCAATTATAGCCTCAGGCTCTAATCATCTGAAAATAAAAAAACACAGTTGGAATCCATGCGTCTGGTGCCCTGCATGTAGATTAGGGGCCGGAAGCATGGATGGGGGGTGGTGGCACCCCTGTGCCCCTGCGCCCCGCATGACCGTCCGCCACTGTCACCTAGCAATAAAGAAAGTGTTCGCCCACATAATGCATTTACTCTGTACCATTACTACAACGAATTAGCTGTGCCGCACAAAAGCACAGACAACACTGTAAAGGATGCCCACCCAGGCATCCTTTAAATTGTTAAGACATTTGTTAATGGAAGACATGCTGCGCGGCTCTAACTGACTAGTAGTAAAGTACACGTTATCATATAGGTCTTTACTCTACGTTGTTCACTTGGATCCCATTAGTAAGAAACTCTTCAATGATAGCATTCCAATTATGCAGGCAAATCTCTGCACAGAGGGCTGTTGGACAGTGAAAGCAGCCCTTTTAAGTTGGGCATGATTACATACCTGATTGTTAAAGGCATCTGGTGCAAGTTTCTTGTAAACTGGTGCTATTAGTGTCGACAAATTCTGTAGACTGTCTTCCAATTTCTCTTCCTTAATTAAAAAATAGCAGAGTCATGATGTTTTAAGAAAGCATTTACAACAACCAAAGAAAAAAAATCAAATATGACAGGTCATGTGACCAGGCTCTTTTCTTGTCTTTGTTTTCCCATTAATTAACTTGAATTGAATGTTACTTGCTTCAAAGCCCTGAAGAAAACGAAATGCTGAACACATTAGGACAGTAAATCCCTGTGCTTTGTAAACAGACTTTTAAAAAAAAAGCTTTATGGCCATGGTAAGACTGCTTTAGAAATTGGTATGTATGGCAGTAAGTACACCAGTCAGTGTTTTGTTGCATATTCTGATAAGAGGCAGGTTTGTGGGAATTTGGTTTCCTGTGGGCACTGTATTTGTTAAACTTTGGATGTGCAGGTTAGGGGGTTTGTGCATGCAAAGCTATCATCAATGCTGGACAAGAGACAAGCATCTCCAGATGAGATAATCAGACTGATTGGACTCCACACATGGGTGCTAAGCCCGACTCGCTTCTATGGAACTGGTATAGAAAGAAGAAATGGCTGCACACCATGACTGACATTGAGTCCCTTTATTGCAACATCCCAAAGTGGCACACACAGGAAACTGACAGCTGCAGATGGTTGACGCGTTTCACACAAAGACGCTGTGCCATTTTGGGATGTTGCAATAAATGGACTCAAGATCAGTCATGGTGTGCAGCAATTTCTTCTTTCTACACTCAGACTGCAGTGTGCATACACAACCATAACCTCCCACCACCATAGCTCCAAACTGTCCCTGATTTTCAAGGACTGTCCCTGATTTGGAGCAATGTCCCTCTGTCCCTCATTCCTCCTCATTTGTCCCTAATTTTGGTTTGATCTATATAGATATATATAAAATGCACTTTTTATCTATCAAAAAAATGTTTTCCAGTGCTAAACCTTCACCTGATTTTCTAAATTGCTGCATTTGTAAATTCCAGAAGCCAATATAAAGGAATAGTAGTGATAAAAAAGCACTTGTGGGTTTAACTAATCTTGTTTTTTTTTGTACAATTCTCTTTTAAGGGGACGTGGCAAGGGGTGTGTCCTATGCCTGCGTACTTTTGTTGATAGGTGTCCTCATTCCCATCTCAAAAAGTTGGGAGGTATGCCCACCACTAGTGATTTCTGTGTTAGAACAAAGACAGAAGGTTAAACTGATTTCATAACATTATAAGCAGGGTGTGCCCATACATAACACTAGCACCCATGGCTTTTATTTAGCAAAATTTAACAAAAATAAACCCAGAATAAACATTGGAATTTAACCTAGTGACTGTAAAATGTGCAGTATATAATATGCATATACTTTGTAATTCATTGACAATGAATGTACAAGGCGGAAACTTGAATAAGACACTAAAGCTGGCCATACGCTTTTGCAATTGGAATAGTTTAGCAGGGACTGGTCCAATCTAGATCAGTGTTTGGAAAACCTCTGTCGATCAGTGGCTGCTGCAACTGATCAGTGTATTCTAACAATGGTAGTTTCCACTATCAGAATACAATGTTCTGTGCGTGTGTTGGGGGGGGGGGGCTCTCCCTCCTGATTGGCTGAGATGCAGCATCAGGAGCCATTGGCTCCCACTGCTGTCATTCACAGCCAATGAGGAGTGGGGGTGGGGCTGAGCCGTGCTCTCAGTGTCTTATGGATGCAGAAAGGTGGCTCTCTGGGTCGAGCACACAGGAGTGCCCCCACAGCAAGCGGCTTGCTTTGGGGGCACTTGACAAGGGGAGGCCCAGAGTGCTGGCGGGGGACCCAACAATAGGAGGATCGGTGCTGCTCTGTGCAAAACCACTGCAAAGAGCAGGCACGTATGAAATGTGTATTTTATTTTTTGTATATATATTTTTTTTCCTTTACAATCACTTACACACAATCACATTTATTAAAAGTGGTGTAAGGCACAGCGTAGCAACCCACATAATCAATTAGGAATACATTTACATTGTTCTTTGCATTATCTTTTGGATAAACCTAAATTTGGTATCTACTATTTCATATTCTTGCAATGCACATTACATTTTGGATTTGTCATAAACTATGACTCATTTGTAGTGGGAAGTTGGATTATGCCCAGGCTAAAGTTTAGTGAATAGGGTATTCCCTTTTCTATGGAAAAAAATAATGATCCTTAATTAGACACAAGGGATTTTGTACATTGGAAATCACTAATAGGGATAACATCTTGCTTAACAATAAACTTAATTTGCTTGGGCTTATTACTCATTAATGCTTATTATTACAGTATCTCTGGCTATTACACAACATTGTTATAGTTAAAGTAAGAATACATCAACTCTGTTACACATGATATTTTAGCAAAGTGGTGGATATTTCTTTTTTTTTGGTCTGTGTCATATGAACATTTCTGAATACCAGAAAAGCTTAGTTAGTGATGCTTTACCTCGAGTTATTTTCCTGTCACATGAATTTTTACATGCACATTTCTTGTCTTACACAATAACAACTATTTACATTGTATGAGATTTGACCTAAATTTCACAACCTACCCTCCTCCTTTGAGCCAATAAGTAAAAATGTGTTTCTTCCTCTGTGAGTCTATTGTGATTATGCTATGAAGGCAATACATTCACTAACCTAAGTCCCTCTGGAAAAAGAACAACTTCCATATCTGTTTTAAAACCCTTAAAAGTGGCAGTTCTCTTCAATAGAAGTGCTATTATACTCATCTCTCCGGTGGCATTTTCCTACCTTCCTTCCATTCAAGTGCTGTATCCTCTGTCAGACTTTTTAGCATGCCACAATTCTGGGAATGGTAAAGTTTTTTGCTCCCCCTCCGGGTTCCATCCTCCAACCCCTACCCCTTTACAAGACACAGCAGTGGGATAGGGAAGATAAGTATAATAGCTCTTCTATTGCAACTACCATTAAGATGAGATTCTGCTATAAAATAATAATTCAGGGACCTTTAATTTTCCAGCTTGTAAAAAGTACATAAAAAACATTCAAAAGTAGTCAATGGTTTATGAAAAATTCAATCGCCAAACAATCTTTCTAACGAAAAATTGAGGTGCAAACATGAAAGACCGCATAAAGTAAATATGAATGCTTATTTATGGAAAATGGAGGGACACGCTCTATAGGCATGCCTACCAGAAGCCTCTTTTGTGTGGAAAAAAAACAACCGACTGGGAAAGATCCAACCTGTCCAATTACATTTTCTCCCATGAAGGCTCAAGAAAGGAATATCTGGCATGGTTGGAATGGGTAGGACTCACAGACATGGGAAAATCCCCTTATTGGGCAGATTTCTCTAATATCAGGTACAGGAATCTTCATGTGTTTCTATCTAGTTTATAGCCAATGTCATATCTGCTAAGTACTTTTTAATGCAATAATGATTTCACAAAGAATCAGATATATGTGGGGACCCTATCCTGTTTAGTTATGTCACTCGTAAAATTTAGCATGTTGCTGCTTAGCTGTAGCCTGAGCTGTTATTTACCTTTTTTGGCTCGGTAGATCTTCCCCAATCTTAATGGGTTGGTAGCTTCTGCCTGTTACTGTGAAATGGGTTCCAATAAGCAGATTGGAAAGTCAAACCCAGAGCTATGAATATGTATCTGACCCAACCAATCCCTGATGGGTTGCACAGAGGTGCGGCTTGAGAGATAATAAATATTTGTTACACATTTCCATAACTTAAACAACTCGTAAAGGGACTACTGCTACTATTGCTACTTTTAAATATCTGTCTTTTTTTGGTGGTATCCTGCACCCCTAAACCTTCCATCCTAGAATAGAATTCAGCAAAAAAAGGTAAAAAAGACTAAAGTAATGCTTATTTACTCCCTCCCCACCGTAGACAAAGAACCCTACCCTGGCATTGAAATGATAGTCCACCAAGGGGGTGCTATTGATCATCAACAATACCAATGTCTTCTGACAGGTTTGAAAACATTTAATGAAATTCACAGTAGAAATCCTAATACATCACTGAGAGAGAGAGAGAACTTAGACTATACAAAATCATACCTAATATATTTAGAATCCAACCAAGCTTATATGTGGCAGATATAGGGCTTGTGCAGATAATTAACAACAAATAAACTTCCAAGAAATCAAGAAACACTCACCTCTCTTGGGTCATCACAAAGAAGTTTGAATTTTCTGGGGATTTTGCTTCTGGCAAACTTGCACCCGTTGTAGTACATGCTCCAAGAGCACCCAAAGGAAAACGAGGCACCACAGGTTTCGGGGTCCAGCCCCTGACATGCACAAGTACGCCTAAAGGTTAACAAATATTTTAGATCTGACTTTGTAACAATACAGAAAATATAGAAAGAAAGTCTTCTGTTCTAAGCATGTTGGGTTTTGGGGTAGATGGATTAGAACCCCAGTCAGGCTTTTATTGCTGTCTATGTCCCTGGTAGGGAGATTCACCCTCTCTATTTGTCCTGTTTATCATTGAAAGTGAAAGTAAAAGAAAATGCTACATTTTGAGCTGTCTCCAGAAAACTAATGGAAAGGGAATCTTCCAATTGGGACACTAGTTCTGACCTGGCGGTTCCCAAGAGAGTCCCTCAATTTGCAGGATTTCCTCTCACTTTCTGTTTAGCTATGGGATAGGAATGTCAAAAATAAACCTTACAGGGGTTAGTCTATCCAAAATCACAAAAAAAGTTTTATCTATAGTTCTACTTTAATTAAATTGTATTAGTACAAAAGAAACGCGTTACTAGACTATAACAAAGGGCTACACACAGATCAAAATTTGGCCTGTGACTGCTGATCTGGCTGAAATTTGGTCCTTGCGTCTCCAGTTTTAGTTTGGGGCGCTCACGTCCTGTTCCTTGTGGGACACAAATTGGAGAAAAGTCACCAATGGGGCACAGACAGCAAATCAAAACTTGCCAGGGATTTTATTCATACTCTGCTCTATTTAAAAAAATGACTTTAGATAAACTTTAATGTTGCCATCCGTTTTTCTGCTGAGTTTTTCCTTCAGATTTACCAAAACCATATATAATGTGAGGTCAAACCTTAGGAGTTTCAATTTGTATGCAATCAGACAGGCCCTTGCACTACATGGTTTTGGTAAACCTGAAGGAAAAACTCAGCAGAAAAACTGATAGTGTGTATGGGGCTTAAGGAATTTTTTCACTTTATTGAATGTTTCATGTGAAATAAATAAAATATACATTCATTTGTATTGCATGTATTGTAAGTTAACTGAGAAATAACACATTAAATATAAAGTTTAAAACTGATCACAAAACAACTTACTCCTCATTGAGAGCACAGCGTCTGTTTGTTAGGGTTCCATATCTTCTTAGTGTTCCTGTTAGTTCGGAGTACAGCTTGTCAGCTAAAGTTAGAGATATGCCTTCCCATACCAGAATCAGAATCACAATAACCGCCGTTTCACAGGAGTGGCCTGCCCGTTCTCTCACCAAGCACAGCATCTTTTCCTCCACTCCACCCCGCCGAATGACCTGTTAACATATCAGTATATACATATGTGGTCTAGTGGAGTCCAGAATTCAAAATAAGCAACTCTATAAAAAGTATATATGCAAAAGCTACCAGTCACATTTTTAAATTTTGAACTATTACTTTATAAATGTTGTACTTATCTTGCCCACTGCACATCTGTGTTGTACTGCAGAGATATAGCACCCTGAAAAACCTTCAGAATCTGACACTTCCAGGAGTGTCAGATTTCTGGACCCCTCTGCATTCTGTAGTTCTTTCCACTGGCCCCCATGTCACTACAAACATAGTAGCAACATTAATGGCTGGTGGATCGCACCACTGAGTGCAGCATGGAGATTAGGCCTTCAACGCAGAGATGTATGTGTGAACTCTCTTGTTTGCAGGGAGCACTTTGTTTTTCCTTTTTATTCTATTGACAAGGTTGCTTTAAAATATATAGTTCAATTTACATCTTTGGCAGATCTGTATCCACATTTATTATGAACAATGTTTAACCTCTTTCTAGACCCCACAGATGTATATGAGTCCCACAAAAATAGTATTGCAGTAATGATATTTGCAAATTATTAGGTTAAATTCACAAAACCATCAGTCATAAATGCCTTTATTGAGCTGTGCCTTTTATTAGGTCTATTAGGAAAGAAGGAAGCATTTGAAATGGTGATAAAATATTTATTATTGGGATAAAACAATGATAATTATATTGAGATAATAATTGTCCAATATATGTAAAGAACAACAGTTTCACACCTAAGTCATATTTCTGTGTTTTTAAGTTTAGAAAAGTAACAATTTTAAGAGAAAATTAGATTATATCAAACAGATTTAAAACATATTTCACAAAAAATCTTTTTTATTTTAATGTTTATACATATTACTAGGGATACTAGTGATTTTTTTTTTCATATACTGATAACCAGCGTGTACAAACAGACAAAATACTAAATATGTACTCTCATTGAAGAAAAAAAAAGCATACATCTCATGTCAGCCTACCTACATGTTTTTTTGTATTAAAACTTTAATTTGGAAATTAATTAATTTAAAGGCATAACATAGCATTGTCTTGAAAAACCCAATATGTTTAGGCAACAACAGAAAATAAATGTAAATGCCAATCATATTTACTTTAAAATTCAGGATTTTGAGAGATCACTAGGGAAGGAATTGAAAGAAAACACACACTGACAAGAAAAAATCATGTGCAGATCCCTGAGCAATACTAATTAGGAGAATACAACATTAAATTAGTCAAAGCAATCACTGACTTGGCCAGCCGTACATGGACTGAAATGTATCTGGTTGTACAGAAGGAGATCTATTGATCAACATCTGTACAACCAGCCTGCCAGAATTTTCCAGATCAATCAATACCACTGGCTATAGCTAGCAACATTGATCATTGTATTCTGATGGCAGGGAAGGCTACCAGAATACAATACCACATTGGGAGGGATTCCCTCATCCACATCAATGATGGGGATGGGGAAATCTGATATTTTTTTTTTGCATTCAACCTGCTGGTTGAAAAAAAAAAAGAGAGAAAAAAAGTTGAATGTATGAACTGCTTGAAGAGGAAGCCCCCCCCCCCCCCCCATGAAAACACAAATACTGCAGCTGATGACTTTTAAGATTAGGACACTTACCTGTCCAGGGTTCCCACGATGTTGGCACTCCAGTAAATTTTTGGATCGGCTCTCCGGTGCTACAGCCATTCACGGTAAGGAAAACCGGCAGTGAAGCTTTTCGACTTCACAGCCAGTTCCCTACTGCGCATGCGCAAAGTGCTCTGCTCTTTCTAACTGGCCTGGCAGAGGAGGAAGGTGGGGGGGCGAACTTCCATGGGACAGCGCCGTGGTGAGGAGTATCTGTCAAAAACAGGCTCCGAGGGTTCTCCGCGTTGTCTACAGTTTTATTCAAGTGTTCTATACCAAGTCTGTGGCAGAAACTTTGCTTTGATTTAAGCACCCTGTTGGCTGCTAGGCCTGGTGAGAGATGGACTATCCAATAAGGGTGAGGATCCAGCTGTGAATGGCTATTCTCTGGATTTCCTTATGTGAGAGACTTTTCATATTTGACTTAGCACTAAGAGTACCTGGATTTTCCTACCTAAACCCTCTAACCCTCCATTGAGAGAATGTGTTTGTTAACTATTTTTGCAAATAAAAATCCCTTTAAGTGGATCTGGTCTCTACAGTTCTTGGGCCATCTACCTCGGAAAACCCATAGACACACACGAGGTCAAGAAGGTAACGGTAAGCCCAATAAAATCAGCCGCTCCTTCGGGGGTCAGTGCTACATATGGTTATGGATGCATCATCACATTTTTTCCTTTTTCTTTTGTTTCACTGTTTGGTATCGCATAGCCCCAAAAAATTCCCCCAGGATTTTCCCCTAGTGGGTTAATTCGATGTATTCCAGAGATGGATACTAATTCATGTTAAGGCTCAGAAACACAGCATTGTAAAAAACGATCCCACAATCCTCAATAATGAACTATGATTAGCTGTACACATGGACTGAAAGTCAGCAGGTTTCTGCCGAACCGTCCATTTATGGTCCATTTTCGGCCCATGTGTAGCTGGCATTAGTGAGTGGAAAGCTGGATGATTGACCAGGGTTTCAGTTTTCAGCATGCACAGAAGGGGTGGCAAATATTTTGCCTGGTCACAACAAATTGATTGTGGCTGTTTAGGGCACAGGGTTTGTGGTGCTGCAGGGTGTACAAGGTGAACACTGCTGTGCGGCTCCATTCAATCTAGCCTACAGTGGCAGCTACAATTTACAAGGCATTCGCAGCACACTCAGGGGTGGACAGTGAAAGAGGCATTTACTGTAGAAGAGACAAATGTATCAACTAACAAGACAAGAGTAATACACTGGTGTGTTATTGTGTTACTGTATTACTGTGTGTGTTTTTGTGAAAGTTACTGTGTATCTTAATTTGTGTGTGTGCGCAAGTTACTGTGTATCTTAATGTGTGTGTGTGGGCAAATTAGGGTTGTACCGATACCACCCTTTTAAGACCGAGTACAAGTACCGATACTTTTTTCAAATACTCGCCGATACTTTTAATGTCATGTGACAGTGGCCCTAATATGTAGCACTGATGGGCACTGATAGGTGGCACTGATGAGGCGTGGACTGTGTCAGTAGCATTTAATTTTTTATTTTTTTTACAATTTTATTTTCTACAACCCCTGACATCTCCCCTTTGTGACAGGAAAAGGGACTGAGGACACAGATTCCCCAGTCCCTTTTTCAGCAGCCTCAGCTGCACTGGAGATGAATGGAGAGGAGACAGTGGCTCCTCTCCATTCATAAACTGAACCATCGTAAACACAGCTTACAATGCTCAGTTATGACTGGACAGGGTCAGTGACTCTTTCCATTCAGAAAAGGAAGGAGCCGGTAAATGACATATTTGGGACAGTGCGGAGGATTACAGAGGGGGACCAGAGGAGGACATGGGGAAACCGGAGGAGCAAAGGGTTGAGCGCACAGAAGAGGACATGGGGGCACTGGAGGAGCAAAGAGAGGAGCACACAGAGGAACCAGAGGAGGACATGGAGGGGGACCAGAGGAGGACACAGGGGACCAGACTGGAGCACACAGAGAACACAGAGGAGGTAGAGGAAGATACAGGGGACAGTCAGGGATGATTGGTGCGGCGACCACAGAGTGGACCAGTGCCTGATCATTAAGGAGGATATCATTATCACCTGGAGTGGTGTTATCAATTTGTTCACTAAGAGAGAGACAGTAATTTGTACTAGGGTTTCACCAATATCGATACTAGTATCGGTGCCGATACCGAGCATTTTCACGAGTACTTGTACCCGTGAAAATGCTCTGATTCTTGACCTGATACCCGGACAGTCAGGGACGATCGCTGCATGGGGGGGAGTTACAATCACCGATCTCCCTGTGTGGCTTTCAATAAAGTATGAGTACTCGTGCAGATGCTCAGTATCAATACTAATATCGGTATCGGTGCAACTCTAGTGCAAATTACTGTCTCTCTCTTAATGAACAAACACATAACACTGCTCCAGGTGATAATGATATCCCCCTCAATGATCATGTGCTGGTCCAGTACGTGGCCTGGGCAAGTGATTAAAATGGCAAACGAATGACCACACTCCAAAATTAAGGAAAAAAGTTTTATTGTATAAAAAGCATCCAACATAAAAAATATTTACAGCAACAGCATAACAGATTATTCCATATTAATACATATACATACTATCCAATCACAGTTATGTTCATAATTTTATCTTATCATTATCAACAAATAAAGTATATATGCAAGGTTTGTTGAGACCACATACAGTACAATGATAATGTAAATATAGATATAAATATGGTGTATGTTTAAATATGTAACAGTCAGTCTAGATTGCATTAATACAAATCGGATGTATCAAAATGACCATAATTACTCATAGTAGTTTGTCACATCCCATTCCAAATTCAATCCATCAGGTATTCTACTTTTTAATAAAAAAATTAAAAATACCTCTGTTTTGCATAAGTGGTGGAAAATATCCAACCCAGCCCCCCCCCCCCCTCCACTGGTTTTTTTTTTCTTTTTTCTATAATTTGGACTTTATCTAGGGACAGATCTCCATTATGTGTTTATAATTAAAAAGACGAGCAACATTTGTGGATCTATTACCCCTGATGTCACCCAAGTGTTCCCTAAATCTATCTATCTATCTATCTATCTATCTATCTATCTATCTATCTATCTATCTATCTATCTATCTATCTATCTATATATCTATCTATCTAAATCTATCTATCTAGTCTTCGAATAGTCCTTCCAACATATTGCTTAGAGCAAGCACCACATGTTATAACATAAATTAGACATGGGCGCTGTCAAAAAATGTTTTGTTTAGTTTCGTATGCAAAAAATATTATACGAATTTTCGTTAGATTCGTAAACTTTTTGTTAAAATAATGAAAGTTCGTTATGATGAATTTATCATTATGAGGGGCTCCCACCATCCATGTGCTGTGCTGACTTCCTGGGTTTTTAACCTTTAGTTTTGTTAACTTTTCGTAACAATTACAAATGTTCTTTATCATGAATTTATCATTATGAGGGTTCCCACCATCCCTGTGCTGAGTTCCTGGGTCTGAGTGTACACCCGCTGTGCCCATTAGGAGGGGTTCCCACCATCCATGTGCTGTGCTGATTTCCTCTGATTGGTGAACAAAACACCAGGCACAATTCTGTTAATTTGGATCCGAAATTCCGAAATTCGTTAACAAAATTTCGTATAAAATTCATAAGCATAGAAATTCCCCATAAGGTTCCCACCATTCCTGTGCTGACTTCCTGGGATTTTAACTTTTAGGTTCGTTAACTTTTCAGAACAATTAGGAATTTTCGTTATGATGAATTTATCATTATGAGGGGCTCCCACCATCCCTGTGCTGACTTCCTGTTTTTTTAACTTTTAGGTTTGTTAACTTTTCGTAACAATTACGAATTTTCATTATGAATATGGATCCGAAATTCGTAAACAAAATTTCGTATTTCATACGGAATTCGTATGCATAAAAATTTGTATTTCGGATTCGTACAAATGTACGACTTTCCGGAATTTCGTACGAAATGAATCGCACATGTCTAACATAAATTACATATGAAGTGTTACAATTGAAGGATTTATTAAATTTAAAAACTCTACCATTGCTCGAATGTACATCCCGACCCGGCAACATATGGGAAAAAGAGATGCACTCAGAAGAACCACATTAAAAGTTCCCTTTAAAATGCAGCCAAGTGGATGATTGGGTATATGCACTGATTGAAATAAACTCGGGGCTAAACAATTACCCAAATATTTAGCTTTTTAGCTACAAATTCAATACCATGATCTAGAATTTGTGCACATATGGGGTCATTGGACAATAACAGTGAATATTTTTGTGTTATATGCTTAATCTGTTTAAACTCCAGACTGTATGAGAGCACCAGAGATTTTTTTTATGGTCACTCTCTCTATTAACTTGTTTCCATATACTCTTATTGTGTAATAACTCATGTCTGTTCTTATTGAGGGCAATAGAATAGGCCCTATCCAAGTACCACCTAGGATATCCCCTTGACAAAACTCTATCATACATTAAAGTAGATTCTCTATCAAAATCCAATTGGGTTCTACAAAGAAAAGAAACCACTTTGGGGTTACTCATACCTGTAAATTGCAAATTGCACTGATTATCATTCAGATACAATAAAAAGGCAATAAGATCAACATCTCTTTTACAAACAAATGAAGATTGTCTATATATCGAAAATACAAAATAATGAGACTCCTGAAGGGTTTCCAAAGATGTGGGAATGCTCCCACCAACCCATGAAAAGGTTGGCAAGTGAAGGAGTAAATTTTCGCTGCCCTACATTTCTGGAGATAGTGAACCCCATCAAAGGCAAAGTAATTATGAGTCAATAAGAAATCTAGAGTCTCTAAAATAAAGACACGAAGTTCCGATGACAAACCAGTGCAATGTTCAAGAAAAAACAAAGTAGCAGCATTTGCCAGCATGTGTGGTATAGCAGAATACAGACTGGATACATCACACATAATCCAGATATAATGCTCACACCAAACAAATGTATCCATAATAGACAGTAATGATTAGTATCCCTCAAATAGCTAGGTAAGCTGTGTAAGAATGGCTAACGTTGTCCATCCATCCATTGTCCTAAGCGCTCACTGCGGGATCCAATACCCAAAACTATTGGTCTGCCACATAATGGGTCAAGACCTTTATGACATTTTGGCAGATGGTGAAAAATGCATACAATTGGGAATTCTGGAACTAATGCTTGTGCTATTTTAGTAAATAGCAAAATGCCCCTAAGCTTGCCCCTTTATTAATTAAACTTTTTAGAATTGTTTTATAGTTATCTGTAGGGTTGCTTTCAAGCGGAAAATAAATGTCAATATGACTTAACTGTCTAAGGGCCTCACCCCTATATGCAGCAGTGTCCAGAACAATCACCGATCCCACTTTGTCCACATTACTGATCATAATGGTTTTGTCCTCCATGAAATATTCAAAGCAGATCTTTCTAAAATGGAGAGATTGTCTCTTTCAATTCGAGATTGGAATGACGTGTGTGTAGTTAAGTCAAATAGATCTCTCTCTACCAATCTCTAGAATATATCCATGTCCAAACTGCGGGACTGTATGGGATAAAAATCTGATGGCATACAAAACTCTCTGGGTGTCACCACCATCAGTCTCGCATCCAGACAAGGGTAGTTGTTCAATTTCCAAATCCTCCAAATCAATAATTGCACAATTCTCTCTAAAAGACAAAATACTAGGATCAACAGAACATTCATTAGTGCTAATATCATTCCTTTGTATACTATCGTCTTCATTAAAATAATGTTGACGAACAGTTAAGTTACAAATAAATGTATTAATGTCCAAAATAGTATTAAATGGATCAAAGTGTGCATGAGGACAAAAGTTCAAACCCTTAGATAGAAGAGACGTTTCTTCATCTGTTAAGGTTCTATGTGACACATTTATCACATTATTACATGTACTCACTTCTGAGCTCTGAGGGCATAGCGTGCCTGAGTGGAATCCCTATGTTTTCTCCACCCCTTCTAGTTTTCTTTTTTTTTTTGTGATGAGGCTTCTTATTCTTGAATTTGTACTGTCCATTTTTTGAAGACATCGGTGTGCTTGCTTGATTGGCAAGACCAGAACAAACCCGTTTCTTGTGCGAATTGCCATAACGATCCCATGGGTGTATTTTCTTCCAAACATAAACATTGTTAAGTTTATAATCCAATTTATCATGGAGAAGCTTCTTTCCAGCAATAGTATCCATCTTGATTTTATTAACTATCTTATTAAGTTGTTGATACAGTGCAGCAAACTGGGTCACATGTTGCAAAGGTAAGATCTCTTGTTGTAAAGAGGTAATTTCTTCTTGTAATTTCTCCAGTTTGCTAGTCTTGTGAGTAACGTTCAAGTTCATCAAATCAACAGAACAAGTTGAAAGAATGTCATTACATTGTTTTTTAAATGCATCACTGGATAATTCAAACGTGGGGAATTTCTTGATGCAAAGATCTCTTGGTATATGTTCCATAGATAAATATTCTTGCATGGTGTTTTTTTACCCAGTATGCTTTTACTTCCTTGACCATACATTTTTCCAATATCTGGAAAAGTAATTTATTGGATCCAGAATCTTCATTTACTTGTTTAAAGGCATTTTGTGCATCGATTCTAAAAGGATTATTATCCAAAGTTCTAAACGTGCGACTGTCAAACCTCCGGCAGAGTCCTGAGCTGTTTTCATAGTCATTGTTAATGGTTGGATGCCTTTAGAACAGCAATCAGCCCGATAAAAGATGATATAGGGAACAGAAATAAAAGTACACAGCTCACTGAGCAGGCATCTTGTACATGGAAGGCAGCAATGCAATGAACAAACAGATAACGCCGCTCCAGGTGATAATGATATCCTCCTTAATGATCATGATGGTGCTGGTCCAGTCCATGGTCTGGGCAA
The DNA here is from genome assembly GCF_037356315.1 of Lithobates pipiens. Taxonomy (NCBI): domain Eukaryota; kingdom Metazoa; phylum Chordata; class Amphibia; order Anura; family Ranidae; genus Lithobates; species Lithobates pipiens. Next base: position 278,916,106 of record NW_027507718.1, on the reverse strand, counting down.
GTGATTCCATGGGGTCATTTTATTAGCTGTGCAATTGTCTTCTTATAATTTAGATGATTGGTTGTTTATATTTCTTGCACATCTATATTATATATATATATATATATATATATATATATATATATCTTAAATAGAACTGGGAATAAGTATATGTGTGTGATTCTTTTTAAGACAAATATATATATATATATATATATATATATATATATATATATATATATATATATATATATATATATATATATAATTTTTCTCCTTATAGCTATATATATATTCTTACTATTGGTTTTAGTTGTGGCTCTTTTTGTGATGTTTGTCTGGAGCAGAGCCAATTAAGCACTTTAATATCATTCAGCTGTGTTATGACTATTTAAGGTATGTGGTTGCTAGTGCTTATGGGTTATGATTAAGCAAAGAAATTCTTGAAACGCGTCAACCATGCTCCCCTCTGTGCGTGGCATGATGCTGTTGCTGTAAATATTTTTGATGTTGGGTGCTTTTTATACAATAAAGCTTTTTTCCTTATTTTTGGAGTGCGGTCATTCGCTTTGCCATTTGAATCTCCCTTAAGCTGGACACAGACAGATTGAAATGTGGCCAGTTCAGCAAGCATCAGACAAAATTCAACCTGTGTGTGGCCATCCCTATTTGACAAAAGTCAATTGTTAGATCAGCTTTTGTAGAAAAAACACGCTATAAAATGTCTGTTGATCAGTGACTGCAACCGTTCTGACTGCCAGTGCTTACAATATTTCCTCTTAAAGATAAGTTCACCTTTTTAAAAAAAATTATAATTGCACATCTTTTTTCAGGTAACAAAAATTTGCATTTATTCTTTTTTTTTGTTGGGAGCCTGGAAAGCATTGCACCCGTCATCAGCAGATCATGGGTGCAATGCAGGGCTTTTGCAGACTGTGGGTAAGCGGTTTGGGTGTACATCGTATGTCCAAACAGTTGTACACTAACAGGAAGCATCAATGAACTACCACAGTGCTCAACAGTGCCGTGGTAGTTCATTAATAACTAAAAGCCAACAGCCACAAAGACTGCCAGACCTTGTAGTTTTCAATTCACAGAACTCTGTGAATGAGTGACGTGGCAAGGCGGGCTCAGCCACGTTCTTTGCAGATTTTTAAGATTACCCATCGCCTGTCACATCAGGGCACCAGGGATGATTGGGGGCTGGTGGATTTGTAACATGTAGCATGTTACACAAAAATTTACTTATCCTTTAATGACCCCTGACGCTATAGCATCCTTTTCTATCATTGACCACCAATGCTGAATTCTCTTTCAACTGACCACTGACAATTTTCCCACTTTTTTCTTTGTGCAGAAAAACTATTCAAAGGAAGAGATTATTTTTTTAAATGATCTTCTGTCTTTGAATTGATGTTTGTTTGTGAGGTTCCTGCCTGTGACACAGTAATTATAGAGTAAGTTGTAGATTAAAGAACTGCAGTTTTTGTTTAAAAAAGTGCATACAGCGAGTAGACTCGGGTTCTATGTAATTATTTGCTATGAAGTTAGGCTCACCATTTCATGTACTATGAAAAAAGCTATGAGTGCTCCACACTTTACTCGTTACCCAAATTAGCCCAAAGACTATCTCTTTGTATGTTCTTCCATAGCTGGCCTTAAAGGGTAAAAAACCCAAGAACAAAAATGTATTATATTGCAGCTTAGGTGACTGCATACGCTTTCTTTTTTTGTAACCCACCCCTATTCCTTGTCAACCAATACATTACTGTCTATGGTCAATGTATCTATAATATGCTGTTGAGAACAGGAGGTGGTTTACTACTGTTTTCAGAGGTTTGTTATGTACTTAGTCTGTAGAGGCTGAAAGATTTACCACTATCTGTTAAACCTAAACACACCCACAGTTACCTTTATGTGTTTGCTCCTTGTTCTGTTAAGACGCCTGTCACAAAGTGCAGAGTTTCTGCATAAGGGCTCCCGTTGTAATATTTTCCATGGGCTCACCCCATTTTGTACAAAATTGGCCCTGGATAGGGCGTTGATTTATTAAAAGAGCATATTCACTTTGAAAAATTAATTTTCACTTAGCTAAACAAATAAGGTAAAGCTAAGTGAAAATCTATATTGCAAAGAACTACCAAATCACATGCAAAGAAAATTGAAAAAAATATATTTTTGCTCACATATAATTGCATAAAGTCAACACAATTCTTCCCAATCATTAGTGAGTAAAAGAAAGTATGACTGTACTTTCTTGTGGCATAAAAAACTTTAGATTATACATACCGCTAGTGGAGAATCTATAAATGATGTAAATAATTAAATTTGTGACCTAGGGGATGGTTTCTTATGGACTTATGGAAACATACAAATTATTATTACTTACCCATTTTGCTATTGGGCATCCCTGAGAGCTCTTCCCTTCTTTCCCTGTATAAAGTACTCGCTCAATCCTGATGGCCTTTCCCTTCTGGCCAAACCTAAAAACAGTTAATGTAAACATAAGATTTTTTTTTTTTAAAAAAGGTCAACAATGACCTCCATCCTGCCAAAGGATTTCCATCCATTCAGTCCTAAAAACCCAAACTCAATCCAATCGGACCCTCCAGTCTTCTCTATGGAGTGGCGGCTGTCAACAGATATGTGTCCGTTGACACCCGCTGACATCTGATCCAATCCTGTCTGCCAAAAACATATGGATGGGGATCTGTTCCCCATTTTTCTAGCGGATCGAATGGCAGTCGGGTGTATATGGACAGTCGGACAGTTTACATATGACCGCCGATAGAGGAGAGCGGCTGTGTCTGTGGCTGCTCTGCATAACTGGAAACAGACACAAGCCACTCATCCGCCTGCTCAACAGGGATCAGTTTACATATGACCGCCCATAGAGGAGAGTGGGCTGTGTCTGTGGTTGCTCTGCATAACTGGAAACAGACACGGGCCACTCATCCGCCTGCTCAGCAGGGATCAGCGGACAGATTCTCCGCTGAGCCAGCGGAGTCCAACGATGCCCGCCCAATGTGTAAGGGCACTTAAGCCTGGTACATTCTAAGTTTCTTTTTATCGTTCAACCCAGCGGGCTGAACAAAGAAAACAACCTGACAGATCACTGTACTAACACAAGCAATGTTAGTACAGCAATCTCCCCTTCCTCTTAACAAGTAGGATTGCAATGGTGACACTTTCCTGCTCCCAGTCTGCTAACTGAACAGTAAAGGGGAGCTCCAACAGACTGAAGAGGTAGTTTCTGTGCTTACTCTGCTTTCTCCTCCCCCCATCTTGCTCTTTGTAAGCACATTTGTATGCTGCACACCTGATGATCAGACGCATCTTGGTACTGACCAACCCGCTTAGTCGTTTATTCATTTGTAGAGTGCGGTATGAATTTTGAATCTTATCCGCCTGGAATTCAGCCTTAATTCAACTTATTTTAAAGTATTCATTTATATGCCACAATAAAACAAAACAAAAATACAACAATGGTTTTACAATTGATAGTGATGCCATATCATCATATAGTGCTGCTATAAATTCACACTTTTGACCTAATCTATTGAGAGAGTTTTAAAAAATATATATTTTACTGTATTTCTTTCAGCATGAAATAATAGCTTTTTCTGATTCATATCATGGCTGATATATTGTAATTATTTACCTTTCTTCCAAAATTTCTCTAATGGCTGCCACATTCGGTCCAGCACCAAGATGAGTATAGTATGGTCCTTCATCTTTCTCAACGATTTGATCTGTGTAAAGTCACAAAAAAAATGTCCTTAGGTCTTCAGGAAAGTTTTTACAAAATTCAGCATTGAAAGACATCTGGAAAATGCAGCAAGGAGTTGGGATGTCATGTTTATAAAATTTTATTGACACCAAAATGTACTTCTAGCAAAAACGAATTAGAACAGTAACAATTCACTAAAGCAATAGAATTGTTGATAAACATTGGTTAGGCAGGCGATACATGGTCCATTTTGCAAAAAATTTGTACGATACCCCATCACACAGGCAGTGCTGATATTGGAATCAGCAATTGTTTTCTCCGGGGCGAAGCGGGGAAGGAGGGTTAGGTGGGGGAAGCCATCCTTGTCGGGAGAAGACAGTGATTATCGCTAGAGGCCATAGCAGCCACTAGCAATAATCGCAAGAGAGTCAGACAGGCTGGTTATACTCAAGTTGATCGATCAATGTGGTAGATTCAGCCTGCCCATTACAGCTTTGAATTTTGTCCAGTTCCTGCTGAACCGGCCAAGATTCAAACCAGGCATGGGCGACCTTAACTTATTACCTGGACATTTTATACATGATTAATCTAGATTAGAAACCCAGATGATTAACCTTGTATGCCCAGGACTAGCATTGTGTTTGGATGAAAAAAAAAAATCTAGAGTTCTGTATCAAAGCTGTGTTGACTAGTATTGTGTTTAGATGAAAACAAAAATATCTAGAGTTCTGTGTCGAAGCTTATGCAGGACTGAGAACTCCCACCTCACCTGACAGTGCTTGGGCTGTTCCCCATATTGTAGGAGAAAGGGGAGAAGGTGTTCTCCCATTCCTGTAAGTACAGAGTATCTCCAAGGACTCCAGCTGGAAGATGGGGGAATAAGAGAGCCTGGGGGTGGTAAGAGTAACAGAAGAGGTGGACTATAAAGAGAATATGTTTTGATTAGACCAAGTTGCAAGTTTTACACTACAACATATACAAAACTTGGGCCCATAATGTGGAAAATTATCTTGCTGGAAACATTTTTGTATGATTATTAAATCAAATATCCTAAGTTGCCCTTTTGCTTTCAAGAAGACCACTAGTGAGACGCAGTAAATTCTAGCCCATCCCTATAACTTCTTACAAAATTTCTGAAAATGTCAGGGCCTTTATGCATATTTGAAGATATACACGAACTAGCCATAGAAAAAGGGCACTCACTGGCATCTAAAGGAGCATATAAAAAGCATCATTCAAAATTGTTTTGGTGGGTCACATCATACCTTTATCAAAGCTGAGACCCACTAGAATGTTGGTAGAAAAACAAAGCCTTTAGGTCTGTGAATGTTCCTATGGAGTTGATATACTAAAGACAAATTAACTGTCCACTTTGCACAGGAAGTTACACTTTAAAATACATTTTCTCAAATGCTTAGTAAAGGAGGTGAAGCTCTGCTAATTTCCATTATCCAACCATGTACAAGCAAAAATGCTGTTATATTTTATTTTCTTTGCACGTGACTTAGTTTTCTCTGCTAAGTGAAGTTTTACTACATTCACCCTGAGGAAACTCCCTTGCAAAGTGCAACTTCCCTTGTAAAGTGAACAACCTCTATCTTGCTAAAACAACCCCTGTCTCCAAAACACACACACATATAATATATATATATATATATATATATATATATATATATATATATATATATATATATGAGTATATAACAATTCAAACTTGTCTGCAGCTTCCCCTTCAGCTTCTCAACTGAATGATTCAGTTGCCAAGAAATCTTAGCAAGACAGAAGAATCATGTAATATCAATTGTTGTCACTGGCTATTTTAATTATTGCACATTATCCAGAAGGCGATAACAAGGGAATACAAAAACACAAGGGAACCCATGTATGTTAGCAAATATGTTCCTAGGCAGGCCATACATTATACAATTTCTGTTTTTTCAACCAGCATGTCCAATGAAAAAAAATGTGGCCATACACACATTTGAGGCGGATGGGGGAATCACTCCTGCTGTACTTCTACAGCCCTCAGAACACAATGAACAGTGTTGCCTGCTACAGCTGGTGGCATTGATCGTTCGGAAAAAACCCTGACAAAGTGATTGTACAGAAGTTAATTGATAGACAACAGGGTGCCCATACATGGATTGAAATTCAGCCAGTCCCTGGCAAACCGGCTAAATTTCGATCCATGTATGGCCGGCTTTACTTTACTGCTTCTTGAATGATGTTTGATGACATGCAAAACACCATCTAGTGACAGTAGGTTTGATAACAAAGGAATAACAATGTAAATCACTTAGCTTAGTGAATGAGATGTCATTGAATCATGTGCAAGCAAAAATCCTTCTTTTGTATTCCCTTTGCACATGATTGGGTATTCAAAGTAAACACAGCTTCACTTTATTTACCAAGCTAAGAGAACATTCACATTGCAACATCAACATACACTTTTCGAAATGAGAATTCACCTGGCTAAATGATAAATAACAGTCTCTATTTCTTTCGAAAATCATCCACAGTATGTATCATATAATATTTATTGCTCAATAAGCATACACATTTGGTAAGGGGAGGGGGGGTGATGTTTAATAAAATTGAATGCAACAGTTTAAAAATACCAAAAAGGAAGAAAGTAGATGAGGCTAGAAATACCCAAGCATGTGATCACAATGTATTGCCAGCGTGCAGACAAACATGTATAATTGTAATGCATGTAAATGTTTTTTGGTGCCTGGTTTGTTTACATAGAAAAAAAATCCAGCATGCAATCAGATTTATGATAATATAGTTTAACTAACAGTAAATATATAAATTGTACTTACCAACACAGCTGCACGATGGAAAATCATACTGTGTTTTTACAGGAGTATCAAATAGGTTTTTGACAGGGGTGCTAAGAAGCTTAGAAGGAGACTCTAAAAAATTATTCAGAGCAGAGCCTGCTGCTCTCTTGGTTGGCGTTTTTTCATTTGGATGGACATGTTGGTCTCCTGTAGAAGAGTTTGCGTGTGTTGTTAAAATTGTCACTGGACCTGAAGACTCCACCTTCACATGCTTTGGTGATCTAATGGTAGACACATGTTGATGAAACATTGATTTGCCAGGATACTGTTTCATCTGCTGTTCCATTGTTTCAAGAATACTCTTTTGTTGTGCATTCTCTAGGCTGAAATGCTGATTCTCTTCTTTGATTGTTTTCCTTGATGTTTTTTCACTGGGTGTACGCGCACAGGCAGACTGTGTGCTGTTCTCCACTTTGGAAGCTCTATGTACAGAGGGACCATCATGTTTAGTTTGCTCGCGACGCTGAAGCAAATGATGCCTCAAAGCGGCATGCTTTGGAATACAATTCATCTGATTTGCAAACTGAGAATGATATCCTGTTTGATCTTGCGGAAGTGGAGTAGAAGTATTGCTTTGTGGTAAATATCTATTTTGTTTGTCTGGGGTCTGAATATCCTGACAATGTCTACCATACTCCTGGGCTGGCTGTTGGCTGGGATTTATAATGGGGATATTGCTGTTGCCTTTTTGATCTTGGTAGCCATGTTGACCATGCTGAAGAGACCGTTCTGTTTGATAGTACTGCTGATATGTGTCCACTTTACCTTTACCAGGCTCTATATTTTCAGATATATACTGCCCTTTTCTATGCGTATTCACGTTGCTTGAATTTTGTTGCTTCTCTATATCCTGATGGTATTGATGGAAATTCTGGCACTGACTGGCTGCTTGACTGCTCTCCTCTAATTTTATGTGATTTTGTGGGCTTGATCTACTTGGTACATTACCGAACAGAGTTTGGCTACGACTGTGCGGTGACTGTTCCATGCCCATCGTAAAATCTTGATTTGGCCTCTGATGATAAAGTTGGTCCTGGTGGTACTGGGGACTTGAAGGTTTCGAATGCAGAACCCGTTGGTGCAGTGTTTGTTGAGTCTTGTGTGGAAATTGTTCATTTTCCACTTTCTGCGAGTTTAAGTGCTGTTTTAATGTTGGGTCAAACATATGCCCAGTTAGCCTATCTGAAAATGACTGATAAAAAGGAATACCTTTGTTTTTAAGATCATAGCTTTGCTGTTGAGTATCTCTACCTGTTGCCTGGGATAAGTGCTTTTGGAAATTTAGATGTTGCCCTAGAGGCTGTGGTAGTTGCACAGTACTCTCTATATTTTGACTAGTACTACCCTGTTTTCTTGTATATTGTTTAAGCCGCTTTTGATTTTCTGACTGAGAGTCCATTAATAATTTTAGTAAGTCTTCTGATTTCGAGGCATCTTCCTTCAAAAAATGATTTGAGCGAAAGTCTGTCCAGTTTGACTTCATGTAGGGGTTTCTTTGCTCCTCCATACCCCTACTGCGCTCAGATGTTCCATTACAATGATCTCTCCCTTTTTGTGACATGGTATGCTCATTTTGCTTTTCTGAATGATTCTCAAAGGTCATTTTTTTCTGCCCACTGTTTTCTGAAGGTGGTTCTCCTCCTGCTGAACAGTGAAGTGAAGGAAGTGCATTGGTAGACAATGTTCTGCTATTATGAGCAAGCATAAAATCTGACTGAGAAGTTATTCTTGGATCAATTGACTGACATGTTCCATTTGACTGAGAATTTAAAAAACCTCCATCACATATGTTTGGGTTGGAACGGTAACTGTCAGTTCCCTGGGCATAAAATAATTTACTAATTTGTAATAAATCGTAACGCTCCTTACTGAAAGACTCAGGAAGCCTTTCATCAGGTTTGTTATTCTGGAGGTGGTAAGAACCACTGGTAGAGTAAATCTGATGATCAGGCTCACCAGCGTCACAGTTTCTTCCAGGTATGTCCTGGGAGTTACATTTTGGCTTCTCCTGTGGAAGTTGTTGCTCTTCTTGCATGTGATGTGTATAGCTTCCTGGTTTTACAGCTGGTTCGCTGCAGCTGTCACTGTTAGGAGCCTCAGTAGCCAAGGAATCTGGCCTTTGAGGCAGCACCGAGTTCAAGGTTAGTTGGGAAGTGATCTGTCCTGAGGTATGTGAAGAATGACTTGTTTGAGGAGACAAGTCTTTATTAGCATCATTTAGAGTGTTAATGGCAACCGAGTGAGGTGTGGTATTTTGCAATGCAAGGGAAACATTTTCAGGATAATATTGCGATCCCGTTTTCTCTATTAGTTCAGCATGTGTAAGCTTCATGGAAGAGGCAAAAACAGTAGCACCATTAGGCATTGCATTATCTTTATTAGATAAGGCAATGTTGTCATTGTGGGAATTAAGATCTTTGTTCTGCTCACTGGGAACATGAACACTTGGATTTTCCTGTTTTCTTGTTCTCACAGCTTCATCTTTGCTACAGAAGTCAGACACACTTTGTTGGATGTACTTGCCATTTAAGTCACCTTCATTTTCTCCATTCTCTTCCCCAACTGCTTTGATTTTTTTCGGTTGGAGGAAATCAGATAGCAAAGGCTCACTAAGTGTGCGCTTTATTGCACCATTATGTATATTTGGATACACGCTGTTTTCATGTGTGAGGTCGGAGCACTCCTGATTTCCCTTCATGTGGGTGACACTGTAGCTGTTTTTGGTTGGTAAACAGCTTTCTCCATTAACTTGGGGAGGGGCATTTTCCATTGGTAACTCTCCATTTTGTAGCTTTGCTGGGTTGGTTTGGCAAGCAGGCAATGGTTGTATTAGGAATGGACTCAATCTACTGCCCTCATCATGGTGACTTCTTTCCTCTTCCATCGGGCCTGCTCCGGGGCCATCCACAAGGCTGCCCTAAAAACGTATCTGAGGAAAAAACAAAGAACACGTTTATATGACTGCAAGGTCATTTTTTTTTATTTTTTATACAGACAGTTTTATTATTACAGAAAAAATTCACATGTGGTACAATAAATATCTGAATACTGTGTTGAACTTAATAAGCATTACTTTTTGATGAACATGTATAAGGGGAAATCCTATTGCAAGCCCTATGTATTAGGCTCTATTCACACTTATGCGACATGTCATGCAACTTTGAACATCAGGGATGCATTACAAGTCGCTTCCCATGTTTTTCAACGATAACCATTCATATATGTGCAACTTAAAGTTGCAGCAATTTCATAGTTCATGCACTACTTTGGTCTGACTTTCATGAAATTTGAAGGCCACTTCAACGTTAACCCTCAAAAGTTGTATGAAAAAGTTGTATGAAAGTTGTACCTGAATGTTATACAATGCAACAGTTGTCCATTATCACTGGTCAAAGCCAAAGTCATATTCAAGGTGCACCCAATCCGAAGTTGGGTCAAAGTTGCACTCCAAAATCGGCACAACTTTGGAGTTATACAAGTGTGAATGGAGCCTAAATGGGACACGATAATTTGTGGTTTAGTTTTGTAAAAAATAAGTGGAGAAGAAAAGAATATAAAAAATAATATAGGCACCTATGCATGTCTGTAGTATTCAGGGTAAAACCTAAGGACATTTGCTTTTCAGGGCATGGGCAACATATCTATGAAAGTCTGCAATATTAACACTCCCCCCAATCAAAACAAAAAAAAATGGCAAGATTTGTCTGCCTACTGTGCTTACTCAAGGCAAAGAACAATTGCTTGCAGTTAAACAGCTTTATTGCCCTTAGGAACAGCATTTAGTGCAAATTCATTTACAAAAAACGCTAGCAATAAGTAATTCTTAAAGTGGGAGTCCGCCGGGAGTGCACGTTTTTTTTTTTTTTTTTTTAAAAAGCCAGCAGCTACAAATACTGCAGCTGCTGACTTTTAAAATAGTGACACTTACCTGTCCAGCGCGCCCGCGATGTCGGCACCCGAAGCCGTTCTCTCGATCGTCTCTCGGGTGCTGCCGCCGCCATCTTGGGTATGGGAATCAGGAAGTGGAGCCTTTCGGCTTCATTTCCCGGTTCCCTACTGCGCATGCGCAAGTCACGCTGCGCAATGAGGATGGACCTGCTGCCTCTGGGATCTGTGTGTTTCCCAGCAGGCAGCGGGGGACTTTCGGAAAGGGGCGTAATCTACGCCTCTTTCCGCAGAGCGCTATCCAGGAAGTGGGTGCAGATACCTGTACTGTACAGGTATCTGCACCCCCCCCCTGAAAGGTGCCAATTGTGGCGCCGGAGGGGGGGGGGATTCCAATGAGCGGAAGGTCCACTTTAGGGTGGACCTCCGCTTTAAAGTTGATATAGTTACATAGTTACATAGTAGGTGAGGTTGAGAAATGACACAAGTCCATCAAGTCCAACCTATGCATGCGATTATATGTCAGTATTACATTGTATATCCCTGTATGTTGTAGTCATTATTTAATAGTTTCTCAAAACTATCAATGCCCCCTGCTGAGACCACTGCCCATGGAAGGGAATTCCACATCCTTGTCACAGTAAAGAAACCTCTATGTAGTTTAAGGTTAAACCTCTTTTCTTCTAATTTTAATGAGTGATAACGAGTCTTGTTAAACTCCCTTCTGCAAAAAAGTTTTATCCCTATTGTGGGGTCACCAGTATGGTATTTGTATATTGAAATCATATCCCCTCTCAATCGTCTCTTCTGCTCGCAACCTTTCCTCATAACTAATATCCTCCAGATCTTTTATTAGCTTTGTTGTCCTTCTTTGTACTCGCTCCATTTCCAGTACATCCTTCCTGAGGACTGGTGCACAGAACTGGACAGCATACTCTAGGTGCGGCCGGACCAGAGTCTTGTAGAGCGGGAGAATTATTGTTTTGTCTCTGGAGTTGATCCCTTTTTAATGCATGTCAATATTCTGTTTGCTTTGTTTGCTGTTTGCTTTGTTAGTAGCAGCTTGGCATTTCATGCTACCATCTACTAGGATCCCCAGGTCCTTTTAAATCCTAGATTCCCCCAGAGGTTCTTCCCCCAGTGTATAGATTGCATTCATATTTTTGCCACCCAAATGCATTATTTTACATTTTTCTACAGTAAACTTAATTTGCCATGTAGTTGCCTACCCCATTAATTTGTTCAGATCGTTTTGCAAGGATTCCACATCCTGTGGAGAAGTTATTGCCCTGCTTAGCTTAATATTGTCCACAAATACAGAGAATGAACATCCTCCAGGTCATTTATGAACAAATTAAATAGGATTGGTCCCAGCACAGAACCCTGGGGGCTACCCACTCCTGTCCATTATGAGTACTCCCCATTTATCACCACCCTCTGAACTCACTCTTGTAGTCAGTTTTAAATCCATGTACTCACCCTATGGTCCATGCCAACGGACCTTATTTTGTATCAAACGCTTTTGCAAAATCCAGATATACCACGTCTATGGGCCTTCCTTTATCTAGCTGGCAACTCACCTCCTCATAGAAGGTTAGTAGATTGCTTTGGCAAGAACGATTCTTCATGAATCCATGCTGATTACTGCTAGCGATACCTTTCTCATTATTAAAATCTTGTATATAGTCCCTTATCACCCCCTCCATGAGTTTACATACTATTGATGTAATGCCGCGTACACACGACCAGACTTAGGTCCGACAGACTTTCGACGGAGTTCTGACGGAGTTCTGACAGAGTTCTGACAGAGTTCTGACGGACTTTCCGAATGAACGGACTTGGCCACACACAATCACACCAAAGTCCGACGGATTCGAACGTGATGACGTACGACCGGACTAGAATAAGGAAGTTCATAGCCAGTAGCCAATAGCTGCCCTAGCGTCAGTTTTTGTCCGTCGGACTAGCATACACACGAGCGGATTTCTCAGTAGGAACTGGGTCCGGCAGAGTTCTGGCGGAAAAATTTGAAACATGTTCCATTTCTAAAGTCTGTCAGACTTTTGCAAATCAAAAGTCTGCTGCAGCCCACACACGATCGAATAGTCTGCCGGAATTGTTCCGTCGGACCTTTGATGTTGAAAAGTCCGGTCGTGTGTACACGGCATTAGGCTAACTGGTCTGTAATTCCCAGGGATGTATTTTGGGCCCTTTTTAAATATTGGTGCTACATTGGCTTTTCTCAGCTGGTACCATTCCAGTCAGTAGACTGTCAGTAAAAATTAGGAACAATGGTCTGGCAATTACTTGACTGAGTTCCCTAAGTACCCTTGGGTACAACCATCTGGTCCCGTTGATTTATAAATGTTAAGTTTCCCAAGTTTAATTTTAATTCTGTCCTCTGTTAACCATGAAGGTGATGTATCATGAAGATAAACACTGCAGTTTTGGTTACTGAAGCCCTCCGATTCTCTCGTGAAGACTGAGTGTGATTTATAATGACGCCAATTGACCTGTGATCGCTGTTACCTAAATTGCCCCATATTTCCACATCCGTGATCAGGTCTGTATTGTTGCTAATCAGTAGATCCAGTAATGTTTTATTTCTAGTTGGTGCGTCTACCATCTGACCCATAAAATTGTCCTGCAAGACACTTAGGAACTGGCGAGCCTTAGATGAATGCGCGGTTCCCTCTGCCCAGTCTATGTTTGTATGGTTAAAATCCCCCATTATGATAACACTTCCCATCCTTGCTGCTAATCCAAATTGTAATAGGAGATCTGTCCCCCCTTCCTCCCTCAGGTTTAGGGGGCCTATATCATACTCCCAGTATTATTTTCCCCTTAGCTTCATCCCTTTGGAGCTCTACCCATTAGGATTCCACCTCCTCCCTAGCTCCCTTAGTGCTGTCATCTCTCACATTCACTTGTACATTATTCTTGATATATAGGCATACCCCTCCCCCTTTTTTACCCTCTATCCTTGCGATAAAGGGTATACCCTTGAATGTTTTCCAGCCAATCATCAGAGGTGTTGAACCAGGTCTCTGAAATTCCCACAAAATCCAAATCCTCCTCATACAACAGTATCTCTAGTTCACCCTTCTTGTCTGCCAGGCTCCTGGCATTGGTGAACATGCTACATAGTTTAGACTGGTCGCATATTATCCTCTTATTGGGTGTTCCAAGATTGCAAATAGGACATGCTACTATACTTACCTTGCGTTTATGTGCTTTGGTCAACCTACCACTAATGCCCCCAATACTACCCTCTGGAATATTTTCTGCACTGACTAATGCCGCATACACACGATCGAATTGTCCAGCGTACTTAGTCAGCCGAAACGCATTTAACCGGACAATCCGATCGTGTGTGGGCTTCAGCGGACTTTCTCAGCATAAAGTCAGGCGGACTTAGAAAGTATTTTTGCAGTCCATTCTTTCCGCTGGACTTGGGTTTCAGCGGACAATACGTTTGTGAGTATGCAAGTCCAGCGGACTAAGAATGACGCATGCTCAGAAGCAAGCACAAGAAGGAAGCTATTGGCTACTGGCTATTGAACTTCCTTTTTCTAGTCCCATCGTACGTGCTGTACGTCATTGCGCTAGCAAACGCCGGACTTTCTGTGTGTCCGTGTGTGTCCAAGTCCGTTTGGTAGAAAGTCCGCTGGACTATCCACCGGATTGTTTGCCGGACTAAGTACGCCGGACAATTCGATCGTGTGTACGCGGCATATGTCTACCTCTGGACCCCCCCCCCCCCCCCATTGCCTAGTGTAAAAACCCCTCTAACTTTTTGGCCATCTTCATTCCCAGCTGATCTGCACCCTCCTCATCTGCACAAATTAGTAAAGGATGTGTTGAAATTCAGCATATTTCTTGACTCAACATAATAAATTGATAAAACTCTCAAAATTGATAACAATTTCAGGGACAGAGGCTAAGTTTGATAAGGCACAGAAAGGGTAACAGTAACTCCATCACAACCCTTAATTGTGGGTTTATCCAAGGGTCCCTTTCTCCTTTAAGCAATAGCCTCTTTAATTACTCCGGTATGCTTCTGCTTACACTGACTAGTGATGGACGAACTTCCGACGGGACGTTTCGCGAACGCGAAACGCGAACGGACACAAACGTTCGCGAAAACGACCGTTCGCCGCGGGCTCCATTGACTTCAATGGGAGGCGAATTTCGCAAACCTTTAGGTCGAATTTGCGGCCACGGGGTAATTATTAGGGGGTAGCACGTAGTCCCACCACCTGGACAATAGCATAATACATGTATGAGGTGAATTTGGGATCGATAACTACAAGCATTTTTTTTTTATTTGGGAAATTGTTCTGACAATTCAGGACTATGGAGCTAATGAAGGCAATGGAGGAGAGGGAAGGTCAGGGACCAGGGTAGGCAAACAAGAGGGTGCAGGAGATACAGAGCACTGACAGCAGCACCGTAATACAGAGCACTGACATCAGCACCGTGACATACAGCGCTGACAGCAGCTCCGTGACATACAGCGCTGACAGCAGCTCCGTGACATACAGCACTGACAGCAGCTCCGTGACATACAGCGCTGACAGCAGCTCCGTGACATACAGCGCTGACAGCAGCACCGTGACATACAGCGCTGACAGCAGCTCCGTGACATACAGCGCTGACAGCAGCTCCGTGACATACAGCGCTGACAGCAGCTCCGTGACATACAGCGCTGACAGCAGCTCCGTGACATACAGCGCTGACAGCAGCTCCGTGACATACAGCGCTGACAGCAGCTCCGTGACATACAGCGCTGACAGCAGCTCCGTGACATACAGCGCTGACAGCAGCTCCGTGACATACAGCGCTGACAGCAGCTCCGTGACATACAGCGCTGACAGCAGCTCCGTGACATACAGCGCTGACAGCAGCACCGTAAGCAGCCCCAGGAGGAAGTCAGCACAGCACAGGGATGGTGTGATCCCCTCATAATAAGAACCCCCAGGAGGAAGTCAGCACAGCACAGGGATGGTGGGAGCCCCTCATAATAAGAACACCCAGGAGGAAGTCAGCACAGCACAGGGATGGTGGGAACCCCTCATAATAAGCAGCCCCAGTAGAAATATGACACCGCTCAACCTCTTCAAAGAGGAGGGTAGGGGCATATAGTACGGTGTGCTTTTTTGGGTCAGGGAAGTGAGCCAAATGAATTAAGAAGGTCTGTGTGCTTGATTCCAAAAATTGTTTATAGACATATACATGGTCTACTGATCACATGTGTTGAATTCCTCCGAGATCCATGCCTCATTCATTTTTAGAAATGTGAGGTAGTTAACACTGTGGTGAGCTAGGCGAGTACGCTTATCGGTCACAATCCCCCCTGCTGCGCTGAACGTCCTTTCGGACAGGACACTGGATGAGGGGCAAGCCAACAGTTCGATTGCAAATTGGGCAAGCTCTGGCCAGAGGTCAAGCCTGCCCACCCAGTAGTCTAGGGGTTCATCACTCCTCAGAGCGTCCACATCGGCCGTTAACCCAATGTAGTCGGACACCTGACGGTCTAGGCGTTCCCTGATGCTGGATCCGGATGACACCTGTCGATGGGTCGGCTGAAAGAATGACCTCATATCCGAAGTCACCAACACATCTTCAAACCGGCCTCTTCTTGCAGGCGCTGTTGGATTGGTACCCGCAAATCCTTCTCTGGGAGTGGGAATTGCTCCTCTGCCAGCGCACGCAAAAGCAGAATGCAGCATTTCTCGAAGCAAGGCCTGGAAGTGCTGCATTCTGACAGCCCTCTGCGACGGCGGTAACATTTCCGCCATTTTGTGTTTGTACCGGGGGTCTAAGTACGTTGCCACCCAGTACTGGTCCTTGACCCTCATGCTTTTTATACGGGGGTCCCTATTAAAACACTGGAGCATGAAGGCCCCCATTTGCACTAAAGTGGAAGCGGTGTGGTGGCCTGGCTCCTGCTCATCATCCAGGATAATGTCGTCCTCTTCATTCTCCTCTCCCCATCCTCGCACAACAGGGATCCCAGAAAGGTTTAAAGCATGCTCTTCTTGCTCCTGCTCATCCGCCCCGGCACCATCCTCCTCTGACTCCTCATCAGACTCCTGTTGTTGACTTGTCTCAGATAGAGTAGCCCCCCCTGGGAATTCATCCAGCATTGCGACTTCCTCATCTTCCCGCTCCTGCTCCTCCACAGCCTGATCAATGACACGACGCAATGCACGCTCCAGAAAGAAGGCATAAGGTACCATGTCACTGATGGCGCCATGGCTGCGACTGACCAGTTTGGTGATCTCCTCAAATGGCCGCAGAAGTCTGCATGTGTCGCGCATGAGCAGCCACTGGCGCGGTGAAAAAAAACCCAGCTCCCCAGAACCGTTTCTTTCGCAGAGTTCATACAGGTAGACGTTAACTGCACGTTTCTGCTGGAGCAGCCTATCAAGCATATAGAAGGTTGAGTTCCATCGCGTCGGGCAATCGCAAATAAGACGTCTGACCGGCAGATGGTGTCGCCGCTGAATGTCAGCAAGGCGAGCCATGGCCGTGTAAGATCTTCTGAAATGGGCCGAGATTTTCCTTGCCTGCCGCAAGATGTCCTGGACCCCAGGGTATTTGACAAGGAATCGCTGCACGACCAAGTTTAAGACGTGTGCCATGCACGGCACGTGCGTGATTTTGCCCTGTTTCAATGCGCTAAGCAGATTGGCACCGTTGTCACACACCACTTTACCAACTGTCAAATTGAGCGGTGTTAGCCACTCATCTGCCTGTGAACGCAAAGCTGAAAGGAGTGCCGGGCCAGTGTGGCTCTTTGCTTCCAGGCACAACAGACGCAGCACGGCATGGCAACGTCTCACCTGGCATGTGGAATAGGTTCTGGGGAGCTTGGGCGGTGCAGTGGAAGAGACGCTAGCAGCGGAAAAGGAGGAGGCAGCTGAGGAGGAGAGGGAGGAGGATGGAGTAGGAGGAGGAGAAGAAGAGTCAGGCCTGCATGCAATCCGTGGCGGTAAAACCAAATCTACACGGGTGCCACGGGTTACATGCTTGACGGCCGTCAGAAGGTTCACCCAGTGGGCAGTAAAACTGATATACCTTCCCTGCCCGTGTTTGCTAGACCACGTGTCTGTGGTCAGATGTATCTTGGCACCGACACTGTGTGCCAGAGATACATTCACTTGCCGCTGAACATGGCCATATAGCTCTGGGATGCCCTTCTCTGAGAAATACTTCCTTCCTGGGACCTTCCATTGTGGTGTTCCAATGGCCACAAATTTGCGAAAGGCCTCCGAGTCCACCAGTTTATATGGCAGTAGTTGGCGGGCTATGAGTTCTGACAAGCCAGCCGCCAACCGTTGGGCAAGAGGGTTATCCGGCGTCATCATTTTTTTACGCTCAAACATTAGGCCCACGGAAGCCTGCCTTTTTGCAGAAAAATGTGAGCTTGGCGTGATGGAAGGTGGAGTGGAGGACAATTGTGAGGAGAGAGGAGAAGGAGAAGTAGAAGACGAGGCTGGACGGTGAGAGCCTGCAGTGTGGCTTTGTGTGTTCCGTTGCTCCCACTGGGCTCGGTGATGGCTGCTCATGTGCCTTCTTAAGGCGGTCGTCCCTAGGTGAGTATTGGGCTTACCGCGACTAACGCGTTGACTGCAAAGATTGCAGATGGCAACGCTATTGTCAGCAGCGGACACGTTAAAAAAAGCCCACACTGCGGAGCCATGTGCCGGTGTCCTGGGAGCGCCAGATGTGACCGTACATGGTCGATGACTCGCTCCTGATACATTTGCAGTCTGCTTTGTCCCTGCTGTGCAATGTAAGTCATTGCTGCTTCTCCTCCCTATCTGCTGGTCCATATCTCCCTCTGAACTCCCCTCCTCTTCCTCTCTTGTGGGCACCCACGTGACATCACTAGACACGTCATCATCAACGTCACCTTCCCCACCGCTATAAGTAGAGTAGGCAGCAACACCGGGGACCAACCTCCTCCTTGGGCTGATCTGGGTACTGGCGTCAGACTGCTGAGTAGCGCTTGTTGCTACCTCCTCTTCCTGATCCAATACCAAGAGTGGCTGCGCATCAGAAATGTCCTCTTGATATGGATCGGAAAATAATTCCAGTGACTCAAGCGGAAGGTATGTGGTGGTGGTGGTGGTGGTCGTGTTGTTGGTGGTAGTGTCTTTGGGGGTGCACATAGCAGAGAGTGAAGAAGAGGGTGCAGATCGAGAGGATGAGGAGGGTGCAGAAGAGTAAGGCTGAGCGAGCCACTCAACCAAGTCTGGTGCATCCTTTAAAGTAATTGAACGCACCTTCTGCAACTTCCCACTTTGGCTCAAGCCTGTTGCTCCTGCCCTACCCCTACCACCCCTGCGGAAGGGCCTGCCTCTTCCTCTGCATGTCATTTTTTAAATGACCCTGTGACAAAACTCTTAGTCCCTATACCGCTGAAGGACTGCTGCAGTATAGGTGAGCGGTCAGCAGTGGTGCACGTCAACCCTATCTATTGTGGACCTATAGCGGTCCTTACAGAACAGCAGACTGTACCGCACTCAAGCCTATGTACCGTAGCACCCTATACCAAGTTACCAGTCCTTATAAGAACTTTTGTGGACCAAGCAGGTTGTGTATTAGTGTTTAGCAGACTGTACGTCAGTCCCTATACCGCTGAAGGACTGCTGCAGTATAGGGCAGCGGTCAGCAGTGGTGCACGTCAACCCTATCTATTGTGGACCGATAGCGGTCCTTACAGAACAGCAGACTGTACCGCACTCAAGCCTATGTACCGTAGCACCCTATACCAAGTTACCAGTCCTTATAAGAACTTTTGTGGACCAAGCAGGTTGTGTATTAGTGTTTAGCAGACTGTACGTCAGTCCCTATACCGCTGAAGGACTGCTGCAGTATAGGGCAGCGGTCAGCAGTGGTGCACGTCAACCCTATCTATTGTGGACCGATAGCGGTCCTTACAGAACAGCAGACTGTACCGCACTCAAGCCTATGTACCGTAGCACCCTATACCAAGTTACCAGTCCTTATAAGAACTTTTGTGGACCAAGCAGGTTGTGTATTAGTGTTTAGCAGACTGTACGTCAGTCCCTATACCGCTGAAGGACTGCTGCAGTATAGGGCAGCGGTCAGCAGTGGTGCACGTCAACCCTATCTATTGTGGACCGATAGCGGTCCTTACAGAACAGCAGACTGTACCGCACTCAAGCCTATGTACCGTAGCACCCTATACCAAGTTACCAGTCCTTATAAGAACTTTTGTGGAACAAGCAGGTTGTGTGTTAGTGATTAGCAGACTGTACGTCAGTCCCTATACCGCTGAAGGACTGCTGCAGTATAGGGCAGCGGTCAGCAGTGGTGCACGTCAACCCTATCTATTGTGGACCGATAGCGGTCCTTACAGAACAGCAGACTGTACCGCACTCAAGCCTATGTACCGTAGCACCCTATACCAAGTTACCAGTCCTTATAAGAACTTTTGTGGACCAAGCAGGTTGTGTATTAGTGTTTAGCAGACTGTACGTCAGTCCCTATACCGCTGAAGGACTGCTGCAGTATAGGGCAGCGGTCAGCAGTAGTGCACGGCAACCCTATGTATTGTGGACCGATAGCGGTCCTTACAGAACAGCAGACTGTAACGCACTCAGGCCTATGTACCGTAGCACCCTATACCAAGTTACCAGTCCTTATAAGAACTTTTGTGGACCAAGCAGGTTGTGTGTTAGTGATTAGCAGACTGTACGTCAGTCCCTATACCAATGAAGGACTGCTGCAGTATAGGGCAGCGGTCAGCAGTAGTGCACGGCAACCCTATGTATTGTGGACCGATAGCGGTCCTTACAGAACAGCAGACTGTACTGCACTCAGGCCTATGTACCGTAGCACCCTATACCAAGTTACCAGTCCTTATAAAAACTTTTGTGGACCAAGCAGGTTGTGTGTTAGTGTTTAGCAGACTGTGCGTCAGTCCCTATACCGCTGAAGGACTGCTGCAGTATAGGGCAGCGGTCAGCAGTAGTGCACGGCAACCCTATGTATTGTGGACCGATAGCGGTCCTTACAGAACAGCAGACTGTAACGCACTCAGGCCTATGTACCGTAGCACCCTATACCAAGTTACCAGTCCTTATAAGAACTTTTGTGGACCAAGCAGGTTGTGTGTTAGTGATTAGCAGACTGTACGTCAGTCCCTATACCAATGAAGGACTGCTGCAGTATAGGGCAGCGGTCAGCAGTAGTGCACGGCAACCCTATGTATTGTGGACCGATAGCGGTCCTTACAGAACAGCAGACTGTAACGCACTCAGGCCTATGTACCGTAGCACCCTATACCAAGTTACCAGTCCTTATAAGAACTTTTGTGGACCAAGCAGGTTGTGTGTTAGTGATTAGCAGACTGTACGTCAGTCCCTATACCAATGAAGGACTGCTGCAGTATAGGGCAGCGGTCAGCAGTAGTGCACGGCAACCCTATGTATTGTGGACCGATAGCGGTCCTTACAGAACAGCAGACTGTAACGCACTCAGGCCTATGTACCGTAGCACCCTATACCAAGTTACCAGTCCTTATAAGAACTTTTGTGGAACAAGCAGGTTGTGTGTTAGTGATTAGCAGACTGTACGTCAGTCCCTATACCGCTGAAGGACTGCTGCAGTATAGGTGAGCGGTCAGCAGTGGTGCACGTCAACCCTATCTATTGTGGACCGATAGCGGTCCTTACAGAACAGCAGACTGTACCGCACTCAAGCCTATGTACCGTAGCACCCTATACCAAGTTACCAGTCCTTATAAGAACTTTTGTGGACCAAGCAGGTTGTGTATTAGTGTTTAGCAGACTGTACGTCAGTCCCTATACCGCTGAAGGACTGCTGCAGTATAGGGCAGCGGTCAGCAGTGGTGCACGTCAACCCTATCTATTGTGGACCGATAGCGGTCCTTACAGAACAGCAGACTGTACCGCACTCAAGCCTATGTACCGTAGCACCCTATACCAAGTTACCAGTCCTTATAAGAACTTTTGTGGACCAAGCAGGTTGTGTGTTAGTGATTAGCAGACTGTACGTCAGTCCCTATACCAATGAAGGACTGCTGCAGTATAGGGCAGCGGTCAGCAGTAGTGCACGGCAACCCTATGTATTGTGGACCGATAGCGGTCCTTACAGAACAGCAGACTGTACTGCACTCAGGCCTATGTACCGTAGCACCCTATACCAAGTTACCAGTCCTTATAAAAACTTTTGTGGACCAAGCAGGTTGTGTGTTAGTGTTTAGCAGACTGTGCGTCAGTCCCTATACCGCTGAAGGACTGCTGCAGTATAGGGCAGCGGTCAGCAGTAGTGCACGGCAACCCTATGTATTGTGGACCGATAGCGGTCCTTACAGAACAGCAGACTGTAACGCACTCAGGCCTATGTACCGTAGCACCCTATACCAAGTTACCAGTCCTTATAAGAACTTTTGTGGAACAAGCAGGTTGTGTGTTAGTGATTAGCAGACTGTACGTCAGTCCCTATACCGCTGAAGGACTGCTGCAGTATAGGTGAGCGGTCAGCAGTGGTGCACGTCAACCCTATCTATTGTGGACCGATAGCGGTCCTTACAGAACAGCAGACTGTACCGCACTCAAGCCTATGTACCGTAGCACCCTATACCAAGTTACCAGTCCTTATAAGAACTTTTGTGGACCAAGCAGGTTGTGTGTTAGTGATTAGCAGACTGTACGTCAGTCCCTATACCAATGAAGGACTGCTGCAGTATAGGGCAGCGGTCAGCAGTAGTGCACGGCAACCCTATGTATTGTGGACCGATAGCGGTCCTTACAGAACAGCAGACTGTACTGCACTCAGGCCTATGTACCGTAGCACCCTATACCAAGTTACCAGTCCTTATAAAAACTTTTGTGGACCAAGCAGGTTGTGTGTTAGTGTTTAGCAGACTGTGCGTCAGTCCCTATACCGCTGAAGGACTGCTGCAGTATAGGGCAGCGGTCAGCAGTAGTGCACGGCAACCCTATGTATTGTGGACCGATAGCGGTCCTTACAGAACAGCAGACTGTAACGCACTCAGGCCTATGTACCGTAGCACCCTATACCAAGTTACCAGTCCTTATAAGAACTTTTGTGGACCAAGCAGGTTGTGTGTTAGTGATTAGCAGACTGTACGTCAGTCCCTATACCAATGAAGGACTGCTGCAGTATAGGGCAGCGGTCAGCAGTAGTGCACGGCAACCCTATGTATTGTGGACCGATAGCGGTCCTTACAGAACAGCAGACTGTACTGCACTCAGGCCTATGTACCGTAGCACCCTATACCAAGTTACCAGTCCTTATAAGAACTTTTGTGGACCAAGCAGGTTGTGTGTTAGTGATTAGCAGACTGTACGTCAGTCCCTATACCAATGAAGGACTGCTGCAGTATAGGGCAGCGGTCAGCAGTAGTGCACGGCAACCCTATGTATTGTGGACCGATAGCGGTCCTTACAGAACAGCAGACTGTACTGCACTCAGGCCTATGTACCGTAGCACCCTATACCAAGTTACCAGTCCTTATAAGAACTTTTGTGGACCAAGCAGGTTGTGTATTAGTGTTTAGCAGACTGTGCGTCAGTCCCTATACCGCTGAAGGACTGCTGCAGTATAGGGCAGCGGTCAGCAGTAGTGCACGGCAACCCTATGTATTGTGGACCGATAGCGGTCCTTACAGAACAGCAGACTGTACCGCACCCAAGCCTATGTACCGTAGCACCCTAGACAGACCAAGTTACCAGTCCTGATAAAGAGCTTTGTGGAACAAGTGAGTTGTGAATGATTAGCAGACTGCAGCAGAAGGGCAGCAGTCAAGTATAATATTCTTTCTATATTTGGAAGAAAGAATATTATACGTGTACAAGCCTATTACCGTACCACTGATACCAGTCCTGAAAAGAACCTTTGTGGAACTAATAGTAACAGCAAGTCTTTAAAATTATCCTCACTGCCTGACACACTGCTTCCTGCCTGTCCCTATACAAATTGGCAAAAAAGAGTAGGCTGGAACGATTAGCTGGAACAGCTCTTTTGTGGACCTGATAGTAACAGCTAATGATGATGATGATGATGATGATGAAGAAAGACTAATCTGGCTGAGCTGTCCCTAAAATAGCAGCATACAGCGCTCTGTCCCTTTATCTAAACTGACAAAAGAAACTCAGGCTGCTGACCTAACACCTATACCAGTCCTGAAAAGAACTTTTGTGTACCAAATAGCTAGCGTTTTCTCTGTCCCTACTCCACACAGGATCCTTTCCCTACAGTGACAGAAGAAAGAATGTAAAATGGCCACCGGATCGGGTGTATTTATAGGTTAGGGGGAATGTCCAAGTGTCCATGAGCTGTCATGTCTCAATTGGTTGTCCTGTAACACATGATAAACGTGTCACGAAAGGTTAAAGTTCTTGTATACATTAAACACGTAAGTCCGCCGGGGCGAACGACGGAAAAAGGCGTTCGAACCCGCGGACGGCGAAAGTCGGAAATTCGCCGCGAAACGACCGCCGGGCGAACCGTTCGGCCATCACTAACACTGACATCCACAGCCTGGCCTTGAAGCCATCCACAACACAGCTAATGCACTACAAATGTCATTAATTGTTCTTACCAAGATGCCCCATGCAAATGCTCGCCAACATTGGTTTCTGTGCAGCAGCAGCAAACACGTGTCCTGTTCCTGCTCTGTACCTGGTTAACAAATGGTGTCAAACCATACACCACATCCTTTTATGTAACTGTGGCTGTAAGACGGGCATGAGCACAGGGACACTGCTAACCACACATATACATGATCAATCACCTCAAGATGTGCACTGGGCACAGTGTCTACAGGTGAGCTGCCACAGGCTCACAAACATCCTAATGCCACTGACCATTAATGCAAGACCAAAATCTATGAAGGCCCCAAGTAACTCTAACTTATATACAGTTCATATTGTATAATGTACTAGTTATCTAAAAACCCAGTTGTCCATTTACCATTCAACTGTGACATAAATGTGCGGGTCTACAATGAATGTGTTTTAATATGGAACTCCCTACAAATATACAAACATTTTATTGTCCAGTTAAAAAAAAAATCATTCAGGCTGGGTTCACACTGCAGACACAACAGGGGTCCAGTACGTTCCTGTTCTTAGTTTCAGGGACGATTCAGCACAAATTTTTGCCTGAATTCAGACTTGAAACGGAGCCAAAGACACACAGGACTGTTGTGCAATTCACTCCACAGTCACAACGGAGATGTGTGAACCGGATCCTGTCTGACAATCTCCTGTCATGCGAATTGGATGCGAAGGATTCCACATCCAATTCGCACTAGTGTGAACCCAGCCTTAGTTTTTTTTTTTTTTTGCTAGAATGACTAAAAAGAAATCTGTTTTTCAAAAATCATCACATAGTCCTTTGAATATCAGACTGCCTTTTGAAAGTTATACACTGCAATTGGAGTGTTAACAGACAGTATTAGTATCCTCAATCTGACATGTTAGGATTTGGAATTGTGAGCTGTAGGTATTAATGAAGTAAAGAACACTGAAATTGAATGATGCACATTCATTGTCCAATAAGCAGACAGATGAAACCTGCTAAAGAAATAGTAGCATTCACTCCATTGGTTAGGCCATTGGTTGGGCATGTCAGAGATATGTAATTCACAAGGCAGACTGAGATTAATTAACTTTGTTTGCAAGTAAAAAAATCATATATATTTAGGTATATTACTTTTGTATTTAGTTGTTTGGCTGAAGTTCTGCTCATATATATTGCACAACTGCTTTAAAGCTGCATTAGGGACATATGGGAGTTACAAAAATATTTTGGGTACCTTCATTTCATTTCTAAAATCAGCCTCCCAATTAGCATTCTCATGCCCTGTACACACGGTTGAACTTTCCGACGGAAAATGTGTGCTCAGATTGTGTTGTCGGAAAATCCAATTTTGTGTGGGCGCTTTCGGACTTTTTCCGTCTGAATTTCCGACACACAACCTTTGAGAGCAGGATCTAAAATTTTCCGACAACAAAATCTGATCGTTTAAATTACAATCATGTGTAGACAATTCCAACAGACAAAGTGCCACGCATGCTCAAAATAAATTACCAGATGAAAGCTATTGGCTACTGGCCCGTTTATAGTCCTGTCTTATGTGTTCTACGTCACCGCGTTCAGAACGATCGGATTTTCCGACAACTTTGTGTGTATGCAAGACAAATTTGAGCCAACATCCGTCGGAAAAAATCTGATGGATTTTGTTGTCGGAATGTCCGACCGTGTGTATGGGGCAATAAGGTATGAAAAATGCCAGTGTAGGGAGGACATTAATGAGAGCACTACACTACAGCCTGGTGACATAGCTTGCCATTAGTAGTTAGTGGCAGGAGCAATTCTCTGTTACGAAATAGGTTAAGGGTGATGACAGCAGTTCATATTAAACCTATGGAATAATTGCCATACACATATAGACATATAGACTTTTTTTCCTTCAGCCTAAGGGATATCAAGCAGGAGGTGGCAAACATGGCCAACCATAGAGCGCATTTTGGCTGGTTTATTAGGAACCGACCAAAATTTGATCCTTGGGTGGCCAGCCTAAAGCCGGATACACACTTGTAGTTTCAGCTTCGGGTACACATTAATAGTGTCATCTTTGGTCAGAACCGCTGCACTAGCCATGCAAGGTTAGTTCAGCAAACTTCCCCGCTGAGCTATTGTGTTCTGACAGGGGGGTGGCCTCTCACCAGAACACTCCGATCAGCGCTTGGTCGGCAGCTGGTTTTCCAGCATACACGTCCGACATACGGTACACACGGGCCAAATGTCAGCCTTTTTTTTTTTGAACCTGGCTGTTGTCTCCAAACATTCAGCCTGTGTATACCCAGCTTAAGCCATGTCTCACTTGAACGGTGCTGTCAGTTGGGCACAGAGTGATTCATGTGTGGGTACATGCAGTTGCAGCATACTAGGGGATAGGTTGAAGAATAGTTTTGCTATAAGATGAGGGTGAGGGACAACAATCTGTTTTATACAGGAAAACAATGGCACCCTGAAAGACACAACATTCTACTGTCAGCAATGGTTTATATTCATTGCAGTTACATGATTTTCCTTGTGCCCAGAGTTGTTTGACATCTCCCAGATGGCTTTTCTCTTAAAGATCTACAGTGTATTCCAGCCCTTCCCACTTCCAACTGTTGTACGTAAAGCGACAACAGGTGCTCACACCCTTGTTAAACCTGTATGAGTATAAAACAATGCTTTGTTTAGCAGATTACATAGTTGTCTACTACGTAGTACACTCTTAAGCCCCATACACACTATCAGTTTTTCTGCTGAGTTTTTCCTTCAGGTTTACCAAAACCATGTAGTACAAGGGCCTGCCTGCTTGCATACAAATTGAAACTCCTAAGGTTTGACCTCATATTATATGGTTTTGGTAAATCTGAAGGAAAAACTCATGAGAAAAACTGATAGTGTGTATGGGGCTTTTATGGTTTTGATCACAGAGTCAAGTAAGTCCAAACCCAAAATCATGAAAATGCTACCGTTTCCACTAATAATAGTGGCAAACATTTGGTCATAGCACAATGGGGGAGATTTACAAAAAATCACCTATCGCTTTTTTATGCTTTTCAGTAGTTTTTTCTTTATTCAGTAATTATGAGAAATTTACAATCACACTTGCATCCTTGTGCAATGCTTTGTAAATATCCCCCATCAACTCAAAGTTTGATATTCTCACATGCAGAATCCAATTTGATTATTAATTACATTTAGGAACAGCTTTACAAAAATCTCACTTTAGCTTTTTTTTTACAGACTTCAAGTAGAAGTCCAGTTGAATCCTATCTAAACTTAAACCTGCTCCCACCCCTATTCTAAGCCCTATACTAACTACCCTGTAAAGGAAAGGTACCTATAATTGGACCGGACCATTCTGGTCCGGTCCAATGATCTCCCCAGTGGCTTGCTTCAGTGAAGAGGAGAGATTGCCGACAACAGATGCAATGCCTAGGCAGTGACATCACCCATGGACTTACTATGGAGCATCCATTGTTGGCTGTCCTTCCTTTACATTGAAGCCGGCGCTGGAAGCCAATCATGTGACTGGTCTGAAATGCCATCAGAATAGGTACAGTAAGTATAGACATCTTTCCATTGTAGAGTAGTTAGAACAGCGCTGAGAATTGGGGTAGGAGCAGGTTTAAGTTTAAATAGCATTTGACTGGACTTGTATTTTAAGTGCAATGTTCAGAAACTCATTGCAACAAATCTACAATTTTACTGTTCTAAATTAAAAAAGTTATTGATTTATTACACCGGAAAAGTTACAGCCACGCATTTTCTCTCTCTACGAAGTGTAAAAATGATACGGAATGAAAGTGTAAGTAAACTCTAACAATGAACTCCTCGTATTTGTTCTCTTTTGGTCTGTTACATTTGCCATTGAAAGCATTTTGTTATATATGTTCAATAAACCTCCCAAAAATACCTGTTGATCCTGCCAGAAATGCATTAAATTAAAGGAAGCTACATCTAAAAAAAATATTTAGAAACAAACAAACCTCTTGTTGAAAAATTTCTGCTTGATTAACGCTGCAGGCTATATAGCTGGTTAGCCAAGCTGTCTCTGATTTCAATACTGCCAAAGTCGCTAACCTGGAACAGGCAAGTTAGAGTTTTGGAGTGATGCCTGCATGTTTGTTCCAAGTCTGTGATCCAGAAACTACTGGAGCCAATGGTTTGGCATGACAGCCAGGCAACTAACATTTTCAGAGGAAGAGTTTAACAATGGAAGCCCACATATTCCAGAGTTCAGTTTTTTTTTTTAAATAGCTGGAATCCTTGCAATGTGCAAGGAAAAAACTTTCTGTGTAATCCTGGAGTTTAAGCCATCAATTGTCCATTGCACAGGAGAATTACTGACAATCGGGGCTTTTTTTCCTCAAAGAATAAGTACAGGTACTCTCTCCACGCTTACCTACCTCTGAGCACCATCCCTTGTCTTCGTCCCCTATTCACCTACTAGTACAGCTCCTTTTAGAAAATACAGAGCCAAGTATCATTTTGTGGTAGTACAGTAAGTAATTTTTTTGGAATTGGCTATTGATAATAGACCCCCCCCCCAGTAACAGCAGATCCCCCTGGAAACAATAGATTTCTCCCAGCAACAATAGACCCTCCCCCTAGGAACAAAATGCACCCCCAGGAACAAAATTCACCCTCAGCAACACTAGATCCCCACCAACAAAGGATAGATCTAACCCAGCAACAAATGACCACTGCTGGAGACAATAGATTTACCATCAGCCAGCATAAATAACCCCCCCCCCCCCTAAAGGTGGATCCTCTCCAACAACATAAGAACCCCAGTGCAAAGGTCCTGTGCCAGCAACAGTAGATCCCACCGCAATGGTAGATCCCTCGAACAACAAGCTTGCTAAGGAACGTATGTAAAATAAATTTAATCCTGCCTTTTATTTAGAAACAACTACCAACATTTTACAACTCAAGGCAATGAAATGTCTGTCCATTTACACTAAGGCCGCTGACCATAGATGGAGCAAATTTCTTTCCCGCAACCATGAGTAAAGTCACCCCCACCAGGTGAACACAGTGATTATTGCTGGAAACAGCCGCTAGCAAAAATTATAGCTGAGGATTCAGATACCATTTGCAGATCACTTACAGACTCCTTGAATCCAAAGGTAAAACAGCTTTCTCTTTTAGCAGATTTTGAATACCTGGATATTCCTCTCACACAGACCTAGCAGTCGGTAGACATTCTGGACCAGCCTCTCTCACAGACATAGCAGCCGGAGGAACTCCCGGACAAGCCTCTCTCACAGACATAGCAGTCAGTAGAACTCCTAAGAAAGCCTTTCTCACAGACTTAGCAGTCAGTAGAACTCCTGGACAAGCCTCTCTCACAGACTTAGCAGTCAGTAGAACTCCTGGACAAGCCTCTTTCACAAACTTAGCAGCCAGAGAAACTCCTGGACAAGCCTCTCCCACAGACTTAACAGCCGGAGAAACTCCTGGACAAGCCTCTCCCACAGACTTAGCAGCCGGAGAAACTCCTGGACAAGCTTCTCTCACAGACTTAGCAGCCGGAGAAACTCCTGGACAAGCCTCTCCCACAGACTTAGCAGCCGGAGAAACTCCTGGACTAGCCTCTCCCACAGACTTAGCAGCCGGAGAAACTCCTGGACAAGCCTCTCCCACAGATTTAGCAGCCGGAGAAACTCCTGGACAAGCCTCTCTCACAGACTTAGCAGCCGGAGAAACTCCTGGACAAGCCTCTCTCACAGACATAGCAGCCGGAGGAACTCCTGGACAAGCCTCTCTCACAGACATAGCAGCCGGAGGAACTCCTGGACAAGCCTCTCTCACAAACATAGCAGCCGGAGGAACTCCTGGACAAGCCTCTCTCACAAACATAGCAGCCGGAGGAACTCCTGGACAAGCCTCTCTCACAGACATAGCAGCCGTAGAAACTCCTGGACAAGCCTCTCTCACAGACATAGCAGCCGTAGAAACTCCTGGACAAGCCTCTCTCACAAACATAGCAGCCGGAGGAACTCCTGGACAAGCCTCTCTCACAAACATAGCAGCCGGAGGAACTCCTGGACAAGCCTCTCTCACAGACTTAGCAGCCGTAGAAACTCCTGGACAAGCCTCTCTCACAGACATAGCAGCCGGAGGAACTCCTGGACAAGCCTCTCTCACAGACATAGCAGCCGGAGGAACTCCTGGACAAGCCTCTCTCACAGACATAGCAGCCAGAGGAACTCCTGGACAAGCCTCTCTCACAGACTTAGCAGCCGTAGAAACTCCTGGACAAGCTTCTCTCACAGACTTAGCAGATCAGTAGAACTCCTAAACAAGCCTCTCCCACAGACTTAGCAGCCATGAGCTAGTTACCACTGTTTAGATTGTAGAATAGGATTAAGCTTCACAGTGTAAGAACCTTTAAGCCATCCGGCAACACTGTAAGAGTAGTTTAGGTATAGGTGCGGTATAGGTGCATCCCCCAAATGAGTTATCAGGCTTTCCTGAGCGACCAGCCTTTGTCCTGGCTCTCTCCAGCAAGGGTCCTCCCCTTGATCTCCTCAGCTTGATTCAACTTCTGCCACACAGGCAAGACAGCCTGAGGACCACCACAGGATAGTAGGCCCCAGACAGGCTTCTGGGCCTACTTGCAGAACTTACAGCAACACATCCTCAGGCCAGGAGGGCCCAGAGGTAAGAGAAAAGAAAAAGAACATGGCTCTGCCCAATAAATACTCCCTTCCCAGAATGCACAGTATCCAGGAACCTCCTTCTGGGCGTCAGTCTATTGGCTACCCGAATCACGTGACTTCCAGTCCTCGTTGTTTGCGTCCCAGGCTGGAACGCACTTCTGGTACTGGTTTCCACGTGATGCTCAGTACGCTTGCATGCTGTACCTCCAGGCTTTCCGAATTACTTGAGAGTATATACAGCCACACCACCAGCCAATCTACGAGTGTCTCCGGTATACACCATCCGTATCCAGCCACCTCTACATCTATGGACAGCTACCCAGACTGCTGAAGCACTTGCCCCCTGGATTATGTATTATATGCCTGTATTCATTCTGCTTTGGCTTTGGTTTTTCATTTATTAAATAGTGATTTTTATATACTGCACTTAGTTTGGCGCAACTGGTCTCTTTTTCGTTGTTATTTCAGAATTTTTGCTTCCACTCCTAAGGTTGCAGCCTATGGTGCTTATGTGAACCTATCTGAACTTATTTGAACTATTTGGATTTATTTGAACTTACATTAGATTTTCCTTATGCATTATTTATTCTCCCAGCACTTCCCCCTTTTATTCATGTATTAATTTTAGGACACTGTCACAGTTGGTTTTTGCACCTTCATCCATTCCTTTTTTTTACTTGCAAGTCTCATACTGGCCTGTGGTACCAGTGACACCTACCGGCAACAGTGAGAAATGCGCAACACAGTTAAGTTTAGAGCAGAACCAAATAAACTATACAATCAATCTGAGCTGTTTACAGCTCAGCCAAAAACTAAATTTACACTATAGTCCAATTTTAGGAACAGGGGGCTACATGTCCAAGATTACAGTTGGCCACAAAAGATAAATTTTTTTAGGCCAATGACAAAATCTGTTAGTATATCTCCCAACTGTCCCTCATTTATGGTAAAATCCCTCTGTCTCTCTTTCTTCCTCAATTTTCCTCCTATTTGGTCTTATGTATGGAACTCTATAAAAAAAAGTACTGTTTTAAAGTGATTGAAAAGTCTTGTTTTTTTCCTATAAAAATAACAAACATGTTCTATTTACCTGCTCTGTTGCAGTGGCTTTGCACAGAGCAACCCGGATCCTCCTCTTTTCGGGTCCCTCTTCTGTGATACTGGCCCCTCCCTCCTGTTGAGTGCCCCCACAGCAAGCAGCTTGCTATGGGGCACCCAAGCTGAGTCACAGCTCCCTGTGCCCATTCAGACACTGAGCCCCGCCCTGGCCCTGCCCCCTCTCTCCCGTGATTGGCTAGCTGACTTTGATTGACAGCAGTGGGAGCCAATTCAGCTAATCAGGAGGGAGTATCTCAGATGGCTGAGACACTTATGGACATCACTGGACAGAGAGGGACCTCAGATAAGTGTTAGGGGGGCTGCTGCACAAAGAAGATGTTTAATCTTATTTCAAAGAATGCATTAAGAAAAAACCTTCTGCCTTTACAACCACTTTAAGTATGAAAAGTGTTACTTCACACTAGACATTACATCTATCCTCTAAATCAGAGGTCTCCAAACTTTCTAAAGAAAGGGCCAGTTTACTGGCCTTCAGACTTTAAGGGGGGGGGGGCAGACTTTGTCCGGTGGAAGTAAACAATTCCTGATCTTTGGTATAAGAGGGAGAAATAGTCGGGGTCAGTGGCAGGAATTATGCCCCATTATTGGTGTCAGTGGCAGGAATAATGGCTCAAGGGCTACAGTTTGGAGACCACTGCTGTAAATTATTGCATTTGTCATTTTGAAAAGCAAAATAGGAAAAGTGGTAAGAAAAGCACTTGTGGGTTTAATTCAGGGGTCTATATAAAGGCAAGCAAATGACCGCATCTGGCCCCAGGGCCACAGTTTGGAGACCACTGCTATAAATTATTGCATTTGTTATTTTGAAAAGCAAAGTAAGAAAAGTGGTAAGAAAAGCACTTGTGGGTTTAACTCAGGGTCACCAAACTTTCTAAACAAAGGGCCAGTTTACTATTCTTCAGACTTTAGGGGGGCTGGACTGTGTCCATTGGGAGTATAAAAGGTCCAGATGTCAGTGGGAAGAAATAATGCCCCATCAGTTTCACTAGGAGTAATTCCATCTCTTCATCGGTATCAGTGGGAGGAATTGTTCCTTATCATTGGAATTGTGCCCCATCATTGCTGTCACTGGCCCCCATCGTTGGTGTCTTTGGGAGAAATTGTGCCCCATTGTTGGTGTTATTGTGAGGAATAGTGGCACATCATTGGTGTAACTAGGAGGAATTGTGTCCCTTCATTGGTGTCATGGGGGGGGGGGGGGGAATTATGGCCTATTGTTGGTATAAGTGGGTGAAACAGTGCTCCAAGGCCAGGTAAAGGCAAGGAAAGGGCTGCATATGGCCCCTGGTTTGCAGTATGGAGACCACTGGTTTAACTGATACTTTTTTTGTATATTATTCTGAGGCTTGAAGCTCCATAATGCTCAATAAACCAAATCCCATGCTTTTAAATGTCTGTTCACATTGAGGCATCTGTAGCTCAAAGCCTGAAGCTCAAAAAGGTACATGAGCTACTTCTTGCAGAATGGAGAATTTTTGATCACGTTGACTTCAACGTGAGCACGCATAAATAGCACAGAAATGCTTCTTGCGCATGTTTTTCAGGCACTCCCAGAAAAAAATCTGTGGGGCCAATACTGCCCGAAGAAGCTCATGTACAGCACTCTTCTCCTAAAAACATGCAAAAAAAGCTTCACAATCATCTGACAAAAGCAACATTCAAGTTAGAATTAAACATGCAAAAAAGTCTCAGGATCACCTAACATAATCTACACTCAAGTGGGAATGGGCCCTTACAGCCCAAATCACAGGGTTTTTGGTAGCAGTGTGTCCTTTGTCTACATACTTTGTGCTATAGGGTGTCCATCTTTTTCATTTCAGAAAGTTGAGAGGTACTGTATGTATTAGCCCTGTAATATGCTTGGGTCTGTCAAAACAAACAGCTAACATTTGGGGGCCTTCAAAAGCATAAAATACAATCATTAATGATATAATGCACACTTTTACATTAGCTTTCACTCAAAATTTTAGCATTTTATGCATGCATTTTGTTCTTATGATATGTAAACTAGAGAAGGAACTTTTCAAAAATGAAAATATCCAAATATCCATAGCACAGTTTTAGATAAAACCCACAAAAATGCATGATACGTGCAATATTATGCATTGTGATTCATGTTTAATTCACATTATAAAAACGAAATATTGCAGCATGCAGAAATTTTTCAATCGCAATGTAATGAAGTGAACTTGTTTCAATGAAATGAATGGTTCTTACACATGAATTGCATTTTGTACTAAAAGAAGAAGCAGCTGGGAACAGAATGCTGGTTGCAGTCAGGTGTTGACTGGCCAGCAGACTGACAAAGCCAACAACTGTTGATAGACATGATTACTGCTATTATACATACAACTAATGACACCCTGCTACAAGCACACACTGAGGTGGCTTTATTTATAAGTAATGAAGCTGAAAATGCTTAATAACATACCTGCTGCATTAATAACTAGAATCCAGGTTCACTTCAGTGAACACATTGCATGCTGAAGGGGTCTAAGAGATTAATGTTAAGCAGGGGTGAGCTCAGGTTTATTGATACAAGATTCTGAACCCCCTGAGCTATCCTGCCAGGAAGCTGTCAAAGCGGTCAGCCAATCATTGGTGGAAAAGGATTCCCTGTCCCGCAGCCGCACATATACAGACGCCTTGTATACGTGTGTAGCACTAACCCCCGAAGGAGCTGCTGGTTATTTTTGGGCTTACCGTTACCTTCTGTTCTCCTTGTTTCATGTCTAGGGGAAGTCCCGTGGTGGGTGGCCCAGTAACTTGAGACTGACAATAGATCCACTTGAATGGATTTTATTTGAAAAAACTCAAACCATAGAACAGTCTTTCAACTTGCGATCAGAGGGTTGGAAAAGGTAGTTCAGGTACTCTCAATGTCAAAGTCCAAAAGCGTTAAAGAACATGCTTACTTTGACTGCATCCAGAAAATAGCCATTCGCAGCTGGATGAGCACTCAGGTTGGACAGTTCCTCTCTCACAAGGCCTAGCAGCCAACAAGGTGCTTACTCAGGAACAAAGTCTTTGTCACAGATGTTGTTGCAGAACACGTAGGGAAACTAAGCTGTAGAACACTTGTAGGATACCTGGATCTTTCAGCCTGCTTTGCGATATCCACAAGACCAGATTCTTTCGGTGTCTTCAACCCTTCCAGGCTCTTGTTAAGAAAACCCAGCCTCGAGGCATTAAAGTTGGGTGGATCCGCACCCCAGGCCATAGCCTTCCTGGGGGCTGGTCAGGAGGACCAGGACCATGTAATCAGCACACCATACTGGACCGGATCCCCAAACCATGTGACGTCGGCATCTTAAATATCCTCTCCCAGAGGGCACAGCGAGAGGGCCACTCCCACTGAACTGGCTCAGAGAGAGAGTAATTTAAGCACCTGACCAGACCATAGTTCCACGCCTGTCACAAGAGACAGTGCCTCCTGTGGCCAGGCTGAACATCTCACAGTCCAGTCAGACTGATACAGAAGTCATATTTAGACAAATAATACTCAAACCTAACTGCAGTTTGGGTAAAGTTTAACTTTAAAAAACACATAGCGCGTGCTCTTCAGGAACCCGCCACTACACGTGCGATTGTGGGGTGGGGCATGCACCTACTGCCTAGGATTAGCTATCCGCTTTGACAGTTTCCTGGTGGGATAGCCCCCCCCCCCCCCCAACCCACTTAAACTCATCCCTAATGGTAAAGCAGAACTAAACCCATCAATTTAACAGTTTAAAAAAACAGTTAGTTACATTCCAGGAACTGTCACACTGGTTGTGCTCTCCACCAAGCTGTCAAACCATTTAATGGATGGTGTAATTGAGCACGTGTGCAGCATTATGACATTTGAAGATCAAACAGAAGCTAAGATGGCAGCTTCCTTGGTTGAAAAGGCAGAAGCAGCTAATCAGTGGCTCTGTTTTAGTCAGTGACCACATGACTAATGCCTCAGCACTGGTAACATGTCTGGTCACCAGGCAAAGCTCAGGTTGCAGGCAATAGTGGTATAGGGATGCTACTACACAGTTTCAGAAGTATTTTTTAAAATCATTTTGGTATGGTTAGAGTTATGAGGAACTATGAAGAATTTCAAAAATATTAATCCTGTTGGTTGATTTTTTTTATATTTCCTAGTTGTTAGAATAAACATGGCTATCTAATGAACATGTCCCTAGTTCTTATAAGGAACTGTACATATTTACTGTATTTTTGCAGTACAATGTGTATTGGGAACATACAATGGTAGAGCAGCAACTCTCAACTAGGGCTCCTCCAGATGTTACTAGAGGTTCTTTTAGCAGTGGCAGGTGGACATTCAATTTGATGGTGCCCGCATAGTTCCAGGAGCAGCATCACTTGGCACAGCCAGTGAGAGTACATTTTTTCCACTGGTATTCTTCCTCTCACTAAACATAGATATAAGGGGTACCTCTCTTGCAGACCAAAAAGTTTGAGAGCTGTCTAAAATTTTCCAACATCAAAATCCGATCTGACTTTTTCCGATCGTTTGTAAAGAATTCCGACGGACAAAGTGCCAGGCATGCTCAGATTAAATTACGAGACCAAATCTATTGGCTACTAGCCTCTACGTAGTCCCGTCGTATGCAACGAACATCACCACGTTCTGAACGATCGGATTTTCCAACAACTTTGTCCGACCGTGTGTATGCAAGACAAGTTTGGCACAAAATTTGTCAGAATAAATCCGATGGATTTTGTTGTCGGAATGTCCGGCCGTGTGTACCAGGCATAAGACTGGGATGCCAATAAAATTCATGTGCTTGTAAGGGCAGGCGTCCAAATACTTTTGGTAATATAGTATACAGTGGATATAAAAAGTGTACACAGCCCTGTTCAAATGTCAGGTTTTTGTGATGTAAAAAAATGAGACAAAAATAAATAATTTCAGAATTTTTTTCCACCTGCAATGTGACCTATAAACAGTACAACTCAGTTGAACAACAAACTGGAATCGTTTAGGTGGAGGGAAGTAAAAATAAAATAAAATAATAATATGGTTGCATAAGTGTGGCACACCCTTGAAATAATCCTTTTTTTAAAGCGGTTCTGCACCTAAAAAAAATAATATTAAAAGCCAGCAGCTACTAATATTGCAGCTGCTGACTTGTAATAAAATCACACTTACCTGTCCCAGGGTCCAGCGATGTCGGCGGCAGATGACGAGCGATCGCTCGTCTCGCTGCTGCCCCCGCCGCCATCCTCTGTCAGGGAATCGGGAAGTGAAGCATTGCGGCTTCACTGCCCGGTTCCCTACTGTGCATGCGCGAGTCGTGCTGCGCGTTTCTTCTGGTCCCCCGCTGCGTCTGCGGCGGTCTGCCTGGAAGTGGGTGCATATACCTGGATTATCCAGGTAACTGCACCCCCCTCCCCCTGAAAGGTGCCGATTCTGCTGATTGTAGCACCGGAGGAGGGGAGGGATCAGCTTAGCGGAACTTCCCCTTTAGGCGCTTTAAGCACCTTTTGATTTTATTACAGAACTCAAGTCTTTTTGGGTATGAAGCCCCATACACACTATGAGATTTTTTCCTTCAGATTTACCAAAACCATATAATATGAGGTAGAACCTTAGGAGCTTCAATTTGTATGCAATCAGGCAGGCCTTTGCACGACATGGTTTTGGTAAACCTGAAGACAAGAATCAGCAGAAAATCTGATAGTGTGTATGGGGCTTGAGTCTATCAGCATAGCACATCTTGACTTGGCAATATTTGCTCATTCTTCTTTGCAAAAACACTCAAAATCTGTCAGATTGTGTGGGCATCTCCTGTGCACAGCCCTCTTCAGATCTCCCCATAGATTTTCAATCAAATTCAGGTATGGGCTCTGGCTGGGCCATTCGAAAACTTTAATCTTCTTCTGGTGAAGCCATTCCTTTGTTGATTTGGATGTATGCTTTGGGTTGTTGTCATACTGAAAGATGAAGTTCATCTTTGTGTTCAGCTTTCTAGCAGAAGCCTAAAGGTTTTGTGATAAATATTCACTGGAATTTGGAACTGTTCATAATTCCCTCTACCTAGACTAAGGCCCCTGTTCCAGCTGAAGAAAAACAAACCCAAAGCATGATGGTGCCACCACCATGCTTCACTGTGAGTATGGTGTTCTTTTGGTGATGTGCAGTGTTGTTTTTGCGAACCATGGCCAAAAGGTTCAACCTTGGTTTCATCAGACCATAACACATTTTCCCACATGCTTTGAGGGAGACTTCAGATGTGTTTTTGAACAATGTACCCGGTCTTGGTTGTTTTTCTTTGTAAGTAAACAAAACAAAAGCCATTAGCCGAGATTACAGCTACTCCTGGCAGAAAAAAACAAAAACCCACCTCAGCATCCCAGGTGTTTGAAAAGAACCAAGTGCATCCACATGAGGCTAGTATCTGCAGAGTCTGCTTAAAGACCACCTGTTGCCGCTCTGCAAGGAAATTGTGGTGACTGAATCATCATCTAGGAAACCGCTAATGCACATAAATGCTTTCAAGAAAATGAGACACTCCATACCTCTACGGGAAAACAAAGTGGTGACAAAGCACGCAAAACAATTTTTTCCTTCTGACTGGAGCAGCAAACCTCCTCTTTATGCTTTTTATTATATTTTTTTATGATCTACATCAAGGAAAAACAGCTTAAAGACATATATATGCCCAAGCTCTTTAACCACTTGCCGATCAGCCGCCGCAGATATACTCTGGCAGGGTGGTTCTTCTGCGTGAATCGCCCATACTGGCATGGCACTCCTTGCAATGGCTATCGCAGGCATGCACCCACAGCTCATCGCTGGAACCGATGTGCCTGGCCGGCGGCCGCGATGTCTGTTGGCCACCCACGCTCACTCCACAGAGAGACAGAATGAGGATCTGCTAGTGTAAACAAAGTGGATCCCCGTTCTAACAGGATAGTAGAGAGAGATCATCTGTTCCTAGTGATCAGGAACAGCGATCTCTCTCTACTCCCAGTCAGTCCACTCCCCCCACAGTTAGAAACATTACCTAGAACACACATTTAACCCCTTGATCACTGCCTAGTGTTAACCCCTTCCCTGCCAGTGTCATTATACAGTGGTCAGTGGCTAGTTTTAGGTCTGATCACTGTAATAATGTCACTGGTCCCAAAAAAAGTGTCCGATCTGTCTGCTGCAAAGTTGCAGTCCCGCTAAAATTTGCTGATCACTGCCATTTCTAGAAAAAATAAATAATAATAAAAACGTCATAATTCTATCCCTTATTGCTTATTGCGATTTTTTTTTGGGGATATTTATTATAGCAAAAATTAAAAAATATACTGTTTTTTTTTTCAAAATTGCCTTGTTCTGTTTATAGCACAAAAAAGAAAAAACGCAGAGGTGATCCAAAAGAAAGCTCTATTTGTGGGAAAAAAAGGACATAAATTTTGTTTGGGTACTATGTTGCACGGCTGAGCAATTGTCAGTTAAATTGACGCAGTGTTGTATCGCAAAAAATGGCCTGGTCATTAAGGAGGTAAATACTTTTGGGGCTGAAGTGGTTAAAAGATTCTGACAAGAATAAATGCAAAATAAATAGTGCAACTAAACACTTGCACACCTTATATGTTAATCATCTATGTGCTTGCTGAAACTTGTACCTTTATTGCTCTTATGAAAACCGCTATCTACCTCCCCCATCAATGCATGCACCATATATCTACTCAGAGCAGTTATTTTGCAGAGCCCAAAGGATTGCCTAGTTTCACTTGCTGTCACCCACTGCTCTCCTGCATCCTGGGCAGGGCTGTCTTTATGCATGGGAACCCCTGGGCACTGCCCAGTGCCCCAGGTTCATGGAGGCCTCATAAGAATCTTGCCAACTGCTAATAAAATATCCCATATTTTCCGGGTACCTGTATAAAAAAGCACCATTCCTCTTCCTCAACTGGAGAGTTGTAGGAGCACGCAATGGGGGGATTTTTTGTACGGTGACTGTTTTTGGGCAAATTTGGGATTTAAGCATCTTTATATAATTTTATCCGGTCTTCCTGTATGGGATATACTAGGGGCACAAGTTGCATTGTGCTTGTCAGGATCCGCTCTCCCGTTTGGACATCATGGGGAATATATCTGTCATTTGATATTCATTTGAATAGTGATACAATATCCCTGATAAAGATTGTATTGATAATTACTATCGAAATGCGTTGGATTAACCACTTTCTTGTCCGTCACCACCAGCTGTTCTGGTGGTCCCTGGATTTTATAGTTGATAGTATCACTTCTTTAAATGTTTTTAACATTTAGAATCGTGCATTGGATGTTTCTATGCATTTTTCTATGAATCATGAATTGTTTATATATGAATTTTTTTGTATAATAAATTAATTTTTAATACATTGACTTTTTTGTTGCCCATTACTAGAGGTTTTCCATTTTCTATTTACATAAGGGATAATGGCAACCACATGCCCAACGACATGAGTTACTCCTTTTTTAAATGGATGCTGGTGGCCTCAAAACATTATTGGCTATAGTTGAGTTTCCAAACCAGTTCTCAAACGGCACATGTTCAGCAGATAACCTCATATATGCACAGTTGAAAAAATGTGTTCATTATCAATCCTGTTTAATCACTTTTGCAAATACACACAAAACATGACCTGGTTAGTAGTTGATAGGAAACTTTTTTGAAAACACTGGGTTTGCAGGAAGAGTATAGCAAAAGCAAACAATAAGAATCACTGTTGCGCTGGTCTGGTTAAATAAAAATGCCATTTATTTATTAAAAAATGCATCATTGTGTGCATGTTTTTAGTATTGTGCTAGCCTTACACAAAAGCTACACACACGGTCAGAAAAAATCCGACAGAATCATTTCATCAGGTTTCTGATCGTGTGTGGGCTTCAGCAGACTTTTTTTTTTTGAAAATTCTGACAGACCTAGGAATAGAACATGTTTTAAATCTGAATCAATTTCTATCAGGAAAACTGTTCGTCTGTATGCTGTTCCAACGGACCAAAAACAACGCAAGGGCAGCTATTGGACTTCCTTTTTCTAGTCCCGTCGTACGTGTTGTACGTCACCACGCTCTAAACGACCGGACTTTGGTGTGATCGTGTGTAGGCAAGTCCGTTTCAGCGGAACTCCGTCTGAAAAACTGTCAGAGTTTATTAATTGGACCTGAAACGGACCAGGAGATGCACAGGACTCCTGTGCAATTTTCACCAGAGCTGCTCTGGAGATGTGCGAACCGGCTCCATAGAGAGCCAGTCACAATCTCCTGACATGCGAATTGGATGTGAGGAACCTCATCTAATTTGCAATAGTGTGAACCCAACCATAGAGAACTAAAACTTAACTTGCAAAGTGTGCTGCACATTTAGGGGTTGATTTACTGAAGGCAAATAGATTGTGAACTTTGCAAAGTTCAGTTGCTCCAGAGCTTAATAAATGAGCAGAGGCTCTGCTGACTTCCATCAGCCAATCATGTGCAAACGAAAATTATGTTTTTTTAAATTTTCCTTGCATAATTGGGTGTTCTTTGCAAAGTGAAGCTATGGGGTTGATTTACTAAAAGCAAATAGGCTGTGCAGTTGCACTCTGCTAGTGCAGTTGCTTCAGAGCTCAATAAATGCAGGGGCGCTCCAACGACTTCCATCATCCAATCATGTGCAAGCAAAAAAAAAATATTTTTTTTATTTTCCTTACATGTGATCAGGTAATCTATGTAAAGTGAAACTTTAGCTCATTTACTAAGCTCTGGAACAATTGCACTTGCAGCGTGCAAATGCACTTTGCAAAGTGCACAGTCTATTTGGCTTTAGTAAATCAACCCCTTTAAGTAATTTTCTAAGCTCTGGAGCAAATGCACATTGCAAAGTGTACAGCCTATATTTGCCTTTGGTAAATCAACCCCCTAGTGCGTATCAGTAACCCCTTAGCGGTTGCTTTGTTTAAGCATGTGCTAAGGCTGAAACATCAATTTACATACAGCACCAAGTATTCACCTATTTCAATTCACCAGGCAGCTGTCAGGAGATGGAACTGGCACTGTACATCAACATAACTGTGACAGTGGTGAATATTCTGAACATATACGAGACAGATATCGGACTGTCAGCATTTCCTGGTCACTTTGGAAAAAATAGGCTTCCTGCCTCTAATCAGTTAAGCTCTCCTCTTCAATTAACAGGAAAACATGCAAAATGCAGAAGAAAGGAGCTGTCAGCAAATATAAGTAAGGTAGGTATTCTGCCAAACACCATGACTTTATTATAATGTTCCTTCTCTGTACAGCTACATCAGGAAAAGATTGGACTGGAGGGATCAGGGAATACAGAATTTTAGTTTGGGAAAGCTAATCTTGATAATGCATCTAGAAGTCAGTGGGCTACCTAGTTTACTTGGGATCCAGCAGAGATAGCAATCCAAATTTTTCATCCTCACAAAGATTTTCTTTACAATCTGTGTAATGATAATGGGAAAATCATTGAATTTTGATAAATGAATAATGAAAATGATGAAGAGACATTCTTTGGATTGTGTGTTTTCTTTTATAAGGGTGCTTTCACACTGCCCTGCTGTAGGTTGGCTGCAGCGCTGGTGCAGCGCAGCGTACCTTCAATTTTCGTGTGGGTTATCTGCTGTTTCCCATATACTTCTAATATGATGATTTTTTGGTGCATTTCCTGAAATTGCACCAAAAATGCAGCATACAGGACTTTTAGTGTGCTTTCAGAAAACGCACCAAAAATGTGGGACGTAATTGCAATCTTTGCGAAACCGCAGGTAACCCACACAAAAACAATGCAGCCAAACCGCAGTGGGCAGTGTGAAAGCGTCCTTACACTTTAGCAGGCCTCCTCATGGGAGATTTGCTCACTAAAAGAAGTTGGAATTCAGAGTCATTACTGAGTCCCTTTAGGTCTGACTCCAGTTTTTACTAATTACAGTATTACTGTATATATTATTACAGCAACATCACAGAGCACATTGCGCAAAGGTATACCTACACTAAAATCCCATATAACTATTTCCAGTGTTCCTGTAACATGAAAACAATTCTTTTCTGGCAGTGTATGCACTTAATGTAACCAAGTGTGACTGTAACTAGCATAAAGTATAAACGTCCATAAAATCAAAGATGCTCTCTGTATCTAAAAACACTGATTTGCATATATTTGTTAATTGCATATACTTAACTCTAATTGCATAATGGGACTGGTATTTCAGTTTCATTTAGGTGGCTATTAATCGTAATGTATATATTTACAAACCCAGACATGTAATAGGTTTATGCAATCACAAATGCCTTGTTCATACCTTTATTAATTCATTTAACAGAAAACAACTCTATCCAAGTATAAATATTAATGAAGAAAGTTGACATGACCACTACTACTGCAAACAGAGGTCCACCAGAACATAAGGGGATAAAAACTATTTTAGAATTAGATTTTATCAGACATGTCTCTGAGACTATGCATGTGAATGTTTTAATAGATGCAGTAAAAATATTCAAGCATATAACAGGGGACTGTCTTAACAAAGCCATCACTTTTTCACGTCCCTTCTCTACAGCCTTTCAAATTCCAGGATTTATACAGCTTTTGGAAAGCAGGGGGTGGGTAGCTGAAGCTAAACTTTGCAGAGTTCAGTGAGAGCTGACTGGAGGGAAAGGATAACCCCCCCCTCTCCCCTTCATGCAGCACATAGAAAACAGAGCTAAGGCTATTAATCACAGGCTGTGTGCTGGAGCTCCCTCCCCATACACTTTTTTCTCTTGGTGTCAGGAAAACTTGCCAGATCTGACTCATGCAGATAGCAGAGGGTTGAGGCAGTAGACAGAAATGACACTTAAGGCAAAAATAGACTGTGCACTGAGTAC
The DNA here is from genome assembly GCF_037356315.1 of Lithobates pipiens. Lineage (NCBI taxonomy): Eukaryota > Metazoa > Chordata > Amphibia > Anura > Ranidae > Lithobates > Lithobates pipiens. The sequence continues at coordinate 278,872,442 of NW_027507718.1, read as the reverse complement.
AGTTGCACTCTGCAAGAGCAGTTGCTCCAGAGCTTAGTAAATGAGCAGAAACTATGCTGATTTACATCATCCAATCATGTGCAAGCAAAACTGCTGTTTTTTTTTTGTTTTCCTTACACATGATTGGGTATTCCTTGCAAAGTGAAGCTTTATCTCATTTACTAAGCCTTGGAGCAACTGCACTTTCTTAGTAAATCAACCCCTTAGTGCTCCGGATTGCGACAAATACACACTACTGTATACAGGGGCATGCTTTGTTAATATCTCATGTTTGTGGTTTACAACCACTTTAAGAATGATATAATACTTCAAGCCATACAGCAGACAAGTTCCACATTTTGTTTTTATTTTGAGTCTTGGATCACTAATAAGTTCAGATAAATTCAAAATCTAGCAAACGGTAGAGAACTGTTGATCCTTGCCTGCTCCAATTAGAACATAACCATCCTTTGCTTTAAATGATCTGGTCACTTCCTGAAGACACCAAATATGGTGAAACATACGTTGGAGCAGGGGAGTAACCATCCACACATGCTGTTTAGACCCACTGCTGGGCACAGGCACAGTGACATGTGAGTGCACTATCTTTTATACCTTTCATATCATCACCAAATAAACCTAATAAACCAAATAAACCAAATAAACCTACTGCACCATGGAATCATCTTAAAGTGTTTGTAAACACTTACAACACACTTTTTGCTACAGGTAAGCCTATAATATGGCTTACCTGCAGCTACCCTGGATATCTCCTAAACCTGAACAGTTTAGGAGATATCCCCTGTATTTGCATGTGTCAACGTCATGGGCACATGCGCACTGGAAGTAACTCCGGGAACGATGTTGGCCACCGGAGCGGTGTACGAGGATGGCTGCAGGGGCTTCGATCTCAGGTCATTCATAATGAGCTAGTATGCTATGCATACTAGCTCATTATGCCTTTGTCTTGCAGTTTTTTTTTTGTCCTAGGGTTTACAACCACTTTAAATTACCGTATTTATTGGCCTATAACACACACTTTTTTCCCCTTAAAATCAGGGGAAAATCATGGGTGCGTGTTATACGCCGACCCCCACAATCTCCACTAACTGTGAGCAGAGCCGAGCCTAGCCGAAGTACACTCGGCTTTGTGTATGTCGGCAGCGATCGCTCCTCTCCTCCAATCGGCGCCAATTTTAAACAAGGCTTCAAGGACACTGGGGAGGCTGCAATGACACAAGGCTGCATATGGACACCGGGAAGGCTGCAATGACACAAGGCTGCATATGGACACCGGGAAGGTGGCAATGACACAAGGCTGCATATGGACATTTGGAAGGCTGCATAGGGACACTGGGAAGGCTGCATAGGGACACTGGGAAGGCTGCAATGAGGGACAAGGCTGCAGATGGACACTGACAAGGCTGAAATGATGGACAAGGCTGCAGATGGACACTGATAAGGCTGCATTGATGGGCATTTAAATGTTTTTTTCCTTAAACTTCCCTCCTAAAGGTTTTTTTCCTTAAAATTCCCTCCTAAACTTGGGGTGCGTGTTATACGCCGATAAATACGGTATGTCTCCTGTGGCGTTATTTCACCCACCGAAGCTATACCTTGAGGGAATACTGGAGCGAAGTGGCTACAGCTGAGGAACCTTACTGGTTATCACAAGTGATTTTTGACTTCCTATAAAAAGGTGTCAAACTCCTCTGGTGTATTGCCATCCATTACTTGAGCACCAGTGGTGAAAGAACAGAAGAATTCTCCATATTGAAGCACTTATTTTTGGTGTTGGGAACTGTTACATTGGACTATTTATACTGTTTTGGTTATTTGTTTATATATGTATCACCGAGATATGTCAGCACCATCTATCGTCATGGCTACATGAAGTCATATGATTTTTTGTATTTTCACCTACACATTTAGCATTGTGAGCTCCAGTCTTTATTTTTTTTGTTTTTTTTGTTTTAAACAAAAGTAATAGTCTCCTGGTTTACTGAATTTCAGAGGATGTAGCTATGAGAGGACAATGGGACCAAAGAGCCCAAATTTTATCAAATTTCAGCAGGGAACCCTTATTAGAGAAGGTTCTTTTATACAGTGGTAAAACTGAAAAATCCGTTTTTGCCAGGGAGGTGGGAGAAAGAAGTTTCCAGATAATATAAATAGATTCTTTAGCATAGAAATGCCATGCACATAACAATACCTTGGAATGAGAGGGAAGCTGGAGGTCCAACAGTCCCAATAAGAATACTTTAGGGCTACAACCATTAGTAATATCTAGAGAAAATTCAATAAGGAAGTTATCTTGTGTCCAAAAACACTGTATAGGAGGATAGGGCCATAGAGAATGAAGAAAATCTGCATTCTATCCACATCTTCAAAAGCAGGGTGGGGAAGGACGAAGTTTTAGTTTATAAAGCTTCAAAGGAGTATAGTAAATTAGAAGTAGGGTTTTAGCTGTATTACTTTTGTCTTTTGAAAAAACAACTGCAGACATATATATCCTTAAAGCCCTCCCAATATGAAGGAGCAATCTGAGAGGGCATGTTTTGCCATTTATCTTTTGTATGCATTCATCATATCTGGTGTACACTAATGCCTGTTTAGTTTATTTATTAAAATACTTAACCTACGCAGTCTTACCCGAAGGCCTCGATGCGCAAAAACAAAAGAACATTGACATTAAAAGACCTTAAGAAAACCAACAAACCAGCATAGCAAGATACAGAATAAAAGCCAGGGAGTCTGTCCATCACACCCCAATTAAAAATTAAGTGACTCCAAAAGCTTGTACAAAAAGTACAGTTTTCAATTTCTTTCTAAATAGTAGTAGTATTAGGTGATGTTCGAAGAAGTGTTTTTTAAGGACTATGAGATAGAATTGCCTCCAGGGTTCCAAATTGTGCGTTCCGCATGCAAAGTTTGTAAGTTTTTAAATTAATAATCAGTAAACAACTGATGGAGAAATTTGACTGTTAAGCCAGCCATACATGGATTGAAATTCAGCAGGTTCAGCAGGGATCGGCCAAATCTCAATACATGTAAGGGGACAGTGATTGTACAGAAGTAGATCTACCAACTGCCTTCTGTACAACCAGCCTGTTGCATAAATGCTGCTTGATCAATCGGCAGCACTGATCAGTGTTTTCTGATAGTGGGGAAGTCTCCCCCTGCTGTCAGAACACAATGGCTCAGCAGGAGTGATTCCCCCATCCACATCAAATGTATGGCTAAGGGAATCAGGTCAGTTGCTTGAACGAAAATAAACCTGAATTATCTATGGACTGCCTACATCCTAGTATACTATACTATTTTTTTTCTGTTCAACCCTGCTGTTCTATTGTATTCTGACAGGGGAACGGTCCCACCGCCAGAACACTCCAGTCAGCGGTCTCAGTCATTGGCCTAGATCGCTGATCAGGAGCCAGTCAGCAGACCCTTTTGGGTCTTGCCCCTTCAGCGAATGCCCAGCTTCTGTCAGACCAGCTGCAGTACACGAGGGTCGAATGTTGTCCGGTTCTACTGAATGGGCTGATACCTCCCAACACAGTCCAATATGTAGCACTAGAAATAGTCAGAAACTCAGGCAGTGGTGAGTTACCCCAGAATAGGTTATTAGGAAAGTGGGGCCAGTCTCTGATGCAGATTGTCCATGGGGCACTGCGATTGGCCTATCGTTGATGGGAAACAGAGTACCAGATATATTTATCATGTTAGGTGTATGCACTCTAAGTGCATTTACAGGTATTTATTAACTCTCAAAAAGATAACATTACAGCCCCTGACATTGCCATCATCTGCTTTTCTTTCTGGAGGGCACCATTGTTGCAACCTCTTGGACTTCAGTTGGCTATATACCAGCAGAATATGGTTTGAAGTTTTGTGCACATTGTGAAAAATCATTTGTCACAGCATTCCATCTTGAATCATTGAATCAATTCATTTATTTTGAAAGCCCTTAAAACTTCCTCCACTACCTGCTACTTGAATGGAATCCCACATATATTAAATAGACTTCTTTTGTACCTAGAACATACGCATTACAATATGTATGATTTTTTTTCTCACATTCATACATTCATTCGTTCATGCGAGAACAATGTTCTATCCTGTTGCTCCAAATTATCTTGTCACTACGGTCAAAATATGATTGCCAACTTGACCCCCCTACATTTCGATTTTGAACAAGATTCTATTGGGATATGGCCAGCTAGATGTTGGCTTAGAGATGACACAATCACATAGATCAAAATTTGGAGTTCCCAGAACACTGTCAATTCTCAGTTTTGATTTCAGACAGACAATAAAAAAGTATTTAGTCAAGTATGTATCCTATATAAAGTAAATACATTTTAACTATAGCTTTACTGTGTAAAGCTTTTACACAATAGGCTGTATATTGGAAATAGAAGGGGCAGTACTCTTATGCTGCGTACACACGAGCAGACTTTTCAACGGACTTTCGGCGGAAGTTCCGACGGACTTTCTGAATGAACGGACTTGGCCACACACAATCACACCCAAGTTCGACGGATTCGAGCGTGATGACGTACGACCAGACTAGAATAAGGAAGTTCATAGCCAGTAGCCAATAGCTGCCCTAGCATCAATTTTTGTCCGTCGGACTAGCATACACACGAATGGATTTCTCGGTCCAGCGGAGTTCCGGTGGGAAAATTTAAAACATGTTCTATTTCTAAAGTCCGCCGGATTTTTGGCAAGCAAAGGTCAGATGGAGCCCACACACGATCGAATTGTTTGACGGACTCGTTCCGTCGGACCTTTGCTGTCGTGTGTACGTGGCATTAGCCAACAATGACAGTCGGTGCTGCCAGTTTTACATCTTGAATATGCTTCTTACTTTATGATAAACATAAAGAAATTTGAATTTTAGCCCCTGTATGTGCTCATTTCTCTATATCATAGATGAGGAGCTCTGAGCCAGGAAAAAAAAATTATGAAAAAAAATTATGATAAACTAGCAATCCCTCTATGAATTATCATCACCATGACTACACCATGATTACAAGTGTCCATATTTGAAGGAGGATGTTTGTGGTTATACTATTACACCTGTATCATCTTCAGCAAAATAGCTTTGCTAGATGAACAATGATGTTCTTCATATGTGGTTTTAGAAAACACGATGCATCCCATTTCAGGTTAAACTCATTTTAAGGCCTTCTTCATTGATAATATAGAAATGCATCCAAGTCTGTGTGAGTTAGGACAGTGTTCTTCCCAGGTTTCACCAGCTGGCAATGAAAGTCAATAGGCCTGTAGGTGCTAGCATGGGAAATGTGTTGTAGGCAATGCTCAGGATAACATAAAGCAAACACTTTGTTAAGTGATCATGTGTACTTATCTGTTCTGCTCACTATGATGTTAGACCCCAAAGCCAGGAGGCAATAATTAGCTCTGTGAGGCCTGAATATGAGTGTAACATGTAACATAATAAGCCCTGTACGCACTACTAGTTTGTTTTCCTTCAACCCAGCAGACATGTGCCTTCGACAGAAGACCGGCTTCTATCGGGCCAGTTGCCATACCGAAGGTCGGCCTGTGTGTATTAGGCATTACTAAAGGTGAACTTATCCTTTAAGGTAACTTTGTGGCTTTGCAGTGCATACATAAACACGGATTCCTTTTAAGCTTACAGAATGTACCAGTCCACTACAGAAGAAAAATGTTACAGATATTGGGGGACTTTCCGAAAAGCTGGACCAAAGAAAATTTCACCATAGCGACCTTTTCCTTTTGTTTAGTCACCTGCGCTGTTAAAATAAGCAGTAAAATGGGAGTGTAGATATTTGAAAGGTGAATTCTAGGCAAATGGGAGTATTCACTTTAAAGTGGTTGTAAACCCTTACAAACCACTTTGACCTACAGGTAAGCCTAGATTAAGGCTTACCTGTAAGTCCAAGAAATATCTCCTAAACCTACACGGTTTAGGAGATATTTGCCAAAACACAGTCATGCGCCGTAGACAGCGGCGCACAGGCGCACTGAGCGCGCTGCTGTTAGCGGCAATATGCCGTGAGTGGCGGCTCCCGTGCGCATGCGTAGTAGCCCATTATGCTTTACCTTTACAGGGAATCAAAGAGGAAGTAAACCCATCAGGGTTTACTTCCTCTTTAAATACATATATGGTAACAGAAATAAATGGTTTAGCTACCAAAGGATTTTTATTTTATATTCAGCCAGTCTTGTGTTCTAGGCACTGCTAATAGACAGCAAAGCCATAAATGTAACCTTACCACTGCCTTTTAGCAAGGCCTGCCATACACAGAGCAAATTTCTTCCCCGCAGGAAAGAAATTTACTCGATTACCCCATCAACAAAGACCGTCTTGATGCGGGAATCCCTCCTGCCACACCATTGTCTTCTCCTGGCGGTGGTGCGGGGGAAGCCGTCCCTGCTGGGAGAAGACAATGATTATTGATAGTGGCTATAGCAGCCCTTAGCGATAATCACAAGAGAATCTGGCAGGCTGGTTGGATCGATCAACTTGGTACAGTCACCCTTCCCTTTAACGGTTCTCGAGATTCGTACCATGTATGGCCAACCTAAAATGACAGAAGGTTGATACCAGGACATAGTCTGGCATTTTAACTGGTTGTTTGTAAAAATGCATTATTTTTAAGGTATACATGTATATAGCTGGATAAAATGTATTTATTTTTTAATTACTTGCAATTTAACCTTATATTTTTTTATTTTTTTTTAAACCAGGCCTCTGTATTAAAGAGGCATTAAATCCAAAAGCAAGCATTTCTTTTATTGCAGCTTACCAATTCTTGGATGTGATGGCCGCATTACAACAAACCTACAGACCCTATCTGGGTTGTAACCCGGGGACTGCCTGTAGTTTTCTTTTTAGGCTTTCTTTCTTCTGTTTTCAGTTGGTGATCTGGCCAGTAAGTTTGTTGTTTTTCAAAATCTCTCTTGCGGATCTATCAGGTACAGGAATGAGACAAACCATTTACCACTGAAAGGGATGCTTGTAATTAACAGCTTTTATTTACTTAAATAAAACCTTTATCACAAAAGCAACAAAACAGTTTGCTGTAACTTCTAAAAAAAAAAGTGTAAGGCTGGCCATACATTATACAATTTTCTTATTCAATTTCCTTTAGCTGTGCCTTCAACTATGTAGTGCAAGGGCCTGCCTGATTGCATACAAATTGAAAGTGTTTAGGTTTAACCTCATATTATATGGTTTTGGTAAATCCAAAGGAAAATTGTACAGGAAAATTGTATAATGTATAGCCTTAGCTGGAGTTTGGCTTCAATGTGTTAGTATATCCAAATCTGCTAGCACATCGAATGCCTCGTACACATGATCGGACTATCCGGCGGACTCAGTACAGTGGACCTGATCTGGTGGACAACCCGCCAGACTTTGCAGCGGAGGTCCGCCGGACTTTTCTGAGCGGACCTGCCCACACACGACCGGACTTTTCCGGCAGACTAGGTCCGGCGGTCAACCCGCCGGACTATGGGCGGATTGTCCAGCGGACTCTGGTCCCCCGGATAGTCCGATCGTGTGCACGCGGCATTATACTCAGCTCCCCCCAGATTAACAATGCTGCTGTCCAAATGTGCCCCTATGTTCCTTCATCCAGAGTGGGCGAACTCTAAATTAGGAGGTGTGTTACTGGTCAGATCATCAGGTGAAAAGAAAACAAATGCAGACACTACTTCTAATGATTGGGAAGCTACAATATACTACATTTTTGCCTTTGGGTTTAACATCCCTTTAACATCCTGTGAACTCTTAACAGATCACACGTTTTACTGTACACATTGCTTATCAGGAACAGGGCTTAAGGTAAAGAATTTTGTTTTTACTTTGTGTTATATTGCCACAAGCCTTGTGTGCCTGTCAACAATAGTACACTATGAAAATACCCATTACCATATTTGACATGAAAACACACACATTCCAATGCGGTAGCCAGGAAAAGCAAAGTAAATATTTGGGGTAAATGGCTAGCCAAAATCGACTGGTTTAAGCTACAATTCTTATGTATAGTGACAACTGAAAGTAGTGTCCAGACACAACCTGCTGGTATGAATCAGCACAGAAACTCAAAGAAAATCAACATTTTGTTTTCTTACAAAGCATGTGGCCCACGTGTAAATTTGTAAATATATGTTTCTTGCGCATCTCCTTTAATATTTATTATAAGGGGTGCTCTCTATTTCATTTTTTGATTTTTGTAGTACCTCCATTGGCCATGCACCTTATCACATTCACTTTGGGTGCTAGTGCTGGACAGTATGTTGAATGTTGGACATCATATACTATATGTCTGCCTTTGTTCATCTACATTACATGGTGGAATGGCATGACCAGTAGCTCACAAAAGAAAGATAACATTCTTTTTGCTGTCTTAGCTCACATGAAGTAACAGGGACACTTAATTTCTAGTAAGATCACCAGGTATTTCTGTACTGCACTTGCTGAGAGAGCTCTTGGCCTGATAAAAGAAAACAAATGCAGCTAGCACAACTAAGGACTGGCAATCTACAAAACATTAAACTGTTGTCTTTGGGTTTAGATACACCTTCAATTGATGACCTATTGAAGTTAGTAGAGGTAGAAAAGGAAGGAACGCCCAATCTGCAATAAAATGCGAGTCAAGAGGTTAATTTAAGATATTTTTTAAAGTAGCAACAAATGGTCAAGCCAACGTGTTTGGGGGGGGGGGGGGACTCACCCATCCTCAGGTCTGCTACTGTCTGCTGATAGTGAACGAGAAAAAATCCCAAATGGTTGTATCTGTGACACCAAAATCAGGATGCTCTGTGTTTAAATTAACTTCTCAACTTGAATTTCATTGGAGATTGGGTGCTCCTTTCTTTTCCACCTCTACTAGTACATGCGGAAACGACCTTAAGAACGTACCCAAAGGCAGCAGCCCAGGCCCCCAATAAAGGGCTAACCACCTTCGTCTGGTGTATTTGGGGAAGAAAACATTGGAAGAGAAGACTTCTTATCTGCCCCCAACATCACCCAGCCATTGACCCACAACTGAATCAGTCCAGCGCGATCTCCAACCCTACAAAAGCTATTGAGGTTGGTGGCCTATTGGTTTCAATAGGTTCCCAAGCCAGAGATGTGCTGCACAGTAAATGATGAACTCTAAGCACCGCTGGAGACTGGGAGTTGCTTTCTTCAAGTCTGAGAAAAGCTATCAGCATGAGTTCTAAGTGCAGAAACCTATGATTCATACTAATGGGCAACAGAAGCGAGAGATTTCTATCTTCTTTACTGAAAGTTTAAAAGACTCCCATGTACAACGGCTACAGTGGAAATAGGAAATAGGAAAATGTTTTTTTTTACTTCCCTTATGCTACAGAAAAACAACAGGTTCAGTTCACTAAGATATAAAGCAAGTCTTAAGCCCCATACACACTGATTTTCTGCAGATTTTTTCCTTCAGATTTACCAAAACCATATAATATGAGATCAAGCCTTAGGAGTTTCAATTTGTATGCAATCAGGCAGGCCCTTCCACTACATGGTTTTGGTAAATCTGAAGACAAAAATCAGCAAAAAATCTGATAGTGCGTATGGGGCTTAAGTTGCAACACTTATTGTTTTCAACCATGCGGCTAGTATTTGTATCTCTAAGTGCCTATTGTTGCTAAAAAATAATGGTGGTTATAACAAATAATCCTCACTGCTTAGGCAGGCCACAGATGTTGCATTTTTTTTTCCTGCAACCACAGATTGCATGAAAGAAAATAACTTGATTCCCCCCATCAACACAGTCAATGTTGATGGGGGAATCCCTCCCATGGAGCTATTGTGTTCTCCCGGAAGGGGTGTAGAGTGCCTTCCTTGCCAGGGGAACACAGTGATTTTTCTTAGTGGATATAGTCACTGGCAATTATCGCATGTAACATGCGTAACATGTTGTACAATCAGCTGCCCATAGATGGTTTGAATGGTTCGTCCCTGCTGAACCGACCGCAATTCATCTATGGTCGGCTTTAGGGCACTAAACGGAATTTTACACGGTAAGAAGGGTGGCAGGTTGTGCTTGAGTACACATCCTGGTTAAACCTGAACTCCATGTTAAGTAAATACTGTTAAAATACAAAAGCCAATTGTATTCTTTAATAAACATGGGTGTGCTTTGCATCAACCTACCAGATTGAAATTTCCTGGCACGACACCCAAAAAGTTCCTGGCACAGCCAAGTTTTTACTGGCATTTCCAAAAATGACAAAATTTCAATTTTAATTGAAAATGTTAGTATTTAGGCTACAAATAAGTACAATATGCAATTAGCAATGTGATTTAAGGGCAAAAAACGTATATTACTTATTTTATTTTCAATATAGTAAGTAGCTCAGGGACAGGACTCAGGAGGGCAAGAAATTAGGATAGGAAGGCACACACACATGAAGTTGGCTCTCACAGTAACTATGACAGAAGTGTACAGAAGCACAGATGATGCTGACTTCTCACCGGCACGACATGTCCCCTCCTGAATCTCAGTGACAGTCTCTCTCCAAGCCAGGTGGTCCCTTCAGTCCACTCCACTCTAAACAGCACTGACCTGCCTTGCTCCTTTGCTGCAGACCCACACACAAGGCTCTGGCCTCTCTGCTTGGCTGCCTTGCACCATAACATCACACGACATGCTCGGGCACCGCCTCCATCAGAGCTGCCCGAACACTTGGGTAGTCTCGACCGGCTCTGGACTGGGCCGAACATCACAGCCATATTTTTTACTGGCAACTTTTTCCTTTTACTGGCATTTACTGGCAGGAGAAAATTGCCTGATTTTTTACTGGCTGCCAGTAAAAATACTGATGGTTGGCAACACTGCTTTGCATATATATTACTTCTGGATCTGTGAAGTAATCCAGTAGGAATCCATTCCTTTGTGCGGGCGTTTCCTATATTAAGACCAGTCATTGCTGCTCTCTCTCTCTCCCTGTGCAGAATGACTGGTCTTCTATTCACCCCCTCGTCTAGTTTTCTACAGATAGTCAGCAGTGGGTGGTCCTGGTATGTCCCTGCCACAGCCCTGCCCTCTGCGCATGATGATTATTTTATTTAATTACTTTTACAAGGTAGTAATTGGGTTTTCCATGGTATGTGGTACACACAAGGTTGACTTATACCCTTCATCGCTATTGATTGGCCTGATCTTCTAGCACAATTCCTTTTGCCAAATTTAAATAAGCTGAATTCTTATTTTTTTTAACAAAAAAAGTACATTATGCCTAAAATTAAAAAAAATAAAAAGACTGTACTTTGTAGTGTTCTCAAACAATGGCTTATCTAAAGCTCACTAGATGTCATGGCAAAAAAAAAAAAAAGAACTAGCCTCCTTTCTCAAGATTTTACACTAGAAATTGGACATTACAGTACAGATGTCACTTGACCTGGATGGCAGAATATAGGTCAATGTACACAAAATGCAGAATATTTTCAGATACTTCATGTCTGTGCATTTAGGAGGAAACAAGTCCTATTAAAAACAATAGGGGACATTTAATAATGAAACTGCATCTTAAAACGTCAGTTTGCATGTGTATTTTTGCATGCAAATACAGTATGTTAGCAATAATCTCTGGGTCTGTTTTGCAACCATAGCATTGGCTTTGGGTCAATGTGTTGCCACATTCCTGAATGTTTACATCTTATCTCTGTTGAGCCACAACTGTGAACACTTATTGAAAGTTGAAACTCAACCTAATTTTTGTAAATACACAGATATTTTCTTGTGGACTTATTTACTATGTAAAATGTGTACAAAAATACAAATGCCCCAAAATAAAAGAAGGAACAGATTAACAACCACAAACAAAAAATAGGTATTCGATCCAGTATGGGGGTAAATAACTCATTTTGCTCTTGAGACATTGAACAGGATGCAATAAAAACCCTTGAACCTTTCCTCTTCTGGGACAGGGAAGATGACCCCTTAAAAGAGGGTTTGTTTTACAGTAGTGAATGGTTCATCTACCTTTCTAGAAAAGTTAGAAAACTTCATAGAAGGAAGTGAGGAAAAGACAGGGAATGAAACTCTAATGTAGCTCCTGGTTACAACATTCTTAACACAATAATCTGAAATGTCCTGAAACAAAATAGCCACAAAAGCTGATGGACATCTTCCTCTTTGACAAGTGAGAGAACCCCTTCATTGAGAAGACGGCTTGTTCCTGGACCTGGGGAATTTTGGGGCACAGACTCACAACCAAACTGAGTTCCTGGCCTTGACATGGCTCTGGTGGCCTGACAGGAATGAAAGGAACTCTTTCATTCCAGGAGCAGAAGGTTTACCTGCTGATGTTTTGTCTTCTTGTTCTGCTGCAAAAAGATACTCTTGCCTATCATGACTTCCCTCAAATACAGTATCTCACAAAAGTAAGTGCACCCCTCATATTTTTGTAAATATTAAAAATTGTATTTTTATGTGACAACACTGAAGAACTTACACTTTGCTTCAATTTAAATTAGTGAGTGCACAGCTTGTATAACTGTAAATTTGCTGTCCCCTCAAAACAACTGAACACACAGCCATTAATGTCTCAACCACTGGCAACAAAAGTGAGTACACCCCTATGTGAAACTGTCCAAACTGGGTCCAAAGTATCAATATTTTGTGTGGCCACCATTATTTTCCAGCACTACCTTAACCCTTTTGGGCATGGAGTTCACTAGAGCTTCACAGGTTGCCGCTGCAGTCCTCTTCCACTCCTCCATGATGATATCAAGGAGCTGGTGGATGTTAGAGACATTGCACTCCTCCACCTTCTGCTTGAGGATGCCCTACAGATGCTCAATAGGGTTTAGGCCTGGAGACATGCTTGGCCAGTCCATCACCTTTACCCGCAGCTTCTTTAGCAAGGCAGTGGTCGTCTTGCAGTTGTGTTTGGGGTCATTAACATGTTGGAATACTATCGCGCAGCCCAGTCTCCAAAGGGAGGAGATCATGCTCTGCTTCAGTATGTCACAGTAAAAAGTATTGGCCAGACCTGGCAACACAGTAGCACAAGGCAACAAGTAATAGTTTCAGCTGCTGGAGTAAAGAAGGATCCCACAGTATGGATCCAAGATCCTGTGCAGTGAATTTCGACAAGATGACTACATTTTGGCACGTGGCCATGGTGGCAATATCAGGTTGCTCTTTTGTCATTGGCGCCCTTGAATTAAGGAACATCTTTAGGAGGGGCTGTCAAGATTTTATTAAGGCAAAAAATGGCTAAGTCTACAGCAGGAACTGCCCATTTCTTCAAGAACCCGTCTTAGAATATTGCTAAGCAAAAAGCTTGGGAAGGAACTTGAGAAGATTGAAGGTCTTTTTGGAATGTCAGTCGCTATACAACACAGACTGTAAAAGCGAGAAGGTCCTTGTCGGCCTGGGCATTCTACAAGATGCAAGTTTACTGCCCTTTGCTACTATGGATGTAGGGTGTTCTTGTTTTTAGATATGTGCACACTTCGTCAAGAAGGATACGTAACTATGCTAGATAGTGGAAATGTCTGTGGACTGGTCCTCGGCCTGCGAGTCCTCAGAACTGGATGTGGAACCATCCTCATCCGAAAGCACAAGGGCAGACTGAAGGTGGTCAAACAGACACTCTGGGGGGGGGGGGGGGGGGTAGAGAGGCCTTTAAAAGATCACATAGTTTCCCCATGAACTCAGACATAACTATAGAAAATGTCTCCCTAGATGAATGTGGGTAGGGTGGTACAGGGGTACAGGAGATCTCAGATGGACAGTAACTTATTATGGGAGCTTCTTTAATCTGGATTAGCAGAATCAATTCCCTTAGTGTTGAAATTGTAGACCTCATGTGAGCCATAAATTGAGGAGGAGCTGGCACATCCTGCTGATCCAGACCCCTTGCACTTTTGATTTACCATGTGTTTTGAGGGATGTTTCACAAGAGGAACTCACAACCTTTACTACAGAGCAGGAAGGCTGTGCATGGTGTGCCTTCTATGACCAGTCACTGTATGTAGAGGGGCCAAGTACAACTTGCTGTGAGTTCTAGTGAACATATTCCCTGGCCACATTTCTAAGCTATCTTTTTGGGGCACTAGTAATTTAAAAAAAGCCCACTGCCCATTGGCAGCAGTATGAGAGGGAAGCTAGTGATTTTTGGCAATTCTCTAGAGAAGGAATAGGCAAACTTCAGCCTTCAAACTGGTGCAGATCTACAAGTTCCATGAGGTATGACAGCCACAAATATCACTCCCAGAAGCAGAAGCATGATGAGACTTCTACTTCTGCAACAGCAGGAGGGTCAAAGTTTTTCTATGCCTGCTATAGAGGCATCTGAAGGGCATAAGGGGCAGTATCAGCAAAACAAGAGACTTATATACCTCAAGTATACTGGAGCACTGAGTTGTCAACAATTGTGGCTGGAAGAGTCACACTTTTTAAAATTATTTTTGCAAAAAACTTCCTAATAAAAAATGTACCAGCCAAAAGTCAAGCTCCAATGAATCTTGAATCCAGTGGATCAATTTGCCTATCTTTGCTGAACTAAAAATGAATGATATAGCTTTAGTAATGCGAAGAAGAAAACAGATTGCCTCCAACCTCGGAGTCTCTTGGTCCCTTTCAGTATATACACTTTACATTCCACACTAACTGGCCCTGGTGTTTTGTTTATACTCAGGCTGACCTAGTAGCCTTAAACAAACACAGAGGTTGACAGCAGATGAGAAGTATGCAGGCCTCCTACACTCCTCCTTCTCTTGTATTCACACCCAGCCTTATAATCACTCTGGCCATAAAACAGTTCTAAGACTGTTTTACTTCACTTAATGATTTAATCTGAACTGCTACTATTTTGGCAAAGACCACCACCAACAACTGCGATCTCCCAACTTTCCACGGATACTTTTAGTGCCAGAATATTTGATCAAAATATATGCCCTTGTTACACCTCCATTTCCTTGGTCATCATTTATGCAGGGACACCAAATCCCATTATGGGCAGACTAAGAAAATAAAGACATTCATCTAACCAGAACCAACATCACTACTTTTCTTTTATATGCAATCATATACAGGGGTGGATTCTAACGCTGACCATACACTATTAGTTTTTCCTGTTCTGCTTGTGGGTTAAACAGAAAAAAATGTAAAGTAGGCCATAGACCAAACAAATTTTTTTCTTGCAACCACGGGTTGAAAGACAGTACTGACGCGGGAATCCCTCCCGCTGAGCCATTGTGTTCCCCTGGTGGGGGAAGCCATCACCCGATGGGAGAACACAGCCGCTAGCAATAATCGCATGTAAAATCCAACAGGCTGGTTTTACCGAAATTGATCGATCAATCCAATTGGGTACATTCTGCCTGCCCATACATGGTTCTAATCTTGATTCGAACCGTTTGTGGCTGGCTTAACAGATTCCTCAATTCAAGCTATGCAAGGAAGATGAATGAATTCCCCTACTGTGCTATTGTATTTTGACAGCCACTAGTAGTGCCTGTCGGAAAACCTTAAAACACAATAGCGCTGCAGGAGGGATCCCCCCCATCAACACATAGGCTGGATTCACACCTATGCATTTTTAGTGCTTTTTTCCTTTTGCAGATGTGCACTACAGGACATGTTCCATAGGAATCCATGTTAAATGGACTGTAGTGCAAATCTGCAAAATGCAAAAAGCATTATAACTGCAGAGGTGCAAATCCAGCCTACGAGTGACTGCATCTGTTTGGATGCAGTTGATGTTTGGCCAATCATTTTTAATATTTTAATTCAAAGGATATCATGCGGGGGGGGGGGGGGGGGGTAGGGCAGACACAATATCGCAACAATATGGTCGGGATCTCCCCACAACCCTGGACTGACACCTGGCTCAGCCTCTCAATGAGCCACTAAGAGCCTGAGCCAGCGGCTTCTGCCCCCTTCACAGCCCAGCGATCCAGTGAGCATGGGGAGGTGAGGGGGGCAGAGAATGATAGTCACCAGCTCTCTGCTCACAGAGCTCTGAGAACCAAGCGATCAGCAGTCTTTGATTGCTTGGTTCTCAGTGCTTTTTGCAGATTTGCACTACAGAACGTGTTCCATAGGAAACCATGTTGAATGGACTGTAGTGCAAATCTGCAAAATGCAAAAAAGCACTAAAAATGCCATAGGTGTGAATCAGTCCGGGGGTACAGATGCAGCATCCATCTAAGGCTGGATTCACACCTATACATTTTTAGTGCTCTTTGCATTTTGCAGATTTGCACTACAGTCAATTTAACATTGTTTCCTATGGAACACGTTTTGTAGTGCAAATCTGCAAAATGCAAAAAGCACAAAAACTGCATAGGTGTGAATCCAGCCTATGTGTTGATGGGGGGGATCCCTCCTGCAGCGCTATTATTGTGTTCTTCTGGCGGGGAGCCTTTCCCCACCACCAGAAATAATAATAATGATCACTGCTAGGGGCTTTAGCTGCCGGTAGTAATCACATGCAAAAAAATACGACAGGCTGGTTGTACTGAAGTTGATCGATGGATCGACTTCAGTAAAACTAGCTGCCCATAGTTGAATCGACTCTCGGAAAGGCCCCCCGCAGAACTGGCCGAGGTTCAGTCCATCTATGGCCAGCTTTAGATTGTAAGCTCCTTGAGTGCAGGAACTGTACAATATATGTAAAGTGCCTAAAATTGTCAGCACTCTACAAATACCTGTAATCAATAAATTCTAAAAACACATCTGGCAGTTTGATCTAACATTTATTTTTTTATGTATCTATACAACATCAGAGGTAAAAGAGGGACAGCTGTGCAGCAAAGAGGGGCAGATGCACTATAGGGAGTCCTATGCTACATCCTTTGTTCCATCTGTTACTCTTTTCTCTAGTTTTGGAATCATACATATTAGTTAACATTAATCATATTGGCAGTAAAGATATATTTCTCTGAAATCTAATAAGGAATGAAAACAATTATCTTGACAGATCATCACAGCTCTATAAGTGGAAGGTGTAGTTTTTCCCTTCTGTCACATTTGCTGCAGCCCTGTCTCACACTCCAGTTCCAGTACAGAGCGGTGATTCCAGTCCAGGGTATACACGTCTTCTCTGGCTGCTGATGTCACAGGAGTAACACCCATCGTATACTCTTCCCCTCCTCCGCCTCCCTCCCTACTACTGCAGAAACAAGACAAGTGATCTGATCTTTTCTTACAACCTTTTCTCTGCAACCAAGGGCCTGGCAGACACGGCAATCCTTATTTTATAACTAGAATGCACTAAGCAGATGCCTTCTACAATCGCAATATATTAAATGCAAAGATCCATGCATTGCTGGTGGTGCTTTGGAAACCTATTTCAAAGGCATAAAGGTCTACAGGGCAAAGAACAGTCTTTCTATTCTATTTGCAGGGCATATTTTACATTGCACACAAATGACACATGTCATAATGATAAATGTCACTTGGTTTAGGAACGCTTGGAAATGTAGCCTGTTCACGTTCTCACCAGAATTCAGTGTTAGGGTGTACGCAAAGTATTAAGCTAGCAGCTATATTGCATTTGACTTTAGTTTCTTTAAAACTTAGCAACATTTATGGATGATTCACACCTATGATCGTCATTACAGGACAAAGAGTAAAAAACGCGTGCTTAAAGTGGACCTGCGTTGATAAGAACGCGCGCTTAAAGTGGACCTGGGCTGCGATACAAATGGTAAGAACGCGCGCTTAAAGTGGACCTGGGTTGCGATACAAATGGTAAGAACGCGCGCTTAAAGTGGACCTGGGCTGCGATACAAATGGTAAGAACGCGCGCTTAAAGTGGACCTGGGTTGCGATACAAATGGTAAGAACGCGCGCTTAAAGTGGACCTGCGTTATGATGCAAATGATAAGAACGCACGCTTAAAGTGGACCTGCGTTGCGATACAAATGGTAAAAACGCAACACTTAAAGTGGACCTGCGTTGCAATACATATGGTAAAAACGCACGCTTAAAGTGGACCTGCGTTGCAATACATATGGTAAAAATGCCTGCTTAAAGAGGACCTGCTTTGCAATACACATGGTAAAAACGCATGCTTAAAGAGGACCCGCTTTGCAATACACATGGTAAAAACACATGCTTAAAGTGGACCTGCTTTGCAATACATATGGTAAAAATGCACGCTTAAGGAGGACCTGCTTTGCAATACATATGGTAAAAATGCACGCTTAAAGTGGACCTGATTTGCAATACATATGGCAAAAATGCACGCTTAAGGAGGACCTGCTTTGCAATACATATGGTAAAAACACACGCTTAAAGTGGACCCGCTTTGCGATACAAATGGTAAAAACGAACGCATAAAGCAGACTTGCGTTGCAATATAAATGGTAAAACCACATGCTTAAAGCGGATCTTTGCCCTCCTTACACACTTTAAGGCTGGGTTCACACCACTGCGAATTGAAATACGGCTTCCCCGCAAACAATTTGCAATAGCAGGAGATATTGGCCGGCTCTCTATGGAGCCTGTTCAGATATCTCCACAGTAGGTCCGGTGCGTTTTGCACAAAAACACTGTGCGTCTTTTGGTCCTTTTCCGAATTCAGCCCAAAATGTTAGCTGAAATCAAACCTGAAACGGTGAACCAGCACGCACCTGGCCCCTGCTGTTAGCCACATGCGACTCATATGTGAACCCAGCCTAAATATTTTTCTACCTCCTGTTACAAAATCAGAAATTATATTTGCACTCTTACATATTTTCTTGCCTGGGCAATAATGATTTATCCATCCTTCCTGAAGCCTCCTGGGAGACACAAGTCACCCATTCCGGGCAATAATGGGCACACCATGTGCTGGACACATTTGCCACTGGTTTGGCAAATTGCATGCCAAACCAGCGACTATTATCAGTAATGCCATAGTTCCTGTACTACTTTTGGCGACTTCGGGGGGTAATTTGAATAGACATCTGTGCATGAACCCACACAGATGTCTGTCAAATCGGCCCAGAAGTCAGACTGCATTGCCAGTTTGAAATTGTGTGAGTTCAGCTGAACTCGCACAATTTCAGACCTGTATCAGTGTAAACCTGGGCAAAATGCAGCTTGAGTGGATGAATAAATCTAATACTGTATAGCCAGTTTAAAGCCAAGTACACATGGGCCAAAGGTCGGCCGGCATTGGCATGTTCAATATAGACTGACCATTTGGCCGGCTTCTGTAGAAGGCTCATGACTGAAAAAGGTCTGCCGACTGGCTCCGATCAGTGCTCTTGGCCAATGGGGGCTTGTTAGTACAGCGGCTCTGACCTGAGCCATCAGTTTTTCTTTTCATTCAACACAGTGAAAACTAGTGATGTGTACTAGGCTTAAGTGTGATTTATAGTTTCACACCTATGTGTTATGGTAATGTGGAGTAAAACATCCATCATTTTCAATGGCACCTTAATATGCACCTTGACCGTTTTTTCCATCAGAATAAACTCTGACGGTCTTTCCGACAGGGGGTTCCTCTAAAACGGACTTGCCTACACATGATCACACCAAAGTCTGTTAGTTTTAGAACGTGATGATGTACGACGGGACAAGAAAAAGGAAGTTCAATAGCCAGTAGCCAATAGCTGCCCTTGCACTGTTTTTGGTCCGTCAGAACAGCATACAGATGAATGGTTTTCCGGATAGGAATCGATTCTGTCGGAAAGATTTAAAACATGTTCTATTTCTAGGTCCATGAGAATTTTTGAAAAAAAAAAGATGAAGCCCACACGCGATCGGAATATCCGATGAAATTATTCCATCGGAAAGTCCGGTCGTGTGCACACTACACGGCATAACAGGTGAAACATTATAATGTACAAGATTTGAAGGGAGCCTAAAAACACACTAAACTGAAGAGAATAGATCTAAACCAGCCAAATAGAAAATAACTGGATTATTAATAGAAATTATTGAAATTGATTTTAATGCAGTAAAATGAATGCTCTTCTGCAGAGAAAGGATACGGTAGGTGTGAATAAACCCTGACCAAAGAGACACAGGAATAAGATGGTTCTTGGTTGTACAGGTACTTTTTGTTATACCTTTCGCTACATTCTCACTTCTGCATTTTTCCTGATTTGCTGTTGCAGTGTGGTGCGTTTTATACAGGTTACCATTCATTTCTGTGAAAGTTTCCTTTTGCTGCAGAAATTTATTGCAGTATATCACACCTCTACCTTTGAACACTGGTTCACATTGACATATCAAATCGCATGTCAAATCGATATGACGCTGCATTTGCGGCTCCACACCGATTTCAAAAAGTAGTTTCTCTACTACTTTTTTGCGATTTCGGGCTGCTATTTACATGTGCAGAAACCTGCAGAGATGTCTCTGAAATTCTGGCCGAAATCGGGACTGAGAAGCGGGAGTGAAATTGTGTGAGTTCGGCTGAACTCGTACGGCTTTATTTCTGCAGCTCAGTGTGAACCTGGGCTTAGGTCTTTTTAAGCCCTTTACAGTCTATTGCTGTGCTTACCACAAGTGCACTGACATACTGTATTTTGAGTATTATGCCCTGTACATACGGTCGGACATCCTAACGACAAAATCCGTCTGATTTTTTTCCGACGGATTTTGGCCCAAACTTGTCTTGCATAGACATGGTCGCACAAAGTTGTTGGAAAATCCGATCGTTCAGAACGAGGTGACGTACAACACGTACAACGGGACTATAAAGAGGGCAGTAACCAATAGCTTTCGTCTTGTAATTTATTCTGAGCATGCGCAGCACTTTGTGCGTCGGAATTGTCTACACACGATCACAATTTAAAGGATCGGATTTTGTTGTCGGAAAAATTTTAGATCCAGATCTCAAACTTTGTGTTGGAAATCCCGACGGAAAAAGTCAGATGGAGCCCACACACGATCGGAATTTCCGACAACACAGTCTGATCGCACATTTTTCGTCGGAAAGTCCGACCGTGTGTACAGGACATTAGATCGTGTTGAGATAAGGCAGCTCATTCATTTGGAACAGGGTGGTAGTTCACCACAATGGCCAAAAAACATACAGGACCCTTTTTTCAACTCAACATACCAAAACGCTCATGCCATGAAATAATTTTGAGGTTGGTTTATTAACCACTTGAGCTCCGGAAGGTTTTACCCCCTTCATGATCAACTGTGGGTATAGGATTGTGAATATAAAATTGGATAATAATTTCCGCCCTTTTATTGGTTGAACTAGATGGACTTGTGTCTATTTTTCAACCACCCTATGTAACTATGACCAGGCCACTTTTTGCTATTCAGCACTGCACTATTTTAACTGGCAATTGTGCGGTCATGCAATGCTGTACCCAAAAGTATATTATTTTGTTTCACACAACTAGAGCTTTCTTTTGGTGGTATTTGATCATCATTGAGTTTTTGGTTTGCGTGAAAGTTAAAACATCTACAAACAATGGTATATATAATGATTTTTTTTTTATACTAGTAATTGCGGTGATCAGCGACTTACAGTATCTCACAAAAGTGAGGGCACGCCTCACATTTTTGTAAATATTTTATTATACCTTTTCATGTGAACACTGAAGAAATGACACCTTGCTACAATGTAAAGTAGTGAGTGTACAGCTTGTATAACAGTGTACATTTGCCATCCCCTCAAAATAACTCAACACACAGCCTTTAATGTCTAAACCACTGGCAACAAAAGTCAAAATGTCCAAATTGGGCCCAATTAGCAATTTTTCCTCCCCAATGTCATGCGACTTGTTAGTGTTACAAGGTCTCAGGTGTGAATGGGGAACATGTGTGTTAAATTTGGTGTTGTCACTCTCACGCTCTCATAATGGTCACTGGAAGTTCAACATGGCACCTCATGGCAAAGAACTCTCTGAGGATCTGAAAAAACAGAGCTCTCTTCTGTCCTTTGCTTAGCTGATCAGCAGGTCCCAGCCATAAATCATTGGCTGTGACCCGCTGAACAGCTTGCACTGCAGAAAATGACAACTCGGGTTTCCAGGTGCGTGTGCGCATGCATGAGCAGACCCGGAGGAAAGCCCAGATGTACAGGTGTGTTACAGTATCTGTACGATTTGCCCCACTGCAGTATATATACTGTTGGCAAGTGGTTAAGTAGGCCTTCACAATGCTATTGAGAAGATAGCAAAGGAGCACAGTTTTCGTGAACTGACACACAATGTACTACCAAATTTGTTAATTTAATGTTGTTCAAAAATAAGCTGCGTTCAAATTGCATACCATATAAACACATATAACAAAAAGCTTAAACTGAAGAAAGATGATCTAACTATGAATGCGCCAATAGCCAATTTAGATCAAACCAGTGAAAGTAAGTCCAGTAATGTGAATAATCCAATAAGGTGCTCAGTAACTCTGATGAGTCTTCACCACCATCAAACACTTTGCAAAGTGATCTCGTGACTTAACACCACCAGCAAAAGCTGAAAAAGGGCTTGCTCAAATGGTCCTCTGATTACAAAAGGTCAGAAACACCTGTGACTCCAAACCCAGCCAGGGCCTTTAAAATCCAGGAAGTTTTCAAGACAAGGGACATCGATCCTCCTCATAGGACAATCATAACGGTTCCCCAAAATACAGAAGACTCTGCATAGTATAAAATCCTCAGAACTTTAATGAACTTAGAAGTTGCACTTACAAGATATGTAATGTAAAAATGCCTTAATTCGTATGCGTAGGCTGCCAAACATAAAAACACCTTAAAGTGTTGTTTCGCTCCAAAAAAATAAAAAAATTAAAAGCCGCACCTACACATACTGGAGCTGCTGACTTTTTACAATAGGACACTTACTTGTCCTGGAGTCCAGCGATGTCAGCACCACAGCTGATGTTTCCATCAACTGTCGGGTGCTAGTGCCGCCATTGCGGGTAAGGGTACCCGGCATTGCAGCCTTGAACCCTACTGCGCATATGTGAGGCCCCGCTCCTCTCTCCTACTAGCCCGGCAATAGGGAGAGGAGGAGGGAGCCCCGCGGTGATGTCAAGGGCCGCGGCCCGGACTTCTGGAAGTCAAAGTCATGTATCCTGCCCCCCCCTCCCCCCAAAGATGCCAATTGTGGCACCAGAGGGGGAGAGGAGACAACTAAGTGGAAGTTCCACTTTTGGGTGGTACTCCGCTTAAATTTGTATGCGTAAGGCCAGCACACATACAAAAACCCGTCTTTCCTAGACACGAGTGTAACAGTGACTTTAGCTCATCGCTTCGCCCTACACGTTTCGTCATGCGTTTGGTGTTATCCAGGGGCACGGGCAGTGCACTGAGTCACCACCAATTATACTATACAACCGTAAACAAGCACTATTCTTTTTGTGGGAAACGCGTCAATTGATCATCACTGCAATTTTGTCTGGCTCATGACAATAAAGAAATTTCTACAGCATCTTTTGGAGCCAAGTGTACAATCAATCTTTTCTTTCTTTTTTTTATGGTCTTTATTAGGTTTTTTTTCACAAAAATTAAATACAAAAGTATAGGACAACAACATCAATATCTGTTATACATATGTCAAATAATCACTTAAATGGTTACCTTAAAATAACTCAGGTCACTCCTAAACTAAAGCAATGAGGTAGCTCCAGGTATTCATCTCCCCTTGGTCATGCATTTAGTGACTCAATCTAACCGAATATTCATACTACGATATCAATCTTTGTCCTTCCAATTGGCTTACTCTAACCTTCCACATATGACAAAACAGGGACACTGCAAGATAGGACAACAAAACAAAACAAGACAGAACAAGACAAAACAAAAAAAAAAAAGAGGGGGGCCCCCCTTCTCCACACCACCGCGATCAATCTTTTCTTCTCTTCTTGATATTGCCTACGGTGATGAGTCGGGATTATCACCTTGGATCGGGTGTGTCCATTTTTTGCCTGAAACGGTTTGTGCACCCTTGTTCTGTTTCATAATAGTGTATATACCTGCCCACCCGTGACGTAACTGTGTCTATTGTCATCCCGGGGGGGCAGGTCAGACTCATATGTATGTTTTCATTAGGTCCAAATCTCTTAAGACCACATCCCTAAACTCTATCAACAAAGAGGCTAATGCTCCCGGAGGGTTAAAGAGAGAGGCATTTACTAAATTAGAATGATGATATTCAGAGGAAATGATTCTATTTTCTTTCTTGGGCTTTGTTAAATATGTCGCTTAATGTTGAATTCGCGGACAAATTTTTGTGTACGGCCATACAGGTCTGAAAATTACTCGTCATTCAGGGTGGGGCAAACCCTTATCCAGAATAGTCTTTTAAGGTTGTTTCAATATCTGTTGGCTTAAATTATAGAGCCCCTCTCCTTCTCTTTGTTTTTTGATTGAATCGGCCTCCCCCTTCTAGTTCCTCTCTTTGTTCTACCGGTCTCTTTATACCTTTATTGGGTCTGGGAAAACCCCACTCTTGGTTGTCTTGATTCATAGGAAATGGTCTGTTGAATTGACTGACTCCATTTCCGTTATAGGTATTTGGACCATTTTTGGGAGCATTGTGATAATGAGGCTCACTTGGTCTATTTGGAGTTCTGACATTATACCAATCATTGGATCTGGGGCCATTTAGAGGAGCTTCTCTATCCTGTAATGAGTAGAACCTATTTTGTGTAGGGATGTAATACCCATAATCTGACCCACCTCTATTTTTCTCTTAAAGGGAAGGTGTATTATATTGGTCGTATCCTTGTCCATAGAATGGGGGTTCATATCCTTGATTGTTGGGATAGAGATTTTTTCCGAAAATTGCTCCTAACAGGTCTTCTATATGAAGATGTATAAGAGGGATATCTATTCTTCTGTGGTATAGATTGCTGATAAGAATTGGGAGGACCTCTTACTGGGGATCCATAAGAAACACTCCTCTTGAGATATGTACCAGAAGTACTTTGACTCACAGGTGATCCATTTGATGCCCCACCCTGAGTCGATACATCCATCTGTATGGACTCACTATTCTTTTGATCAGAGATAATTTTTTCTGCCATTCGAAAACTATTTCTGCTGGAAAATCTCCCATATCTCTATTATATTTTTACCTTTTCTTAACTTTCTGATCATTCTCTAAATGTTTTTGTAGATTGAGTAAACGCTCTTTGTACTCCTCACTGTCTTTCTGAGGTACCAATTTATCCTTCAAAGATTTGATCTCCTCATCCATACGTGACGGTTTCTCACTTTTTCTCTGAACTAAGAATTTAAAAAATTAACTCCTGCTTAATTAAAATATTTGAACCATTCATCTAATGTGGATTTGCTTTTTTGTGGACTTGTTTCCCATCTAAGGCTGCATGGAACCATCATGTTTTTAATATACTATAAGTGCAACTTCTAAGTTAATTAAAGCTCTGAGGATTTTATACTATGCAGAGTCTTCTTTATTTTGGGGAATCATTATGATCGCCCTATGAGGAGGATTGATGTCCCTTGTTTTGAAGACTTCCTGGATTTTAAAGGCTCTGGCTCGGTTTGGAGCCACAGGTGTTTCTGATCTTTTATAATGAGAGATCCATTTGAGCAAGCCCTTTTTCAGCCTTTGGTGGTGGTGTTTAATCAGAAGATCACTTTCTGACGTATTTGATGGTGTTGAAGATTCATTGGAATTACTGAGCACCTTATTGAATTATTTACATTACTGGACTTATTTTCAGTGGTTTGATCTAAATTGGCTATTGGCACATCCATAGTTATTAGATCATCTTTCTTCAGTTTAATCATTTTGTTATATGTGTTTATATGGTATGCAATTTGAGCGCACAATATTTTTGAACAATTTTAAGCACTGTGTTAGTATCTCACTGTAAAGCTGCTGCTGGGTTATGGTTTATTGTAATGGCGCAGTTCTTTTACGTTTACATAATTTTGTTACGTTAATGTGTGATAAATGTACATTTATCTGACCCTAGCACAGTGACTAAAAAACCCATTTTAGTTGAAAAGATAACAAAGTACAGTAATGAAAATACCACATTTATAATTTTTAAACTGCAGAAAAAAAACCTGCAAGACAATGGCATAATGTGTTAGTATGCATCACATACTAGCACACTATGAAATACCTTAGCACGAAGCCCTTCCCGGTGGCACCCACTCACCGCTGGGAGGGCTGACATCTTCCCATCTTCTCCCATCCTTTGTTCTGGGATTGCAGGCTCCAGCGCTGTGAGTGGCCGGAGCCACGATGACGTCATTCGCGCAATTCCAGAAAGAAGCTCTGAAGATCTGACACGGTGCACGTTTAGGAGATATTCATTTTACCTACAGGTAATAGGTTTACCTGTAAGTAAAAATATGTATTTATAGAATCTCATTACTTTTTTTGCAGCAAGGGTGATATTGGAACTACATAAATGACCCCAAGACACCACCTACCAAAAACAACAAGAGTAATAAAATCCATGCAGGAATCCTGATTACAGAATTATTTATATACTATACAAAGGTGATAATAAGCTCCTTAGGTATTCAGAAGAACTTATGGCCCAGGATGATTTTCCAGCTTGTTGCAAAGGTTTCCTATAAACAGTTCTTGATCCTCTATGTCAAAAAAGCAATGGCTCAGGAGCACTGATCATGTCCCGGTGTCAGCATGAAGCAAAGATCTTGGTGGGTTCTCCGCTAGTTCAAGTCATGCAAGGACAGGCTTATATCTTCCTGCCTGCTGTTCTCACTGAGATATCTGACAGTCTTTTGCCAGCCTTGGAAACTAGGGAATATGCTGTTCAATTAAGATCAAGAGAAAGGACTTCTAAGCATTAGAAGGTGTAAGTTTTCAGGGACATTGGCTACCTGGCTCTTGGAGTTTATTCAGCCCAAAACACCTTATCTAAGAAATGGACCAGCATTATCTTAAAGTAAATATTGTCTAAATATAACAGTCATGTGCATTCTTACTTCAGTCTTGGTGTGCTTTGTGTATTTCTTCCAGATCTGTGCAGTAATCCAGTGTGAATAGTTACCTCTGTGCAGGAGATTTCTGTAATTACAACTGGTCATTGCAGCTTTTTCTCCTTGTGCAGGGTGACTAGTCTTGTACCCCCCCCCCCCCCCCATAGTTTTCTATAGGCAGCCAGTAGTTGGTGGACCCATTGTGTCCCTCCTACAGCTCTGCTTTGTGCACAGGCTACATACAACACAGTGTCACTGCTACTTTCAAAAGGTCAGAACTGGGTTTGAAAAGGCCTTTGGTACACACAAAGTAGATTTATATCCTTTGTGGCTAGTGAGTAATATATTTAAATATAAATGTTAGTACCTGGAGTTTGGCTTTAAGTCTCCTTTGGCTTATGACTTGGCAAAACAATGAATAATAGGACAGATGGTAAACAATGAAATATATAGCCATGTTTGGCAAATCAAGGATTCCTCAAGTACCTTGTTACAAGACAAAGTGCCCATTCTCACTTTAGTGCATGCATTTCTGTCCTCTGTATTAGGGCAGCCTATTTACTTTGATTTCTCAATAGACAAAATAATGCACTATATTTTGCAAGGTAGCACACCAAAAAGCACTGTACATCATAGTGGAGGTGCATTTATGTCTACTGCAGATGTGTGCTGGGGCACCATTATGAATGAATGGCATTGCACACCATCATTGCAAAAGGTATGAATCCAGACTAAAGGATTTCAGGACCTATAACGCTAAGACCTACCTATACCAATTAAACACAGACTGTGTGGGTTTAAAAAAAAAAAACAGCTGTAAAGTCTCTCTTAATAGCCTAGTTGTATGACATCATATACACTAATATGCCATATGTCTACCTCATCTGCGCTGTTTCCAGAGGACATTATCGTTTCAGTCCATTGTCTGGATCTGGGAGAACCCCCCCCTTCCGCCGAACAGCCAGTAAGTGTCTATGTCACACAGGCAGTGTGAGATCACATTCACTTATTTTCTTGGGAGGTTATTTTACAGTACTTTTTCTGGCAAAATGTAACACGCACATATTTTTACAAACAAAGGTAAGAGATCCCTAAACTTTATTAGCTTTTGGTAAAGAGGCAACACTATGCTGTCAGAAACATGGTGCTAGCCGTCAGGCTAAAGTGCACTGTCTGGCTAATGCGCATAGGCTTGCACATTTCTAAGGACATAGAAGATGGACTGCACATATATTATTACTTACACCTACGAGCATGTGCACGTGTGGTCTTGCGTGCATGTCCACTTCTACAAAGTGATCTATTTAAGGCTAAACTGCACTAGGCTTGCTGAATGGTCTTCAGTCTTGTTCCTGTTATCCAGTTCCTGATATGCATCTTTATCCTGTTACTGACCCGGCTTCCTTTTTGACCTTGTACTCAGATTATCCTTGTCTGCTTATGTTCACTGTCTGCCTCCGCTAGCTACCCCGGCTTGGACTACTGACCAGGCTTTTGCCTAGTGAATTTGCACCTCATTGCTCAATTGTTGCCAGGTTCTGCCAGTTCCTGACTCTGGTTCTGCTCACATCCTGGTGTCCTTCCATGATCTGTGCAAGGGACCACCCTCGTCATCTCAAGCTCTGCATAGAAGTATGTGAAATGTGCAGTTTAGTGGAACTGGGAATTCTAATGGGCACATCTCATTACTGGAGTCCATAGGATATAAGAAGACAACACACGTTTCAACTTGTCGGCATCTACACAAAACTACATTTTTATTGTAGACTTTACTGTAAACCGACATGTAATATATTTTATGGAGCTAGTTCTAGGTGGCATACATAAACTGGTTTTGCTGACAATGTATATGAATTATTCTGAGTTAGAAGCTATGTTCTTTCAGAGTGGTTTTCTTCATGCATGAAGCATTACAGAGCAAAACAATGCAAAAAGACGATAATAACAAAACTGGAACAAGTGTTCTTTAAGTTTAGGGTGAAAAGTACTTTGACAACTTAGATGGATTAAAATATACACTGATCAGCCAGAATTGTATGACCACCCACCTAATATTGAGTAGGTTTCTCTTTTGCCACCAAAAAAGCTCTGACCCATCAAGGTATGGAAGCCACATAGGACTGAGGATATGTTGCAGTATCTGTCATCAAGCCATCAGTAGCTTAAAGGTGGGGTCTCCATGGATCATACTTGTTTTTCCACCACCTCACACAGATGCTTGATTGGATTGAGATCTAGAAAATTTGGAGGCCAAGTCAACACCCCAAACTAATTTTTGTGTTGTTCAAACCATTCTTGCAGTGTGGGAGGACGCCTTATCTGGCTGAAAGAGGCCACTTCCATCAGGGAATGCCGATTCCATGAAGGAATGTACTTGTTCAGAAACAATGTTTAGGAAGGTGGTATGACGTGAATGACAAGACCCAAGGTTTCCCAGCAGAACATTGCCCAAAGCATCACACTGCCTCTGCCAGCTTGCCTTTTTCCCTTACTGCATCCTCTCTCCCCCAGGTAAGTGACACACATGCACCAGATCACCCACTTGATGTAAAAGAAAACATGATTCATCAAACCAGGCCACTTTCTTCCATTGCTCCATGGTTCAATTCTAGTGCTCAAGCGCCCATTGTAGGTGATTTTGGCTGTGGACACAGGTCAGCATGGGCACCCTGACTGGTCTGTGGCTACGCAGTCTCATACATAACAAACTGTGATGCCCATTTTTCTCCTTTCAACACATCAACTTCAGGGACTCGATTGAAATAATTGGCATAATTAGGGGGAAAGTGAGCTCCCATGACTGTCCCGGTCTTTTGGAGTGGTTTGAGGTTCCTAATTAATTTATTTATATCTTTAAATATTGTAAATCAAGTCAGATTAATGGATGGGGAAAAATTGTGGCCATGACTGAGAAGTATGCTTTCATCTTTTGTGAGTATGTGTTGAACATCTATATGGTAGTAGTGCTGGCTCTCTCCTGTCCTTTTTGGGGGTCTTATGTTTTCCTCCTCTGCTTCCTCGTTTGCATGCTTTCTTTTAAGGAGGTTGGAGGAGGGATATCCAAACAAGGCCCTGGTTCAGTGGTTGTGGGAGCAGGTATCGGGGTAACCTCAATTGAGGTAAAGGTAGCGAAGTAGATGGGGGGTGGTTAACTGGGGGCTGTCTGTATTCAGTAATGATAGAGGAGATCTGGTGGTCTGGTATTTGTGTACTTATGATGATTGAATTAGGTGCTTTTTTTTCTTTTTTTTTGAGTCTTGAATCCTCATTGGGGTGTGTCCAGGGAATGTGATTCTGGTCAGAGATGTATAGAGGCAGACCCTGTGGTCTGTGGCAGAGGGAAGTAAATCTGTATTTGTATTTGAAATTTGGGGATAGGTTTAAGATACATCAAAGGTGGTATGTTGGAGTGAATGTGCATTCTTTTCTTTTTCCAGCTCTCTTTGCCCTAGTTATGCCAACCTCCCCATGGGGCACTGGGAGCTCCAGTTTATATGGGCTGACAACCCCTTCGCCCACCATATTACCTATTATGGTCATTATATAGAAAATATTATTACCATTTGGGATGGGCACACTACATCTGTCACCAACTTCATACAGTTTTGCAATACCAACTAATTTGGCTTATTCTTCACACATGTATGTGATAAGTCTACATTAGTCTTCCTAGACCTAGAACTAGGCTCTGATGGATGCAATATAATGACCAAGAATCACTTCAAGAACATAAATGGCAACTCGTACCTTTATTTCACCAGCTGTCACCACCCGAAATGGACCAAGAATATCCCAAAGAGCCAATTTTGCAAGTTAAATCAAAACTGTGCCTGGAAGGAAGGCTACAGAGCAAAGTCCTCACAAATAAATTTCTCTATAAAGGGTAAATCCAGTGAGTGAAATGTATTGAATTTGTCGTTATGTAAACACAACCACTAATAACAAGACAAAGGGAAAGGCAAATCATGAAGTCAGATTCGTCACTCAATTTCATAACCATCACCAATGAATGGAGAAAATCTTCCACAAACACTGGTCTATCCTCCTGTAGGATCCCCATCTCAATATATCCATTCCCCACAAACCCAAGTTCTTCTATAGAAAAGCCCCTGAGCGTGAACAGCAAAATAGCATGCAGCAAGCTCACCGCCCCTCCCAAATCCACCACATTACCCAGTCACTTTTTTTTGCAATCTCACTGGGATGTACAAATGAAAATAAATGTAAGTGGCTAACATGTAAGCTTGCCCACCATGGACAAAAGACATTTTAAGGAAATGGGAAGACTTACTTCATCACCACCTTTGAGAATTTCTCATCCCAGTTTGTAGTCTATTACTTATTGTGCCCTTGTGGCCTTCTCTATATGGGTAGAACAATTCGAACACCAAGTGCCAGATTTGGTGAACATAGGAGATTCGTAGAGGAAGGGAACTCCAAACACAGCCTACCCCACTGGTTTGCCGAATGCCCTCTGTAAGTTTTATTTGCACATGGGTGAATAAATGCCTTATAAAGCATGCTCATGGCTGATTCGATTCCCCCATCCACATACTCAATGTGGATGGGGGAATCTTCCCCACTGTATCTTTGTAAAACACTACTCAGTGGGAACTTAGATTAAAAGTGTCTTAAGCTTTAGGGCGCTACTTCACAACATTATTCTGTTGCAGTGTGTTCAGCATTCTACATGCAGTATTTATTAGGGGACATTGTGTTAAGACAATCCATTCATTTAGAATGAGCTCACATGTAAAGCATTAACAGAAAAAATATTCCTGCAGCAGTTTTTAAAAGCAGAACACAGAACTGATGTGTGCTGGTTGATGTACTGTACTGCGGATGCACTGCCTCTAACTGTATTTGTGCATTGAGATGCAATCCTAATTGAATGGCAATGCACTGCAAAAAGTAGTATGTGTTATCGAAATGAAATAGTGAAGGCAGCCTTAAAAGGTACTTACTGTGTATAAACTCACAAGTTTCATGACTTAACCAGGAAGAATTTTTTTGATTGTGAAGCTACAATGAAACAAAGTTCTGAAAATCTTATACTCAGGACAAGTATTTCAATTTCACATATTGCAACCATATTTCTAGCCATGCAGCGGATTGTGAAAGATACAGTTGGGGACCTGTTTACATGATCCACACGCCAAATGGGCACAGCATCACAAGTCTGGCAAAACATTCCTGCTCAAAAACTGAATCATTATTACAGCATTTAGGCACCAAGCCAGAGGAGGCAAAATGTGTCTGAGTCACTCATTATAGGGACATGTGCCAGATACTCAATGTCATGCATACAGTGGTGTGAAAAAGTGTTTGCCCCCTTCCTCATTTCCTGTTCCTTTGCATGTTTGTCACACTTAAGTGTTTCGGAACATCAAACCAATTTAAACAATAGTCAAGGACAACACAAGTAAACACAAAATGCAATTTGTAAATGAAGGGGTTTATTATTAAAGGTGAAAAAAAATCCAAACCATCATGGCCCTGTGTGAAAAAGTGATTGCCCCCTAAACCTAATAACTGGTTGGGCCACCCTTAGCAGCAACAACTGCAACCAAGCGTTTGTGATAACGTGCAATGAGGCTTTTACAGCGTCCTGGAGGAATTTTGGCCCACTCATCTTTGCAGAATTGTCCTAATTCAGTTACATTAGAGGGTTTTCGAGCATGAGCGGCCTTTTTAAGGTCATACCACAACATCTCAATAGGATTCAGGTCAGGACTTTGGCTAGGCCACTCCAAAGTCTTCATTTTGTTTTTCTTCAGCCATTCGGTGGTGGACTTGCTGGTGTGTTTAGGATCATTGTCCTGCTGCAGAACCCAAGTTCGTTTCAGCTTGAGTACACGAACAGATGGTAGGACATTCTCCTTCAGGATCTCTTGGTAGACAGCAGAATTCATAGTTCCTTTTATCATGGCAAGTCTTCCAGGTCCTGAAGCAGCAAAACAGCCCCAGACCATCACACTACCACCACCATATTTTACTGTTGGTATAATGTTCTTTTTATGAAATGCAGTGTTCCTTCTACGCCAGATATACTTAGACACACACCTTCCAAAGAGTTCCACTTTTGTCTCATCGGTCCACAGAATGTTGTCCCAAAAGTCTTGGGGATCATCAAGATGTGTTGTGGAGAAATTGAGACGAGCTTTGATGTTCTTTTTGCTCAGCAGTGGTTTTCTCCTTGGAACTCTGCCATGCAGGCCATTTTTGCCCAGTCTTTTCCTGATGGTGGAGGCATGAACGCTGACCTTAACTGAGGCAAGTGAGGCCTGCAGTTCCTTGGACGTTGTTGTGGGGTCTTTTGTGACCTCTTGGATGAGTCGTCGCTGCGCTCTTGGGGTAATTTTGGGCGGCCGGCCACTCCTGGGAAGGTTCACCACTGTTCCATGTCTTCGCCATTTGTGGATAATGGCTCTCACTGTGGTTCGCTGGATTCCCAAAGCTTTGGAAATGGCTTTATAACCCTTTCCAGACTGATAGATCTCAATTACTTTCTTTCTCAATTGTTCCTGAATTTCTTTGGGTCTCGGCATGATGTGTAGCTTTTAAGGATCTTCTGGTGGACCTTACTGTGTCAAGCAGCTCCTATTTAAGTGATGCCTTGATTGTGAACAGGTGTGGCAATAATCAGGCCTGGGTGTGGCTAGAGAAATTGAACTCAGGTGTGGACAACCACAGTTATAGTATGTTTTAACAAGGGGGGCAATCACTTTTTCACACAGGGCCATGATGGTTTGGATTTTTTTTCACCTTTAATAATAAACACCTTCATTTACAAATTGCATTTTGTGTTTACTTGTGTTGTCCTTGACTATTGTTTAAATTGGTTTGATGTTTCGAAACACTTAAGTGTGACAAACATGCAAAGGAACAGGAAATGAGGAAGGGGGCAAACACTTTTTCACACCACTGTAACTGGGATTATCAAGGTCTAGGGATAGGCCAGTTTAGCTTGCCGAACCCAAAAAAGACAAAAATCATGCCAAGGGATGTGCAATAAAAGTCTATATCAGTGCCTTCTCCTGTGAAAACAAAACCAAAGGCTGCGGAATGGCTCCCAGTGTGTTCATGGCTCTATTTAACCAGCCTTGCTATTTGCAAGGGAAAACAGACATTTAATTTTTCATATCAAGAATGATACCTGCACATATTGTTCTAAAAGATCTATAGTAATTAAGAAAAACATATAGAAATGAACATCTTTAAACTAAAATATGATTTGGCCCCCAAGGGCTGTGCAATCACTTGTAATAAATGAGAACAGACATTAGAACAGGCTACCTTCATCTAAATTGTGACAGGTATTTCCATGTAATGAGATGAAGCTGGAGCTATGCAGAGTTCACACAGGGACATATTTGTCATTAGTAATACTACACAACAATTTGCAGATTAGGTAGACGTTCGCTTAAATATTTTCAGCAATTTAAAGTAATTAAAAGGACAACTATTAAGATAGCTGCTTCCCAGGACAGTGGCAAAAAATACATTTCTATCAATTTCCAATCACAGTATTTCTAAATAAGTATCGTTTGGTGACCAATAGTATATTGAGTCACGGTTCTGCAAGTACAGCCTTGGTAGTACACTTTAAACCTCATCCATTCTGTAAAGGACCCCTTACTAACTGAACTACAAAGAAAAGTGATATGCCATTGGCAAATGCATTTTTTTAAAGGAAATATCTAGAATAAAGGTTACGTTTTAAGTTTAAATCATCAAATGCATAACTATTAAAAACTAGTCCAAAATGGTATGTGGCAAGCTACTGTATATACTTCATAATTTGTGAGGTATACCATTCATAAATCTTAAATGTAAAACCAAATTAAATTTTTCTGTATGATTGACATTGTGCCACACTGTGCAGGTTTTTCCTAAAGTAGTATTAAATCTTGAAAGTGGAACTGCCCTTTACATTAGGGTACACCCAGATAGTGTTAAATATTTTTTTGTACCCCTTTTGGTGCCTTTTGTTCCCTAGGGAGCATGCCCTGTACACAATGGTAAGGGCCACTGGCATTGTGCCCAGTGGGTACATGTGCAGTAGGGGATGCTGTAGCTGTCTTGCCAGTGCATGCACAGTAGGGACTCCTGTAGGGCACATGCACAGTAGAGGGCAGTTGTGCCTGGGTCAGCGCATGCGCAATACTGTGCTTTGTAATCTAAGCATAATTCTGTGCATATGATAGCTGGGCACAGGGTCAATGACACCCTGCTGCTCATGTTTTAGTCTTGTACATTGCAAGACCTCAGAAAGATAGATGTCTCTACCCTGGAAGAGCCAGCCAGAAAACCCCAGCGGCACCTACCATGCACGTGCTGGCCAGGCACAGCTCCAAAGCACTGAAAGACAGCAGCCCTTACCTTGCATGGCTGCCTGGGTACAACCCTGGCAACCTCTACTGCACATGCGTCATACACACAATGCACTAGGTGGCAGGGGCACGCATATCGGTGTTTCACCTGGTAGAAACTCAACAAGGAAAGCTTTCATAGGTTGTTAATACTGTAAAAAACTGCACAAAACAGGAAGCAATGGTCATATAGGGTAAGCAGACACATTTATTCATTAGTTTTTTTCTATGAGGGGTTACCTGAATCAAATACATTTTTGGGTAATCTTTTGCAAAGGTTCTCATCTGGACATTCTGCCAGTAACAGCATCCCTCCCGCTAAAGCTGATAGACACAAAAAAAAGTGTGGCTTAAAGTCCAACTTTGGAAATTTCAAAAAGAAACACAAAAAAACAAACAAAAAGAAAAAACCTTGCAGGGCCAAGAGCACTGAATGATGCCAGAGTGAGGAGTAAGGCAAGTACCGTATTTATCGGCATTTAACACACACAGGCATATAACAATTACCTTCATTTTAGGAGGGAAGTTTCAGGAAAAAAACAAAAATTTTAAATAAATAGCTTTGAAGCAAAATAAGGGTAAGTGCCAATCAATGCAGCCTCACCATTGCCAATCTGCAGCCCAATCAATGCCATCTGCAGCCTCACAATTGCACATTATTGCAGCTTGATCAATGCCCATCTGCAGCCTCACAATTGCCCATCAATACAGCTTGATCAATGCCCATATGCAGCCTCACTATTGCCATGAATGCAGCCTGATCAATGCCCATCTGCAGCCTCACCTCAGATTACTGCAGCCTCACC
Organism: Lithobates pipiens; assembly: GCF_037356315.1. Classification (NCBI taxonomy): domain Eukaryota; kingdom Metazoa; phylum Chordata; class Amphibia; order Anura; family Ranidae; genus Lithobates; species Lithobates pipiens. The sequence goes on along the minus strand of NW_027507718.1, from coordinate 278,836,426 downwards.
TCAGATTACTGCTGCCTCGGAGGGGACAGGGAGGAGGCGAGATGAGCTCCATCAGATTACATATAGCAAGAATCTCCTGTTTACTCTTCAACCTTTTTAATACAAAGTCCCACCTCCTGGACCAGCTTCTATGATAGAACACTGGTCCAATGCTGGCCCAGGAGATGTGACTTCCTATTAAAGAGGCCACTGAGTAAACAGAAGATTATCATTGTATGTGATGTGACGGTGCTCGTCCCGCTCCCACCCTGTTCCCTCCGAGGCAGCCCAAACCCAGTATCGGCGTATAACACACACACACACTATTTGCACCTGATTTTCTGGGTGAACAGGTGTGTGTTATATGCCAATAAATACAGTATTTCTCATGCCCTAGAAGTAATAAGCATTTAAAGTGACACTAAGTAATATCCTTATTTTCCAAAAACAATCCATATACATCCATTACCTAATGGTCCCATAATCCATTTTTCATGAAATTGTTTACTACTGTGTTTTTCTCTCCTTTTAACGTCTTCTATGAGCTCCTGAACCTCTCCTTTCCCCTCTCAATTCCATCTGTTTGGAACAAGTATTGCATGTGGTCACATGCACCGCTCTATGATCAATACAAATCCAATAATTCATAACCCATAAACCCTTGATTAACAATGTTCAGATTTCAGCCACATAGGTGTGCAATGTTTTTAAAGAGTTGTCCGACTTACAGACTTGCATGGAAAGACAAAGCAATGAATCACTGCAAACAAGTAAATGAATGTGTAATGGTTTTAAAATGTTTACACATGTTTATTAAATTGTATACTTCAATTTCTTAACTGTTTATCTAAGAAAAATACTACAAATTTTCTTTAATGAGTACAAACACAATTCTTCAGAGCCTCTCCCATCCTCTGGAACCTACCTCAATCTCTCCGACTATCCCCACCTTTAGGCTATCCCTATCCCTGAAAATTCATCTATTCAGAGAAGCTGTACTTTTACTTTCTCTATCAACGTATCCACTCAGAAATATTACCCCTAGTATCACTCGCCCCTCCTTTTAAGATCGTAAGCTCTCTTGAGCAGGGACATCTTAATCCTTTTCTCTTAAACTGTTTATTAACTTTACTATCTCCCTTTATTTTGTAAAGCACTGCACAAACTGTTGGTGCTATACAAATCCTGTATTATATTAATAGTAATACAAAAATATTCATTACCATATGAATCTCCAGCCAGCAAATCATTGTGATGATTTTAAGTAAGCCTTAGCTACACGCTGCTGTTTTAAAAATCGTATTCATGCAATCAGGATTTGCAGAGTACACATAACACAACATGTGGTGATTCTTGACTGAATTTGAATGGACAACGATCATGATTGCTTTTTATCATGGTGATTCTTGACTGAATTTGTAATGGCGGGTTAAATGTAAGCTACCTAAACGCTATGCTAAACTCAAGGCAAATATAATAAAACCATAATTTATTAAGCTATGTATTACCATGTATTTTGATGTATTTAGGGGCCTCTTCGTTGGCTGGCACGGGATGACATCACGTCTGCACATGTGCAGGAAGGAGCCAGTCATCTCAGCACTCAGAGACCGTCATGGTGCTGTAAACTAGGCTTAGCTCAATTTACTGCTTCAGAGAAGACAGCAAACAGGCAGGTAGGGGCATTTTATTGCAAAAGAGACATTGCATGTCTCTTCTGCAATAACAGTCTGCCTGCTCGAGGTTCCTTACAGCAGAACTTTAGTTTCACTAATACCATGTACACAGGACTTTCCGGCAGAAAAGGTCAGACAGAATCATTTCATCGGATATTCCGATCGTGTGTGGGTTTCAGATGACTTTTTTTTTCAAAAATTCTGACGGACCTAGTAATAGAATATGTTTTAAATCTTTCTGATGGAATTAATTCCTATCGGGAAAATCATTTGTCTGTATGCTAGTCCGATGGACCAAATACAATGCAAGGGCAGCTATTGGCTACTGGCTATTGAACTTCCTTTTCTAGTCCTGTCGTACGTCATCGCATTAGAAACAAACTGACTTTGGTGTGATCCTGTGTAGACAAGTCTGTTCGGTCGAAACTCCGTCGGAAAGACCGTCAGAGTTTATTCTGACGGAAAGTCCGGTCGTGTGTATGCGGTATTATAGTTGCCCATGGACCAGCCCAACTTTGATCTATCTATGGTCATTGCTCGACAGAAGACAATTTGACAATTTACTTTTGGTGAACAGGAGTGTTGGAAAATTTTCGGCTGCAGCGCTGATCAGTGTATTCTGACAGTGGAGGAAAGACAAATAGATTTCCTCATCCACACAACTGAGCTGAATGGAGGAATCCTCCCCGATATGCCATTGTATTCTAACAGCAGGAAGGATTGCTCCATTCACCTTGCTTGTGTGGATGAGGAAATCCATTTGTTTTTTTTTTGTTTTTTTGATCAGCCCACTGATCTATCTATAGGCAGCTTAACCAGTTGCCACCCGCCCACTACGGGGCGGTGTGGCTTTCGTTCTGGGATGACGTCATATGACAGCGTCCCAGAATGGCCGCTCCCGCGCACTCGTGGGGGTTCATCAGTGCCACCCAACAGTGCCCATCAGTGCTGCCTATCAGCGCTCATCAGTCCCACCTAACGGTGCCCATAAGTGCGGCATATTAGTGGGGCTTGCGTGCGAGTGCCCCCATGGGAAGCGGCTTTCCATGGGGGCACTGGACAGAGGTGAGCGGCCAGGAGAGCCAGCAGGGGACCCCAAAAGAGGAGCTTTGCAGTCACTCTTTGCAATTCCATCAAGTATAGACATGTTTTTTTATTTTATTTATTTATTTACCTTTACAATCACTTTAAAGCTGGCCCATAGATGGACAGAATTTCTAATGAAAATTCTAAAAGTCTTAGGAAAACTTGAATGACAATTCTCAGAACATTCGTTTGTCATTGAAAAGATTTCATTTGCTTTTAACATTTGATTTTGGAGTGAATGGACTTTACTGAACGAAAGCCACATATTCTGTTAGAAATGTGTTTGTTTGAGAAAAATTTCCCATAATGCTCCTTCAAATCTTCAAAACCCATCACTGCGGTAGAAAATGAACGCCAATTCGGCCCACTAATGATTAGAAAAATCTTTCTTAGATCCTTCTTTTACTAAAAAATTTCCTTACAAATTCCACCCATCTATGGCCAGCTTAACACTTGGAGTTTGTTGATGGAAGAAAACAGTAGTGTGGTAACTTCATCAGTGTGATGGTGCTCTTTCATTGCCCTAGCTGGAGGTGAGTTAGTGACCAAGGTGTTTTGCCTAACTGCAGAGGAGAAAAGCACGGTTGCTGGCTTGATCATGCTATCAGTTGGGCCAGCCATACATGGTTCAAATTTCTTTCCAGCAACCACGGTCGACAGAGGAATCAGGAATTGTCTTCTCTCGAAGGGAGGAAGAAAACAGTGATTATCGCTAGTGGTAGAAAGGAGTCGGCAACACTGAAATTCTTGAAGTGTAATTAATTGGTACATCGGAGTGACAATAAAACAATAACGAGGACGCGTTTTGGCAGAAGCCTTAGTCGTAGCTAGTTTAAGGCAGATATGACAAGATATATATATAAGTACTTAGACAGACTCCACCTATAAACAATTAGCATATTTAATTGATCACACATGTGAATGGTAATTATGCCTGTGCCTAAAGTAAAAGGGGAGAGGAATCCAAGCTATATAACCAAGATTAAAAACTGAAGAGAGTGTGGGGGGAATAGTAGAAGATTCTATATAAGATGTTGAACCTTATTCTCCCAACAGGCAAGACAAATCATGACATATAAATATAAGAACAAAAATATAAGAGCAAAATAGGTTCTTAAAAGTTTTGAATCAGGTCACAACGATTAGTCAAAAATACCACAGAAAATACTCTCTGGGAACAGGAGACAAGTGCAAATGGGGATAATATATATATATATATATATATATATATATATATATATATATAAATAAGATGGTATGATTTGAGGAAACGGTTGTGCGAGAATCCGATCGGCCTACACCACAGAACACCCCGTTCTCACCTTTATGCCGCCCGCCGAGTCTTCCAGTCAGGCAAACTGAGGACAGGAGAGTCAGATAATAGCGATAAAATCATGCGAGAATGGAGACGGCCTAAACCACAGAACACACCGTCCTCACCATCCTCATGAGGGTAACATGGATTCTTTTTCTTTCTCTGCAGTCCAAAAAATTTGAACGTCGGTGCGTGGAGGAGATATGCACAGAAGGCTCATGGAACAGGAAGTCAAGTGGATTTTTCTGTTGGGGACACGCTCCCCTGCAGGCATGAACCACAGATGGGATGTGGACTTTTTCCTCAAATAATACCATCTTATTTATATAAATCCCCATTTGCACTCGTCTCCTGTTCCTAGAGAGTCTTTTTCTGTGATATTTTTGACTAATTGTTGTGACCTGATTCAAAATGTTTAAGAGCAATTTTTTAACCTATTTTGCTCTTATATTTTTGTTCTTCTATGTATGTGTCATATTTTTTTTTCCCTGTTGGGAGAATAAGTTTCAACATCTTATATATAATCTTCTACTATTCCTTCCCACACTCTCTTCTAATTTTACATTTTTAATCTTGGTTATATATCTTGGATTTCTCTCCCCTTTTTCTTTTGGCACAAACATAATTACCATTCACTTTAATGACATGTGTGATCAATTAAATATGCTAATTGTTTATAGGTGGAGTCTGCCTAAGTGCACATACATATCTTGTCATATCTGTCTTAAACTAGCTACGACTAAGGCTTCTGCAAAACGCGTCAGTGTTATTGTTTTATTGTCACTCCGATGTACCAATAAATTACGCTTCAAGGATTTCAGTGTTGCAGGCTCCTTTCTAATGTTTGTGACCTGGAATGTGATGGGATGTATTGAGCTCAGACACCTGTGAGTGGATCTGGTGTATGGATTGGGTTGTCCTGTAGTGACCTAGAGTTAGAGTTAGGTAGAGTTACCTCTCTGCCATTATTGCTAGTGGCTATAGCAGCTGCTAACAATAATCGCAAGAGAATCTGACAGGCTAGTTGTACCCAAGTGGATCAATCGACCAACTGGGTACATTCAGCCTGCCCATTAACAGTTCCAATCTCAGCCATGTATGGCCGGCCTTAGGTTTTCCTGGACCATAAAACTGGCTGAGCAGAATAACAAATCCTTTGCAGGGTAACACAATTGACAAATATGTATTCCAACTGTACATATAGCTATTTGTTGGAATTCTGCTTGAAAGAGTTAATAAGTATGTTAATGTCTGTTGAGAAATCAAGAAACCCACAAATACTGAGAATGTAGATACAGGTTATTCGGTGTTGCGAAATACAGAACACCACCTATTCTGTGTATATCTAAACATCTAAATGTAATTTGACAGAGGGTGAAAAAAAATCACTTTAAAATCAAATTGCAAAAAGGGCACGGCAAGCTGGGTGTGACCTCAGTTTAACTTGCTGAGCAGGATTTTCTCTATTTTCTCTATTCAGGCAATGAACCCTTGATGGAACAAATACTCTTAGGACAACTATTAGCAAGTGCTGGCAACATTATAGGCAAGAAGCAGGTCATATTGTCCTCAGGAAACAAAACTTGAATATTTCCTAAATTTAGAATGTATAAAAAATACAAAAAAGGGTCAGCCCTGCACTGCCTTACCACAGCAGACTCAAAATCATTGCAAATTGGTCTACTTTTTTAATGCTTAATTGAACAAATAAGCAAAATTAAAAGCGAGTTGAATCACACACTGCCATATAGTAATCTCCAGTTTTGCTCAATTGCTGTAGCTATTATGAAGACAAGTGTAATTCCCCCACTGATTTTTTTATAATGTAAAATTTTTTTTTTTTTTAACTGGGCAGTTTGGCAACAAGAAAGTGATACCTTTATGATTACCTTGTACAAGGAGGTAGAGAAACTAATGACTGCAAAGCAATATCACCAAAGGAGCCTCCATTACATGAAGACTGACCGATGTGGGTGATTTAGCCCATTGGTAGACTCCTAAAATGAAAAAATATCCTTTAGTGAAGTTGGCGCTTAAAGTGAAACTCTGGACAAAAAATATGTTTTCCCGTGCAGCGGGGCTGTGCCCACAATGCACGGGTCAGCTGCTTGTTTTGTCTAGGGGTGAAGAGAAAGCTTATACTCACCTGATTGTTTGTTCTACTGGAAGACGTTGTTCCAGGTCTATGGAGCCTGCTCTGGGCTTGATGACGTTAAGAACATTCCACAATTCAAGACTGCTGGAGCACAGGGGTGCCAGACTCCTTTCTCCTCTCCTCTAGAAAAAAATGAGCAGTTAACTGATGCATGGCCCCACTGTATGGGAAAACTTTTTTTTGCCCAAAAGATAGGCTTTTTGTACAGATAAATCAGAATGTATTAGCCAGCAATATTTCTGTAATACAGGCCCTATAATAGACTTTTCGCTAGTATACACAAGTCTGATATTCTGTTGTATTGCCATATATGATATGGCGGCTGCCATTGCTGACTTCCTTATGAAATTACCTGATTCCTTCTTTGGCCTGAAACATTTTCAATGTAACTGACCCAGAACAAGCATGCAGCTAGTGAACCTAGAGGGAAATCAGAATTCCTGATTTGTATACTTGTTACAGGTCACTGACTCAGAAGGCATTAAAGCAAAACTAAAGATGAAAGTAATTGCTAGAAGGTAGAACTTTTAGGCAAAAAACCTTGCTCTGTTATGCCAAAAAGCTATTTCCATTTTCTCTTAGCAATTTTTTATTGTGTACTTGTATTGTGTTGCTTGAGATGCATGCACAGTGCACTGCACAATTATGGCCCACTCTTGGCACATGCTCAGGAGAAACATCACTGGTGTCCGTCCAGTGCCTGAAGATGAAGAGATAATGGTGAAGTACTGTCAGCGCTGGAGAAGGGAAAGAGCCAAGTCTGCCATAATGTGTAAGTATGCAATCCTTAATTGCACATTATGGCAAGAGCTTCCACCGCTCTTCACGCTACATTTCTACCTTAAAGCCTTTGGATCAGCATAACAGCCATGTAACATATAATTTCAAAAGTAAAGTTTAGCAGTGGCAACCTAAATATTATCTTTGTACAGGTTCCCTCTATATTCACCCAAAGTCAAGCTACTTTATGCATTTTAAACACTCATTTGTACATTTTCCATCTGTAAACATGCAGTCTTATTACAGAAAGAAAATGTATTTAAATTTCCTACTAATTACTAAGTTGATTGCTCATACATATGCTATGGCGGTTAGTGTGTTTTTAATAACAGGACATGTTAAACATGTTAGGTACATTTGTATCTGACTCTTTGTGACTTTATGGGCCAGCTCTGTGGGCACCATATTTGATGTACTTGAAAGCCTTTTACGTAGAAATTTCTTGGCAATTTTTTTGTAGAGGTAGGTCATCAGATATTTCCTCATCCCTCCCCAATTGTTTGGCTTGGGACTGACAGGTAGAATGTAATAGCACATGTGCACAGTCATTTTGTACATACATACTAGGGCCAATTAGGACACAAGCCATTTAACCTACCAGCTAACTTTAGAGTGTGGGAGGAAACCCACACAAATACAGGAGCAACATCCAAACTCCTTGCAGATAGTATCCTATCCTGGATTCAAAGTAAGGACCCCATTGATGCATAAGTGATAATCAGTAAGATACTGTGTTGCCCCTTTAGTGCTATACGTAAAAATATGTAGAGTGATACAATCGTGACGACACATTACTGCTGGTGCTTGAATGTAAAACTAACCTTAAAACCCAGCTCCTGCTACTGAGAAAAAAAACACCAGAACTCCTCTATTTACACAATCCTACAGGTCAATTGAAAAAAAAAAAAACTTTAAATATATTAAAAGTCACTGTAGAGTGTAAACACATGACAACCACTGTCTTTTCCTATAGCACCAGGCAGACATGGACTTCAACAATGTTCACACATCACAACAGTCATGCCATTGAATCTCGCTCTCGCCACTCTATAATACTGTATTTATAGGGAACACAGGCTGTGTCATCTTCCCATCCCATGTTCGTGAACCCTTGTGCTCATATTCCTGGTTGTATGATGCTGAGCTGAAGATGTATATTAGGTAGGTGTTGTTGTATTTGTATGGATGTGCAAAACAGTGGAAAAAAGAAATTAGAAAAAAAATAATGAAATTACTGCTGTATCATAAAAAAAGCTTCTGCACGTTTTTATATGAATTTTTAATGAGAACTCCACTCCGGGGCAAAGTGGGAACATAATATAGGGCCTATTCCGAATAAGGTTTGGGAAGAGATTCTTCAGGCTCTTCCCCTGGTGTCACTCTCCCCTTCACATAGGCTAACCCGGATATTTATTATTATTATCATTATATTTATATATTTATCCTACATATGGTTTATAGGACCCCTGAATTTCTGTGCACTATAAGCCTAAGAGCTGATTCAGCCAGTCCTAGATGGGGTAATTCAGGGTCCCTGATACATATTATGGTGTTGCCCCAAACGCCAAAAGTTTTAGCCAGAAGTTGTGGGCACACTCAATGGGCTTTTAGATGTAAATCTTTCAGGGATCACTTACATGCTTATTGGGTTACGTGGACTTCTCTGCTCTGTGCTTAAGCCACCAGTGCATATTACTGTTGCATGTGTGCTGTTTGTGGCTCAGAGACAAATTGCCCTAAAGTGGACTTCCTGACACCCTCTGACCCTATCCAATATTTGATCTTAATAAGTGTGTTTCTTATGAGAGACACATTTATTCTCTTAGAAATTATTTAAAGCAGTCTGATGCAATTTGGTCAGCGTGGCTAGACCATATGAGCTCTGTATTAGGTTAGGCTTTAGTCTCTTGTAGGTTTATCTTTATGGTTTATTTTAATAAATTTGGAATTCGTATGCAAAGCTGGTTGATTTTATTACTATGCTACTTACTCATTTACGGTTATAGTGCCTTTTAGGAATGCTCTACTCGTTTCTTAGGGTTTGTGACATTTTTTTTTCTTGTTTAGTGGTGTACTTTGTTTATTTTGTTTATTTGTTTGTATTTTAAAAAATGTTTTCTCCACATTTTGTTAAGTTACATCCTTATTCCAATATGGATTAAATTAATTTTTCAAGTTTTTCAGTGGCAAGAACTGGGAGACTAGTCAGGATTGAGGGAAAGATGAATGCAGCAATGTACAGAGACATCCTTTATGAAAACCTTCTCCAGAGCGCTCTGGAGCTCAGACTGGGGCGAAGGTTCATCTTCCAACAGGACAATGACCCTAAGCACAAAGCCAAGATAACAAAGGAGTGGCTATGGGATAACTGTGTGAATGTCCTTAAATGGCCCAGCCAGAGCCCTGACTTAAACCCGATTGAACATCTCTGGAGAGATCTAAAAATGGCTGTGGACCAATGCTCCCCATCCAACCTGATGGAGCTTGAGAGGTCCTGCAAAAAAGAATGAGAAAAGCTGCCCAAAACTGTACCAAAACTGTGCCAAACGTGTAGCATCATACTCAAAACGACTTGAGGCTGTAATTGGTGCCAAAGGTGCTTCAACAAAGTATTGAGCAAAGGTTGTAAATACTTATGTACATTGTTTTTCATTTTTTTAGTTTTAATAAATTTGCAAAGATTTAAACAAACTTCTTTCACATTGTCATTATGGGGTATTGTTTGTAGAATTTTGAGGAAAATAATGAATTTAATTCAGTTTGGAATAAGGCTGTAACAACAAAATGTGGAAAAAGTGAAGTACTGTGAATACTTTCTGGTTGCACTGTATATACCCAGTTGTATATAGGAGGCCCTCCATACCTCTAGAGCAAAATGCATACAATATATTACCATATGTGACCCTGAAGAAATGTTATGGAAAAATAATTTTATTTCTAAGCTAAATACTGTATGTCCGCCTGAAAAAAAGAAAGAAAGAAAAAAAAAAACGTCCAGATGTTTTTAAGCAGCAGCTCAGATGCATTGGGTCTTTTGGCAGGCAGACTTCAAGATGAAAGTCCCTATTATTTCCATAAGCATGGCAGGCTGATACCTTTACTTAATCGCAAGTCATTTCAACAGGGGTCATAGAAGGATATCAAAGCGAAGAAGATAAATGTTTTTAAAGGGTTTACTTCAAGAGAACTTCTTGATACTGCAAACACTTTCAAAGAGGCAATTCATGAAACAAGCTTTTATGTAACACAATGTGCCAAGGTGAAGTCAAGTAGCGAATAGTAGGTATACAAGCAGCGAATAGTAGGTATACAAGCAGCGAATGGTAGGTATACAAGCAGCGAATAGTAGGTATACAAGCAGCGAATGGTAGGTATACAAGCAGTGAATGGTAGGTATACAAGCAGCGAATAGTAGGTATACAAGCAGCGAATGGTAGGTATACAAGCAGGAATAGTAGGTATACAAGCAGCGAATGGTAGGTTTACAAGTAGCGAATGGTAAGTATACAAGCAGCGAATGGTAGGTATACAAGCAGCGAATGGTAGGTATACAAGCAGCGAATGGTAGGTATACAAGCAGTGAATGGTAGGTATACAAACAGTGAATGGTAGGTATACAAGCAGTGAATGGTAGGTATACAAACAGTGAATGGTAGGTATACAAGCAGCGAATGGTAGGTATACAAGAAGCAACAAAATCAGAAGAAGGAAAACTGATGTTTAAAGGTGATCATTTCTTATTGAGTGATACATTGACAAACTGTATAGAACTTACTAGGGTTACAGTTCAGGTAGAACGAAACATATGAATATTGTGTATTCCATTGTATGACATGGATTTATTGCGGCCAGGGCTATATTTCAATTTAAGCCTGTAGATCCACAACCTTTGCTGCCCAAAGTAGTACCCAATGCTAGGATTAGCTCATTTAAACAGAACATTTTCTTGTTTTATTGACCTTAACCTGACTTAGAATACTCTTGCAGTTTGCAAATAAGCCCATATATAATATAACTGTATACACTATAACTGTATCTCTACTTATCATGGAAAAACTCTGCCACCAATTTGTATTGATGGGATTCCAATGGTAAAATGGCCCTGCAGGCTGCTCTGTTAAAAATGTTTGCACTATACATAAAGTTATACATGTATGTACAGATACAGGCCCAGTGTGCTAATGTGTGAAGAAAGGTAAAGTGAAGTGAACCAATCAAAAAGTTATATATTTTTTTTTTATTCCAATGCACATAACTGGATGTTTTGTAGTTCAGTTTACTTCACATTTTAGTATATTGGACACATGCAGCATATCATGGTGCTAGCATACAACATGGACAAAGGGGAACCTGTATCTATTGCAAGCAGTGATATTCTCTAGTAATAGATCTGTGATTGGGGGATCGACCTGTCTTAGATTATACAGAACCAACTGCGAATTTCTAGCACAATGCCAACCTCACACATTACTCTGAAGACAAGAAAAATCTACATAAAAAATACTAACATAATGAAATAGTATGGACATTTCTACATCAAAATTTATTTTGCATCCAATTAATTGCACTAGTGAAACATACACTATGCATAGACAGACATTTGAACAATAAAATGATAAAAGTGAAGTAAGTTCCTTATACCGTAATTTAATAGAAAAAAATGATTTAAAGTGTAAATTTAGGAATGAGCTGCTCTTATTTTCTCCATTTATGTCTGTTAAATATACCATCAGAAGCATTTTGTTACATACGTTTTATAATTGCAAAATAGATCAAAAAATGATCTTGCAAGAAGTTGTCCTGTTTCCTCTCCATACTTCCTGTGTTATCTCAAAGATTCTATTTAAGCCTTCTAGTTCTTATCACAGATTACAGAATGGTCAGCCTTTATGTTGTAAAGATATGTGAATGGTTCAGTAGTTTAGCAAAGGATACTGGGCAAAGTTGACGCCACCCAGTCCACCAAAAAAAAACTGTGTGTTTGTCAGCCCACAACAGGAATTAGGAGCTACATGCATTTCTGGCAGATCAAAAGGCCTTTTTCTGTATTTGCAGGGTCTTTAAGGGGATAATGTTTTGCTGGTGTTTAGGAAAACGTTCATGAAAGTGATAAGGAATGAAAAGTGTTGGCAATGATTAGCCCTTGTGATAACTTACAATGTGTTGCATATTAACAGAGAGTAGCTCTATCTGACCTGATCTATCAGTAGTACCATATCTGTCCTGTGCCTTGATAATGTAGCATACATGTTACCGCTATGACTGAGTCTGGGCATTGCAATGCATGTTGCTAGAAAAGTCTAATGCCGCGTACACACGACCGGACTTTCCCGGCAGACTAGGTCCGATCAGTCTGTCGGACAATCCGATTGCGTGTGGGCTAATCTGATTGCTGATCAGACGGACCTAGAAATAGAACATGTTTTATATCTGTCCGACGGACTCAATTCCTATCAGGAAAACCGTTCGTCTGTATGCTGGTCTGACGGACCAAATACAACGCAAGGGAAGCTATTGGCTACTGGCTATTGAACTTCCTTTTTTAGTCCTGTCTTATGTCATCACGTTCAAAATGAACGGACTTAGTCCAAGTCCGTTCATTCGGTCGGATGTCCGTCGGGAAGACCGTTGGACCTAGTCTGCCGGAAAGTCTAGTCGTGTGTACGCGGCATAAGGCTGCATTCACAATGATGTGTTTTACAGGCGCTATAGCGATAAAAATAGCGCCTGCATAGCGCCTCTAAAGAGCCTCTCCTCTCACTCCAGTGTGAAAGCCCAAGTGCTTTCGTACTGGAGCAGTGCGCTGGCAGGACACCAAAAAAAGTCCTGCAAGCCACATCTTTGCAGTGCTGTAAGAGCAGTGTATACACTGCTCCTAAAACACCCCTGCCCATTGAAATCAATAGGCAGCGTCGCTGCAGCGGTGCTTTGCGGGCGGTTGTAACCGTTTTTTGGCCGCTAAGGGGTGCTTAAACCTCCTCAAAAAACAGAGGCAAATCACAGCTAAAAATAGCGGCGCTTTACCGCCACTGCCCCCAACGCCCCAGTGTAAATGTAGACTTATGGTATAAGACTGACCTACATGCATACCCTTTTGTGGCCAGCAGCATGATAGGTATCAAGGGGGATTTGATTTTGGCCAAAAGGTTTAATGTTGCCAAAGGCATATCATATTCTTCCAATTTGAAATTTTGACAAATGCCTGAGGACTGCAGGTGTGTCAGAGTCCATGCCATGTGGCCACAAAGATTTGACACTACCAGTGGTAAGAGGGCACACATGTTGCCCAGTGGACTTTTGCTTTGCAAAGATAATACCAGAGAAGTATTATGCTGTTGGAGGACTGCCATTTTGTCAATAAACAAAATGAGTGCCATGGTAATAAAGGATTGCAAAGATGGCCACACAGTCAGATAATGTTTCATATTTTATCTGTCAAATTCACTTTACATCTATTTCCTAAAATTGTAAAGAGTCCACTGAAACTATATTATTATTATTATTATTATTATTATTAAACGATTTATAGAGCACCAACAGTTTATGCAGTGCTTTACAATGTAGAGGGGGGACAACACAATTACAGTACAGTTCAATACAGAAGGGACAGGAGGGCCTTGCTCGTAGAGCTTACATTCTAAAGGGAGGGGGTGGTGGTACAAAAGGTAATAAATGTGGGGTATGATTTGATGGGATTGTCCTAAAGGTGGACAGGTTAGGGGCTGAAAATAGGTAGAACACAACACTGCATCAAGTTTGCAACAAAATATGAACAGCATTATGCTTCTAAAGAACCATACAGTTGCTGTCATGAAGCCAGCTATGCTTTCACACAATTTTCTGTAAATGCGTTTGGATGTCATAATGTCTAGGTATGTATGTGTCTTTCTGCCCCTAAATGTACCCATAAAGGTGAGACAACAGTTGAAACATGCAACTGATATGCAGAACGGTCACAGTATAAACATGTATGATCTCAACAGCTGAACAAGCATGTTTATGCCCTGTATAAATTCCTTTGCTATTCTTCTTTGGGGAACAATGATTATCACCTACCCTACCCTGTAGATCACTTTGTTCCAACTGGTGTCTGTACCAGTTATGGCAATCCCACACACATGTGATCTCCTCTAGACAGATTTAACACACCTAGCTGTCCTCCACTAGGGGGAAGTTTTTGAGGCAGTGAGTGAAAGAATATGTGAAATTATAATCTTTAGCATGGCTGTACTGAGTAAACATCTTTTTGTCCATGAGCCTAAAAAAAAATCTACTCTTGTCTTGCAAGTGCAAAATCCACATTTACACATTGTTGACCAGTAAGATTGCAGATTTTGGGCCTCCTTTATATAGGTCAGGGGGTGGTAAAAAACATATGTCTGAGATGCGGTTTTACTACACCCCCCCCCCTCCCCGGCCACCTACCTAAAGGCTAAACGCCATACAGATGAGGCTGTTCAAAGCTGTTCACAGCTGTGATGCTTTGTGTTGACAGCAGCGTCAGCCAAGAAGGTAACACTATGCTGTCTACATCCTGATTTTGCAAGGAAATCTGAGATGCACAGTTTCAATAAGAAAGGGTGTTTCTGGCATCCACCAACTTAAAACCCCACTGGCAAAGCAGTTATGTACCTGTTTAAAATAAATATATATATATATATATATATATATATATATATATATATATATATATATATATATATATATATATATATATATATATATATAAAACATATAAACTGGCACTCACTTTGTATTGCAGACACCTAGAGTTGCTTGCACGTTTGTCCAAATATTGTGCCAGGCAGCTTGCATTGTGCCGGGCAGCTTGTCCAAAAAATATTAAGGCACATGAGGCAGTAATGGTTGACCTGAGCAAGCAACAATGGAAGCTGGTCAGTAAGCATTACAGAAAGCAATAGAATTTAGAGGTGTTGGGGTACTATACAGTAAATCAAAGGCCTCCAGGTGCTAGTACTTCACAGCGAGTGCTAGTTTAAATGTATTTTCCTGTAAACAAATTATACTTAGAGTAGAGTTGACATCATATTACTGGCAGAAACAGTCTTGGAAAATAAGTAGTCCAATAGTAGTCCCACAATATCCAGTGCAGGCACACAGCCAAATACCTAAGGCCGGTCTCGAAGTTTGGATTATATTATAAGTCCACATCAAACTTGCTGCCAGAATAGTCACAAAACATGTTAGAAAAAAGGCAACCTAGTCTGGGATAAGTGTTAAAAGTGTTTGGAAGTGAAGTGATTCACTAAAAAGTTAGATAAAAATAAATCATAAAAGTATATATCAAATCATCCACAGTATATACTGGAGTCTAAAAGCAGTAATGAGGTTTGGTTAAATCATACACAGCTCTTCGCTCTAGACCAGGTAACATAAGCAGGCCGTTTTTTATGCACACAAAAAGGACTCATTGTATGATGTTTTCCTAGTGTCCTAACTTGACCTCCGTAAGCCATGCATAACGTTCTATAGATGCTGCTTATCCTGGCAAGTGCTTCTAGATAGTTCATTCTTTATCATTTCAGTATGTTGAGAATACAAATTTAACTATTTCTAAAATAAAAACAAAATGTGAGATTCTTGATCCAAAAAACACTTTTTTAATTTTTACTTTTTAATTCCAAATTTTCATACGTGATTGTATTGCGAGCAGTATAACCACAAATCAAATCTTAATGCTGTATCGCAATCTAAGCACCTAAAGCTCTGCAACATTTAAATAGCACATGTTGGCAATCTGGCTGAAAATGAATTCTGCCGAGGCGCCCTACGTTAACGGATATGTAATATATGTGTGATAGAGCGATAAGGGAGATGTCCGTTTCTAGTTTTCTTATCCGGTCCACACCACACACTCGACACCTGTGACATTTAAAAGGACTGACACACCCTCCAATTTCCCCTTAGTATTTCTGGACTCATGTTTATAAACACTGTAGCCATGTGCGCGTCACCACGTGAGAAGGCGTCACACTGACCTGGAATCTCCTATTTGTGGAGTCACCTCTGGCACCGATATTAATGCAACAGCGCCAGAAATTTTTTAACTCACTCACTCTCTCTCATTTTGTAATTCTACTGCGGAGATTAAAGAGAGGCCCGTTGGTCTGTTAGGAATAAGGAGGAACCTCCACTGCATTGTCAGCAAAGAGCTAGCCTCAATTGTTTCAGAGACGTCGTCAAAAAACACAGCGACATCAGTCCAAACTTTTGTGACTCAGCAGCTTGGAGCAAGCATCTGAACAGTGGGTACGAATATCTACTACTGCACACACGGAAGGATTTTGCATGTACCGTACATTTGATTCCAACACGACATCCTACACAGGTAGTATTTTTTTTTCCTGATATAAGAGGAAGGGTTCTTCTTTCATCTATGCAAAAAGAGTCAACAGTATTTTTCATGCAAACAAGGTCTACTTTTATCTGCAGTGGTTGGAAGGTTGTTTTTAAGGACAAAGATCATTAAAGAGGCCATTTGAGGTGAGGCATCCTGCATCACGATGCAATATAAAGGTAAATCAGAATACAGCTGGGTGGCTCAGCTACTGCTGACACATTCAGATACGAAAGTTAAAAAGTAACCTCCAAAAGCCAACAAGCTTTGTACTTCATTGACAATAAATTCTTGCAGGCTGAAAACATTTTATCACTACAAATTGATGCAAAAGGCTATAGATGAACCAAACACACAACTTTAGTTCTACTTTTGTTTTGCAAGCACATGGTAAATTACAATATGGAAGTCGGACAAAAATAAAATATGCTTCCTACTAAGCGTAACAGGATTCGATCTCGTTACTGAGTTCAAATGTTTGAGAACAATGCAAAGAGACCCCATAATGACAACAGACAAAAGAAGGGCTATTGATCAGTTATTGTCTGTTAAAAGGCGTATGCAAACCTAACCACTAATCTATTAAGAATTAAAAAAAAAAATATTCCCAGAAAAACAACAAAGTTGCTTTTAAAACACCACAAATGCATTGCTATAACATGATACAAAAAGAAAGCAAACAATCTCTTGGCAACGACCGTGTTTAGTGGTAAGTCTGTTTTGTTTACAGATTTTAAAGGTTTCTATGCCTTCCAATTCCCAAATGCTACAGCCAAAATTATTTATAGTCTTGAAGCAGAATGGCTTTCTATCGCCAGCGCACAGTGCTAGTACCACCAGACCTGTGTTTGTGAGGCTGCTTCGAATCTATTTTTGGCTCACCGCAGATGACCTCTCTCTAAGTCATGGTGCTCGATACTGCTCACATGATTGTGTAAAGTAAAAATAAAGCTGAACCTGCGATGAGTAACCTGCCTAGACGGCGCTTCACCAATAAAAGTCAAGGATACAGTGCTACAGCTTGGCACGAAGAACGGGCACTTCATTTTAAAATCCTGCACTTACATATAGCTACAATCTGTCAGTGTTCTCGGTTACCTTTTTGTAAAGAGTTCAGGTATATGCGTGTATCATCATCATCTTGTTCACTGGTAACACATCACGTTAGCCCATCCTTTTTTAGGAAGTGGCTTAACACGGCTTACACCTTTAATGCAACCACACTCGCCTGTGGTTTCAAAAGCCACAAAGTAGCCAAATTTCATTTTAACTTAAAATACACAGATATGTATTGTATTTATGTGCATGTGCTAAAATTGAGAATGTAGAATATCATGTTCAAGCGCATTTGTTTGCATCTAGCCTGCTTTTCTTTCCAATAGTAGCCAATGTGAATGGAGAAGCAACTCAATAGCAGCTCAAAGAAACCCAGAAGCAACTTAAAGGCAATGCAAAGCAACGTAGAAACAATCTACCTGCAGTTCAGAAAGACCTGACTTGCTCTTCAATCTTATTCCAATTTACATGAGCACTAAAGCTGTATACAGACATTCAATGGTGGTCACCATATCATATTTCCCATGAACGATTGTGGTGCAAGTATGCACACCTATTGCCTATAGAGGGGGAAAGGGAAGCACTCGGCAGACATCTTCAAACTACCAATCATAGTTAGCTGGGAAAAATAAACTTCTTACTTTATGCTGCCCCCCCCCCCCCAAAAAAAATACCTAAACCGAAGAAGTATTCCATAGTCAGGTATAGCCTACAGGCAAAAGGGTGTTCCCTAAGTTCTCCAATTTGAAAAAAGCCAAATTGGGCAAGAGTTTTCTGACATCTGTAGAAAAAATAGGCTTTAATAAGTAACAAGGTGCAAAGAACAGTGGCATGAACACCCCACAGCAACCAGTCATGAACCATGAATTCATCTCACTATACTTAACTGCTAAAACTCATCTCTGAATGGTTCTTGCCAGTTGTGACCAGCTCCTGCTGTTTGCAAAGTGATTAGTCCTCATAAGCCTTACTTATGTAAATTCACATACCATGCATGTTGTAAGTTTTTTAATCATAAATACAGTCCTATGTTTTACATATTGATACACTGAATTTAACACAAAATACAGTAGCCTTATGTGAAAATTAATCCGAGAAATTCAATGTTTTGGTTCTAATAAGAGGTTAGTCACTGAGCCTCTTTGCTTCTACTGGGTATAAACGGTGCAAAGATCATCTATGTAATGCAAGGGACTTAAACACCAGCTCTCAATGTGTTATCTTTCCACTGATCTCTGCCATTATTGTAGAATTATGATGTAGGTTATGATGATGTCAGCCCCAGACTTCGGGTATCATTGTAATACAACCTTACACTGCCTGACACCTGTCTCTTTAGAATTCTAAGTTGCAGATGTCAGCCTCATCTAAATATCTCTATTTGTCTGGAAACCAAACAAAAAAACAGTTTTCCCACTGAAGGTGACATAGCATGACGATTCATGAGAGAACCTCCTGAAGTGCAGATTCACTGCAGATTTTTGGCAGTCTAATGAGATACCACACACATTACTTGACCAATGTGTCAAGTAAAGCTGTATATGTTATGTAACTGTCCCATTAATACATATTTATATGGTTAACAGTTGCCATACTGCTATGACAACTAAGGACCATGGTGACTAGAGTATAAAGCACATTTTTTTCTGCTTGACCAGACTGGGTGGTTTGCATAGTACAATATAGAATGTATTTTAGGTATTGTAGGTTGAAGTAATAGTGTACAGTATGTTGGAGGGTTAGGTGACATTCATATGATATAATACCTGCCAGGCTTTATACAATGTATATGTTCTTTCCATCCTTAAAGTCCTATGCAAGTTTCGACTTTCTGAAAGTAAACATTTTCACAGGGCTGAGCCCATTCTTGCTTGCCCCCATGTGACAGCACTGAAGTCTGGTGATTGGCTACTTATTACCAAGCACAGAAATTAGAGAGGCCAGGGAGAGTGTAAAATGTCCCAGTCATTCGCAGGTGGAATTGTTTGTTTTTCTTTTTTTTTTTTCTGGGGCTGCAGTGGTGGATTTCACCACGGGGTATCATTGGTGAGGTACTGTAAATACAAGCAACTTGTAGTGCCTGCTGCATAGTCTGACAGCTATTAAGTAAATCTGCCCTAGACTACTAGTCCAGACTGATATAATAAATAACAGAACTGTACACTGTGCTTCATATCCATGTATGTAAAATATCCTTTAACTTGCAGGTGAGACATTCTACATGGATCTGACCAAATCTTAATAATTTCACTTAAATACACTGTAATCAACACCACTGAAAACAGTTTTTAACATACCTATGCAAAGGGGATAATACACATATACAAATGTCTTCCCCTTAATAAAAATGGTGGTATAAATCATATACAGCGGGTAAAATAAGTATAGAACACATCACTATTTTTCTTGGTAAATATATTTCTAAAGGTACTATTGACATGAAAGTTTCAACACATGTTGGTAACAACCCATGCAACCAATGCATACAAAGAAACCAAAACAAATAAGTTCAGAAATTAAGTTATGTTTAATAAAATGGAATGACCCAGGGAAAAAGTATTGAACACATGAAGAAAGGGAGGTGCAAAAAGCCATGGAAAGCCAAGACACCAGCTGAAATCTATCAATAATTAGAAAGCAATCCTGCCCCTTGTCAGTGCAAATTCATATCAGCTGGTTCAGTCTCAACTGATGGCCTATAAAAAGGTGTCTCATTACCACGGTGTCACACAAGACACATCTCATGATGGGTAAAAGCAAAGTGCTCTCTTAAAACCTTTCCAACCTTATTGCTGCAAAACATACTGATGACATTGGTTACAGAAGGTCTTTTGAACGTTTCAGCAAGCAATGTTGGGGCAATAATCCAGAAGTTGAAAGAATATAATTTCACCATAAATCAGCCATGATCAGGTTGCTTCTCGCAAGATTTCTGACAGAGGAATGAAAAGAATTATCAGAAGAGTTGTCCAAAAGCCAAGGAACACTTGTGGTGAGCTTCAGAAAGACCTGGAATTAGCAGGTACAATTGTTTCAAAGAAAACAATAAGTAATGCACTCAACCGCCATGGCCTATATGCACGCTCACCATGCAAGACTCCATTGCTGAAGAAAAAGCATGTTGAAGCTCATTTAAAGTTTGTTGCACAACATTTAGGCAAGCCTGTGAAATACTTGTAGAATATAGTCTGGCCAGATGAGTTTACAAGTTTTTTTTTCTTACATTTTTGTCTTAAGGTTTGTCAAAGCTAGGGAGTATTGCACCAAACGCATCTTGTTCTTTAAGCAATACACATTTTGCATTTGTCAAATGCACATTGTATGCAAGCACACAGGGCACATTGAAACAACATAGGACAAAAGCCAATCATGACACATGTAAAATAGTCCTAAGACAGTGGTTGTCAAATTACAAGGTAAAGGGGGCCTGGAATGCAACCCCTGATGTCTCTAAAGGACTGCTTATCATATTTATTATATGTAATGCTATGGAAAACTGTAACAGATTGAAGGAAATGGCCAGAGACTGTAGGGGTAGGGGTTGGAGAAACCATGGAGATAGTCAGTGACTAGGAACATGTTTCATGAAACTGCTAGACTTCACTACCAGTAAAGGCCCCTTTACAAACCCATGCTCCTTCTACTGACTGTGGGCCTGAGAGCCACACTTCAAACACCAAGGAGCCACATAACACCAGGGTTCTTAGACATGGAAGTTTAGGGCCAGCCATACATGGTTTGTATCTTGGCCTGCTCAGCAGAAACCGGCTGAGATTCGAACTGTTAATGGTCAGGCAGAATGTACCAAGTTGATCGATCAATCAACTTGGGTACAACCAGCCTGCGAAATTCTTTTATGATTATCATTAGTGGCTACTTTAGCCAATAGCAGTATTCACTGTCTTCTCTCCGCTGGGAGAAGACAATTGCTGATTCCCCTGTCAATACTGTTTGTGGGTGCAGGAAAGAAATTTGCACCGTGTATGGCCAACCTTACATTATAAAAAATAGCAATATTACAATAATGACAACAAGGTCTTAAGGTGATTACCCCATAAACCCGTTAGGCTACATTGTTATGTTTCCACTTTTAGACAGGCCACTCCTAAACTCTGAGAGAGTTCACAGAGCCATTGGTGTCAATAAAAATAAAATATAACTCTCTTTATGGGCCATACTACTGTTTTTTTCCTCACAAACAGTATTTCCCAAATTACTTTGCAAGATACCATGAAACATGACCATATGACCATTACATTATTCTGATTATGATCTGTGATACTGTTAACCCATGCAACCTGTCTGACAACAACATCTTACCAATTTTGTAAATAGTTTACGTATACAATCTGTGACTCAATGATTTTACCACTGATTGAATGCAGAGGAGGCTGAAATAAAACAGCCTCTAAATCTACCCAGAAATATAAGAAATATTTTCCCAACTGACCATCATATAAGCATGAACCCTCACACTGGAGTTCTGATGAGGGTAGCTGCAAAGGCTAATAGGAAGATCAGATTTTACAAAATCAATTACCAAATTTACTTTCTGCATGTGACTTTGCCAGTCACCCAAAACTATATTTTTTGCCTTGCAAGGTGTATGTCTGTCAAGCAGCGGCTTGGGCACGACATAGGACTGTTCTGGACATGATTCCTCTATGAGATTATACACTAGAATGAGAAGTTAGGATACTGTGAATCTTACTAAACAATTTGTGGTCATGTTTTGCAGAATCATTTCCAAAGATAACCACTGGCATTCTCGCAAACTTGGCAGATCTCTTCTACTAGCATAAGCCACTGCACGAATATAACATACTCTATTTCACGCTGTTAAGAGTGGAAACAGTTAACCAGTGCTTTAAGACTACTTTATAAAATGCCCAAGATAAATATTTAATGAACAATTTTGTTTATTTAGCAGATAAGGATAATCTTCTTTAAAAAGAAGGTACATACAAGACCTACATACTCGTATTCAGGAAAAACCTGATTGAACTTTGAACAAATTGAACAGTTGAAGCTCTATTAGTTACTAAATAACCACCAAGTAGTATGTGAATGGACTGTACACATCCCCACAACCCACCTGATACCTAGTGCCGAAAAACAACCCTCCACTTCTCTCCGTCACAACAAGCAGGGAGCCACCGCATGCAGCTTGCTCTTTAAACAGTGTTGACATACCAGAGTCCAAGTCCATGCACTCTTCATCACAACTATTTCAGTGCCTTGGTTTTGTGCCAAGAGCCATGCAAACAGTGCCAACAGAGTGCTTCATGGAAAAAGGCCACTCAGTTCCACAAATGATAGCTTAAAATGGAGAGATGTTTTGGACTCCTTACAAAAGTTGTAACCAAGAAAGCGTATCGGAAAGGTTTTTATTGGTCTTGTCCAACATTCCATATTTACAGTCATCAAAACCAGAATTAATATAGGTGAACACACAACATGTTTCTCTGGGCAGCGGCTTCCTATCTAAACTGCATAACATAAAAGTGGATTGGGGAGGCTTCTGATTCATATGATATACTATCATTCACTGTTTCCAATTCAGGTAACAAGGCCTGTACTTAGGCAATACTATGAGATGTATACTGCTATGACATACCCTACATTAACACCTAAAAAGAAGTTACTAACTACCCATCTGCAAGCACATTAGTAATGTGCATGGGTAAACACTGATGTACTTCCACACCTTTCCATTACTATTGTCTTGCCATTAAAGATCTAACATGTTATCAGTTCCCAGAGGGCAGCTTCATTCCATTCAAAGGCAATGCAAAGGTATATAATTTTCCCCTTTTATCTTCATCACTGCCATCAAAAATGAAAGTCCTCTTTTACAATACACATGTAAATATACAACTAAATCTGCATAGTTCCTCCTCATAATGCAGCATTGCAGACAGCCATTAAGATGCAAATAGAACAGCCTCCATTAGCCTGCAACAGGAAACAGATCTTTTAATCCCAGAGAAAAGAGAAAACAGACACTGAGATGGGAGATGAGCTGGGAAACCATTTTCTGAATGAATCTGTGTCCTGTGCCTTTCTTCACTTTTTATGTGTGCAGCCAAAGTGTGACGAAAGCAAATGCATTGAAGAGTCTCCTCAGATGGCACACGGAGCAGCTGACTGGTTATAAAAGATGGAGAATCACTTTTTTCATTTCCCTGGAATGATAAGCCTGAATGTCACCCACACACATACAACCTTTGCTTCAGGGTAGGACAGATGAAGCAGGCCAGTCCGTAACCTGCTTAGGTGTACTAAGGGACATGTAGCGTTATCTATGACACGGTTTACCTCCACTCTGATCAGGTGTCAATTTTCTCTCATTTCAAGCAATGATCACATGCTTATCAAGGGTGATAAATAAAAGGTGATAAAATGACTAGCCCAACAAGACAAAGAAACAATCAGGTAGATGGCAGCATATATATGGTGTCATGTATGTGTCTGTCACCCATTTTTACTTGCTGGAATAAACTACAAAAAGTCAGGTCTGAAAACATAGAAAAAAATTTCCACTCCAGTATGATATTAATTTCACAAAACATTTCATTTTACAATTATGGACAAAGTAAATCTATAAGCTGACCATCTAATTACAATTTAACATACATCCTTTTGAATATGTCTGTCTTTGTGTCTACATGTCACTCACCGGCTGCCCAAAGGAAAGCTGATTCACTAGCAGCACAAAGGCAAAATGCAGACTTTCAAAAAAAATGTCCAAGGTACACTCAAAGACACATGCCGGGCGACAGGAAAAGAAGGGGGGGAAAAAAAACACAGACCAAGATGTCTCCTATTACACTAATTACACATTTTCTTCAAGATAGAATACAGCCAACACACTAAATATTTGGATAGAGTTTGATAAAGAAATAATTACAATTGTGGCAATTAATCAATCAATCCAATCAATCAGACAGTCAGTCATCAAATTCTTAATCTGCCTACAGAAAACAAAGGGCATGCTTCAAAAGTTAATAGAAAAGTCAAAATTATAGCAAAGAAAAACACAATTAACTATTAAAAAGACTAGACTTTTTTCAGAGAACTAGAAATATTTATAAAGCAGTAAGACACAACCTAAAACACACACATCCTACATATTACATTAAAATAGGCATCACCTAGTTCC
This sequence comes from Lithobates pipiens, assembly GCF_037356315.1. Lineage (NCBI taxonomy): Eukaryota > Metazoa > Chordata > Amphibia > Anura > Ranidae > Lithobates > Lithobates pipiens. Next base: position 278,811,859 of record NW_027507718.1, on the reverse strand, counting down.
CAGGAAGCATTGTTGATGAACCTTAAAATATGAAGAGTGAAGGGTTCTTTATTATATATGTAAAACCTGTGCATGTCAGCCATGTTGGGAAAGATCAGTATATTTTGTCCTCTTTATTCTTCCACACTAAACAAACAGATCTGTTGGCAAGAGTGTGAAAAGTGGAAGAGAGAAACAGGGAAGAGAGAGAAAGGGAAGGACATATGGGCATAAATATAGCACTCTGACCTCTTAAACGTCCCTCTGCCTTGCAGAAATCCAGCAAACACAGTCTGGTCTCCTTTCTAACAAATCCTAAAGGGCAGCCATCTTGCTTCCTTCTGCTCCTCTACGAAAGCAGACTAGCCTCCACATCAATATTCATAGGGCAGTTTGACGTCTGCTCTCATCACTTGATGAAGCCCCGGTGTTGCTGTTCGCTGTTCCAAAGGGTGGACGTGACTGGCATGTGAACCAACCCCAAAGTAGTGTCTGCTGACAAGGAGCTCTGCCTGAGTGCTAGCTTGGGTAATGTAAATCAGTTCCCTACTCAGGGCTTCCTACATAAAGGCTCACATTTTTTTTGGCTGTACAATAGTAAGCAGAAGCCTGGGCTGTACAGAAGCTGTGGAGTGGATCACAATAGTATTCTGGCTGCCTCCTTGCCTGCTCTGCAGTTTCACAGACACTGCCTCCAGCTACAGAACAGTAAACTGCTTTCTGTCATGCAGAGAGGGGGAAGGAATTTGCAGGCGAGATTAGATAGCTGATTTTCTGAATATCGCATTACAGTACAGTGCTCTTGCTGAAGTTCCTCCTTTTCATCTCCCCCCTTCAGCTCCCCTTACATACACATTTCAACATTTCCTTACAGCCTCCTCGCTCCAAAAAGTTAGAGGTCCAGCTCAAGTCTCAAATCTGCGTCTGGCCCCTTAGCGGATTGACACTGCATTTAAATGAAATGTAGAACCTTTAAATATCCTTCAAAGTCAGTAATCATCCAAGTGATCAAAATCAACTTCTTGTTTACACTGGCCATGTGAACAGCAAAATACTTGACACATGCTCACCGGGTCCTTCACCGTAGCCGCCTTGGTGACACGAGGGATGATGCGTGCTGTGACAAGCTTTGTTTTCCGTTACTGCTTGATGACACAACTTCTATAAATACATAATGGTTAAACCAAACCATTTTTCCATGGTAACATTTTTGTATCTTGTCTTCAAAATCCTCAACCAAAGTATAAGCACAAGCTCAGCGCATCAATTCTAAATTCCAGTACAGAATGTTGTCTCGATTCCTCATTAGACACCCCAATTTGTGTTGCAGTTCCACTACTATGCTTTCCAAAGGCTTGCCTTTACAATCATCCAAAAGTCCTAAAAGAGCATGTGGTGAGCTGATGTGTAGTACTACTTTCCTAATCTCGCTGAAACTTGATCCAGCCCACTTATCATCCAAATGCTTTGACACTGCCCTACCCCCGTGCATTTTGACCAAAGCAGAAGAGGAAGTTTGCAAGTGACTAACTACACTTGTTCAAAAAGTGTTAAAGTATTGCTGTTCTATAAAATGCTTTAGTAGTGAAATGTTAAGAAAAAAGTAAATTGTGAAAAAAAAAGGATGCTGTTAATATTCAACGTCTATTAAGAACATTTTGTATTACAATTTTTTTTAAAGCATATAATTCAGAAAATGACAGTTACAAATAATCATTAAAAAACCATTTAATGAAAGCTGAAAAAATAGGTTACCCAATTTATCCATAATTACAGACACTAGAACAAGGCTCAATGCATACAAACCATGGGTCAAGCAAGACTCTATGGAATGCCTTCACACATATACAACCGTGGCCAAAAGTTTTGAGAATGACACAAATATTAATTGTCACAAAGTCTGCTGCTTTAGTGTTTTTAGATCTTTTTGTCAGATGTTACTATGGTATACTGAAGTATAATTACAAACATTTCACAAGTGTCAAAGGCTTTGATTACAATTACATTAGGTTTATGCAAAGAGTCAATAATTGCAGTGTTGACTCTTCTTTTTCAAGATCTCTGTAATTTGCTCTGGCATGCTGCCAATAAACTTCCGGGCCATATCCTAACTGATGACAGCCCATTCTTGCATAATCAATTCTTGGAGTTGTTAGAATTTATGGTTTCTGTTTTTGTTCACCTGCCTTTTGAGAATTGACCACAAATTCTCAATGGGATCAAGGTCTGCTGAGTTTCCGGGCCTTAGACTCAATGTTTTGTTCCCCAAGCCACTTAGTTATCACTTTTGCCTTATGGCAAGCAGCTCCATCATGCTGGAAAAGGCATTGTTCGTCATCAAACTGTTCTTGGATGGTTGGGAAAAGTTTTTGTAACATTATTTATTCATTGCTGTGTTCTTAGGCAAAATTGTGAGTGAGCCCACTCCCTTGGCTGAGACGCAACCCCACACATGAATGGTCTCAGGATGCTTTACTGTTAGCATGACACAGTAGCGTCCGGACAAAGTTTTTTTCTGGATGCCCCAAGCAATCAGAAAGGGGATTCATCAGAGAAAATGACTTTACTCCAATCCTCAGCAGTTCAAACCCTGTACCTTTTGCAGTGTGTCCCTGATGTTTTTCCTGGAGAGAAGTATCTTCTTTCCTGCCTTTCTTTGCACCAGGCCATCCTCCAAAAGTCTTCACCTCACTGTGCTTGCAGATGCACTCACACCTGCCTGCTGCCATTCCTGAGCAAGCTCTGCACTGGTGGTGTCCCAATCCTGCAGCTGAATCAACTGTAGGAGATGGTCCTGGTGCTTGCTGGACTTTCTTGGGCAGTGGAAATGTTTTTTTATGGGATTCATTTAATTTGCAATAAATGAATTGCAAGAGCACTCATCATAACTTTCCTGAGTATATGCAAATTGCCATTATAAAAACTGAGGCAGCAGACGTTTTGAAAATGAATATTTGTGTCAGTCTCAAAACTTTTGGCCACAGCTGTACAGTAGGGTGAAAATGGCATTCATTAGAATTGGTTATGCTGTCAATGTACTTTTTTGTTGTCAGTAATACTAATGTCAGGTCTACAAATTGTGTGAAGGAAATACGTTAGGAAACAGCATATCATATTTTTCAAGGGTATTAATCAGGTCTTATTGGGAGAATAACTCACTATAAAGCAACTGCTCTTTCTGAGGATGACTTCACACATGAATTGGTTTGTGTACGTTTGCACCATGTGATCCATTATGGCACATTGACAGCCCATTCGCTCCCTTAATGTAACGCTCACTAACGTATACACCTTAACACACTGCATCAGACTGCAGGGGTGTGAAGGACCTCAAAAAAGGTGGGAAGACAGAGAAAACTATATCAACTTTGATTTTCCTATGAACCATCAGACTTCCCAAAATTGAAATATGCATACTGTACAGATTTTGGTAATTCAGATTGCAATAATGTACAGTTTGCTTTAAAAAAAAGTTTTAAGATGTGTTGCCTCTATCTGACAATTCCTTTAAAAAACAATTTCCTCCTCACATGTTATGTGCTGCTATTGTGTCTTTGAATGGCTTGCAGCTCTAAGGAAACAAAGCCCATTCTTCTAGTTTTTCCAGCTAACAACTCTGTGTTTTATTGTGCAAGGCTGAAGTGAATAACTGCTTTGGAGGCATGACGTGTATCTACAAGGTGCATCACATAAATAAACAAAATGCAAAAACCATACTGCTGAGCTATACACATATTTTCTTTTAAATGATTTTGGTGACAGAAAATAGTAGGGCATATTCTGATCGGGGAAGGGGGTTAGTAGGACATTTTCTGAGACGTAGTCTTCATCCCAAAAACTGGGAAAACGTATTGACTCAAATATAAGCCTAGGGTGGGACATGGAGCCGCTACTGTAAGTGGAAAAGAGGGTCAACAATGCTCATCTGCACCCTCACTGTGCCCATTTGCAGCCTCACTGTGCCATCTTCATGCCCCACTGTGCCTTCTCCATGCCTCGCTGTGGCATGTGCATGCCCCACTGTGCCATTTCGATGCCTCACTGTACCATCTGCATGCCCCACTGTGTCCATCTGCATGCCCCACAGTGTCCATCTCAATGCCCCACTGTGTCCACCTGCATGCCCCACTGTGTCCACCTGCATGCTCCACTGTGTCCATCTGCATGCCACACTGTGTCATCTGCAGCCTTATGTACCCGATAGCTCCAGAACAACGGCGCTGTGACATGCAGTCTAGTCGGCGGCCATGTGGTGTAAAAAAGCCTTCTCCTTGTCCTCGTCCGTGACTGAACACTGATTCAGTTTCCCAGCAGTGAATCAGTGTTCTGCCTATCATGGACGAGGACGAGGAGAAGGCAGGGCTTTGTTACACTGCACGGCCACTGACTAGACTGCATGTCACAGCACCGGGAGATCAGGCGCATGAGCCTGCAGATGGACACAGTGACTCGAGTATAAGCCTAGAGGGCTTTTTCAGCACAAAAAATGTGCTGAAAAACTCGGCTTATACTGGAGTATATACGGTATATAAGAGAGAAGAGAGCAAAGGGGAGGGACTTTAAATGAAGTATGCGTTGGGTCAAAAAAATGTTTGGTAAATGTAATCATATCTGAAATATATATTGGTAGTTTATAACATACCCTCACATATTAATATTTCATATATATATATATACACAAAAATATGATACCTACATGGTCTAAAAATCCTCTAATCTGTTACATTAAAAAATATGTACTAGATAAAAACTTTATTTGGCCATGAAATACATAATTCATAACAATCCATTGGCAGATGGTAACACATGATACATATTGGAACCCAGCATATATAAACTCATGTTAAGATATAATGTATCCAAATTGCATAAGAAAAATCCACAATAGATAGATGGAGTATAGGTACACATGATTACAACACAACATCTGTAGGCTCAACGTGTTTCATGAGTTAATGTCACTCATCAGGAGAAAGCATGTGAATCTATCAATGTTGCAAGTACCAAAAAAGGTATAATATCCCATATGTTACTCACATGGTATCCATGTGCTGATGGTATGGTATTATGGGCCATGAGTATCCCCAGACAGGGGACATCTTTTCCGGGAGCTAAGATGGTGTATTCCACAAACGGACAACCCAAAGGGCAACCCCCCAAAGGGCGGGCATATATATATGAAATTTTGTGAATACTAAATATTAATATGTGACAGTGTGACTACCAATCTATATTTCAAATATGATTACCTTTACCAAACATTTTTTGACCCACCGAGTACTTCATTTAAAGTCCCGCCCCTTTGCTCTGTTCTCTCTTATAGTAGGGCATATTGTTTTTTTAACAAATTTCTCTGTAGTCTATTATTTATATCACAATGTAGTGTTAAGGTTTTCTATGTATAGCTACAAATACCTTAAAAGTATTCAAAAGCAAAACCACAAAATAGTTATATGTATTTATGTATGGAGACTCTAAAAAAACTTGTAATAGTTCCAATCTGATCTGCAGACAAAGTAGAAAATGATAAGTAACATACACTGTAAAGAAATAAATAAGTAAGCACACAAAATTCATATAAAAAAAATGTTTTATGTTTGTTCAAAACATAAAAAAATTATTTATCAAACAAGTTTACAGTACAGGGTATACAAAATTATACATAGTGCAGAAAAGGGTAATGTGTATATTAAAATGTGTGCAATTCAAAGAATCTAAAAAACTTGCTAAACATATAAGGTATGATCCATAAACATTTTTATCCTTTTCACAAGGGCGTTTGACCTGTCTGTTTTTAATTTTTTGTTTTGTGGATGGAAAACAGGCAGTGATGTATTCCAATGGGTGTGAGCGAAGATGTTCAATCCCAACTCCAAAAAAGTTGGGGCGCTGTGTAAAATCTACATAAAAACAGAATGCAATAAATTTGCATGTCTCATAAACCCATATTTTATTCACAAGAGAAAAATAGAAAACATACCAAATGATTACAAATAAGATCATTTTGAAATTGATGACAGCAACATGTCTCAAAAAAGTTGGGACAGAGCCATGTTTACGATGGTTTAGCATCCCATTTCCCTATTAACAATACTCTGCAAATGTCTGGGAACTGAGGAGACCAGTTGCTGAAGTTTTGGGAGAGGAATGTTGTCCCATTCTTGCCTGATATACTGTAGAATTCGGTCCTGTAACTTATTGTATATTGTATTTTCGTTTCAAGATGTGCCAATTATTTTCAATTGGTGAAAGGTCTGGACTGTAGGTAGGCCAGTTTAGCACCTCTTCTACTACAAAGCCATGCTGTTGTCATGGATGTTACATGTAACTTAGCATTGTCCTGCTGAAATATGCAAGGTCTTCCCTGAAAAAAGACATCATCTGGATGGGAGCATATGCTGCTTCAAAACCTGGTTATAGCTTTCAGCATTGATGGTGCCTTTCTAAATGTGCAAGCTGCCCATCCCATCAGGACTAATCCACCCCCAAGCCATCAGAGATGCAGACTTTTGAACTGAGCACTGATAATAAGCCAGAAGGTCCCTCTCCTCTTTAGTCCAAAGGACAAAGTTCCCATGACTGGCAAAAAGAATCTCAAATTTTGATTCTTCTGACCACAGAACAGTTTTCCACTTTGCAACAGACCATTTGAAATGAGTTTTGGCCCAGAGATGATGGCAGTGTTTCTGGGTCATTCTCAGATTTGGCTTCTTTGCATGATAGAACTTTAACTTGCATCTTTGGATGTTACAGTGAACTGTGTTCACAGACAGTGAATTTTGGAAGTATTCCTGAGCCCATGCAGTGATGTACAGCACAGAATCATGACAGTTTATAATACAATGCCGTCTGAGGGCTCGAAGATCATGGGCACCCAATATTACACTTCGGGATTGTCCATGCACAGAGATTTCTCCAGATTCATTGCATCTTTTTATGTACTGTAGATGATGATATATTTAAAGTCTTTGCAATTTTACATTGAGGAACATTATTCTGAAATTGACAATTTTTAGACACACCCTTCTTTACAGGTAGGTTAACCTCTGCCTTTTATTTACTTTTGAGACACTTAAAGATGCTGTTTTTATACCCAATCATGTTACTGACCTGTTTTCAATGAACCTAATTAGTTGCAAAATGTTCTTCCAGCTCTTCCTTGTTAGTGCTACTTACTTTGCCAGCTTTTTGTTGCCCGGTTCCAACTTTTTTGAACATGTTGGTGCATCAATCTCAAAATTACCTTTTTTTCCCCCTAAAATGGTTTGCTCAGTTTAAACATTTGATATGTTTTATATTTTCTATTGTGACTAAAATATGGTTTCATAAGATTTGCAGATCATTGCAGTATGTTTTTATGTAGATTTTACACAGCGTCCTAACTTTTTTGGAATTGGGGTTGTATACAGATGAGTCATGACCATCAGTAAAGATGCATGTAGTTTAGGTCCACGATTAGAAACAGAATAGGTCTGGGTCTTCATGCAGGCCTATTGATGTAAATTAATGCCACCGGCATAATTAGTTCAGTCCATTTTTTAAACTGAAAATGAAAGCCATCCAGGTGTGAAGAGGGCAAGGGATCTCTCCAATGAGACTCTTATTCAGATTTTCTATGGTAGGGCAGGTCTACAGAATGTCACCTGCAAACAATAAAGTGACAGGGTGAAGGAGGAGAAGCTATGGCAGAAAGTGTTCCATGCTGTAACTCCAAATTTGGCAACACTGAGTGGGAGGCAGAAGGAGAAGTGCTTTAAGTGTACATTTGCTATATTGTTCATTATGTATCTTGTGCTTCCAAAAGTTCTCTCTCTCTCTCTCTCTCTCTATCTATCTTTCAATATATATATATATATATATATATATATATACACACACACACACACAAACACACACACAAACACTATATAGAGAATTTAAACAAAAAAAGATGTAACAATTGTGTAACTGAAAGCTTATGGATGAAAACCAGCAGTAGAGATTACTGAAGATGCTTGTTAGGGTCCATCAATGGCACTGGTCCTGGAAGTCCTTAGATTCATAGAATCCCAGACATGTTCTTGGATTGTAAGCAGGGCTATAGGGATTATTGACATCCCCTGCCTACTCCCTTCTATATCATCTCCTTTCTCATAAACATCATAAACAACTGTGAAAGCCTGCAGGTAAGCCCTGTGTCTGCATTATGCCCTGTAGCTTGCAAGTCAGAAGAAGATATACAAGCTGATCACACTAGGAGGGATCTGCTTTTGTGATTAGCATGGTTTGTAACAAATAGGAAGTTTTTTTTGCTAAGGGGCCAGGCTGGATTACCAGATATTTCATGACTTTACAACATTTGCAGAGATTGCTCAAAATTTACAGAGGGGCCAAGCGAAGTAGTCCTCGACTTTTTCATTTAGGGTTAGAATGCTATTTAATAACAGCAGACCAACTTCTTAGGTACATACAGTACATTATGGAAAAAGTGAATAACATTCCAACTGAATATGCTGATACCCCCAGATATACTAAGTATAATGATCGTAGGTGGTACAATAAGTGACCCCTTAGAGGTATATACAGTGCATCCAGAAAGTATTCACAGAGCTTCACTTTTTCAACATGTTGTTATATTACAGCCTTATTCCGAAATGAATTAAAATCTTTATTTTCCTCAAAATTCTACAAGCAATACCCCATAATGATGAAGTGAAAGAAGTTTGTTTGGAATCTTTGCAAATTTATTAAAAATAAAAAATGAAGAAATCAGGTGCATTCTGTTTCCACTGATCATCCTTGAGATGTTTTTACACCTTGACTGGAGTCTACCTGTGGTAAATTTAGTTGATTGGACATGATTTGGAAAGGCACATACCTGATTATATAAGGTCCCACAGTGAACAGTGCATTTCAGAGTACAAACCAAGCAATGAAGTCCAAGGAATTGTCTGTAGACCTCCAAGACAGGATTGCATTGAGGCACAGACCTGGAGAAGGGTACTGAAAAATGTCTGCAGCATTAAAGGTCCCAGTGAGCACACTGGCCTCCATAAACCGTAAATGGAAGATGTTTTGAACCACCAGGACTCTTTCTAGAGTGGGCCGTCCAGCCAAATGAAGTGATCGGGGGGAGGAGGGCCTTAGTCAGGGAGAGTGGCCAGATGGAAGCCACGCCTCAGTAAAAAGGTACATGACAGCCCACCTGGAGTTTGCCAAAAGGCACCTGTAGGACTCTCAGACCATGAGAAACAAAATGGTCTGAGGAAACAAAACTTGATCTCTTTGGTCTGAATGGAAGTGTCATATCTGGAGAAAACCAGGCACTGCTCATCACCTGGCCAGTGCCATCCCTACAGTGAAGCATGGTGGTGGCAGCATCATGCTGTGGGGATGTTTTTCAGCGGCAGGAACTGGGAAACTAGTCAGGATCGAGGGAAAGATGAATGCCGCAATGCACAAATATATCCTTGATGAAAACCTGCTCCAGAGCACTCTGGACCTCAGACTAGGGTGAAGGTTCATCTTCCAACAGGACAACAGCCCTATGCACACAGCCAAGATAACAAAGTGAGTGGCCCAGCCAGAGCCGAGACTTGAACCCAATTTAACATCTCTGGAGAGATCTGAAAATGGCTGTGCACCGACGCTCCTCATCCAACCCGATGAAACTTGAGAGGTCCTGCAAAGAAGAATGAGAGAAATTTCATAAAAATAGCTGTGCCATGCTCGTAGCATCATACTCAAAAAGACTTGAGGCTGTAATTAGTGCCAGAGGTGCGTCAACAAATTATTGGGCAAAGGCTGTGAATACTTATGTACTGTGTTTCGTTTATTTTTAATAAATTTACAAAGATTTCAAACCCACTTTTTTAATGTTGTCATTATGGGGTATTCTTTGCAGAATTATGAGGAAAATAATTAATTTAATTCATTTTGGAATAAGGCTGTGACATAACAAAATGTGGAAAGGGTGAAGCGCTTTCCGGATGCACTGTAGAAATGTTTTACCTTACACCCAAATCAGTGAGAAAGATCCTATAAAGTTAAGTGTTTCGAAACAGCACCCCTTTGTCATTTAGTTCTCATCTAATCAATATACTGTATGTGTCCTGCCTAAATATTTATGGTGCTGTAGCTCATAATTGCATTCTCTACAGCTGGCAATGTTATTGTTCGTATCAGTGCCAGAAATGGCACCAGCTCGGTTTTGTTTCTGGTTTGCCACTATCTCAGAAGCTTCTAGTCCCAAGATGGAAGCTAATCCAAATGGATTGTCATCCAATACTTTGCCAAGCAGAATCACCCAGGAGAGGGATCCACTCCTAACTATAGAATTCCAGTATAATATAACTATAATGGATTAATGTGTGTTTTTGATGTTATTGTATGTTGTAACCTGCCTGACAAAAAAACATTTTAAACAAATCATTTCTATTTACACTTTGCAGAATGGATTCATCCATTGTCTAAAAGACCTTTCCTCACATGGAAAATGTTCAAGTCCCCCTCTTCTACTTTTTTTTCTCTAAAACATTTGCTTAAACCATGACGATGCAGTACCCAGTCCTCCTACCCATCCTGTTTTCTTTACCCTGTTAAAACCCAACTTCTCTTAGTTTACTTCCTTTTATTACATTACCATTATTTTATTTTAACATCTGTACTTACTTCCTTTCAGTTCTTATTTCATTATCTCCTTATACACTCTCAAATTCGTATTACTCTTATTTATCTACTCCTACTCACCCCCTCCTGATTTCAATATGACTGTACTTTGCAACATATGGAGCAGACTTAATCATATTTAACTGGCCCCACTGCTAGGATAACTATAAACTTTTTCTCTTTCCTTTTCATTGTTCTTCTGGCGGACCCTACTGTTCAGGCTCAGACTCTCAAAACGCTAAAAGACTACTTCTCAGAGAACAACACCCATGATTCCTCCCCAATGTCGGTGTGGGAAGCACACAAGTGTGTCATAAGAGGAGAACTGATCAGATGGGGAGCCAGAAAGAAAAAGGAAAAAGAAAAACACATACAGGAACTAGTCCAAAAAATTAACAGACTTGAATTAACACATAAAAGATCCCTAGCTCTTTCAGGTCTGGCAGAACTCACTTCAGCCAGGAAAGATCTCCAAGACCTTCTAGATAACAAAACTAAACGAAACTTATTCTTCCAAAAATCTTTATACTACGAACATGGAGATAAAGGTGGGAGAATTCTAGCAAGAGCTCTTAAAGACACTTTGAACTCAAATAATATACACAGGATACGAACCAGAAATGGCTCTATCACTCACGACACACAAAAAATTGCAGAAACATTCCACAACTACTACTCAGCTTTATACAACATCCCGACCCAAACAAGAAGACAAACAGGCTATAATACCAGAGATCAAGCAATCTCTTCTTACTTAACCGACTGCACAATGCCCACTCTACCTGTAACGGACGTTGACGCCCTAGAATCACCGATTACCACAGCGGAAGTTTCTAAAACTATACATGACCTGGCAAGCGGGAAAAGCCCTGGACCAGACGGTCTGACGGCCCAATATTATAAAACTTTTGACCACACTCTATCAGAGCACCTAGCTTCGGCTCTTAATTCCATTTTGTCTGGCAACAGACCTTCTAGTGAATTTCTGGCAGCCCACATAACTATCATACCCAAACCCAACAAGGACCCATCAGAATGCACAAACTATAGACCCATCTCCCTTCTGAATCTTGACCTTAAAATACTAACTAAAATCATTGCCAATAGACTAAGACCACTACTAGACACCTTGATAGGACCTGAACAGGTGGGTTTTATGCCTAACCGCGAGGCAAAGGATAACACTATGAAATCCATTAATCTGATTCACAGGATGAGACAGGGGGGAGTCGGGGGCCTTCTCCTGTCAACTGATGCGGAGAAGGCCTTTGACCGAGTAGCCTGGGACTTCATGTTCAGGGTGTGCGAATACGTGGGATTTGGACAAAACCTAATGAAGTGGATTCACGCTATTTATGCAAACCCCAGCGCCAACATCAAAGTGAATGGCTCCCTTTCTAATAGAGTCTTAATTAAAAACGGCACAAGACAGGGGTGTCCACTCTCGCCCTTGCTCTTCATCCTGTCAATCGAACCACTAATAAGGACGATAAACAAACAGGAAGCGATACATGGAGTTAAGATACAAGACAGAGAGTTTAAAATCGCAGCATACGCAGATGATCTGCTATTTTACATTACCCAACCACACATATCAATTCCCAATCTATTGAAGAAGTTCCAAGAATTTAATCACTTATCCAATTTCAAAATAAACCAAAAAAAATGCGAGGCCCTAGGTTTAAATCTAGACAAAAATACTGAAAAATTGACCAAATCCAACTGCCCGTTTAAATGGGAACCTAATTCCCTGACATACCTAGGGATACACCTCTCCCAAGATCCACACTTATTATATTCGCTCAATTTTCACCCTCTCCTGACAAAAATTGAAACAGACTTAAAAAAATGGACAAAAGGGAGATTCTCTTGGTTTGGTAGAGCTGCGATCTTAAAAATGGCAATCCTACCGAGACTATTATATTTATTTCATACCCTCCCAATAGAACTACCCGAGCCCTTCTTTACACGACTCTCTCGCATTCAAAGGAATTTCCTCTGGGCCAACAAAAAAATCACGCATCAAACTCACATATCTATATAAATCCAAACAAGATGGTGGGATTGGTTTACCAGATTTCAGGAAGTACTACCAGGCCGCACAATTAGCTAGAATTATAGATTGGCACTGCCATGCTAAACACAAAGATTGGGTTAATCTAGAAAAAGCCCACTCCGCCTTAGACATAACACACCTCCCCTGGTCAAAGTATCTAAATCTTCCTCTCTCAATAAAACAACACCCTACTATTAATACTACACTCAAAATTTTCAAAAGGGTAGCAATACCCTTAGTTCTATCCACAAGCCCAGGTCCTCTCTCGACTTTAGCTAACAATCCAGATTTTATTCCCGGACTTAATAACCCCAAAATGTACACCACCTTTCCCTCAGACCCTCTACTATTAACAAACTGCATCCAAAACAATAAGTTGAAAACCAGACAGGAATTAAATAAGACTTTACAAACTTCTCCCTTATCAGAATGGTCATATATGCAAATACATGACTTTATATCCTTTTCATTGTTAATACTGGTAATCCATACTCTACTTAACCATGTATAAGGTTAAATAGAGATTGCGACACCAACTTTGTTAGAATTAGGTATACCAAAGTACTCCTCTTTACTCTATATGTGCTTGTGATCTGACTCCTGTTTGCCACAAGATGCTAAATGTTCAAATTATCAGGATCTTAATAGACTTAAGCAGGCCATACATGGGTCGAACTCTGAAGGAATTTTCTTATGAATAACGTAACCAATAGTTTTCATTTGAATTTGGTGCCATTAGTGGGCTGCAGCAACGGACGATTTTCGTGCACCCATCGAATTTGAGTAATCGGGCATGGTGGAAATTTTTGGAAAAACAAACAAATTTCTAATCAATGATAGGAGAATTGTGCAAGAAATATAATTGAAAAAGAAATGTGCGTGATCCATGAAAAGAAGATTCCCAGCCACGAAAATTATTTTCTGTAGCAACATGAGGTGAAATTGAAGGCTTGGTTGGTCGAATTTCTAAATCAATGGTGGCACCATCAGATCACAAAAAGCACAACCAAATTGATTTTGAAAAGAAAATTTGTTCGGATTTCGACCCATGACTTTGATGCCCTTGAAAAAAAAAACATGAAACATGTCTGTGTTCTCTTTTTTTGTACTTCAGATCTAAGGTGAGATTGTAAACCTTCCATATTTGACAATGTAAATAAATAAATATTATTACAAAAAAAGCTATGTAAACAAGGGGAAGGAGATAGATGCCAGTAGATGGTTAGGTATTACGATACAGGCAGTCCCCGAGTTACGAACAGGTTAGGGACTGCCTGTTTATTCTGAAGTCGGATTTGTTCGTAATCCAGGCGCGCATGCGCAGAGCGCCGTTTTCAATGTTTTCCGCTGTTTTCAGATGTCGTTTTCCGATGTTTTTTGATGTCGCTTTCTGATGTTTTCCAATGTGCCCGCCGGCGCCGCCTGCCGTTCGTAAGTAGAAGTCGTTCTCAAGTCAGATGATCGTAACTCGGGGACTCCCTGTAATGAGTTTAGAGAAAAACAATCTAAAGTCTAAGTATAAAGTGTGACACTAGGTTCAGAGTGAATTTCTGCAGTGAATCTCCAGGATCTTTGGATACAATGTAACACTGAGGATCAGAGTGTCTTCTGCAGTGAATCTCCAAATTTGGGGTCTAGTGTGACACTGGATCAGAGTGGCTTCTGTAGTGAATCTCTAGGATCTAGGGGTCCAGTAAGACATGTCCAACAACTGTGGACAAATGATTATGTAGAATACAGAAAAAGTGTGAATATTCAGCTTTAGAGTATAGAGAAAGACAAAATTATATATATATATATATATATATATATATATATATATATATATATACCGTATATACTCGAGTATAGGCCGACCCGAATATAAGCCGAGGCCCCCAATTTACCCCCAAAAAACTGGAAAACTTATTGATTCGTGTATAAGCCGAGGGTGAGACATGGCTGTCCATCCCTGTGTGTCCGTCCATCCCTGTGTGTGTGTCCGTCCATCCATCCCTGTGTGTGTGTCCATCCATCCATCCATCCCTGTGTGTGTGTCCGTCCATCCATCCCTGTGTGTGTATCCATCCATCCATCCATCCCTGTGTGTGTGTGTGTGTGTGTATTCATCCATCCATCCATCCATCCCTGTGTGTGTGTGTGTGTGTGTGTGTATCCATCCATCCATCCATCCATCCCTGTGTGTGTGTGTGTGTGTGTGTGTGTGTATCCATCCATCCCTGTGTGTGTGTGTGTGTGTGTGTGTGTGTGTGTGTGTGTGTGTGTGTGTGTCCGTGCAGCCTTGTGTGTGTGTCCAGCCTACCTGTGTCCCAAGCCTCCGTCCCGAGCCGCCGTCGTCCCGAGCCTCCTCCGTCCCGTGCCGTGCCTCCTCCGTCCCGTGCCTCCTCCGTCCCGTGCCGTGCCTCCTCCGTCCCGTGCCGTGCCTCCTCCGTCCCGTGCCTCCTCCGTCCCGTGCCGTGCCGATGGATCGCCGCTCTTCTCGGCGGCCATTCTACAATTCAAAATTCCGCCTCCGCCTGTGATAGGCGGAACACTCAATTTCCCAGCAGCCTGTGTTCCGCCTATCACGGACATCCTCTCATACTCGTCCGTAGTATGAGAATGAGCGGATGTCCGTGATAGGCGGAACACTGACTGCTGGGAAATTCAGTGTTCCGCCTATCACAGGCGGAGGCGGAGAAGGAGGCGCGGCTTTTGAATTTTAATGTCCGCCGTCTGTCTGCTCGATACGCTGATCGAGCAGTCAGACAGCGGTGACTCGAGTATAAGCCGAGGGGGCACTTTCAGCCTCAAAAAAGAGGCTGAAAATCTCGGCTTATACTCGAGTATATACGGTATATATATATATATATAGTAATAATATCCGTGAAAAGAGTCCATATAGCGCAAATACTGAAAAGTTATGATCAATTATGATAAAATACCGAAACAAATGGATCCAAATGGGCATATGCCCAATGAGTCGCCAAAGCTTGTGGTGTAAACACCAGAGGATGGTTCATCTGCACATATGGTTTAAGCCAAGATAGGAGATGCTTCCATATACTGAAAAGGGCTCCGACCAAGCTCTGTTTAGAAAGACCAGTATCCACAAGCCTCAGTAGGATGTGTCTTTAACCTTGTAACATGCAGTATAACTGAGAAGGAAACAGAAAACTCAACATAGTGTAAACCCGTAGGTATACTAAGTTTAATGTAAAAAAATTGGGAACACTCACATTTGGGAAGAATTTAGTCTAAAGAGACATCATCTGGGGTGCCCAGATGATGCCCTATAGAGAAAGACATTCTGCATGCAATGTCCCCAATGAACAAATTATATTTTAGGTCACTAGGTACTAAACATGGGCGCTGTCAAAAAATTTGTTTAATTTCGTTCCATATAAAAAAAAAAACTTATTTTGTAATTCGTGTACGAAATTCAATTCAGATTCATACGAAATACAAATTTTCGTTAGATTTGTAAACTTTTCGTTAAAATAACGAAAGTTCGTTATGATGAATTTATAATTATGAGGGGCTCCCACCACCCCTGTGCTGTGCTGACTTCCTGGGTTTTTAACCTTTAGTTTCATTAACTTTTTGTAAAAATAACGAATGTTTGTTATGATGAATTTATCATTATGAGGGGTCCCCACCATCCCTATGCTGAATTTCCAGGTCTCTACAACTGTGTGTCCATTATGAGGGGTTCCCGCCATCCCTGTGCTGAGTTCCCAGGTCTGTAGACCTGCTGTGTACCCATTATGAAGGGTTCCCACCATCCCTGTGCGGAGTTCCCGGGTCTGTTCACCTGCTGTTTCCATTATCAGGGGTTCCCACCATCCCTGTGCTGAGTTCCCGGGTCTGATTGTACACCCGCTGTGCCCATTATGAGGGGTTCCCACCATCCCTGTGCTGTGCTGACTTCCTCTGATTGGTGAACAAAACACCAGTCATAATTCTGTTAATTTAATCTGAAATTCGTTAACGAAATTTCATATTTTGTATGAAATTCGTAAACATAGAAATTCCCATAGGGTTCCCACCATCCCTGTGCTGACTTCCTGGGGTTTTAACTTTTAGGTTCATTAGCTTTTCGTAACAATTACAAATTTTCGTTATGATGAATTTATCATTATGTGGGGGTCCTACCATCCCTGTGCTGTGCTGACTTCCTGGGTTTTTAACTTTTAGGTTCATTAGCTTTTCGTAACAATTACAAATTTTCGTTATGATGAATTTATCATTATGTGGGGGTCCTACCATCCCTGTGCTGTGCTGACTTCCTGGGTTTTTAACTTTAAGGTTCTTTAACTTTTCGTAACAATTACGAATTTTCGTTATGAATATTATGGATCCAAAATTCGTAAACGAAATTTCGCATTTCGTACGGAATTCGCATGCATAAAAATTAGTATTTCGGGTTCGTACATATGTACGAATTTTCGGAAATTCGTACGAATTTTAGTTTCATACAAAACTAATTGCACATGTCTACTTGGTACAGAGATTAAAGTGACACTAATGCCTTGTACACGACTGGACTTTCCGGCAGATTAGGTCCGACGGGATCAATCCGATCGTGTGTGGGCTAGTCCTATCGTTTTTTGAAAAAAAAAATCAGACGGACCTAGAAATAGAACATGTTTCAATTCCGGCGGACTATAAAACGGGAAAACCATTCGTCTGTGTGCTGGTCCGACGGACCAAATATGACGCAAGGGAAGCTATTGGCTACTGGCTACTGAACTTCCTTGTTTAGTCCTGTTTACGTCATCACGCTCAAAACGAATGGACTTTCGAATGGACTTCGGAACACCGGCGAAAGTCCATCGGGAAGACCGTCGGACCTAGTCTGTTGGAAAGGCCGGTCGTATGTACGTGGCATAAGGGTTTTTTATTTAAATAAAAATAAAAAAGAAGTTATACTTACTTGCTGCCATCCCTAACCTCCTCTTTGGTAGGCTTCTGCTGGCGCTCTCCACTTCTCCTTCCTCCGGGTGCCTCTTTAGCAAGTCAGATGCTATGGAGGCACCCTTGCTTGCATCCTCCCAAGTCAGGGAGCTGTTTGCGTTTATAGGAACAGACCTAGCCTGCCGGAAAGTCCGGCCGTGTGTACGCGGCATTAGTGTCAGTCTTATACAGCATCAGGGTCCGCCACATATTCCCTAATAAAGTTTGAACCCCCTGATCGCCCCCCAGTTAACCATTTCACTCCCTGGCACAGTGTCATTAGTACAATGTACAGATCTTTTTAGTGATCACCTTATTAGTGTCATGGGTGATGCCAGTTAGCGTCAGCAGCAGTTGGCTTCAGTTAGCCTCAATCCCAGACAGCGTCAGATTGCCCACCACATATTCACTAATACATTGTAACCCTTTGATTGCCAGTAATTCTAATGGCGCGTACACACAACCGAATTGCATTACGCCGGACAATTAGATTGTGTGTGGGCTCCAGCGGACTTTTTCATCGTAAAGTCCGGCGGACTTAGAGAGTAGTTTTGACTCAAAATTTGTGGATTTTTTGCCAGACTCAGTCAAGACAATTCGGTCGTGTGTACGCGGCATTACACACTCGAAACACCTCCATTACTTGCATAGTCTGAACAGACCAATGTCTTTGATCTGATAGTATAGTGTTCCCAAAAATGCAGTGTTAGCAGGATCAGCCCCAGCACCTGCGTTTAGCCCGCCCCCCAAACAAGTGCAGTATCAGTGGACAACTGTCACTTCCAATACACAGCACACAAAACTGCAGCATTACCAGAGTCAGGCCTGATCTCTGCTACCACTAGCAGTTCAGTTACATTTTTTGTAGCGGTTCAAACAGTCCTTGACAACCAGGTGCTTTTTTACTTTTGAGTCACACTATGTACCTATAAATTTATTGGCCAAAATGTCAAACCAAAGATACATTATACAAAGATACATTAGTGAAGAGGCCTACAGGATACCTGGGTTCCACCAGCTGACCATATAGATGATCGGAGATCAGAACGGCTCCAATCATCTCTATGGCCTAAGAAACTGGAAGCTACAAGCATTTCATGACTTCAGTTTCACCGGATATAAACAGCACCATTTTTAGATTGAGAAAGCATTTTATCACACCGATCTTGGTGTGGTCAGATGCTTTAAGGGAAGAGGAGAAGATCTAGAGTCTAATAGACACCACATTTTTCAAAAAAGAGTACCTGTCACTTCCTACTGCTGTCATAGGGGATATTTACATTCCCTGTGATAACAATAACATTAAACAAAAAAAAATTGAAAGGGACAGTGTAAAAATAAAAGAAAAAGCTAAATAAATAATAATAATAAAAAAAGTTAAAGCACACCCCAGTGCTCATGTGCAAAATACTCATCATGCCTCTTAGAAAACACCTTGGGGTGTCTTCTTTCCAAAAGGGGGACATGTGGGGTGATCAAAGGTAGTAATAGTAGTGAGGAAGTGAAATTAGCAATTTATGCCCTTAGACGGTGATTGGTTTTCAGGTGCTGTACACAGCTAGGTTAACAAAAAGTCTCACACATGTGGTATCCCATGTGGCATCCCTGTACTCAGAAGAAGCAGCAGAATGTATTTTGGAGTGTATTTCCACATATACCCATGGCATGTGTGAGCAATATATAATTTCAGTGACAACTTTTTCTTTTTGTCATTTTTTTAATCACTTGTGAATTTTTTTTTTAATTATCAATGGGCTCAACATGCCTCTAAGCAAATTCCTTGGGGTATCTACTTTCCAAAAAGGGGTAATTTGGGGAGCTTGGTACTGCCCTGACATTTTAGCACCTCAAGAAATGAGAGGCAGTCAAACTAAAGGCTGCTTAAATTCCAGTAAATATACCATAGTCTCTAGACGCTATAACTTTTGCGAAACCCAATAAATATATGCTTATTTATAAGACATGTAGCTGAATACATTTTGGCCTAAATGTATGACAAAAAATAAATTTATTGGATATTTTTTATAACAAAAAGTAGAAAATATTTTTACGTTTCTATCGCAAAAAATAAAAATCCCAGTGATGATCAAATACCACCAAAAGAAAGCTCTATTTGTGAAAAAAAAGGGACTCAAATTTAGGGTGGGTACAGTGTTGCATGACTGCGCAAAGAACAGTTAAAGCAGAGAAGTGCCAAGTTGCAAAAAGTGCTCTGGTCAGGAAGGGAGTAAAATCATCTGGGGCTGAATTGGTTAATTCACCAAAACCAAGATATTCGTAAAAGAAACAAAATACTGAAAGGGTGAATAATCATTATACTATTTTCATCTGCGATTAGGCATGTTCATGAAGCAATGATTGTGGCAATCCCAAAAAGGGTATCAAGACTTATACAAACACGGGATGTTTAGCTTATTAATTTACCAATTAATTGTGGAACACCAAATAATGAATAACTCAAATATTTCTGTATTGGTATTAGTGTAAATTAGTGGTTAAAACAGTAATAACAGCCCCCCACCACTACCACAAAAAGCGTCCTTAGGTGTTTATTTGAATTAATAAATTTACTTTATAAATAAGGTTTTCCATCTAAGAGTGCCTAAATCATTTAGTACAGTGAAAGGTAGGGCCGTTAGGTCATAGATGGTGCGAACCTTTGGCTGCAGGAAAAAAATTTGCACGATTCCCCCATCAACACAGATAGCGCTGACAGGGGAATCCCTCCTGCCGAGCAATTGTGTGCTACCTGTGGGGGAGTGGGGACGGGCAGGGGAAGCCGTCCCCGCTGGGAGAAGACAGTGATTATTGCTAGTATGTATAGCAGCCCTAGCGATTATCGCAAGTGAATCTGGCAGACTGGTTGTATCCAATTTGATCGAATGGTTAACTTGGTACATTTAGCCTGCCCACACACGATTCGAATCTCGGCCGATTCCTGCTCTCCCTATTGTATTAGCAGCAGCTGAGAGTGTACACATGCAGTGGTTGCAACTGGAAGTATACCCCCACGTAAATGGGGCTGTGCTGCAACCGCCCCGCAACTGTGTGCATCACAGCCACGGAGTGCTGCATTTAGGGGTTAAAACAGGCAGTGAGGAGTGTCAGTCCTTGCTGGTATTTTAACCACTTTAATACCAGGCACTTTCGCCCCTTCCAGCCCAGGACAATTTTCAGCTTTCAGTGTTGTCGCACTTTGAATGACAACTGCGTAGTCATACAACACTGTACCCAAACTAAATTTTTTAAAATTTTCTTTCCACAAATCGAGCTTTCTCCTGTCAGAGGCTTCTTATCACGATCAAGATGCGGCGTGTCAGACAGACACGTGCCACCCGAAATGTGCGCACTGGCATGTTATCCTGCTGGATGTCATATGATGCCCAGTCAGGATAACAGAGCCACTTTCCTGATGTCAATCTGTTATGGGCCGGACGGGGAGTGGATATACAGGCCCTAAAAAACTGTTCTGATTCTACAGGCACAGGGGGCAGGATTAAAAGTAGTGTACACATGTGCTTATAAACATGCATACATACACTCCTGTACACAGATACATAAACATACATATACATACACACACACACACACACACACACACACATACATACACAAACATATAAACACACACACACAGTACACACACACATAAACACACAGATACATACATACACACACATATAAACACGCACAAACAATACACACACACACATATAAACACACACATACATACACACACACACGTACATGCACACACGCCTAAAAAAGGGGAACTTATCTTTTAACCTCCCATATGCCTTCATTCCAGGCCTGAGCATAAAACTGTTATGTCAGGAAGCCTCATTGTAGGTGTATCCAAGACATAAGAAGCCAGGTAAAGATGCAGGTTCTACCTATAACTAAAATATTAATTTATAAAAAAAAACATCTTTGCCATTCTAATGCTTTCCTCCAATCTCTTTGCATATTATTGTATACTGTGATTCCGTACATGCCAAATATGCTGCAGAAATCTCTCATCACTGAGTCTGGCTGCAACCATTTTAACTGTGGGCAGCTATAGCTGCGGCCTGTTCACTTCCTGGATTTACAAAGACACACAGAGGCACACCTCCAGCTCTGCAGATTGGCCCTCAGATGACTCATCCCCCCTCCCTTCCTGGCAAACTCTCACAAGAGTGAGAGAGAGAGAGCTGTGCATGATGTCATAAGCCTAGGCTTTTTACCAGACAAGAAACAGGAACTGTATAAGGTATTTACTTGGAGAAAAAATGTTTTACTATCCAAAATTAAAACAACAAGGGCAGAAGATTTAATGTAACGTTGAGAAAATGACTGAAGGTCCGCTTTAAGGACCAAGCCTATTTTCACTACAAGTTAAAATCAGTATTTTTTGCTAGAAAATTACTTAGAACCCCCAAAGGTTATATATAATTTTTTTTAGCAAAGACCCTATAGAATAACAGGGCAGTAATTGCAATATTTTATGCCACACGTTATTTACGCTTCGGTCTTTCAAATGCATTTTTGGGGAAAAACTAAAACAGTAAAGTTAGCCCAATTTTTTTGCATATTGAGAAAGATGATGTTGTGCAGAGTAAATAGATGTCTAATGCCCCGTACACGTGATCGGAAATTCTGCCAGCAAAAGTCAGATGAGAAAATGTGATCGCGTGTATGCTCCATCGGACTTTTGCTGGCAGAATTTCGGCCAGCAAAGATTGAGAGCATGTTCTCAATTTTTCGGTCGAAAATAGTTCCAATTGCAAATTTCAATTGTACAGATTCTGAGGCGCAAAATTCCTACGCATGCTCGGAAACAATTTGACGTATGCTTGGAAGCATTGAACTTCATTTTCTCGGCTCGTTGTAGTGTTGTACATCACCGTGTTCTTGACGGTCGAAAGTTCAGAGAACTTTTGTGTTACCGTGTGTATGCAAGCCAAGCTTGAGCGGAATTCCGCTCATGTGTACAGGGCATTACACGTTACGCTTTAAAATTGCAAAGACTCATGGAATGGCAACAAACTACGGTACTTAAAAATCTCCATAGGCAAAGTTTAAACATTTTTTACAATTACCAGTTTAGATTTACAGTGGAGGTAATTTGCTAGAATTATTGCTCTCGCTCTAACGTTTGCGCCGATACTGTTATGAACTGTTTACATTTGCGGGCGTGACATATGTATGCTTCTTCTTTGGTGCGTGAGCTATAAAAAAAATTTTTTTTTCTTATTTATTTATTTTGTTTTATATATTTACCTTGTTTTTTTTAAAAAGTCCTGTAAACATCCCTTGTGATAGTAATAGGCAGCGACAGGTACTCTATATGGAGGGATCTGGTGTCTCCACTTCAAAGTACTCAAAACCCCAAAATCTGCGTTTTTGAATACCTTAGATTTTTTAAAATTGGCGCCGTTGGCTGCTGAGTAAACTGGAAGCGAGGTCATTATGTTGCTTTCTGGGTTACTACATCGAGACCCAAACAAAGCCGATTTCAACTTTGTTCAGGACTCCAGCCAGCCGGCGGATATGCCAGCTGGTCACTCTTTGAAGATGTCACACAACAAAACTTATGTAGGGCGGGGCGAGCGAGGACGCTGATGACATTGCGTATGCTGGCTCTCACTCACGGTCCATGTTATGCCCAAAGGTGAACGGCCAGTGCAGCTGAGCATGTTCTTCCCTAGTGCTGCACTTTTTAAATGTGAGTGGAATACATATGTTTTAAATAAAGCCTGTGATATGGTTTTACACTATGGGAGCCTCCTTCCTTCTTTGTTTCGCACATTGAACGCTGTGATCTTGGAGATGGGAGTCTGATCAAAAAACCTACGAGGAGAGGGAGTTGTAATCGGTGATCCATGGGAGATAATTTTGGCTTGTTTTCCGGGTTTATAATCTTACCAGCATATCTATCTGGTGAGTCCAATTTAGTGAGATTGGTGAAGGATTCGCACAGTGGTGGAGCACTTGGGAACTTTTGAAGAGCAACTTGGATTTCACTTCACATGTTTACATAATAATTTTTGAACAATTTTTTGTTTTTCATATTGTTAGCACTTTTAAGTTTTTTAGGGAATTTTTTGATTCATTTATTCAACTTGATTCATTAATTTGCATTGTTTCACCTGATGTAAATTTTAGTTATCTGTACTTTTCATTATATGTATACCTCTTTCCTTACAAGTTTCTATGCCCTGTATATTCCATATCTCCCCAAAGCCTTACAATAGTTGAAACACTGATACTTTTTATATAGCGATAGCATAATCTATAAATATACCCCGCTCATGAGAACACACACCAGTTTTGTAAATTCTCCCCCACACCACTTCTTACTGTTTATATTCTGTATATATTTATAAAGTGGTGAATATGACTTTCACCAAACATTTATTGCATTTGAATCAATCACAGTAATTTAGAAACACATGTAAGAGGAAGATAATACCTTCAGTAAATACTTTCAGAATTTTGCTGTCAGCTCTGCATTATAGGCCACCTTTCGAGCGACATACTCTGACTCTTCAGAAGATTTTTCTATAAAAAGTAGAAGCTAGAAAGGCTGCACCTCCTCTCCTCAACTCTTTTTATTCCGCTACCAAGCTCTTACCTATGCTGCTTAATAAATACCAATAAGTCACAGAGGTTGAAGTGACTGATATTCACTCAAAACAAGTTTATTTGTAGATGATATTGTGTTGACTTTGGCTCAGTCTTTGACCTCTTTGTTCACTCTCCATTTGTAGTAAAGACATTCTTTTCCATTTCCAGCCTTACTAAATACAAAGAAGCACGAAGGTCTCTCAGCATGACCCATGCTTTAGACAGAGTTACTCTTTTACAATCTAATTACCCCTTTCAAAGGCCTTCATTCTGTTTACAGGACCTGGGCAAAGCATTTAGACACTCTTATGGCTCTATGTTACACCAATAGCTATTGATACTTATTGAAACATATTTTTAAATTTGTGGAAAATTTTTAAAATGTCTTGGTTATTTAAATCCATTCTTCAAAGACTATTCTTTATTGTCAGGGGAACTATATCTTTAACAGTATTCATTATCAATGTTCTATAATGTAAAACAAAGGTTTTTATTTTATACCATTATAAGCCGTGAAAACCTGCTGAACCAAGCATTATCACAGCAAGTAAAACCTCGGACTTTGTACAAACTTTCCTGTGGACTTTTGTACAAAGGGCGTTGGTCGTAAGTTTGTATTGCATACACACGATCTGACTTTTTAGGCAACAAACACAAACGTAGTGACATTTCAATGTACTGAGGACACTTCAAAAGAGGGTGTTCAATTACTCCAGCGCCACCTTTGGTCAACTTCTGTTTTGTTGTCTGATCTTTTGCATTGGTTCTGAGCATGCATGTTTGTACTTTTTACAAAAGTCCGATGGTTTTGTGTACACACGATCGGACTTTGCTCCATCGGACTTAAGGTCCATACAGACGGTCGGACTTTTTGACAACAAACATGCAAATTAGCTGTTTTAAGGCAACATCCGACCGTGTGTACGCTCCATCAGACAAACTTTTTTGGTTTTCACCTGACTTTTGTTGGCTGTGTGAACGGACAAACTTTCTAGCAACAAAAGTCCAATGGAGCAAAGTCTGATCTTGTGTACAGAAAACCATAGGACTTTTGTACAAAGAACAAACACGCATGCTCAGAACCAATGCAAAAGATCAGACAACAATACAGAAGTTGACCAAAGGTGGTGGTAAAGAGCAGAAAAACCAAGTGATTTGGTGAAAGTTGGCTGAAAAAGTCCTGCCGTATGTATGCAATACAAGTTCTCGGCCGACTCCCTTTGTACAAAAATTCACGGGAAAGTTTGTACAAAGTCCGATCATGTGTATGTGGTTTTATGTTGTCAAAATGTTTGTCCGTTCGCACAGCCAACAGAAGTCAGATGAAAACCGAAAAAGTTTGTCCTATGGAGCGTACACACAGTCGGATGTTGCTCCAAAATAGCTAATATGCATGTTTGTTGTCAAAAAGTCCAATCGTGTGTACGGGCCTTTAGACTTGAATTACTGCATTTACAGGCATAACCCACTTTTAAGTACATGATTGGGTTAATTTACTAAAGCTGGAAAGTGCAAAATCAGGCTCACTTCTGCATAGAAACCAATGAGCCTTGGTAATAAAACCTGGAAACTCATTGGTTTCTATGCAGAAGTGAGCCTGATTTTGCACTTTCCAGTTTTAGTAAATAAACCCCATTGTGTACTTAAAAGCGGGGTATGCCTGTACTGTGTTTTACCAATTTGTTGAATCCAAACAGCTACCTCATCCCCTCAAAGATTCTTCCACATGGGTGCATCTTTAAATTTCAAATAGGCATGCAAACCCCATTTATGCTATCCCCTACCTAAGTACCATATGCAACTATGCTTATTAAAATGGAAGTGGAGGCTAGATCTAAATAAGCTTAAAATGGCTTGCACCCACCTCTGACTCCAATTCTAACTACCCTGTGGAAGAAAGAGGCTTATACTTACCTATTCTCAGGGCACTCCAGTCCGGTCACAAGATTGGCTTCCAGCAGCAGGCTTCAAGGGAGAGGAGGGACAGCTGATAATAGATGCCCCATAGTAAACCTATGGGTGATGTCACCACCCAGGCATTCTATCCATTGTTGGCACTCTTCTCAGAAGTCAGCTGCTGGGGAGATCACATGACCAGACCAAAGCACCTTGAGAATAGGTAAGTATAAGCATCTTTTTTCTACAGGATAGTTAGAATAGTTAGAGTTAAGCCCCATACACAATATCAGATTTCCTGCTGAGTTTTTCCTTCAGATTTACCAAAACCATATAATATGAGGTCAAACCTTAGGAGTTTCAATGTGTATGCAATCAGGATGGCCCTTGCACTACATGGTTTTGGTAAATCTGAAGGAAAAACTCAGCAGAAAATCTGATAGTGTGTATGGGGCTTTAGAAATCAGGTCGGAAGTTTTCAGTTTAGTTACAGTATCTCACAAAAGTGAGAACACCCCTCCCATTTTTGTAAATATTTTATTATATATTTTCATGTGACAACACTGAAGAAGTTACACATTACTACAATGTAATGTAGTGAGTGTACAGCTTGTATAACAGTGTAAATTAGCTGTCCCCTCAAAATAGAGCCTGCAAACTGTTTGCGGGCTTTCTTGTGCATCATCTTTAGAAAAGGCATCCTTCTGGGATGATAGCCATGCAGACCAATTTGATGCAGTGTGCGGCGTATGGTCTGAGCACTGACCCCCCACCCCTTCAACATCTGCAGCAATGCTGACAGCACCCATTTGTCTATTTCCCAAAGACAACCTCCGGATATGACGTTGAGCATGTGCACTAAACTTCTTTGGTCGACCATGGCAAAGCCTGTTCTCAGTTCAGTTTCAGGGTCTAGGCAAGCTTCTTATAGCCTAGGCCATTATTATGTAGAACAACAATTCTTTTTTAAATTCTCAGAGAGTTTTTTGCCATGAGGTGCCATGTTGAACTTCCAGTGACCAATATGAGAGAGTGAGAGCGAAAACACCAAATTTAACACCTCTGCTCCATATTAACACCTGAGACCTTGTAACACTAATGAGGGAAAATGGCTAATTGGGCCAATTTAAACATTTTCACTTAGGGGTATACTCACTTTTGTTGTCAGCGGTTTAGACAAAAATGGCTGTGTGTTAAGTTATTTTGAGGGGACAGCAAATTTACACTGTTATACTAGCTGTAAACTCACTACTTTACATTGTAGCAAAGTGTCATTTCTTCAGTGTTAACACATGAAAAAATATAATAAAATATTTACAAAAATGTGAGGGGTGTACTCACTTTTGTGATATACTGTAGATCTAGCCTGGAATATCACTTTGAAGTGGTTGTAAATGCAGTAGGTTTTTTAGCTTAACCACTTGCCTACTGGGAACTTCCACCCTCTTCCTGCCCAGGCCAATTTTCAGCTTTCAGTGCTTTCACACTTTGAATGACAATTACGTAGTCATGCAACACTGTAATTTGTGTCATTTTTTCATACAAATAGAGCTTTCTTTTGGTGGTATTTAATCACTACTGGGTTTTTTATTTTTTGAGCTATGAATAAAAAAAAACGAACATTTTGTAAAAGAACGCCGTTTTCTTTATTTCTGTCCAAAAAATTAGCAAATTAGTAATTTTTAATAATCAATTTTGGCCAAAAGTTATACTGCTACATATCTTTGGTAAAATTAACCCAAATCAGTGTATATTATTTGAACGTTATAGAGTTTACAAGCTATGGTGCCAGTCATTGAAAATTTATCACACCTGATGTACTGAAGGCCTATCTAATTTCTGGAGACACTAACAAGCCAGGGAACTACAAATATTTTACAAAAGTGTCATATTAACAGGTTATCTCTCACACAGCATATGCATACTTACAACTACACTCCAAAACACATTCTGCTACTCCTCCTGAGTATGGCGATACCCCATGTGAGAGACTTTTCACAGCCCAGCCGCATAGAGGTCCAACATCCAAGTAGCACCTCCAGGCATTCTAGGAGGATAAATTACACATATATTTTCATGATGACCTATCACACTTCTGAAGGTCCTGGAGCACCAGAACAATGGAAACACCCACAAAGTGACCCTATTTTGGAAAGCAAACACCCCAACATATAATCTATGAGGCACAATGAGTCTTTTGAGCCTGTCATTTTTTCACAAGTTTTTGGAAAATGTTGAAAGAAAAGGAAAACGTATCTTTTTTTACACAAAGTTGTCCATTTATACAATAATTCTAAGACACAGCATGTGCATGGCAAAAATTGAACCCCAAAATACATTCTGCTACTCCTCCTGAGTATGGCGATACCACATGTGAGACTTTTACACAGCCTGACCACATACAGAGGCCCAACATTCAAGTAGTACCTTCAAGCGTTCGGTTGCATATACACATCTGATTTCCAGACAACCCATCATTTTTTAAAGGCCCTTTATATTACTAAATCATAGCATGTACATACCAAGAATTACACTCCAAAAATATGCTCTATTGAGGATAGGGTAAAAAAAAAAAAAAGTATTACCTGTGGTTTTAGTAGTGTCCACAGAGGAGAGCATTGGTCCAGATAGCAGGCAGGGATGTGCTTAGCGACAACAATAGTAATTATCCAGGCAGCAGGCAGGAATATTGTCTAGTCAATACAGGGATATTGTTAGCACAGCCAAAGCATTTGTCCACAGGAATTGTCCAGGCAGAGACATGGTCAGTACAGCCATAATATCGGTCCTGGTACACTGTTACCTGCAGACACTCATTTTTGTACTGCTCTCTAGCCCTTTATAAACATGCTGCTTCTTGCTACAGCTAATTATTTCCATAGTACAGGTAGTAGGCAGAGGTGTGGTTAGTTCATGCAGCAGGCAGAGGCATGATGGCAGTAAGTCAGCAGCAGGCTGAGGGCCTCAGTCAGGTAAGACTTGGGCACAGGGGCACAGGGGTAGAGGCTTCTCCCACCAAAATCTGTTTGAAGCCTCCGGACTCCAGACCCAAATCTGGAAATTAGAAAACCCAGAGAAAACAAAAAAATGTGTTTTCTCCTTCCCGAAAAACAATTATGGAGCCCCTCACATATGTGAGACCCCTGTGTACTACAGTAGCAGGGCAACAGATCAGTCCAAGCAGTAGACAGAAGCGTAGTCAATAAAACAGGCCAGGGTCAGTTCACGTGCAAGAAGTTCAAGCGGTAGGCAGAAGTGTAGTTGATAAAACAGGCCATGGTCAGTTTACATTAAAGCAGTCCAAGCGGTAAGCAGAAGCGTAGTCGATAAAACAGGCCAGTGTCAGTTCACGTGGAAGCAGCCCAAACGGTAGGCAGAGGCATAGTCGAAAAACAGGCCAGGGTTAGTTCACGTGGAAGGCAGTGGCAGAGTTATTTGAGGACACATGGAAAATGGTCAGCACAGATGATGAAAATGGAAAAATGTGGGCTAATGTTTTAGGGATGTGTGTTAAAGTCGAAGAATTCTCCAATGCATTGGCTGGGTTGGGAGGGACACTGGGGACAATGGTAGCTGGTATCTCTTCACCTCTTTTGGTGTCTTTGGCCTGCTTCAGATGGTGGAATATTGTCTGGGAAGTGGCGCTCATGAAGTTGGCTAACAGCATCAGAGGCTTTCTGGGGGGGGGGGTCTTTGTTGATAGAGAAGGGATGTGACAATTTTTCAATTCATTTTAGGAAGGGGGCGGCGCTTTCCGTGGATTTGGTGTACATGATATATGCATTATAAATGGCCAAATGAATGAGATGAATCGCTAGTTTCTTGTACCAGAAACGGGACCACCTTGTTGCCAAATAGGTTTGAACATTTTGGTCATTGAAGTCCACCCGCCATGGCTTTTGATTGTGAGTTGTCTTCTGTGAACCTCAACTGTAGTGTCATCATGAATGGTGGACATCATGTACACATCTCTGCTATCCTTCCACCTCAAAAAAATAAATAGTTTTTGTTCACTATAGTTTTATAGTTTTTGTTCACTATAGATTGTGGGAATCCCTTCCTGTTCTTTCTGGAGGTTCTGCAGGCCAGGATTTTTACAAGGTATAGGTGTTTGAAAAGGGGCAGGCTGGAGTAATAGCAATAACCTTTGTTCAGCAGTGGGTATGCCAGGTCCCATACAATTTTTCCAGATGTGCCCATGTAGGCCGGACACTCAGGGGGCTGGAGCTGAGAATCTCTTCCTTCATATATACAGAACGCATACTGATATACCGTGGCTCTTTCACACAGCTTATAAAATTTTACTCCATATCTTGCTCTTTTGCTAGGAATATATTGTTTTATTCTTAGCCGCCTGAAAAGGGCACCAGGGAGTCATGATACACTTAAAATATATGCCGGACCCTCAAGGTGCCGCCTACCTAATTAATACGTCAAAAAGAGTGAAGAAATACTAACATATGTGGACTGGATACCCTCAAGAACGTTACAGTAAAAATTACAAAATTAAAAATAAGGAAAAGGAGAGGATTGGGATCTCACGGTATAGAGATTGAATAACAAACTTGAAAAAAAAAAATGTAATAGCTCAACCAACCCTGTGGTAGCAGGGTTGGAACTTCACTCACCAAACAATCATTCATAGCAAAAAAGATTTATTGGTTTTAAAAATAAAAATACATTAAAAAACATCATACATACATTAGCATAGAAACTATTAAAAACAAAAGGACCATCTCTGGACAGGTGGTGCAATTCTACCCAAGTTGCAGGAGTTGTAAAAATGCTGTAGTACAGCTGGAATGATATCCCCAGGTCTAAATGATCTATGAAGAGTGACCCAAGTGTTAAACCAAGGTTGAACTGATATTCAAAAAGGAAGGATGAATCAAGACAAACCACAAAAATGGAAGCTATGTGACGATATCAATGGTTTTCCCGCTCTGCATTGGAAAAACTGTGGACAAGTAGATGATTGTGGTAGCTGTGAAGAAATGAGGGAGCATTGCTAGGTAACAGTGGTCAAGAGGAGGTGTACAAGTGGAATAGTAAGGAATATAAGTGTGAAATAAAGGGATGTATGGCTCACTGGAGCTATAAGAACATAGTCCTCCTTGACCTCCCTCTCAATGTACCTACCAATCAGAGTCCCTATGAAGACTCACACTCACACCCCAAATAAAAATGCAAAGCGAAGAGGTAATCCTTTCCAGAAAGTAATAGTCCTTGGTAAATGGTAAATGTATTGATACTTATCAGCTTGTGATCAAGTCCACAGGTCCAGGATCCTGGGGTAAGTTTCTCTCTTGGCTTTAAAAACAGCAGTCTTGCAAAGTATGTAGAACCATATATGGGTCAACAGCATGTAGTCCAGCAATGGGCCATCTCTGGACTACAAATCAATACAAATCAAATCAATACATTTGCAGCGCTGGTGCAGGGCCTGGGCATTTGATCCTGGGGTCTATCGCTGGCGGCATTGCTGGTACTGAGTGTTTGCATTTGATCCTGGGGTCTTTCACTGAAGGCATTGCTGGTACTGGGCCTGGGCATTTGATCTTGGGGCCTATTGCTGGCAACTGGCTGGTTTCCAGAGTACTGTGCCCTTTTAGGATGGACCCATTCTTCCTCCAGTTCATTTGCCGATCCACTGCTATCAATCGGTTCAAATTGTGAATTGGATTTGGAATCGACATTGGCATTGGAATCTGATGAGAACTCCCCACTGCTCTTATCAGTCATGGAGAGGATCTGGAATGCCTCCTCACTGCTATTAACTTTTTTGGACATGCTGCTGACAGGCTGTGCAACGGGTGACAGATGGGTGGCAGGTGATGATCACTGATAGGTGACAGATGACAGGCAATGGTCACTAATGGGTGACAAATGCACCACTGATAGTCACTGATGGCAGCCTCTAATGATAACCGGTACACTTTATGGGACCTATAGGTGACAGGTGATGGTCACCGATGGGTGACTGATAACGGTCACTAACTGGTGATTGATGGGTTACAGGTGATGGTCACTGATGGTTGACAGGTGCTCCACTGACGGGCACTGATGGCAGTCTCGTATGGTGACATTGATAGGTAAAGTTGATCCAGGGAAAATCCGATTGCCTCTCTGAGATCCAGAAGGAATTTTTTCCCCTGCTGATCCTGCTTTTCTGTTTTTTTTTTTGCCTTCCTCTGGATCCACCATGGGTATAGGATTGGGTATATGGGATTGTATGATAGTTTTTATTTTATTTTTTATTTTATTTTTTTATGGTTGAACTAGATGGACTTGTGTCTTTTTTCAACCTGACTATGTAACTATGTGACAGGTTTATGGGCACTGATGGGTGAGAGATGGGTGACAGATGCACTTTATGGGCAATGATGGGCACTGATGTAGTGACTGTTGGGTGACAGGTGCAATGGGGGGGGGAGGGGTAGGGAAGATGTGGCAGGTTCTCTTGCGTGTTGCGTAGTGCAGTAAACTAACAACAAACAGATCGGTAGCTCACTGGAAATGTGTGTGAGAAGAGAAGAGTCGGTAACAACCAGTTACTGGTTTGTGTTTACATTTGTGATTGGCTGTGGATGACGGACAATTACGTGGTAAACAGCCAGTCATTGACCGGTCATTGGCTGTTTACCATTGTTGGTGACAAACTGTGTTCCTGTGTTCCTGGGAACATGTCAACACTGACATCTCCGCACAGTGCACTCCTGAAGGGGAGAGCGAAAGTACCATCTGTGATCAGCTGTGACTGGATCATGCCGATCACATGGTAAACAGCCATGCTCAATGGCTGTTCACCTCTGTCGGTGACAAGCTGTGTTTCTCGGGGAAATGCCACCACCGACAGTGCCGGGCTGCACGCACCCAGTCCCATGCCGTTTGAATGGGCCAACATCATATGATGTCCGCCCAAAACGAGAGCTGCACTGGTCCTCATTTGGCAGTGGGCAGACGGCAAGAGGTTAATGCATTCTATGCATTAAGATAAAAAGCCTTCTGTGTGCAGCAGCCCCCCTCAGCCCCCTAATACTTACCTTAGCCCCCTTTTGATCCAGCAATGTTGCAAGAGAGACTCGGCTGTCCAGGCACTCTCCCTCCTCATTGGCTGAGATGGCAGCATTGGCTCCCTCTGCTGTCACTCAGTGGGCCAATGAGGAGAGGGGGGCAAGTCCGTACTGTGGCTCCATGTCTGAATGGACACAAGGAGTTGCGGCTTGGCTCGGGTGCCCCCCAGCAATCTGTTTGCTCTGGGGACACTCAACAGGAGGGAGGGGCCAGGAGCGCCAGTGAGGGACCTGAGAAAAGGAGGATCTGGGCTGCTCTATGCAAAACCACTACACAGAGCAGGCAAGTATGACATGTTTGTTATTTTTAACAAAAAAAAATATGAGACTTTAGTAACACTTTAAGTTCCACTTTAAAAAATGTTCTGACACCAAAGTCACCAGCTGTCTAGTTTCACTTTGCTTCATCTGTCCAAGCATTATAATGGTGGGGGTTGGAGGGAAAAGGCTACAGTTCCTCTTTAACTGAGACAAAACGCAGTTGTCATTTTGAAAGCAGTATTCTGCATGTGGGCCTGATGATCTTCAGACTCTTAAACATATACCGTATATACTCGAGTATAAGCCGAGATTTTCAGCCTCTTTTTTGAGGCTGAAAGTGCCCCCCTCGGCTTATACTCGAGTCATCGCCGTCTGACTGCTCGATCAGCGTATCGAGCAGACAGACGGCGGACATACTACAATTCGAAAGCCGCGCCTCCGCCTCCGCCTCCGCCTGTGATAGGCGGAACACTGAATTTCCCAGCAGCCTGTGTTCCGCCTATCACGGACATCGTCTCATCCTCGTCCGTAGTACGAGGATGAGACGATGTCCGTGATAGGCGGAACACAGGCTGCTGGGAAATTCAGTGTTCCGCCTATCACAGGCGAAGGAGGAGGCGCGGCTTTTGAATTTTAGAATGGCCGCCGAGGCGCCGACGAAGAGCGGCGATCCTGGCACGGGACGGGACGGAGGCAAGGCAAGGCACGGCACGGGACGGGACGGAGGCAAGGCACGACACGGGACGGAGGCAAGGAGGCAAGGCACGGCACGGGACGGAGGCAAGGCACGGCACGGGACGGAGGCAAGGAGGCAAGGCACGGGACGGAGGCTCGGGACACAGGTAGGCTGGACACACACACACACACACACACACACACACACACACACACACACGGACACACACACACAGGGATGGATGGATGGAGACACACACACACAGGGATGGATGGATGGATGGAGACACACACACACAGGGATGGATGGATGGATGGAGACACACACACACAGGGATGGATGGATGGATGGAGACACACACACACACAGGGATGGATGGATGGATGGACACACACACACACAGGGATGGATGGATGGATGGACACACACACACACAGGGATGGATGGATGGATGGACACACACACACACAGGGATGGACGGACACACAGGGATGGACGGACACACAGGGACGGACACACACACAGGGATGGACAGGCATGTCTCACCCTCGGCTTATACACGAGTCAATAAGTTTGCCAGTTTTTTTGGGGGTAAATTGGGGGCCTCGGCTTATATTCGGGTCGGCCTATACTCGAGTATATACGGTAACTCTCCACTTTTGACTTTTTAGCAGGCAAGACGAAAGATGCAAAATAATGTTTTTTCACACGTAAAGAGGATGCTAGTTGGTTTTAAAATAAATGCTTTAAACAGCTTTCAAAAACAAGATAAAATTAAAAGGAATCTGCACCCCAATGAAATGATTCTCTGCCTGTCATTAACATACTGTAAATAAATTCTGAATTTTTCTCAATACTTTATAAAAATATAATAGAAAATTTGGTGAGCTTACACAATTTAAGATTTTTAATCATTTATATAATAATAATAATATTAATCTTTCTCTTTCTCGTATTTGTCTTTAATATATTGAAATCTGGTTGCTAAAGGTAATTGCACATCATCCCTGCTAATTTCATTGATTTCAAGAGAAGAGCTAGCATACTGGTGGCCTGTTTCACCTCCTTTCAAACCCTGCAGCCTCCATTGTTCACCTCAGCATTCAACATTCCCAGAAGTGTTGGATGCCTATATCCTAGCTGCACCCTTTTACCTTCTACCAACCCCTACATCACTGCTGACTCCAGTAGTGATGCAGAAAAGACTGAAGGAGGCCGCAGCGCTAGAACAGAGAGGAGGTGGGAATCATGAACTGCCGGAAAGGTGAGCATGAGAACTCTTCTCTTGCAGGGAACTGGCTTTTTGATTCATTTAGAGATCAGACAGCTATCTCTTTAAAGAAACTCTTCAGCCTGAAAACACTCCATTTGAAAGTTAAGATATGACCATACAAAGACATGCAAGAACACTTTATAGCAGAATGATACATAAACATACACATTCTGAACAGAAAGAACTATTTTGGGTTGGTCAAAATTTTTCAATAAACTGTAGTTTTTGTTTCCTAACAGATGCTCCCAAAAATTATGTGCTGCAGTTGTAAGAACCCCATGGAACGCTGGTTCCTAATTGTGAGGTGGACTTGGCCTGTGAAAGTCATTTTTATTGAAGCTAATTGTTTTAATTTTTTCTGGTTTAAAAGCAGGTTAGGCCAAGAAAACTACTTTCAGCACATATGACAAAAGAAAAAACAAAAAACTGTTTTTGAATCATGACTATAGATCAATGGCCTCCAAACTGTGGCCTAGGGGCCACAAGCGGCCCTTTGCTTACTGTATCTGCCCCTTGGGGCACTGTTCTTCTCACTGATACGGGGCACTATTCCTCCCACTGACACCAACTATGGGGCACCATTCTTCCTACTGACTCTAATGTTAGGATGCTATACTTCGTACTGACACAAATGATGAGGTACTATGTCTCCCACTGACACCAACAATGGGGTTCTATTCCTCCTAATAACATCAATATCCGGCCCCCCCTAAAGTCTGAAGGACAGTAAACTGGCCCTTTGTTTAAAACGTTTAGAGGCCCCTGCTATAGATAATACAATAACATCAGAATGACAAAACGACAGGCAATACACAGTTGGTTTGTTATTAGTGGGTGTACCTTAAAAGAGAAGTTCGAATTTGAATTAAAAAAAAAAAGTTATACTCACCTAGGTGAATACAGCATTGATCCGATGTAGCATTTGTTCCCTACTGCTTCTAAGACTAAGCCCTTGTACACACGGTCGGAGATTCCGACAACCAAATCCATCGGAGTAATTCCGACGGATTAATTCCAGAAGAGGTCCGGAAGTGATGTTGCATACACACGGTCGGACTAAGTTGTCGGAAAATCCGATTGTACATAACGTGATGACGTTATTTCGTTACGACGGGACTACGTTCAGGCTAGTAGCCAATAGCTTTGGTCTAGGCATTTGATCTGAGCATGCGTGGCACTTTGTCCGTTGGAGTAGGCTACACATGATCGGAGTATGTCCGATAGGAGCATTTTGTCAGAAAATTTTACCAGCAAGTTGGTAAAATTGGTCCGTCGGATACTCCGACGGAAACAGTCCGATGCAGACCACACACAGTTGGAATATCCGACAAAACGGTCCGATAGGAAACATTCCGTCGGAATCTCCGACCGTGTGTACAAGGGCTTAGAACTGAGTGACCAAACACAGCTGATTGCTCATTTCTCAGTCTTCACTGACTGTCAGTGAGTGTCTCTCTGCTCTGCAGCATACTGAGAGGCTGATCCAGGCATCTGGGTGTACCCTGACTGTAAAGTCAGGATCTTTCACCAGCCTATACCATCTGAGTGATGTCAGCCAACAACAGGCTTTATCCTGTCGTCGGCTGAAAACGGATCACAGGAGTGCAGAACAAACTGCACTCCTGTGACCTACAAGAGAACTAGAGCCAAGATAGCTTTGGCCATACTTCTCCTTTAAAACTAATTAAAAAATATATATAAATGCAGTCAGAAAAAAGACTGAAAATAACATAGACTATACTTGTTAATTTAACATGTGATACTCTCTCCGATGTAGTTGTGACTCAAAAGGAATGAGAAGATACTCATAAAAAAGGAAAGGTTTTGGGACTTTAAATGAGATGCATAGTGATATGCACCTCCATCCCTATCTATGTCAAAAGAGGAGAGTTTGGGACTTTGTATGAGGCATGGAATAAAGGCTAGCAAGGAGGCAGTATAGAAAAAAATTATTTTCTTTTTCTACAACAAAAAATGTATCAGTATTGCATACGTGAAAGCATGAAGAAGCGGGTTATAGCAAACCCATGCTGGTAATCATTAATACATATCGAAGAATATCATGGCACATTGCACAGTACAATAATGAAAAATATCCTCCACATCGAGGATCAGGATGATGTATAGTTGTCTAAAAGAGATATTAACCATATAGAACCATCAGTATAAATGTAAAGCATCTGTGTGATGTGCCGTACATACGATAGGATTTTCCGACAGCAAATGTTGGACGTGAGCTTGTTGTCGGAAAGTCCGACCGTGTGTGTGCTCCATAGAACATTTGTTGTTGAATTTCCGCCAACAAATGTTTGAGAGCAGGTTCTCAAATGGAAATTCCTAGCGTGTGTACACAGTTCTGACGCACAAAAGTCCACGCATGCTCAGGATCAAGCAGAAGATTAAGTAAAAATATAAAAATGGTCTGGCTAATGAAACCTAAGTAATAAACAAATCAAAAATGCCATAACATGCATAAAGGTAATACATGAATGATTACAGACGGAATGGTAGCCTGACCCACGCCTCCATCCCTAGTATACATAAAAAAGGAAAGGTTTTGGGACACATAGTGTGCTCTCCTGCTTAGTGTGTTCAGTTTTTTATAGGAAAGCAGAGGGACTGGCAGGAACACCAGGGATTTCAAATAAAGGCAGCAATACAAAGAGAACAAGATAATTTCACATACAAGTACATGGTATAGCAGGCACATATCATGAATGTGAAGTGTTGGGGTAACGCTTTAACTTTCTCCTAAATAACGCAGTATATAAGCTACAAATAAACAATAACAAGAGATGCTGATCTGCTAGACGTTACCAAGACTAATGCCACATACACACGGAATTTAAGCCAGCAAAAGACAGATGAGAGCTTTTCATTGGAAAATGCTCCATCAGAATTTAGCTGGCCGAATTCCCGCCAGTAAAAATTTGAGAGCATGTTCTCAATTTTCGCAACGGAAAAACTTTCCGATCGTATGCCTGCAATTCCAACACGCAAAAAATCACGCATGCTCAGATTCAACTATGAGACGGAAGCTATTGGCTACTGGCTATTGAACTTCCTTTTTCTAGTCCCGTCGTACATGTTGTACGTCCCCGCGTTCTTGGCGGTCGGAATTTGGTGTGACCGTCTGTAGGCAAGACAGCTTGAGCGGAATTCCGTCGGGAAAACCATCAGACCTTTTTCCGATTGTGTGTAGGCGGCATAATATTTGAACAAAGAATATACATATATCCAAGATAGAGGCTGGCCATACGCAGATCAAATTTTTTCCTTTCTTCCCTATAGTAGCCGCTATCTATTGCATGTAAAACCCGCCATGCTGGTTGTACCCAAGTTGACCGACCGATCAACTTGGTACATTCAGCCGGTCCATACACAGTTCGAATCTCAGCCGTTTCCTGCTGAACCGTGAATGGTCTGCCATAGTGGTGTTCTAGAAATGCAACAAACATTTTAATGAAATTGCTTAGCTGTATCGAAATATATGTAGATTGTATATGTACAATGCACCAGATATAGACTATTACATCATTTTCACCTGGCTCTGTATCAGACAGGGGGTAGGCTTTGCAGGCAGTCTGTCACAATTACAATATGACAAGGGGTGTCGCATGACAAGCAGAACCTGACTGCTCCCAATACAGCTGGCACACGCCAGTTCCTTTGGTTTGTGAAGCCTTTACGAGTTCTCCATTCTGATGACAGCCAGAAGAAGCCACATGATCAGAATCAGGCTTACTACTATACGTTTAGCTCATTAATTCACACAAAAGCAGCGATTAGCTGTAGAAAATTGACGCAATGCCTCAAGATGAATCACCAGTTTTTAGAATAGCATTATCATTAAGAAAGGCAGAATAAGAACACACATTACCTTTCATTGGTGGCTTCCGATGTCAGGAGGTAGCTGAATGGGAGACGCAGCATTTTCTTCATGCTGCCTTTCACTTGAACATGTGTACTTACATTAGGCATGTCCTTATTACAGTCTGAGCGCCCAACAATTGCTTGTGAATAGTGTCAGCTTATTAGTAGCAAGCGAAGCCTTTACAGAGCAGTAACTCCAGCTAGAATACACTGCAGACACATGAGGCATAGCACCGCACAGTGAAAATGCGCTACCGTAATGAAGGTTTTCATGGGAAAAAAAAAAAAAAAAAGAAAAGCAGTTTTGAATCAATCCCTCGCTATTTGGTGTCTGTTTAAAATGTTATAGCACGTACTTTGTAAAGCACATATACAGTATAATAGTAAGCCATGGTTTTCATATGCACAAACCTTTGCTGCATACATGTGTCATTTTACGTAGAGTCACCATGGATCAGAAATACCCCTTTGAAGTTTCTGCACTTAAGATAATGACTGCAGGTTTTTCAAGTTTAAAGTAAGTAGATGCGTTCAAACCTGTAATTTACTTCACGTAAAAAAATCCTAATTACAAATCTACTTTCATAACACGCTTAAAAACATAAGACAGCATTTTTCAATTCTGGCATGTAACATAATCATCATGTATAGATGAAGATTGTTCTACTCTCTCCAAGGATGGCAGCATTACTATTATAATTTTTACTTAACAAAATAAAGTAATTCAACAATGACAACGGGGCCATATTTTAATAAAATAGGTTAAAATGGGTTAAAATTGATGCCCTGAAAAGGGATAAGATAAGATCAGGTGAATCGACTCGACTTGCAAACAAATTGAAATGCCAGGCTTGGTTGGACTGAACCTTTGACATAATAAAAAAACCAAAGTTTAGTCAAGAAGTTTTAAAAAAAAAATCAGCACAAGGGACATTATTTACAGTCAATGTGATGCGGCCCTTGTGCTGCTGCCTCGAGATTAATGTTGAAATAATGCATCTTCTGATCACCCTATCATGTTCCCCCCCCCCACCCCACCATAATCTTCCAGTTATGCAGGGGTTAATAGAGCCAAGGGACCTGCCATATACACTTATCAAGAGTGCTGATTGTGCCTACCCTTTCCATCCCCTTCTCCATTCATAGAAGCTGTACTATGAATGAAAAATAAATAATAAATTTGTCTTGCATACACACGGTCGCACAAAGATGTCAGAAAATCCGATCGTTCGGAACGAGGTGACGTTATGCACATACGACAGGACTACGTAGAGGCCAGTAGCCAATAGCTTTTATCTCCAAATTTTTTCTGAGCATGCATGGCACTTTGTGCTTTGGAATTCTCTACACACGATCTTAAAAGGTCTGATTGTATTTTGTTGTTGGAAAATTTTAGATCCAGCTCTCAAACTTTTTCCGTCGGAAATTCCAACAGAAAAAGTCCAATAGAGCCTACACACGATTGGATCTTCTGGCAACCTGATCCGATCACACATTTTCCGTCGAAAAATCTGACTGTGTGTATGGGGCATTAGATCAGAACTCCGTACCCAGGGCAATAGCAATTGTATTAAAGCTTAAAGGGTCTAACATGCATACCCCTATGCATGTCACCACCGTTCAGAGTGTATGTTTGTTTTATTTCTAATTTGGAGAGTGGTGGGAAATGTCTTATGCCGCGTACACACGATCAAACAAGCGGGTGGAAAAGTCCGGCAAACTCAAGTCCGCCTGTGTGTAGCCTCCGGCATACTTTTTTGACCCGAAAGTACGGCGGACTTAGAATGCTGTGTTGCACTCTTCCCGCCGGACTCGCATTTCGGTGGACAATCCGGCCGTGTGTATGCCAGTCCGCCGTACTTTTGAAATGAGCGGACTTTTCCCACCTGGAGAAAAGTCCGCTCATTTTGAGCGGGTCTCCAGGTAGGCGGGGCCCGCGAAGGAGACGTCGCTGGCCCCTCTGCCTGGTATGGACTTAAAGGGGAACCCCAACGCCGAAAAAAATCAGCGTGGGGGTTCCCCCCCAAGTCCAAAACAGACCCTTGTCCGAGCACGTTACCCGGCCGGCCAGGAAAGGGGGACTAGCGAGCGCCCCCCCTCCTGAGCTGTACCAGGCCGCGTGCCCTCAACATGGGGGGTGCCTTGGGGAAGGGGGGGCCACTCGGCCCCCCCACCCCAAAGCACCTTGTCCCCATGTTGATGAGGACAAGGGCTTCTTCCCGACAACCCTGGCCATTGGTTGTCGGGGTCTGCGGGCGGGGGGCTTATCGGAATCCGGGAGCCCCCTTTAATAAGGGGGCCCCCGGATACCGGCCCCCCACCCTATGTGAATGAGTATGGGGTACAATGTACCCCTACCCATTCACCTGTAAAATAAAAGTACAAAAAAACACAACACACGAGATAAAATACTTTATTGCACAGCTCCGGGGGTCTTCCGTCTTCGGGGGTCTTCTCGCCGGACTCCTCCGCTATCTTCTTGTAGCTCTTTTGCTAGCGGAGGAGCCCGGCTTTCTTCCTCGCCGCCGGCCTCTTCTTCCGACTTCGGGGGTCTTGTCCCCCTCTTCGGTTCTTCTGCCGGGCCACCGCGCCTTCTTATAGCTCTTTTACAGGCGGTGGCCCGGTCTCCTTTTCCCGCCGCCGCCTTCCGTTCTTCTTCTTCTTCTTCTTCTTCTCCAGGAGATGTTGACTCGACGATCTCTCCGGCCGCAATGCCAGGCACTTATATAGGGACAAGGGGCGGTGTCACATGGGTTTATGTCACATGGGTTGGTGTCACATGGTGACCCCGCCCCCTTACGATGTCACAGTCCCGGAGGATGCTGGGACTGTCGCCATGTGACATTAACCCATGTGACCAACCCATGTGACATAAACCCATGTGACACCGCCCCTTGTCCCTATATAAGTGGCAGCGCAGCGGGTCCCTGGCATTGCGGCCGGAGAGATCATCGAGTCAACATCTCCTGGAGAAGAAGAAGAAGAAGAACGGAAGGCGGCGGCGGCGACAGGAGACCGGGCCACCGCCTGTAAAAGAGCTATAAGAAGGCGCAGTGGCCCGGCAGAAGAACCGAAGAGGGGGACAAGACCCCCGAAGTCGGAAGAAGAGGCCGGCGGCGAGGAAGAAAGCCGGGCTCCTCCGCTAGCAAAAGAGCTACAAGAAGATAGCGGAGGAGTCCGGCGAGAAGACCCCCGAAGACGGAAGACCCCCGTAGCTGTGCAATAAAGTATTTTATCTCGTGTGTTGTGTTTTTTTTGTACTTTTATTTTACAGGTGAATGGTTAGGGGTACATTGTACCCCATACTCATTCACATAGGGTGGGGGGCCGGTATCCGGGGGCCCCCCTATTAAAGGGAGCTCCCGGATTCCGATAAGCCCCCTGCCCGCAGACCCCGACAACCAACGGCCAGGGTTGTCGGGAAGAGGCCCTTGTCCTCATCAACATGGGGACAAGGTGCTTTGGGGTGGGGGGGCCACGCGGCCCCCCCTTCCCCAAGGCACCCCCCATGTTGAGGGCACGCGGCCTGATACGGCTCAGGAGGGGGGGGCGCTCGCTCGCCCCCCCTTTCCTGGCCGGCCGGGACTTAAAGGTTCCCCTTTAAGTCCATACCAGGCGGCGGGGCCAGCGACGTCTCCTTCGTGGGCCCCTGCCGATTTTTTTCAGCGTTGGGGGTTCCCCTTTAAGTCTGGAGACGCGCTCGAAATGAGCGGACTTTCCTCCGCGTGTGTGGGCGAGTCCGTTCATTTCAAAAGTAGGGCGGATAGTACGGCGGACTTAGTACGCCATATTAGTCCACTGAAAAAGTGCCGTGTGTGGGCAAGTAGCTCGTTCGGAAAGTCCGACGGACAGTCTGGCGGGAAGTCTGCCAGACTAAGTACGTCGGACAGACGGCTACGTGTGTACGCGGCTTTAGCCCCCGTACACACGGTCGGACATTCTGCCAACCAAATCCGTTGGATTTTGTCCGACGGATTTTGTCCAACGGATTGTGTCCGAAACTGTTGCATACACATGGTCGGACCCAGTTGGTGGATTTTGCGGTTGCCAAGAACGCGGTGACGTAAGCAGTGTACGGCGGGACTAGAAAAGGGAAGTTCAGCACCATGTCCGGCACCCTTTGGGCTCCTTCTGCTGATCTCGTGTTAGTAGAAGTTTGGGGAAAGACGATTCGCGCTTTTCACATTAGTGATTCAGATCGCTACTGCTCTTTGGTTTCTGCTTGTCTTTGCATATCTGATAATCAGTGCCTGCAGTCATTAAGTATTTGTTTCTCATTGTGGACTATATCTTGGTATAGTATGCTTTGAAAGGCATTTTTTATTGTCTGCTTGCTTTTGCTATTCAGGTCGTTCTTTCAGGTCTTGCTGTTTATCGGTGCTTTCTGGTGTCCGTTCTGACGAGCCGTCCGTTTTGAAACCATGTTTCGTCTACGTACTCGTCGTAGAGTTTCTGCTGTGCAGGGGCTTCGTGTTGGGGTTCTTACTTTGACACAAGCCCGGTCCATGAACAGGGAGGGGAGGCGTTTGTGGACCAAGAATTGGTTGCGCCAGCGTGACCAGTTCTCGCACATGCCTTTGCTCCATGAGATCCGCGAGAATAATCCTGATCATTTTAGGAATTATCTCTGAATGACAGACCCCGTTTTTCACCGTCTGCTGGCTTTGCTGACCCCTTATATCACCAGGCAGGATACCTGCATGCAGCAAGCCATCACTCCGAAACAGAGGCGCATCGCCACGTTGCGCTACTTGGCGACAGGGAGAAGCCTTCAGTACCTCAAGTTCTCTCCAGGCATCTCCCCCCAGGCTCTGGGGATCATTATTCCAGAGACCTGTTCTGCCATCTTTCAGGTCCTGCAGAAGGACTATATGAAGGTAAGTTTTATCCTTTAACATCACATTCTATGTATTTCATGATTGCTAATGTCTTGCATTTCTTTCCTCATTCCCTAATTACCATCATTGCAATATGCTCTAATTCATATGCTCTGCCCCTGTGTCTTCATGCATATTTGCCTCACTAAGTTCCCCACCATGCTCTTCTTGGCCCATAAAACTATAGTCTAGTCACTTAACAATGTTTTTTGTGAGCTCCATAGTATTGTTTTCCCCTAAACACCCCCTAAAATGTCTACAAATGTGATGTGTGTGCTTCAATTCATGCAAAGTGACCTTTTTAAAATTTTTGGGGTTGTGCCAAACTCATTAGGAACCCCCCTCCCCCCAACTGCTAGCTCAGCTGATAGCAATCCTCTATCTGATGACTTGACCAAACCCAATACACACTATACCTACCTTTTTGATGGTCACATTTATGGACGAATTCACCAAAGCATGTAGTGTAAGGGCCTGCCTCAATACTTTCAAATGCTATTTTTATTTTTTAACACATTAATTTTCTTGCTATGTAATAGCAGAATGTCAAAATGTGCTTCCATTTTGTTTTCATTTTGTTATT
This sequence comes from Lithobates pipiens, assembly GCF_037356315.1. NCBI lineage: Eukaryota > Metazoa > Chordata > Amphibia > Anura > Ranidae > Lithobates > Lithobates pipiens. The sequence goes on along the minus strand of NW_027507718.1, from coordinate 278,767,121 downwards.
ATGACACTTCTTACCTGTCCCGTGGGCTGCCAATAGTGTAAGTAAGGAGGGGCTTCACAAAGTATCACACATTATTTAGGCATTCAGCTCTCAATCAAGTGGAGAGGGTTACCTGTCCTAAACATCCCCCCTCATATTTTAGCAAGGGCCCATCATATGGGGGGGATGGGGGGGTGATGACATGGGACCTTATACTTTAGGCTTTAAATACTCAGTTCCCAAAATGTTATACTAATTTAGACCAAAATGTGGGTGTATAATCTGCTTGCAATGTTGATTTGTCAAATTACTAATTTTTGTTCTTGTTTCACTACACAGTGTCCTTCAACTCCACAGGAATGGCAGACTGTGGCCTCACACTTTGCCATTTTTTGGAAGTTGTGCCTTTTCACCAACAGTGCAAACCCAAGTTCAGAGCGAGATGAGGGGACAGTCTCTTCTTCAGATAATCTTATTATGTTGTGGGTCTGCTACACACACACCTTCTTTTTGTAACTAATGTATGTAGTGCATTATTGACCAAAATCGTGCTAATTTTCAGCACCATGGCAGGAAAATGGCATGATTGTCCAAATTTACACATCACTGTGGGTGCTTTTTACTTAAGGCACATCCACTATGCACTACAAGTGCACTGCAAAAGTACACCTGAAACTGCACTTGGAGTGCACAGTGGAGTTGCCTTTAGTAAATCACACTCCTTCTCAGCACAAACTAAAATTTGACTATAAATACATTTTATGAAATCATTTTATGATTTTAATGAAAAAGGAAGCCACACATTGTTGATAATTAAACTTTTTAATGCAAGCACATTCACATGTGCGTTTCGAAAAGGTTTTTACAACAAACCAATAAATTGTGTGTATCCAAAACAGAGTTTATTGAGAATTTTGTTTCCTTGTTGTTTTTGTGTAAACAGGCATGTATTAAACTGTAAAATACTGAACACAGGAACTTACAAAGTTCAACTTTGAAAAGTGAAGACAATATCAGACCTGAGTATGTACAAACTGGGCTGATATTGCCTTCATCACATGGGGTGTCACCCCTGAAAAAAACAAATTTGGAAGATGCACACAGTGTGTCAACATGTGCTATCTCCCATCATGGGGGATCAATGTACATGCTTTGGAGCTGCAACCCCTTCATCTCAGACACTTTACACAAAACATGTACATTGATCCCCCATGATGGGAGATAGCGCATGTTTACACACTCTGTGCATGTTCCAAATTAGGAATTTCGATAAATACAACATTTTGTTTTTAAAAGAGCAAAAATAAAACCCTATCTAGTTTTTGTTGTTTCACACTCTCCCCAAAACATCAATGACGTTCTTCATTTTATTTTTTACATCATTGATGTTTTGTTGGATCATTTCCAAATCACAATTGCACCCCATTATCTCCCCGATCAAGATCTGGGCACTTTCACTGGTAAAACAGGAATCTTCTTCCACATCACCTACAAAACAAAGCAAAAAAACACACCATGTAATAAAAATATGGTGATATACATTGCTGAGCTTACCAGAAGCTGTGTTCTCCAACACTCACCTGTTGTGGTGACAATTTGCCCAACCTCCACAATCTCTCCTTCCTCCTCCTCCTCCTGCTCCTCTGTTTGTGCTTTTGGAAGTTGGCCTTCTTTGGGAGGGGTGTGGTCCCTGGTGTCCTCATACTAGCAGAGTCTTCTCTCCCCTATGAGAATATAAACAAAGAATAATTAGCACACAGAGGGCAGAAATAGGAATCTGAAACATTGCTTGGAAGTGTTGTACAATTGTGTTTTTGGGCCGAGTTACAAGGTGAGAACATTATTGGGTACACTTTGTTAAGCTGGAATACTTCCCTGCAGAACGATGTTTCTTACGAACGAATGAAACCATGAACTTGAAAGTGGCCATTTTAAAATGCACAACATGAAATCAAAGCACATGGAGCATGCATGTATGCAAGCAAGAATAATCATATGAACACACGACAACTACTTACTTTTTTTAAGAACACGCTTGATCCTTAGGTACTGCTCGTGCTCCCTCAGTTTCAGGTCTGACCAGCGTTTTCTCAGTTGATCCTTGGATCGGCGTACCCCAAAATTCTTATGAAGACTCTTCACAACTTTAGTCATGAACTTGGCCTTTCTGATATTTGGGTTTGGGCAAGGTCCATACTTCCCATCATAGTCGGTCCTGTTCAATATGTCGACCATCTCCAACATCTCTCCAAAAGACATTATTGAGGCCTTAAATCTTGTCTTCCTGGATCGGGACGTGTCAGGCTACGGGCTTTCCTCACCCTCCTCCTCGTTGGTGGAACTATTATAAGTGCGCACCTGTGTTCTCTCCGCCATGTGCTCTCCCCACTGCGCCAGAAGCGAAGGGGCGGGGAATAGTCTAGAAAGAACGTCAGAGGCGGGCGGAGTTTCACGCATGCGCACTGTATATAAAACGCAACACGCGCGTATCGTCCGTACGATCTGGGAAGAGAGTGAGGCACGGACGTGACGAACATGCAAACGAAGGTAAAAATTTTGACTTGGTGCTTCACTAGACTAGACTGCTTCTATATAGGCCGATGTTGGGACAAGATTAGGAGGGTTTTTAATGGCATTATTAGTATTTGAGGGTTTGTCTTGTGTTGTGTCTTGCAGACAATATGGATCCATTCCAAAATGAAAATTTTATGGGGCTATTTCTAGAACTCTACAAGGAGATGCCATGCCTGTGGCAGTTCCACAACAAGTTTTATGCCGACATAACAAAGAGGAACGCAGCGCAGGAGAAACTTCTTTCTTTGGTGCGGATCATGGTCCCCATGGCAGACATGGCCTATCTGAATAGGAAAATTGGGGCCATGAGGATTACATATTTCAGGGAGAGAAAGAAGCACCTGGAGTCCTTGAGAGCAGGAGATCCAGATGCCATTTATTACCCCAGGATGGTTCACTTTGACAGGCTGCATTTTTTGGTAGACCGGGGGGTACCCAGGCCACCACTCAGGCCACCACTCTCCAGTCTTCCTTCAAGGCATCCTTCACCCCCAGCTGAGGCTTCTGATGTCCAACCTGGGCCTTCCAGGCAGCAACATGTGGTGGGGCCCAGCTTGAGACAGGTATTGCATTGTTGAACATATTTCTTGTGTTACATTTAATGATGTTAACTAGATGTTATTATTGATCAGTAAGTTGTGATTTATCAAAGTGGTTTACATCTCAAGAGACAGTAGTGACCAAAAATGATTGGGACAGGAAAGAAAAATGCTGGGCTCAGAATGATAGTCTGTTCTATTTGGTAACATTCAATAAACAAAAGCCAGGAGCACAAAATGGTGTGATTGATGATCAAAAAACTAAAACTATGTCCCCTTTTCATACACAGGAAGACCTCAGTCGGGGGGAGGCTGTGGCAAGTGGCAGCCAGGAGGTCGACCAACGCCCTCCTCCTCCTTCCCCAGATACAGGAGCCCAGCCACAGCCTGGAAGGATGCCTGGAGGGAAGTGCCCAAGGAAGACGAGAGAGTGATGGCCTGGGTTTAGTCTGGTCTGCCAGAAGATGCAGCTTCTTGAAGAACCACATCCTGGGGACATAAATGGCATCTGAATTTCCTGTTCTCTAGGACTTCTGGACCAGACTTTCCTCCCTGAGATATGTACTCCTCAGGCCACCATTTTTTTATATTCTAATTTGTTCATGTCTGCCCTGGGGGCCAAAGGCTGCACCAAAGTAACACGTTTCTCCAGTGCTGCGTTCCTCTTTTTAGTTTATTGCGACCAAAATAAAGGTTTTTTGTTTGATTAAATACTTGTGTGTGTGTTTCCTTCCAAAAGGCCAGTTTATTTGTGAGCAGGCAGGTACATTTCCCCAAAAATAAGTGAAATGAATAACAAGGGGTACCAACACTAAACAACCTCCTGCAGATTAAAATATAAAAACAAAATCTCAAAAATACAAAAATGTTGTGGTAAGTTTACACACACAAAACACCCCAAAAAAGGAGAAATGAGCAAACTGTCTTTAAAGGAGATTTTTAGGGAATCCAAAAAAAAAACATCCAAAAAAGAATAAACCAAATCTAAAATTGTGTAGATGTGACGCAAACTAAAATTGTATTGCTGAAATGGTTAAAAAAGAGTAATGAAACAAGTTCGGGAGAAGTGTGTGTGACTATGAGCATCAAAAGAAGTTCGTTCTTGCAGCATTGTAAAGAACAAGAGAATGCGCTTGATGAAAGAATTTTTAACATTGCAGCGTGACGAATGTGCTATATCGCTTACGAGCAGTAGTTTTACCTGAACGAGCGCTTCCATGTCGGAATTTAAATGTGAGCATGCGTGGCACCTTGTCCGTCGGAGTAGGCTACACATTTTCGGAATATGTCTGATCAAACCAGTTTGTCGGAAAATATTTCCAGCAAGTTGGAAAACTTGGTCCGACGGATATTCCGACGGAATCAGTCCAATGCATACCACACACAGTCGGATTATCCAACAACACGGTGCGATAGGACACATTCCGATGGATTCTCCGACTGCGTGTACAAGGGCTAATACAGCACCCTCCTAAAAGGCTATTTATTTTTGGTAAATATGCAGTTTTGGACATGGGTAATATCTGTAGCCAGCATATGATGCATCTCTTTTATGGTCAAGGTGTATCTCTATCAACACAAATTATGTATATACACTAATACTTTCAAAATTAAATTTAAAACAATCATATACACTGAAAGGTGGTGACATGCATAGGGGCAGGCACAACCACTAAAGCACGAGCCAGCAGCACAAGAGACACATGTCGTGGGGATTTACAAAAGCTGGAACCCACAGAATATGTTGCAGTTGTGCGTAGTAACCAGACAGCTTTAAACTTAAAGGGTTACTAAACCCTTGTTCTTTTTTTTTTCTTTTTTTTTATATAACAAACATATCAGACTCACCTCCACTGTGCAGTTCATCTTGCACAGAGTGGCCCCGATCATTTTCTTCTGGGGTCCCTCAACGGCGCTCGCGGCTCCTCCCCACATTGGGAAACCACCTAGGAGAAGCGCTCTCCTTGGGGGTCCCCGTGCGGGACCCCCAACAAAAAAGAAAACAAATGATTTGCAAGCTACAATATAATATATTTTTGGTTTTGGGTTCAATGCGGCTTTAAGCTTTGACAATAAAACTTAGAAGCTGATTGATTTCTATGCTGTTGTGCCAGATTGTGCGTGCTCCAGTTTTAGTAACTTCCCCCCATAGCACTGAATGTATGTAAAGTCCATTGTGCTAATTAGTTAAAAAAGATTTTTTAATAAACTTAAGCTTAAAACATCAGTAATCACTGAAAAGATTGCACTTATGTTTTATGCTATAGGATATGTAAACCCTAACAATGAGCTTCTCTTATTTAGTCCCTTTTTCAGGCATTAACATGCATTGTGTTAAAGCAGCCCATTCATTATGAATAGGCTGCCAATGCACAAAAGGACCAAAAAAACCTGACATTATTATTATTATACAGGATTTATACAGCGCCAGCGCTATACAACATGAGGGCAGACAGTACAGTTACAATACCATTCAATACAGGAGGAATCAGAGGGCCCTGCTCATTAGAGCTTACAATCTGCTTTCATTATTCAGTGACAATAAAATAAAATAAAACAGTCCCAGATGACTATAGTTCAATTAGTAGTGCTTTTCTTCTTTCAAATATTTTTCCTTTAAATGTGCTTCTCATATCCCATGGTTTTTCCACTTTCCCCCTTACAACACAATTGTGCAGTGACTCCAACCACGTTTCACCACTGCGCTCACCTCCAGTTTAGACCTGCTTCCAGGTCTAAAATTGCCTTCCCCTGCTGGGGTTAATTCCAGGCTCCTCAGCTGTTCAATCTCCTTCCACTCTCCTCAGTGAGCTGGCTTTGTCTGGACTTCCTTTCCTCCACGTCCCATATATATATATATATATATACTAACTACACTCCCATTGTGTAGTATATAAAGGTTTCACATTTATTACATAATATCCACTTACATGAAAACTTGAAACAGTGTGCCTCGGGGCAGCAGCTCTTGTATGCTCTCGTATGTTCCACAAACACAGTACTCTGTCACCCAACTCCTCCCGCGCGTATCGTCAAGATCACGTGACTTCCTCCCACGCGTATCGTCACAATCACGTGACTTCCTCAGGAAGTCACGTGATCGTGACGATACGTGTGGGAGGAATCGGATAACAGGGTACAAGAGCATACGAGAGCTGCTGCCCCGTCGGATGAGTTTTAATGTAAGTGGATATTATGTAATAAATGTTAAATTGTTCTCTCATACCTGTGAAATGCTTCTCTGTGTTACAGTAGCAGAGTGGCAATGCCCTGTAGTCCTGTCCTGTGAGCATTGCCATTCTGGCAGAATCACTAGGTGAAATAAAGGGAAAAAAAAAAGGAAAACAAATGCAACCACCTCACATAAGGTCTGGTAAGCTGCAATATATATATATAAAAAAAAAAATTTGGGTTCAGGTACACTTTAACATTAACATTTGACTGAACACTAGATAGCACAGCAGTTCTGACGTCTGCAATCTTGATTCGTGAGTCAGTCTAGGAAAGGGTTCTGACACAGGAAGCCCTTGGGGGAGCTTTATAGCAATCATTTCACAATTGGTTAAACCAAATTAGCTTATTAGTTAAAACAGGTCATTGGACAAAGACAATGGATTAGGGCAACAACCCAGACAAACCGGGTTGTTCAAAACGTCACCTGTGATTGGTAATTATGGGTTCCTGCACTTTACACATTGCTTTTTTCTCTAATTTGATAACTTGCCAATATTCATTTGATTTCTTTATGTTTCAGATCAATTTAAAGCTGCTTTAAATATTGGTCTTTTCACTTTTTGAAATGCTAAAGATAAAAACCTGGATTTAGGTGTACATAATCATGTGTCTCATAGTTCTAGAATGGGAGTAGAGCAATATTGCAGGAATTAAAGCGGACCTACACTGCATCTGAGCACCACAAACAAAAAATACTATTTCATTCAGCTCAAACTCACCCATCCATCCACGTCTCCTTGCTTTTTTTTTTCTGAGAAATCATCCATAATCTTAGCATTTCTGGTCGTGGCCCTCTTAAGGAAGGGCAAATGATTCATGTAGCATTTACTTCCTGTGTAACGACATATTCGGTGACCCATCACAGTTTGCTACGGAAGTGGCGTTCCATCGCCGCCATCTTGCTACACCCCACACTCGTCCACAGTAAGGATACACTAAGAAGGGGGAAAGCGGACATGTTGTTACACCCACCGGAGTTTTGCATTTTAGATGTATTTATGACAGTAAAGTGAGTTTATATAGTGAAATACAGGACTTACAACTCCGTCTGACTGCTTAGATGTTGAATTTTAAAAGCAGCAAACTTCTCTCGGATTAGCAAACCTGTGAGATGAGCAGGGTTGCCGCTGCTTTTAAAATAATTCAAGATCTAAGTAGTCAGATGGAGTTCTAAGTGATGTAATTCACGATATAAACGCACTTTATTGTTATAAATACGTGTATAATGCAAAACTCCGGTGGGTGTAACAACATGTCCGCTTTCCCCCCTTCTTAGTGTATCCTTACCGTGGACGAGTGTGGGGTGTAGCAAGATGGCGGCGACGGAACATCACTTCCGTAGCAAACTGCGATGGGTAGCCGAATATGTCGTCACAACTGCAATCCATCTGCCCTTAGCTCAGGCATGGAGGCAGGAGGGTGTGTTTAGCTGCAAATGTCCCTCCTCTCCTCATTCAGATGAAAGAAAAAAAATGCCCATGAAGACTCCTGGGATGTATGGCATCGTTTTGGTCTAGGTGAAAAAACAGTAAGCAACTGAAGAAATGTAAATAAAAGAAGTTTAAAATAAGTAAATATAATACACCTTCTTAGCCATCTACAAATGCTAGCAACATAAGGATTAAAAATAAGGAGGGTGTGCTTAGCTGAAAAAATGTCTCCTCTCCTCCTGAAGACACCTGGGATGTATGACACCATTTGCCTAGGCCTGGAAATTAGAAAGAAATTTAACCACTTAAGCCCTGGACCATTTTCCAGCTAAAGGACCACGCTCCTTTTTGCGCTTCGGCACTGCGGCACTTTAACTGGCAATTGCACGGTCGTGCGACGTGGCTCTGAAACAAAATTATTTTTATTTTTTGCGCTATAAACAAAAAAAGAGTGTCAATTTTGAAAAAAACGGAGCTCAGGACCGGGTCGTGATTGCCTCCACCGGTGGCACGCTCTCGACCCACGGCTGAGCACTTAAAGGGCAACGTACTTGTACGTGCTTGTGCCCAGCCGTGCCATTCTTCTGACATACATCGGCATGAGGTGGTCCTTAAGCGGTTAAGAAATGTAAAAAAAAAAGTTCAAAACAAGTAGATATGATATACTTTCCTATCAATTTACTAATACTAGCAGCATAGGGATTAAAAATAGTCCACGTTAATTGAGAGAGTGACGATTTGCTTTGTATTATTGTATCATTGTTACTTATAGATTTATTTTATTTAAAATTATGGAAAAGGGTCCCAAAAATGATTGAACCACAACAAGAGTAGTGACAACCTCTGGCTTGCAGGCAAGTAGGAAATGCACAGGGATAGACCTGCTGAATCTGTGAGCGATACGGGGAAGTCAATAGGTAATCCCAAATAAAATATATATTCTGGGTGGTTTCAGCCTCTTTTTCAATTTTTTTTTGCTTTTGTGTTATTCTTTGTGTTATTTTGCTGTACACTAGTCTTTTTGGATTTTATTAGTAAATATACTAATCATGTTACATTTTAAATTGCTCACTAACAATTGAATTGGCGGTTCAAGCCTTTAATCAATAGTGAAGACTTTTACCCCCTTCCTGCCCAGGCCAATTTTCAGCTTTCAGTGCTGTCGCACTTTGAATGACAATTGCGCAGTCATGCTACACTGTACAAAAACTACATTTGTATAAAATAAAAATTTTCACACAAATAGAGCTTTCTTTTAGTGGTATTTAACCACTGCTAGTTTTTTCTATTTTTTGTAAAATAAACAAAAAATGAACGAAAATTTTGAAAAAAAAAGCACTTTTTCTTAGTTTCTGTTATAAAATGTTGCAAATAAATATTTTCTTATAAATGTAGGGCAAAATGTATTCTGCTACATTTCTTTAGTGAAAATAACCCAAATCAGTATATATTATTTAGTCTGTAGGAAATGTATAGAGTCTACAAACTATGGTGTACACACTATATTACCAAATGTATTGGGAAACCTGCCTTTATACACACATGAACTTTAATGGCATCCCAGTCTTAGTCTGTAGGGTTCAATATTACGTTGGCCCACCCTTTGCAGCTATAACAGCTTCAACCTTTCTGGGAAGGCTGTCCATAAGGTTTAGGAGTGTGTCTTTGACCATTCTTCCAAAAGCGCATTTGTGAGGTCAGGCACTGATGTGGACGAGAAGGCCTGGCTTGCAGCCTCCGCTCTAATTCATCCCAAAGGTGTTCTGTTGGGTTGAGGTCAGTACTCTGTTCAGGCCAGTCCACCCCAAACTCGCTCATCCATGTCTTTATGGACCTTGCTTTGTGCACTGGTCCAAATCATTTGGTGAAGGGGGGGATCATGGTGTGGGGTTGTTTTTCAGGGGTTGGGCTTGTCCCCTTAGCTCCAGTAAAGGGAACTCTTAAGGCGTCAGCATAACAAGACATTTTGGGCAATTTCATATTCTTAACTTTGTGGGAACAGTTTGGAAATGACCTTTTTCTGTACCAAAATAACTGCGCACCAGTGCACAAAACAAGGTCCATAAAGACATGGATGAGCGAGTTTGGGGTGGAGAAACTTGACTGGCCTGCACAGAGTCCTGACCTCAACCCAATAGAACACCTTTGGGATGAATTACAATGGAGACTGCGTGTCGTCAGGCCTTCTCATCCACATCAGTGCCTGACCTCACAAATGTACTACTGGAAGAATGGTCAAACGTTCCCATAGACACACTCCTTAACCTTGTGGACAGCCTTCCTAGAAAAGCTGAAGTTGTTATAGCTGCAAAGGGTGGGCCAACTCAATATAGAACCCTACAGACTTAGCCCCCGCGCACACGATCGGACATTCTGACAACAAAATCCATCAGATTTTGTCCGAAACTGGTGTTGCATACACACGGTCGGACAAAGTTATTGGAAAATCTGATAGTTCGGAACGTGATGACGTTCGTTCGTTGCGACGGGACTACGTTGCGGCTAGTAGCCAATAGCTTTGTTCTCGTAATTTGATCTGAGCATGCGTGGCACTTTGTCTAATCGGAATTCTCTATAAACGATCGGAAAAAGTCAGATCGGATTTTGTTGTCGGAAAATTTGAGATCCTGCTCTCAAATTTTTTCCGTCGGAAATTCCAAAGGAAAAAGTCCAATAGAGCCCACACACGATTTGATTTTCTGACAATATAATCTGATCGGCCCTTTTCCGCCAGAATTTCCGACCGTGTGTACAGGGTATAAGACTGGGAAGTTTATGTGTGTGTAAAGGCAGGCGTCCGAAAACTTTTGGTGATATAGGGTATATCTAAAATTGATCAATCCTAATGCACTGATGGATCTCATTTCTTAAGGCACAAAAATGCCAGGACAATACAAATATCCCCCAAATGACCCCTTTTTGGAAAGTAGACAGTCCAAGGTATTTATCAATGGTGCGTTTTTTTTATAAGCAACCATTTTTTTCTGAATGAAAACTCATTCAGGTTTACTATTGTGAATAGCTGTGTGGCCACAGCTAATCACATGGTACAGATGGGCTGTGATTGCCCTGTCTGTACCATGCAATGAATGTGACCAATCACAGAGCTCACCACAATTAAAGACCTCTAATAAAGCCTTTCATTGTGTACAACTGTCTGGTGATCTGCTGTGATTGGCCACAGTAATCACATGGCACAGGCAGCGGGTAGGTACAGTGATCTGTCATCCACCATGTCCAGTGGACACAGCAGGGAACAGAGTGTGGTATGTGGGGCGCAATTCTGGAAGGACGTCAATATTAAGGCCCCTTTCACACGGGGCTGTCCGTTTTCACTACTCCGCTTGCTCAGCAGGGTTCTCTGTGTTGATCCTCGCTGAGCCCGCGGATGACAAGTGCGACCTGTCAGAGAGTCTGCTCTCCCTTATGGGGGGATCGGATGATTACGGACCGCCTGCCCATTTTCACGCGATCCGATACGCCAGACGGATGGAAAATAAGACATCCATCCATCTGGATTTTGCGGAGCAGATAGGATTTGGGGCGACGTGTCACAGTTGACATCCGACGCTCCATAGAGCTGTATAAATCGACCGTTCAGATCCACCTGAAAAAAATTGACAGGCGGATCTAAACAATCCGCATGTGTGAAAGGGGCCTAACCAAGACCAGCTTGTTAAAGGTAAGAACTCCAGCCACTGTTTGCTCATTTTGAAGTCATCTGAAATAAGTGCCCCCAAATATTTTTCTTCTGTAGTGCTGGATGTTTCCCTAGGTTCATTATTTTGCATTTAGAAACACTAAACTGCAGTCTCCACTGCTTTGACCAATCTTTCAGCAATGCCAAAATATTTACAACCACAGTCTGGTATCTATCCATTATTGAACCATTTCATATGCCTGATATTATGTACCACTGTACCATGTACTTGTATGAAAAAGTATCCTGTCCTTTGTATTGCTTACTTTTCTGTGGATGCTTGGTGTTCTTGCCAGTCCCTCTGCTTTCCTATTAAAAACTGACCACACTAAGCAGAACAAGCGTGGTCCGTTCTCCATTTATGCTGGGAACTCAGACTGCTCTCCTCCAATGATTAGACTTGTCCAACCTGCCCCCCCCCCCCCCCCACACACACACAGCCTTCCACTTGGAAGCTCAGTGAACTGTTGTTTGTCCTCCCACGGCTCTTATGTATCTGAGAACAGATAGAATGTGATCACTTATAAAATGTTTTCTTTATACCTACACACAAATGTTTTGTGTTTTGACTTTCATTTCTATTTTAAACTGAATGGGTTGTTTTACAAGGTGAGGGTTTACATATGTATATGTAGGTCTGTAGTGATTTTCTAAATTATTTTTGCTGTATATTGTAATCTGTTAGTGTAGCGTTAGTGAGCTTAGCTGTGTGCTAAAGTCGTGAAAATCCGACCGTTTGTATGCTCCAGCAAACAATTTTTGTCGGATTCTCCACAGACGAATGTTGGATGGCAGGCTTTAAAATTTTCCACGGACAAATGTCTGTTGTTGGATTTTCCAAGCGTGTGTACACAAGTCCGTCAGACAAAAGTCCAAAGTACAAACATGCACGCTCAGAAGCAAGGACGAGCCAGAAGCGGTCGGTCTTGTAAACTAGCGTTCGTAATGGATAATTAACATTCGTGACGTGGCAAATTATGAAATCTCGAAATGCAACGCACAATTCTCTTCTTCTATAATGGGATAATAATGAAGCTGCTTTGCTGGTGATGCTGATGGAGTTATTGCAAACAATTTTTCAAAGGCTTTTTTTCGCTAGTGAGATCAAGAATAATATGATTATGCTTGTGCTTGTATTATGCTTGTTATTTTTTATTTTTGGTGCAAGTTACCACAACACCATTATCTCATAGTTTTTAAGATCAAAGATACAACTATGTTGGTGTCCCTTGTTAATTTTACATTGTATTTTTTAAACTGTAACTGCCTACTCCCAAACTGTCATTTGAAGTAAAACACATAGCCAAGTATTATTCTACACAATTTTTTTAAATTGTGCATTAAAAAAAAAGAAAACAAATAAAATTAGACATGCTATCTGTCAATAGAACTTAACTAAAAAGTGCATTCTATGCATCCAAAAATATAGAAAATATCTGGATTATTCTCCTGGAGCTCTCGCAGCAAAGGCATAGGACATAATTGGTCACCAATAATAAAGCAACCAATTTTTGGTCCAAGAAATCCTCCTTCTCCTGTTCCTGGACTGGACTTGGGTCAAAGCAATAACTCTAAGGCCAATAATAAATAACACATTATCTCCTCCGATTCCGCAACATGGCTGGTTGACGACCGGCTGTTCAGAAATGAACTGAAAAGTGCAAAATGAAAAGAGGGATTCAACACTTGCCAAACTTCTTACTAACACAAACTTAGCAGAAGGAGCACAAAGGGGGGCGCCTGACAATTGAACGCTCTCCTTTTCTGCTTGTAGTACGTCACTATGTTCATGTTTCAACTGTGTACCATTTGTATGCAAGACAAAATCCAGGCACACGCCTTCGGACAAAAGTCAGAGGTTTTGTCTGTGGAAAATCCGATCGTGTGTATGAGGCTTAAGTGTCCAGTGATTATTCTCAGTCACATGCTGTGTGAGTGTTCTCCAGCAGGGTGTGCTAGAGATATTACTGCACATTATATATATTTAATACCTGGACAATCAGCAGGCGTGGGGAGCTTGCTGTGCATGCTTGGAGAACTATTAAGTATCTGAGTCACTTTCTGCTCTTTCCCTCCAGGGACTTTCCTTGAGAGGATGTCCGTGTGATCCACTTATCTTAGGCCTCAGGCCCTAGGGCCTAGAAGTATGGCGTGTTGAGGGATCTCCTGTCATGGGAGGTGTCCCTAAGCTGCTGGGTGGCATGAAGTGCTACTGGCCATTGGGGAAGCAAAGCTGTGGTTGTCCTACCACAGGGATGGTGAGTGACCGATCGAGCTGGGAAGCACCACATGAACCTTCCCATTGCTGTCCTGTCTTGTATCCTAAAACAGATTACACAGGAACCTCAGTTGACAAGGATCCAGATTTATGAGATGTATTTCATCCAGCAGAGTTATGTTACAGAATGATTGATATTAGTGAGAAGACCATGTATGAGATCAGAGACTGTGTATTGTTAATGGAACTCTCAGGTATCCTGTGTTCCCTCCTTCCCACTCTTCATGCATGTTCATTATTAAAACATGTAAAATGTATTCAAAGTGACTGGCGCCCTTAATTAATCCACCACCACCAGAAAAAGGACTTTCATTCTGAGAAGGAATGTCCTGGGACATTTATCACCAAGTAAGTGGGTCTGGGACATTCACATGTACCTATTGGGCATCAGCAGAGCCAAATGTGCTAGGACTGGTTACCAATAGCTTTACTTATGCATTATAGACAATTGAAATTGATGTGTTATTGCATTAAAAGCACCCGGTGGAATTTTTCAGATGTACAGAATTCTTTATAAAAAATAAATTAAAAAAAATATATACTTTTGTTCTATGGGCAAGTGATGGAAACAATGATTGATCTCTCCAAAATCACGGGTGTAAAATATATGTTACTACTGCATGCTCACTTATGATCATTCAAAGATTTCCACAATATTGAATATTAATCCAATCTTCTGAAAAACTAGGCCTCGTTCTGCCTCAGTCCTGCATGGATCTACTCATGGTCCTAGTGCAGTGATGGCGAACCTTGGCACCCCAGATGTTTTGGAACTACATTTCCCATGATGCTCAACTACACTGCAGAGTGCATGAGCATCATGGCAAATGTAGTTCCAAAACATCAGGGGTGACAAGTTTTGCCATCATTGACCTAGTGCATCGAAACCCTGTCCCTATATAACTGGCCTCATTTTTCATTTTGGCCTTCATTGCATCTCTCCTAAACACCCAACAGCACAGTATGTTAACCCAGCATGTTAGAAACCTTCCACTCCCAGCGATATATACTACAGGCTGGAAGAAGCCTGTTCCAACTGCATTGAAAAAAATGCAGCATAACCCAAACATTAATGCTTACAGCCCTTTTAACGCACAAAAATGCATGATTTGCAGCCCGATGCCTGGTGTTATAAGAAAGCCAATAGAGAGGATTTTTTTAATAGAAAAAAAAATATTTAGTGGTTGCTTTTGATAAATGAAGAGTTGTAAGGCATACGATGTTCTAGAGGAGTACCTATTAGTATACTTTAGATTCTAAAACATAAAGGCGCAGAGAAAATCTATAGTATAGTAGTGAGAAACACTGCTCTAAAATATTACTACTACCGGTATGCTGCACAAAAATGTAGATTTTCGACTATTACAGGATTTTTGTTAGTAGCGTAACTTACACCATAAGACTAAATTCACAATCAAAATAAATTGGGACCAGTAGCACAAGCTCGCCCCCTGCTGATACAAAGCACTATGCTACAAGACGCCAAGGGTCAGTGCACCTGCCTAATATGAACAAATAATATACCTTGCACCTCTAGAAGACAATCCTCTCACCTGATCTGACACTTAACCTTCATTCAATCCTAATCTAGGCATTTGACATCATAACCGTGCTACTAATCACTTATACACTGCAAGTCTTAGTGACTAGTATTATTTTAACAACACTAACTGGCAATCATCATCCATGAGCTCTCACAGCATGCCCACTATCTCAGATGTGTCCTAATTACATATTCTAAAAACAAAATATTCTTGTTTACTGCAAATGTATTACTGATAAGAGAGTTTTGCAGATCCAAAAAAACATACATTTTTGAAAAAGCGGGCAAAATACTAAATAAACAGTTAAACTACATATCTGTGAGCTGTCTTACCTGCAAAAAGATCATTCTGCCCTGACAGTCTTCTGATCTAGGTGGCATGGTCAGGTCAGTGAGCTAACTTTTCCGCACTGCAGTTAAGCAATGCCATTTGGTCACCAAAGTATGCACATTTTAATGACTGAATAGTAATGCTGCTTACACACGACCGGACTTTCCGGCAGAAAAGGTCAGACGGAATCATTCCATCAGATATTCCGATCGTGTGTGGGATAATCTGATCGACAAGCCTAGAAATAGAAAATTTTTCAAATCTTTCAGACGGAATCAATTCCTATGTGGAAAACCGTTTGTCTGTATGCTGGTTCGACTGGCCAAATACGACGCAAGGGCAACTATTGGCTACTGGCTATTGAACTTCCTTTTCTAGTCCCGTCGTACGTCATCACGTTCAAAACGAACAGGATTTGGACCTTTGGTGTGTGTGGAACTCCGTCGGAAAGACCGGTGGACCTTTTATGCCAGAAAGTCCGGTCATGTGTACACGGCATAAATGATCATCAACAAACTCATAAAGACATCTCTCTGCTTTCTCTTTGTGTTAGAAGACTTCTGAAGTTACACTGACAACATCATGCAATACAACAAAGCTCTACTGGCCAGCAGTGCTGGGTTTTCCATTCTCCTGCCTCAATTCTGGTGAGCAGGGAAAAGTAGTAAGCCATATAAATGCAGATTTCAGATGCTCATGACAGCATGTTTCAAGATACATTTCATATTCCTGTTAAGTATAAGTACGCTTTTACGCTGACCATACACTACTGTTTTTTTGAACAAACTCTTATGTGAAAATTCTTAGTACATTTGATGACTTAACAAAATTTCATTCAAGGGTACTTCAAAATTTGGTTTGCTTTTAACATTCGATTTTGAAACGATTGAACTTCACTGAGCAAAAACCACTGTCACTGAAATTAATTTGTTCAAAAAAAAAAAATGTCATTCTCCTCCTTAGAATTTTCTTGTCATTGGAGTCAAAAAAATGATCAAGTTGGCCCCAATAATGATTAAAAAGGGCTCTTTCACACTGTTATGCTGCGTACACATTATCTGAATTTCGACCAGCAAAAGACCGATGAGAGCTTTTCATCGGAAAATGCAACCATGTGTATGCTCCATTGGAATTTAGCTGGCCGAATTCCCGCCAGCAAAAATTTATGAGCATGTTCTCAATTTTCCCGATGGAAAAACTTTCTATCGGAAATTCCGATCTTGTGTACGCAATTCCGACACGCAATAACTCACGTATGCTCAGATTCAACTACGAGATGGAAGCTATTGGCTACTGGGTATTGAACTTCCTTTTTCTAGTCCCGTCGTACGTCACTGTGTTCTTGACGGTCGGAATTTGGTGTGACGTGTGTATGCAAGACAGCTTGAGCAAAATCCCATCGGAATTCCATCAGAAAACCATCAACGTTTTTTCCAACCAAAATCCCGATCGTGTGTATGCGGCATTAGGCCCCATTCACATCTGAGCGTAGTGTTTTTGAGCGTTTTAGCATTTTGTCGCGTGTTTTGTTGCAAGTTTCCATGCAGCGTTGTCCGGTGTTTTTGACCTTTGGCCTTTTTTTTATTAGCGAATAGGAAAAATTATAATCTATTTCATCATTTATTGCTATGTTGTGATCTACTTCCTGGTTGAATATGCTCCAAAAATGCCCAAATCTGCCCGATTCGAGCGACAAAAAAAGGGTCTAGAACTTGTTTGAGCTTCAGGCATTGGGCTTCAGGCGACCTGGAGTGAAGATGCGAACCATCTCCATAGAGAATAATGGATTTTTTCCCCTCAAGCGTTTTGTAGCTTCAGGCTTCAAGCTACAAAACGCTTAGGTGTGAATGGGGCCTTACACTGTGTATTTGGTGTGCGTTCTGGATTCCTGATTTCCAGTATGCATCTATGAAATTGAGACACGTGACTCCAAAAATGCACCAAAACCACACTGTTGTTGTTTTTTTAATTCATTTGAATGGGGAGGTGCATTTTTGGTGCTTTTTAAACAAGCACCAAAAGTTCAGCATGCGGGAGTTTTAAAAATGCAACACATCTGTGGCGCATTGGTGTGAAGAGTTCCATAAGCTTTAAAGAGATACACTTTTCATGCATTTTTTCTCACTTTGTTAAACACCAAAAGCGCATCAAAAACTGATCAGTGTGAAAGGGCTCTTATTTACCAATAAAATTCTACTAGTGTATGGCCAACTTTACTCTCGATTTTGGATTTTTGCTTGTTACCGCAGTTTCTCAAATGATGACAAATGGATAAATTGCCTATTCTAAAGATACCTAAAGATACATCCTTTGCTTCAAGCAGCATGGCCTACAGACCTTTAGTTTTGCGTTTACATTCCACACTGGGAAGTTTACTAAAACTAGAGAGTGCAAAATCTGGTGCAGCTCTGCATAGAAGCCAATCATCTTTCAGATTTTTTAGTTGCCAAAGCTTAAAGGCCCGTACACGCGATACGAAAATTGGATGGAAAAATTCGTAGGACGAGCTGTCTGGCGATTTTCAGATTGTTAGTACGGTGCTTTCGACAGCTGATTTTGCTTTTTTGTCAGACAAAGGGTGGATGTGCAGACTATAACATTTTTGTCAGATGTGAACTCAATATCTGATTTTCATTTCATTAGTACGGTTTTCGTCTGAAAAAATAAATCATAAGACTACGCATGCTCAGAAATGAAACGACATGAGACTAACATGTCTGTAATAAAGCTGGCCATAGATTCCACCGTTCACACAATCAAGACATTTAGAGGAATCCTACCTGCTGGGACATTGTATACTAACAGCTGGACTCTCTGCTGTCAGAATAAACTGATAAGCAGCTACTGATCGACAAAAGTTTTACTACATTCCCATTTGACAGAAGTCGATCTAATGTCCCAGAAAGATTTCAGCCAGTATAAATCTGCCCTACAAAAATACAATTCCAGCCTCTTCACTGCGAAACAAAATGTATAATCCCGGCCCTGTTAACTCTTCTCTACCTTCAACTCACTACTTCATCCTTCACTGCCTCCACCCACAAACACTCACTGCCCAGGAGATCCTTAATCACTTCAAACAGAAGATTGATACAATTCACAAGGAGATCTCTACTGTTCAGATACAATTCATACTTAACACCTCATTACTTCCCTCTTTCAACCCCACCACTATAGACAAAGTTGCTAAATTACTTGCTAACGTTCATCTTACCTCCTGCCGTCTCGATCCTGTTTCATAGCAAATGCTTTATTCACCCTCTAGCTCTATTCTACACTCTCTAACTCTCTAACCCACATCTTCAATCTCTTCCTCTTTTCTGGCATCTTCCCCAACTCTTTAATACATGCACTTTTTGTCAGCCCCATACTTAAAAAGCCCTCACTGGACCCATCCAATCTTAACAACCTATGCTCCATCTCCTTGCTCCCCTTTTTATCCAAACTCCTTGAACATCTGGTCTACACCTGACTGAGCATCCACCTTAATGATAATAGCCTTCTTGATCCCCTTAAGTCTGGATTTCGTTCCTCAACACTCCACAGAAACTGCTCTCCTAAAACTAACGAACGATCTTCTAACGGCCAAAACTAAGGGACACTATTCTGTAGTCCTACTCCTGGACTTCTCTGCTGCCTTTGATACAGTTGACCACACCCTCCTCAAAAAAAAAACTCCACGCCTTTGGTCTCCGTGACTGTATGCTTCGCTGGTTCTCCACCTACTTATCCAACCGCACCTTTAGCGTTAGTTACAATTCTACTTCCTCCTCTCCTCTTCCTTTCTCTGTTGGGGTCCTCCAAGGTTCTGTTCTTGGACATCTCCTATTTTCAATCTACATCTCCTCCCTGGGTCAGCTGATAGCCTCCCATGGCTTCCAATACCTTCTCTATGCTGACGAAACTCAAATATATTTCTCTACCCCTCAACCCACTCCTCCAGTCTCCTCACGTATCACTATTTTAGAGGATATATATATATATATATATATATACTATTTATCAGATATATCAGTCTGGATGTCACACCACTTCCTCAAACTTAATCTATCCAAAACCAAACTTATAATTTTTCCTCCCTCAAGTGTAGGGATGAACCGAACACCCCCCGGTTCGGTTCGCACCAGAACTTTCGAACGGACCCCAAATTCGTACGAACTTTAGAACCCCATTGAAGTCTATGGGACTCGAACGTTCGAAATTAAAAGTGCTAATTTAACGGCTAATATGCAAGATACTGTCCTAAAAAGGGTTTGGGGACCTGGCTCCTGCCCCAGGGGACATGGGTCAATGCCTAAAATGTTTTTAAAAATGGCCGTTTTGGTGGGAGCACTGATTTTAATGACGATTAAAGTGAAAAAAAAAGTGAAATATTCCTTTAAATATCGTGCCTGGGGGGTGTCTGTAGTATGCCTGTGAAGTGCCACATGTTTCCCGTGTTTAGAACAGTCCCTGCACAAAATGACATTAAATGGAAATAACATCATTTAAAACTGCTTGCGGTTTTAATGTTATATCTGGTTCCTGCAATATGGTTGAAAATCATTGAGAAAAATGGCATGGGTAGCCCTCCCTGCCCATTACCAGCCCCTTTGGGTCTTGTACGCATATTAAGGGGAACCCCGTACCCATATTAAAAAAAGAAAATGTGTGTGGCCCCCAGGCCCTATATACTCAGAACAGCAGTATACAGGCGGTGCAAACAAGACAGGGACTGTGTAGGTTTGTTGTGTTAAGTTGAATCTGTTTGTAATTTTCAACTGGTACATTTTTAAAGTGTAGCTCTAGTCAAAAAAACTATTTTTAAGCTATTTGGAAAACATAGGGAAGGGTTATCACCCCTGTATAATTTGTTTTACATCTTTTTTCATCTCACTTGCTGTTGTCTCCTTCCGTTTGCAAGTAGGAGATGTTTGTAAGTTGGATGTTTGAAAGTAGAGGCCTGCCCTATATGCTCTGCAGAAATGGCGGAACAAGGTGTTGGTTTTGCCACAACATTGTAAGCCCTCAAAGTGACTCTTGGTGGGCGCTGGAGTGCCCTGCTGTGAACGATTATATGAAGAATTGTAATTACATGCTATTGTTGAACAGTGGTAGAAAAATTGACCTTTGGTGGTTGTGGTGCTGGTGCCACAACACTATAAGTCCTCACAGTTACTCTGGGTGGGCACAGGAACGGGCCCTCCTGTGAAATATTATATCAAAAATTGTAATCAAACGCCCCTGTTAAACAGGGGCAGAAAAATTGGGCCTTAGGCACTGGTGCTGGTGCCACGACACTGCAACCTCTCCCATATACTCTCGTTTTATTGCAGGAATTAGCCCTGCTGCAAAGCATTGCATCAAAAATTGTAATTAAACGCCCCTGTTAAACAGGGGCAGAAAAATTGGGCCTTAGGCACTGGTGCTGGTGCCACGACACTGCAACCTCTCCCATATACTCTAGTTTTATTGCAGGAATTAGCCCTGCTGCAAAGCATTGCATCAAAAATTGTAATTAAACGCCCCTGTTAAACAGGGGCAGAAAAATTGGGCCTTAGGCACTGGTGCCACCACACTGCAACCTCTCCCATATACTCTAGTTTTATTGCAGGAATTAGCCCTGCTGCAAAGCATTGCATCAAAATTTTTCATTAAACGCCCCTGTTAAACAGGGGCAGAAAAATTGGGCTGATGGCATCACCCAGAACCAGAAATGTTCTTCCAACATATCAGCGGAGGAGGAAGAGGATAGACAATCAACATAACAGGACAGTCACTCAGCATCAGCATAGGCAGTCTTGAAGAGATGTGATATTTAAAAAAAAAATATTCGGTTACATCAGCTTCAGGTGCTTGGTAGCTGTGGGTTATCCAAGAATGATTCATCTTGATGAAGGTCAGTCGATCAACTGATTCGGTGGACAGGCGCACATTGTGATCGGTAACAAAGCCACCAGCACCACTGAAGGTGCGTTCCGAAAGAACGCTGGATGCAGGACAGGCCAGTAGCTCAATTGCATACTGTGCAAGCTCTGGCTAGTGATCCATCTTCAAGACCCAGTAAGCCAGAGGATTTTCGGTGGAAAAGGTGTCCAAGTCTGACCTTGCCCCTAGGTATTCCTGCACCATGTAAATCAGACGCTGGTGATGGTTGCTGGAACCGATCATACCTTGGGGCTGCGGACTAAAAACTTGTCTGAAAGCATCAGTCAGACGGCCACCTTCTCCACCGCTCCTTCTGACCGATGCCTCAGCAACACGTTGTCCAGGACCAGGAGTTTGTAACCTCCCAGTCTCTGGGAACGCGTTGCACAGACCTTTCTGCAAGGCCTCCCGGAGATGTCTCATCCTCTGCTCCCTCTGCGATGGCAAGATAAGGTCGGCAACCTTACTCTTGCACCGTGGATCAAGGAGAGTGGCCAGCCAGTAATGGTCCCTCTCCTTGATCCGAAGAATACGAGGATCCTTCCGCAGGCTTTGCAGGATCAGGGAGGCCCTGCAGCGTAGGTTAGCTGAGGCATTCGGTCCGGAGTCCTCTGGGTCACTAAGGACAACATGATCCGCAGCTACCTCCTCCCAGCCACGTACAAGTCCACGGGTTTCTTGGGACTGTAAATCATCCCTACAAGACTGCTGCTGCTGCTGATGCTGAATGCCAGCCTCAACCTCCATGCTGACACAATCATCCTCCTCCTCCTCTTCCTCCTCCTCATCCTCTTCCTGTGTGATGGGTGGCACAGCAGGAACACTGTCTGGATAAAGGGGGCCTTGAGAGGCAAGGAAGTCCTCCTCTTCCTGCCTCTGTTCTGCCTCAAGTGCCCTGTCCATTATTCCATGCAGCGTATGCTCCAAGAGGTGGACAAGAAGTACAGTGTCACTGATGCATGCACTGTCACTGCTCACCATCCTTGTGGCCTCCTCAAACGGTGACAGGACAGTGCATGCATCCCTGATCATGCCCCACTGGCGTGGTGAGAAAAAACCAAGCTCCCCTGACCCTGTCCTGGTGCCGTAGTCGCACAGGTACTCATTGATGGCCCTCTGCTGCGTGTGCAGCCGCTGCAGCATGGCCAACGTTGAGTTCCACCTGGTGGGCATGTCACATATAAGGCGGTTCTTGGGCAGGTTCAACTCCTTTTGGAGCTCAGCCAGCCGAGCACAGGCATTAAATGATCGGCGGAAATGCACACAGACTTTCCTGGCCTGCTTCAGGACATCCTGTAAGCCCGGGTACCTGCCCAAGAACCACTGCACCACCAGGTTAAGGACGTGAGCTACACAGGGCACATGGGTCAGTTGTCCCTGTCGGAGGGCGGAGAGGAGGTTGGTGCCATTGTCGCAAACCACCATTTCTGGCTTAAGCTGGCGTGGCGTCAACCACCTCTCGGCCTGTCCCTGCAGAGCTGACAAAACATCCGCCCCAGTGTGGCTCCTGTCCCTTAAACAAACCAGCGCAAGCACGGCATGGCATCGTTTTGCCTGCGTACTTGCGTAGCCCCTGGAATGCCTACGGAGCACCGCTGGTTCTGAGGACAGAGCACTGGAAGAGGCCATGGAGGAAGAAGAAGAGGAGGGGATGGAGGAGAGAGATGTGTCACAACCAATAGTAGCATTTTGGAGGCGTGGTGGCGGAACAACCTCCAACACTACTGCACCTTGTCCTGCATCCTTCCCAGCTGCCAGAAGAGTGACCCAATGGGCCGTGAAAGACAGGTAACGTCCCTGTCCATGCCTGCTGGACCATGAGTCAGCGGTAATATGCACCTTACCGCTGACCGCCCTGTCCAGCGAGGCAAGGACATTGCCTTCCACATGCCGGTAGAGAGCCGGAATCGCCTTCCGTGAGAAAAAGTGGCGTTTGGGGACCTGCCACTGAGGAACCGCACATTGTACAAACTCACGGAAGGGGGCCGAGTCTACCAACTGAAAAGGCAGCAGTTGAAGTGCTAGCAATTTAGCCAAGCGAGCATTCAACCACTGGGCATGTGGATGGCTGGGAGTGAACTTCTTTCGCCGGTCCAGCAGCTGGGGCAGGGACATTTGCCTGCTATAATCGGACGTGGGTGTACTGCTAGCAGAGTGCCCGGAAGCACTTGGCTGTGACACACCTAATTCTATACCTTCATTCCTCTCAGAGTAGGTTTCAGAGAGGACTGAAGGTCTAGTGGGGTTAGAGATGCCAGCTGATGAGGAGCAAGGAGAGGTGCGCTTTGTTCTTTGGTGTGGGTCTTTGAGGTACGCTTGCCAACGAGCTGCATGGCAGGTCAACATATGTCTGGTCAAGCATGTGGTGCCCAAGCGGCTGATGTTTTGGCCACGCGAGATACGCTTGAGACATATGTTGCAAATAGCAGCGGTGCGATCTGATGCACTCGTCTCAAAAAAGGCCCACACCAAAGAACTTTTAAAATAACGCGCAGAGGCAGCGCCCTGCACAGGCGGAGCTCTGCGGTGTGATTCAGTCGGTGTGCTGCCCCTAAGCTGGCCCCCGGAGGGCATCCTGCCTCGTTGGACATGTGCCTCCTCCTCCTCCTCCTCCTCCTCCTCTCTCCTACCAGGCACCCACGTGGAGTCAGTGCCCTCATCCTCCCCTCCCTCTTCATCGCTGTAGCAAACCTGGCAGTATGCTGCAGCTTTTGCAACATGACTGTGCTGATGACGATGCACCGCGTCCACGACCAGCACTGTTGTCTCTAGACACAGAGCCTGCTTGCCCTCTTTTATCGGCTCGCACCTGTCTGCCTCTCCTTGCTGGCCTTCCAGACATGGTAATGACCTGAAGGGAGTTGGGTAAAACAGCAATTGGGTAGTGTATATTGTGCTGGAGGCACACAACACCCACTAACTCCTGCAGATGCCTTTATTATAGAACACCAGCAATAAAGGGTAGGTAAAGGGGTATACTGTACTGGAGGCACACAACACCCACTAAGCCCTGCAGATGGCTCTATTAGAGAACAGCAATAAAGGGTAGATACAGGTGTATATTGTGCTGGAGGCACACAACACCCACTAACTCCTGCAGATGCCTTTATTATAGAACACCAGCAATAAAGGGTAAATACAGATGTATACTGTGCTGTGCTGAAGGCACACACAACTTCCAATAACTCCTGCAGATGGCAGATGGCTCAAATAGAGAAGAGCTATGTAGGTGGATATAGCGGTGTGTACTGGGTACAGAGCGCGCAGACAGCACGCACAAGCTCCCAACACTGACTGCAAGCTCTATTATAAAAGATAGATATATCGCTAGCTATATAGGTGAGGTGAATATAGCGGTGTATACTGCGGTCAGGGCACGCAGACAACAACCACTACAGAAGAGCAAGATCGAAAAATCGTCCGATAACGATCGGTGTATACTGTGTTGAAGGTACACAGAACACCCACTAACTGCTTCAGACGCCAACACACTACACAAGGCCGCTGCGCTGGCGGCCTTATATAGTGTGGGGCGTGTACTACACAGCCTGAGCTATGATTGGCCACAGGCATCCTGCCTGTGGCCAATCATGGCTCTCCTCGCTGCCGGCGCTATGATTGGCCAAGCATGCGGGGTCACAGTGCATGCTTGACCAATCATGAGCCAGCAATGCACTGCGCCATCGCAGTGCATTGTGGGCCGTGAGCGCCACACGAATTTGTCGCGAACGGCCCATAATGTTCGGAATTCACAGAACGGGCGAACAGCCGATGTTCGAATCGAACGTATGTTCGACTCGAACACGAAGCTCATCCCTACTCACGTGCCTCTTCCCCTGATCTCTCGGTCAAAATCTATGGTGCAACTATAAGCCCATCCCCACATGCCAAGGTACTAGGAGTAGTCCTGGACTCTGAACTCTCCTTTAAGCACCACATCCAATCACTGTCCAAATCTTGCCCTCAACCTCCAAAATACGCCCCTTTCTAACCAATGACACAACAAAGCTCTTAATTCACTTCCTGGTCAGCTCTCGCCTCAATTACTTCAACTCCCTCCTCATTGGCTTACCTCAAAATACTCTATCCCCCCTTTAATTCATCATGAATGCTGCTGCCAGACTCATCCACCTTACCAACCGCTCTGTCTCTACTACTCCTCTCTGTCAGTCCCTCCACTGGCTTATACTCACCCAACAAATTAAATTCAAAATACTAACAACTACCTACAAAGCCATTCACAACGCTGCCCCTAGCTACAGTGGTGTGAAAAAGTGTTTGCCCCCTTCCTCATTTCCTGTTCCTTTGCATGTTTGTCACACTTAAGTGTTTCGGAACATCAAACCAATTTAAACAATAGTCAAGGACAACACAAGTAAACACAAAATTCAATTTGTAAATGAAGGTGTTTATTATTAAAGGTGAAAAAAAATCCAAACCATCATGGCCCTGTGTGAAAAAGTGATTGCCCCCCTTGTTAAAACATACTATAACTGTGGTTGTCCACACCTGAGTTCAATTTCTCTAGCCACACCCAGGCCTGATTATTGCCACACCTGTTCACAATCAAGGCATCACTTAAATAGGAGTTGCTTGACACAGTAAGGTCCACCAGAAGATCCTTAAAAGCTACACATCATGCCGAGACCCAAAGAAATTGAGGAACAATTAAGAAAGAAAGTAATTGAGATCTATCAGTCTGGAAAGGGTTATAAAGCCATTTCCAAAGCTTTGGAAATCCAGCGAACCACAGTGAGAGCCATTATCCACAAATGGCGAAGACATGGAACAGTGGTGAACCTTCCCAGGAGTGGCCGGCCGCCCAAAATTACCCCAAGAGCGCAGCGACGACTCATCCAAGAGGTCACAAAAGACCCCACAACAACGTCCAAGGAACTGCAGGCCTCACTTGCCTCAGTTAAGGTCAGCGTTCATGCCTCCACCATCAGGAAAAGACTGGGCAAAAATGGCCTGCATGGCAGAGTTCCAAGGAGAAAACCACTGCTGAGCAAAAAGAACATCAAAGCTCCTCTCAATTTCTCCACAACACATCTTGATGATCCCCAAGACTTTTGGGACAACATTCTGTGGACCGATGAGACAAAAGTGGAACTCTTTGGAAGGTGCGTGTCCAAGTATATCTGGCGTAGAAGGAACACTGCATTTCATAAAAAAGAACATTATACCAACAGTAAAATATGGTGGTGGTAGTGTGATGGTCTGGGGCTGTTTTGCTGCTTTAGGACCTGGAAGACTTGCCGTGATAAAAGGAACTATGAATTCTGCTGTCTACCAAGAGATCCTGAAGGAGAATGTCCGACCATCTGTTCGTGTACTCAAGCTAAAACGAACTTGGGTTCTGCAGCAGGACAATGATCCTAAACACACCAGCAAGTCCACCACCGAATGGCTGAAGAAAAACAAAATGAAGACTTTGGAGTGGCCTAGCCAAAGTCCTGACCTGAATCCTATTGAGATGTTGGGGTATGACCTTAAAAAGGCCGTTCATGCTCGAAAACC
This sequence comes from Lithobates pipiens, assembly GCF_037356315.1. Taxonomy (NCBI): domain Eukaryota; kingdom Metazoa; phylum Chordata; class Amphibia; order Anura; family Ranidae; genus Lithobates; species Lithobates pipiens. The sequence goes on along the minus strand of NW_027507718.1, from coordinate 278,740,086 downwards.
CTCTAATGTAACTGAATTAGGACAATTCTGCAAAGATTAGTTTGCCAAAATTCCTCCAGGACGCTGTAAAAGCCTCATTGCACGTTATCGCAAACGCTTGGTTGCAGTTGTTGCTGCTAAGGGTGGCCCAACCAGTTATTAGGTTTAGGGGCAATCACTTTTTCACACAGGGCCATGATGGTTTGGATTTTTTTTCACCTTTAATAATAAACACCTTCATTTACAAATTGCATTTTGTGTTTACTTGTGTTGTCCTTGACTATTGTTTAAATTGGTTTGATGTTCCGAAACACTTAAGTGTGACAAACATGCAAAGGAACAGGAAATGAGGAAGGGGGCAAACACTTTTTCACACCACTGTATATCACTGACCTAGTCTCAAAATACCAAACTAACCACTCTCTTCATTCTTCTCAAGACCTCTTACTCAAGACCTCAAGACCTCTTACTCTCTCGCTCTCTCATCACCTCCTCCCATGCTCATCTCCAGAACCTTTCCAGAGCCTCTCCAAGCCTATGTAACTGATCCCTCCTGTATTGTAATGTATTTGTACTGTTTTCCCCAATGTTGTTAAGCGCTGCACAAACTGTTGATGCTATATACATGCTATATAAATCCTTTATAATAATAATAATAATAATAATAATAATGACTGACTTCTGTTAAACAAGGATGGCTACACATGGATCAAATTTCAGCTTGTTCCTGCTGGACTGGCCAAATTTCAATCCATCTATGGCCAGCTTAAAATATTACTCCTGAGTAGGTATTCATACATTCAATACAATTAATTTACAATGATATTGTGGAAGTACAGCTTTACATAAAAAAAAATCTAAGAATTTGTAATTCAGATAATGCAATTGAACGTAACCTTGACACTTGTGCTCAAAAGATGCAAGCCAAGATCTATAATACAGAAGGCCACACACGTAAAGATTTATTTTGTTTAGCCTGCGGGTTGAGCTAAAGAAATCTAACAGATTCCTCCATCCACTCTAAATAACGTGGATTGAGGAATCATCTGACTGGATGCTGGCATAGTTTCACTGACCGACTCCTTTGCTAAAAGTCAACTGAAAGACCAAATTTTGTCAATCTGGGTGTTGCCAGCAGGGCCACCCACAGGAATTGGCTGAAATTTGATGCATTATGGCCAACTCATGCTCACTCCTGCTCAGTCCGACAAGTTACTTGGTTCCATTCATTTTTGCAGCAAAGCCAATCCTTTGACAACTGTTAAATGAAAAATTTAATTTTGCCGATCTGGGTGTTGCCAGCAGGGCCAAACACACAGCAAATTTTGCCAAATTCAGCAGGAATTGGCTGAAATTTGATGTGTGTATGTCCAACTCATGCTCACTCCTGCTCAGTCTGACAAGGTTATTCATCCCTAAAGATAAATGAAGCCTGTCATTTCTGCAGCAAAGCCAACTTGACTGCTAAGGAAGTGGACAACAGTTAGCTGCATCTGCAAGATGGAGCTCATGGCTCATCTGAACAAGCCTGTGTGGGCAATATCACATCTAAGCTTTGAGTCAGTTTTCAAAAATGTTCCCATGACAGAAAAATTTACCTATATTATATAGCACAAGACCGCTTTATTAGATAAAATGATCTCTTGTGAGATGATGGCTCACCTCCTCTCCTATATATGCACTATGTCTAGGCCCTCTCCTCTGTATTTGTGTTGTTTCCCCACCTCCTCTCCTTTGTGTGCACTGTGTCTTGGCCCTCTCCTCTGTATTTGTGCTGTTTCCCCACCTCCTCTCCTCTGTGTGCACTGTGTCACAGCCCTCTCCTCTGTTTTTGTGCTGTTTCCCACCTCCTTTCCTATGTGTGCACTGTGTCCCAGGCCCTTTCCTCTGTATTTGTATTTTTTGCCCACCTCCTCTCCTATGTGTGCACTGTGTCTTGGCCCTCCCCTCTGTATTTGTGTTGTTTCCCCACCTCCTCTCCTTTGTGTGCACTGTGTCTTGGCCCTCTCCTCTGTATTTGTGCTGTTTCCCCACCTCCTCTCCTCTGTGTGCACTGTGTCACAGCCCTCTCCTCTGTTTTTGTGCTGTTTCCCACCTCCTTTCCTATGTGTGCACTGTGTCCCGGCCCTCTCCTCTGTATTTGTGTTGTTTCCTCACCTCCTCTCCTATGTGTGCAATGTGTCCCAGTGTCATGCTGAAAAAGGTCCCCGGCGGATAATGCCCCCCTTGTATTGCTCAGTACACACCACAACATAGCCGCTGAAAATAGCCAAAGATGAACAGCTGTGAGTCAGCTGTACATGGCACCTGCGCAATGACCATGACATTGTGCCAGATGCTGCCGCATGCTCATGCTACTCTGCAAGGGGCGGGTGTATTACTGTTATATCGTGCAAGGGGCAGATGCCTACAGAAGAGGCCAAATACATCTGCCCCTTGCAGAGTAGCACGGGCATCGGGAGCATGCGGCAGCGTCTGGCACAATGTCATGGTCATTGCACAGGCACTGTGTACAGCTGATTCACAACTCTTCATCTTCAGCTATTTTCAGCGGCTCCGTTGTGGTATGTACTGCGTGGTTCACCTGTCTTTGTCTCTCCTAGGTAGATTCACCCTTCTCTCTTTGTCCTGATAACCATTGTCATGGAGACATAAATTATGGGAATTAAATATCTTACAACTTTCATCAGAACCAGAAGAGTCAGGTTATATCTTCCAATGGAGAAACCTGTTCTAACTACTGTGGTGACACAGATAGCAAAACATAAACTGACCCCTTTCTATTCAAAACAAACAAAAAAAGGTTTTGGCTATACATAAACTTTCAGGCTCATTTAGAATGTGTATTTCAATGCATTTTATGGTACAATGGCATTCCTATGCATTTTAAAGCGTTTATGTGTGTTTCTTACCTGTGTTGACATCTTTCCGAGCGGATTTTAAAATGAATGGAACCACACTAATGCCCTATACACACGGTCTGACTTTCCGAGGGAAAATGTGCGATTGGATCGTGTTGTCGGAAAATCCGATCATGTGTGGGCTCCATCAGATTTTTTCCATCTGAATTTCTGACACACAAAGTTTGAGAGCAGGATCTAAAATTTTCTGACAACAAAATCCAATCCTTTAAATTCCGATCATGTGTAGACAATTCCGACGGACAAAGTGCCACGCATGCTCAGAATAAATTACGAGATGAAAACGATTGGCTACTGGCCTGTTTATAGTCCCGCCGTACGTGTTCTACGTCACCGCGCTCAGAACGATCGCATTTTCCCACAACTTTGTGCGACCGTGTGTATGCTAGACAAGTTTGGGCCAAAATCTGTCGGAAAAAATCAGATGGATTTTGTCGTTGGAAAGTCCGACAGTGTGTACAGGGAATAAGAGTAAATTAGTAATAGGGGTTAATGTAGGATCCCACTGCTAATCCTCTGCCTGCCCGTCTAATAAATTCACACAATGTCTGGTGACCTTGAACAAATATGGCGATAACATGTCTTGAAATTCAGTTTGGGTGTGCCGTTTCTGGGGTTGTGACTGAAAAGAGCTGAAGACTACAGAAAAAATATCTAGCATTTGATAGGGAGACCTGAAATGTCAGCACAAATACTAATATATAAGCAAGTCACATTAAGCCATGTTTGAAAGAAGTTAAAAAGGATGCGGCAGCCAACTATATGAAAGCCAGGTCCTAGGTATCTGTCTCTTAAATGCTGACATCTATGTTCAGTTTGTGTTGTTACTGTAGTGGAGTTCCAATGTCTGATGTCTATGTGTCCTGTGTGGTTGCTGCTTGTGGTTGTTTAGGTCGCATAGAAGTTAATGGATGTATCCAGTAACAGCCAACAAAGAGCAGAGGGACCCATTCTGGGTAATTTCTGGGGAGCTAAACTGCCAGGAGGACACATTTGCAGATTATGCAATGCATACATGTCCATAAGTGGGTAAGTGCATCTGTGAAATCAAGCACCTAATGGCAAAAGAAGAAACAGAGTGCATGCAGTGTGTTGCTTCCGCAACACTGTAGTGTTTGTTTTAGTTTTTCATTCTTTTTTGTTTCCAGGGTTGACCAGCTTCTTGCTTTAGTTTACCCACATTTTGAACATAAAAACACCCTTTTCTTGTGAACCATGACCCACATTGAGGAGGCATATGTTCATGGTAGGTATCCTTTGATTTGTTCACACAAGTCTGTGTTGAGACAAATATATACACCAGATTCCTGCAATTGAAGAGTATCCACTGCTCCACTGGCCTCTGTTCCTTAGCACCATCCAAATGCTGTTATCTCCCCCAGTGTTATTGGCATTTGACACTTTTGAAAGTGTCAAATGTCATGGGCACTAATATAGGATTTTGGAGACCAAGGCACATTAAATGCTAAATTAGGCATTGCTGAAGCTGAACCCAAATATTTCTGACATGGATCTCAGGATGGATACAATATCTTTTGTTGCCACTGGTCCTGTCTTTTGGTGCGACCAGGCTGTATCTGGGTGGAAGTCCTAGGCTCAGGATCCCCTGTAATCTCCTCCTAACCTCCCTGCTCCTTCTCTGAGTGATCAGTCTCCTTCTTACCCTCCTGCCAGGTCTCCCAGTTGCTTTCTGTACTGCTGACGTAAATTAGAGAGAAGTGTATCAACTTAGCAACAGAAAATATTCAAGCTATGCCAAACACAGTTCAGCACATTGACAACTAGATTCAAGAACTTCAGCTCCTTGACATATAGGTATTCTGCCAGGGAGCCCACTGTCCAGGCTCTCCAAGTCTGCTGATTTCTATACCTAATATGATTATCTTTATACTGCTTAGGCAATCCACATAAAAAGAAAAAAAATTGTAAATTCTTAAAATGTGTTTTTCCAGGTATCATGCAATAAGACACACTTTTGGAAGTCTACATTATAATTTTCTAGTGGGAAAGTCAGGGACATGCTGCATAATGTTTCACACCTGCAAAGCTCTTTGGAATGCATGAGTAATGAAGGAACCAAGAGCCCAGGAATCATCCCACTTTTCTGTGGTCTTATTGGGGGTGGCTAAGGCTTCATGTACGTGGGACATTTCTCAACCTCTCCTGAACACTGGAACATCACAGCTAATAATCCACGTTTAAAAACGTGTGTTTAGCAGCGTTTACAAGCCGCGTTTATCCGCATTTGCGTTCAGGAGTGTTTATTAAAGATAACTTTAGGATACCCTCCCAAATGATTAGAAAGCACTAAAAACAAATATATATTAACTATTTCATCCATTCTGTGAGAGAACAGTGTAAATGAGTAGCAGCTGAGAAAGCAGTGTGCTTGTAGCTAGCTGTTAGCTTTTGGTTGGTTTGTTAATATAGATCCTGTGATAAGCATGTGTGAGGAAATGCTCCTGACGTTGCTTTTGCTGAGGCTCCAAAGACGTAGAAAATTATGTGAGAGGACTAGAGTTTGTTGCTACTGGACACATCCATTGATGGCTCAACGCATGTCCACAGGATACTTACCAAATATGTATGTTCAGCTGCGTAATTAGCCAGACAATTTTTTAAATTTTACACGCATGTCAATTGCCACCTTTGACATTCTCTTGGAAAAGGTTAGAGCCAGTCTAGTTCTAGTTAGACCCCGTCTAGAAATGCAAACAGCCAGACATTAGGGTCTCAAGCTCAATGTGGGGAGGGGGTCATCTGGTTAAATTTCACTCACCCATCAACCCGGAAATTCCTATTCAACTTCAGTGTCAAGTAATGCAAGTTGTGTATTGTACAGCATAATTGGCTGGTGAGGGGAATATCACATGGTAAACCAAGCTTGCAGGCAGTGATAAATGAGTGTTTGGTGTGTTTTTGGCATTTTCAAGGCTCAAAAGTAATACATAAAATGTTTCTCTTTAAAAACACTACTAGACGAAAACACGCCTAAATGTGGGTAGCCACATTTAGCCGCGTTTGGTGTTAGAAATGACTCTAAACACAGCTTCTGAAAGCATTGTTTGGGTTCCAAAAAAAGCCTCTAAATGCAACTGCCTAGAAACAACTATAAAGGAACTTGTGTACATGTACTGACAAGATAACATAGAGGAGAGTTAAGGAGCAGTTGAAAAAAATGCCCAACTGCTCTTAAACGTCCATTTATCAGCAGCAGTGTACACGGGGCCTAATGCCAAATACTGCTTCAACTATGTTGAAGTGAGGTCATATTGCAGTTCTGATGCTTTGCTTTTCTCACATTTGACATTTAGCAAAATTCTGTATGCCAATGATGCCGCGTACACACGAGCGGATTGTATGGCGTACTTAGTCCGTCATACAATCCGACAGACAGTCCGTCATACTTTCCACTGAACGGACTTGACCACACACGGATAGCCAAACAGTCCGACGAAAGCTTGCGCGATGACGTGTACAGCACGTACGACGGGACTAGAAATAGGAAGTCCAATACACAGCAAAGCACCTTTCCGCCGTGTAAATCCTTTCTGAGCATGCGCCATTCTTAGTCCGTCGAACTAGCCTACTGACGAGCGGATTGTCCGCTGAAACCAAAGTATGACGGACAGAATTTCCAAAAATCCGAAATACTTAGTACGCCAGACTGCACGCTGAAAAAGTCAGCTGAAGCCCACACACGAGCGGACTGTCCGCTGAAATGTGTTTCGGCGGACTAAGTAGGCCATACAGTCCGCCCGTGTGTACGCGGCATGACTTTAACCTGCTTTCAAATTCAGAGCTACGAGGAATCACAAAGCCAGTTCTGCCTATGGTTTTTGTGGGAAATAAGGCTTTTGCATTGGGTGAGCACCTTCAGCGGCTATATATAAAGCACAACCTGAACACATAGAGGCAGATGTGCAAGCACCAACTCTACAAGGCTAGATGTATGGTCAAATGCACTTTTACATGACCAATAAATGTATTTTGCACACTTATTAACTTCTCCCTGACTAATGCTGTACATTTAGTGAAGGCAGCATGTATTTTATACAATTATGTGAGGGCTTCACTTGCATATTCTAAGCAAGGGACCCAATGGTCTTGGATAAAGGGTAGTAGAAGTATTGTTCAAACTAGGTTTCCTGAACTCCCGAGATTCACTGGGGTTTGAAAACATACAGTTTTGTTTTTTCAATGCAGGTTGCAATCTACTATTGAACTTTTACTTGTGATCCCACACACATATCATATGTGTTTTCACCTGAACAGGACCGAGAGCTATTGGCATCACCCAAATCCACCATCTGAGTGATATCATCAGCTATATAGTTCACCCAATGGGGTTACCTGACTCTTTTTTTTTTAAGTCAATCTTAATCTCACATTCATGCCTGAGCAATAGATCCTATCCCTAGCTCTGGGCCCCAGTTCTTAGTGCCTGTATTCCTATTACCACTGTTTCCAGGGCCAGTGTTTCTTGTTCCTTACTCCCTGTGCCTTCTGAGATACTTTAACTCTTGTGCCTTCAGAGTAGGGATGAGCTTCGTGTTCGAGTCGAACATACGTTCGACTCGAACATCGGCTGTTCGTCCGTTCGGCGAAGTCCGAACATTTTGGTCCGTTCGCGCCAAATTCGTGTGGCGCTCACGGCCCACAATGCACTGCGATGGCGCAGTGCATTGCTGGCTCATGATTGGCCAAGCATGCACTGTGACCCCGCATGCTTGGCCAATCACAGCACCAGCAGCGAGGAGAGCCATGATTGGCCACAGGCAGGATGCCTGTGGCCAATCATAGCTCAGGCTGTGTAGTGCACGCCCCACACTATATAAGGCCGCCAGCGCGGCGGCCTTGTGTAGTGTGTTGGCGTCTGAAGCAGTGGGTGTTCTGTGTACCTTCAACACAGTACACACCGATTGTTTTCGGCCGATTTTCAATCTTGCTGTTGTGTAGTGGTTGTTGTCTGTGTGCCCTGACCGCAGTATACACCGCTATATTCACCTCACCTATATAGCTAGTGATCTATCTTTTATAATAGAGCTTGCAGTCAGTAGTGTTAGGAGCTTGTGCGTGCTGTCTGCGTGCTCTGTACCCAGTACATACCGCTATATCCACCTACATAGCTGTTCTCTATTTGAGCCCACTTGCCATCTGCAGGAGTTATTGGAAGTTGTGTGTGCCTCCAGCACAGCACAGTATACATCTGTATATACCCCTTTATCTCTGGTGTTCTATAATAAAGGCATCTGCAGGAGTTAGTGGGTGTTCTGTGTACCTTCAACACAGTACACACCGATCGTTTTCGGACGATTTTCGATCTTGCTGTTGTGTAGTGGTTGTTGTCTGCATGCCCTGACCGCAGTATACACCGCTATATTCACCTCACCTATATAGCTAGTGATCTATCTTTTATAATAGAGCTTGCAGTCAGTAGTGTTAGGAGCTTGTGCGTGCTGTCTGCATGCTCTGTTCCCAGTACATACCGCTATATCCACCTACATAGCTCTTCTCTATTTGAGACCACTTGCCATCTGCAGGAGTTATTGGAAGTTGTGTGTGCCTCCAGCACAGCACAGTATACATCTGTATATACCCCTTTATCTCTGGTGTTCTATAATAAAGGCATCTGCAGGAGTTAGTGGGTGTTGTGTGCCTCTAGCACAATATACACTACCCAACTGCTTTTTTACCCAACTCCCTTCAGGCCAATACCATGTCTGGAAGGCCAGCAAGGAGAGGCAGACAGGCGCGAGCCGATAAAAGAGGGCAAGCAGGCTCTGTGTCTAGAGACAACAGTGCTGGTCGTGGACGCGGTGCATTGTCATCAGCACGTGGCCATGGGACACGCTTGTCCTTCTTTTCGGCAGCTGGACATGTTGAGCCGCAACATGCCAACGACTTGGTAGAGTGGATGACCAAGCCCTCTTCATCCTCCTCATCCTCTCTCACCCAGTCTCAGGGTACTAGCAAAGCAGCTGCCAACGCATCGTCTTCCCTCCTCTCAATGTCATCATCAGTGACTCCTTCCCTAGACCCACCACGTCCTCCTGAGGAGTCTCCTGAACTCTTTGAGCACAGTGTTGGGTACATGCTCCAGGAGGATGCCCAGTGTTTTGTGGGCTCTGATAATGACACTCAGCTAGAGGAAGGCAGTAGCGTGAGCGCAGAGAGAGGGGATGTTCAAGAAGGACAGCAATCTGGCAGTCATGTTCCACAAGCTGCAGCATACTGCCAGGTTTGCTACAGCGATGAAGAGGGAGGGGATGATGAGGGCACTGACTCCACGTGGGTGCCTGGAAGGAGAGAGGAGGAGGAGGAGGAGGAGGAGGAGAAGGCACATGTCCAACGAGGCAGGATGCCCTCCGGGGGCCAGCTTAGGGGCAGCACACCGACTGAATCACACCGCAGAGCTCCGCCTGTGCAGGGCGCTGCCTCTGCGCGTTATTCTTAAAGTTCTTTGGTGTGGGCCTTTTTTGAGACGAGTGCATCAGATCGCACCGCTGCTATTTGCAACATATGTCTCAAGCGTATCTCGCGTGGCCAAAACATCAGCCGCTTGGACACCACATGCTTGACCAGACATATGTTGACCTGCCATGCAGCTCTTTGGCAAGCGTACCTCAAAGACCCACACCAAAGAACAAAGCGGACCTCTCCCTGCTCCTCATCAGCTGGCTTCTCCAACCCCACTAGACCTTCAGTCCTCTCTGAAACCTGCTCTGAGAGGAATGAAGGTGTAGAATTAGGTGTGTCACAGCCAAGTGCTTCTGGGAACTCTGCTAGCGGTACACCCACGTCCGATTATAGCAGGCAAATGTCCCTGCCCCAGCTGCTGGACCGGCGAAAGAAGTTCACTCCCAGCCATCCACATGCCCAGCGGTTGAATGCTAGCTTGGCTAAATTGCTAGCACTTCAACTGCTGCCTTTTCAGTTGGTAGACTCGGCCCCCTTCCGTGAGTTTGTACAATGTGCGGTTCCTCAGTGGCAGGTCCCCAAACGCCACTTTTTCTCACGGAAGGCGATTCCGGCTCTCTATCGGCATGTGGAAGGCAATGTCCTTGCCTCGCTGGACAGGGCGGTCAGCGGTAAGGTGCATATTACCGCTGACTCATGGTCCAGCAGGCATGGACAGGGGCATTACCTGTCTTTCACGGCCCATTGGGTCACTCTACTGGCAGCTGGGAAGGATGCAGGACAAGGTGCAGTAGTGTTGGAGGTTGTTCCGCCACCACGCCTCCAAAATGCTACTATTGGTTGTGACACACCTCTCTCCTCCACCCCCTCCTCTTCTTCTTCCTCCATGGCCTCTTCCAGTGCTCTGTCCTCAGAACCAGCGGTGCTTCGTAGGCGTTCCAGGGGCTACGCAAGTACGCAGGCAAAACGATGCCATGCCGTGCTTGTGCTGGTTTGTTTGGGGGACAGGAGTCACACTGGGGTGGATGTTTTGTCAGCTCTGCAGGAGCAGGCCGAGAGGTGGTTGACGCCACGCCAGCTTAAGCCAGGAATGGTGGTTTGTGACAATGGCACCAACCTCCTCTCCGCTCTCCGACAGGGACAACTGACCCATGTGCCCTGTGTAGCTCACGTCCTTAACCTGGTGGTGCAGTGGTTCTTGGGCAGGTACCCCGGCTTACAGAATGTCCTGAAGCAGGCCAGGAAGGTCTGTGTGCATTTCCGCCGATCATTTAATGCCTGTGCTCGGCTGGCTGAGCTCCAAAAGGAGTTGAACCTGCCCAAGAACTGCCTTATATGTGACATGCCCACCAGATGGAACTCAACGTTGGCCATGCTGCAGCGGCTGCACACGCAGCAGAGGGCCATCAATGAGTACCTGTGCGACTACGGCATCAGGACAGGGTCAGGGGAGCTCGGTTTTTTCTCACCATGCCAGTGGGGCATGATCAGGGATGCATGCACTGTCCTGTCACCATTTGAGGAAGCCACAAGGATAGTGAGCAGTGACAGCGCATGCATCAGTGACACTGTACCTCTTGTCCACCTCTTGGAGCATACGCTGCATGGAATAATGGACAGGGCACTTGAGGCAGAACAGAGGCAGGAACAGGAGGACTTCCTTGCCTCTCAAGGCCCCCTTTATCCAGACAGTGTTCCTGCTGTGCCACCCATCACACAGGAAGAGGATGAGGAGGAGGAAGAGGAGGAGGAGGATGATTGTGTCAGCATGGAGGTGGAGGCTGGCACTCAGCATCAGCAGCAGCAGCAGCAGCAGCAGTCTTGTAGGGATGATTTACAGTCCCAAGAAACACATGGACTTGTACGTGGCTGGGAGGAGGTAGCTGCGGATCATGTTGTCCTTAGTGACCCAGAGGACTCCGGACCGAATGCCTCAGCTAACCTACGCTGCATGGCCTCCCTGATCCTGCAAAGCCTGCGGAAGGATCCTCGCATTCTTCGGATCAAGGAGAGGGACCATTACTGGCTGGCCACTCTCCTTGATCCACGGTACAAGGGTAAGGTTGCCGACCTTATCTTGCCATCGCAGAGGGAGCAGAGGATGAGACATCTCCGGGAGGCCTTGCAGAAAGGTCTGTGCAACGCGTTCCCAGAGACTGGGAGGTTACAAACTCCTGGTCCTGGACAACGTGTTGCTGAGGCATGGGTCAGAAGGAGCGGTGGAGAAGGTGGCCGTCTGACTGATGCTTTCAGACAATTTTTTAGTCCGCAGCCCCAAGGTATGATCGGTTCCAGCACCCATTGCCAGCGTCTGATTTACATGGTGCAGGAATACCTAGGGGCAAGGTCAGACTTGGACACCTTTCCCACCGAAAATCCTCTGGCTTACTGGGTCTTGAGGATGGATCACTGGCCAGAGCTTGCACAGTATGCAATTGAGCTACTGGCCTGTCCTGCATCCAGCGTTCTTTCGGACCGCACCTTCAGTGCTGCTGGTGGCTTTGTTACCGATCACAGGGTGCGCCTGTCCACCGAACCAGTTGATCGACTGACCTTCATCAAGATGAATCAGTCTTGGATCACCCACAGCTACCAAGCACCTGAAGCTGCCTATGCTGATGCTGAGTGACTGTCCTGTTATGTTGATTGTCTATCCTCTTCCTCCTCCGCTGATATGTTGGAAGAACATTTCTGGTTCTGGGTGATGCCATCAGCCCAATTTTTCTGCCCCTGTTTAACAGGGGCGTTTAAGTACAATTTTTGATGCAATGCTTTGCAGCAGGGCTAATTCCTGCAATCAAACAAGAGTATATGGGAGAGGTTGCAGTGTCGTGGCACCAGCACCAGTGCCTAAGGCCCAATTTTTCTGTCCCTGTTTAACAGGGGCGTTTAAGTACAATTTTTGATGCAATGCTTTGCAGCAGGGCTAATTCCTGCAATAAAACAAGAGTATATGGCAGAGATTGCAGTGTGGTGGCACCAGCACCAGTGCCTAAGGCCCAATTTTTCTGCCCCTGTTTAACAGGGGCGTTTAATTACAATTTTTGATGCAATGCTTTGCAGCAGGGCTAATTCCTGCAATAAAACTAGAGTATATGGAAGAGGTTGCAGTGTGGTGGCACCAGCACCAGTGCCTAAGGCCCAATTTTTCTGCCCCTGTTTAACAGGGGCGTTTAAGTACAATTTTTGATGCAATGCTTTGCAGCAGGGCTAATTCCTGCAATAAAACTAGAGTATATGGAAGAGGTTGCAGTGTGGTGGCACCAGCACCAGTGCCTACGGCCCAATTTTTCTGCCCCTGTTTAACAGGGGCGTTTAATTACAATTTTTGATGCAATGCTTTGCAGCAGGGCTAATTCCTGCAATAAAACTAGAGTATATGGCAGAGGTTGCAGTGTGGTGGCACCAGCACCAGTGCCTAAGGCCCAATTTTTCTGCCCCTGTTTAACAGGGGCGTTTAAGTAAAATTTTTGATGCAATGCTTTGCAGCAGGGCTAATTCCTGCAATAAAACTAGAGTATATGGGAGAGGTTGCAGTGTGGTGGCACCAGCACCAGTGCCTAAGGCCAAATTTTTCTGCCCCTGTTTAACAGGGGCGTTTAAGTAAAATTTTTGATGCAATGCTTTGCAGCAGGGCTAATTCCTGCAATCAAACAAGAGTATATGGGAGAGGTTGCAGTGTCGTGGCACCAGCACCAGTGCCTAAGGCCCAATTTTTCTGCCCCTGTTTAACAGGGGCGTTTAAGTACAATTTTTGATGCAATGCTTTGCAGCAGGGCTAATTCCTGCAATAAAACAAGAGTATATGGCAGAGATTGCAGTGTGGTGGCACCAGCACCAGTGCCTAAGGCCCAATTTTTCTGCCCCTGTTTAACAGGGGCGTTTAATTACAATTTTTGATGCAATGCTTTGCAGCAGGGCTAATTCCTGCAATAAAACTAGAGTATATGGAAGAGGTTGCAGTGTGGTGGCACCAGCACCAGTGCCTAAGGCCCAATTTTTCTGCCCCTGTTTAACAGGGGCGTTTAAGTACAATTTTTGATGCAATGCTTTGCAGCAGGGCTAATTCCTGCAATAAAACTAGAGTATATGGAAGAGGTTGCAGTGTGGTGGCACCAGCACCAGTGCCTACGGCCCAATTTTTCTGCCCCTGTTTAACAGGGGCGTTTAATTACAATTTTTGATGCAATGCTTTGCAGCAGGGCTAATTCCTGCAATAAAACTAGAGTATATGGCAGAGGTTGCAGTGTGGTGGCACCAGCACCAGTGCCTAAGGCCCAATTTTTCTGCCCCTGTTTAACAGGGGCGTTTAAGTAAAATTTTTGATGCAATGCTTTGCAGCAGGGCTAATTCCTGCAATAAAACTAGAGTATATGGGAGAGGTTGCAGTGTGGTGGCACCAGCACCAGTGCCTAAGGCCAAATTTTTCTGCCCCTGTTTAACAGGGACATGTAATTACAATTCTTAATATAATATTTCACAGGAGGGCCCCTTCCTGTGCCCACCCAGAGTAACGGTGAGGACTTATAGTGTTGTGGCACCAGCACCACAACCACCAAAGGTCAATTTTTCTACCACTGTTCAACAATGGCATGTAATTACAATTCTTGATATAATCGTTCACAGCAGGGTGCTCCAGCGCCCTCCAAGAGTCACTTTGAGGGCTTACAATGTTGTGGCAAAACCAACACCTTGTTCCGCCATTTCTGCAGAGCATATAGGGCAGGCCCCTACTTTCAAACATCCAACTTACAAACATCTCCTACTTGCAAACGGAAGGAGACAACAGCAAGTGAGATGAAAAAAGATGTACGACAAAACAAATTATACAAGGGTGATAACCCTTCCCTATGTTTTCCAAAAAGCTTAAAAATAGTTTTTTTGACTAGAGCTACACTTTAAAAATGTACCAGTTGAAAATTACAAACAGATTCAACTTAACACAACAAACCTACACAGTCCCTGTCTTGTTTGCACCGCCTGTATACTGCTGTTCTGAGTATATAGGGCCTGGGGGCCACACGCATTTCCTTTTTTAAATATGGGTACAGGGTTCCCCTTAATATGCGTACAAGACCCAAATAGGCTGGTAATGGGCAGGGAGGGCTACCCATGCCATTTTTCTCAATGATTTTCAACCATATTGCAGGAACCAGCTATAACATTAAAACCGCAAGCAGTTTTAAATGGTGTTATTTCCGTTTAATGTCATTTTGTGCAGGGACTGTTCTAAACACGGGAAACATGTGGCACTTCACAGGCATACTACAGACACCCCCCAGGCACCATATTTAAAGGGATATTTCACTTTTTTTTTCACTTTAATCGTCATTAAAATCAGTGCTCCCGCCAAAACGGCCATTTTTAAAAACATTTTAGGCATTGACCCATGTCCCCTGGGGCAGGAGCCAGGTCCCCAAACCCTTTTTAGGACAGTATCTTGCATATTAGCCATTAAAATTAGCACTTTTAATTTCGAACGTTCGAGTCCCATAGACTTCAATGGGGTTTTAACGTTCAATGGGGTCCGTTCGAAAGTTCTGATGCGAACCGAACCGGGGGGTGTTCGGCTCATCCCTACTTCAGAGACTCCCACTCCTGCATTTCTATGTTCCCAGTATCCCAGTGCAGACGGAGAATCTCTGAGATTTTCTATCATGACAGCGCTATGTTCTCATTCCTTTCTTGGTCAGTTGCTGTGTCCAAGGGCTGCAACTTGGGAGACACCCTACAACAAATTCCATGCACCTTTTCACAGTCTGCACTGTGATCTGCGAACCAATCTGTCGTTTCCATGATGCTAGTTTATAGTGAGAACAGGATAACAAAACCACACAGATTGTAATGCGTTTTAGCTAATACTGGCCTTGGTCCTAGCCATCACCACTTGCGGTGATGGCTTTTTCATATCAGCAGTGGGGATTCCGGACCCAATTCCTTTTGTCACAGTCTTTATGGAATTAGTGTGCCAGATCACAGAGGTGAGGTTGGCTCTGCATCAATCTGCTATGTAAGCAACAATGTGAAAAGGAAGTACAAGTCTGTTTACCAAGGGCAGGGTTTTAAAGTTTTCAGCCGCTACATAAATTAAAATGCATTAAAAACACATTTATAGTTTACTGCAAATACTGTAAAATTAATTTCAACAAAAAAGGTAAACTGAGCAAGTATAAAAAATTCACAACACTAGACTATGTTCTTAAAACGGTATCAATGGAAACAATGCAGAAAAGCATACCTAGGGGACAGAAGTGCAAATGGATCTTCCAGCTTTGTTCCATGCTTCTGTACAATAAAATCTTGTCTGGTGATACAAATTTGTATTAAAGCATATCAAAACCCCAAAATATGTAATACTGTATATCACTTACCAGTCCTTAGAAGTAGTGGCTGCATTCATTTCCTTTTTTCCCCAAGCTTTTTTTACTCCTTTATTATCACCTGGTGATCCTGCCAATACACACTTCCATTGCCATTCTGCATAAGATAGAGATGCATGGCTGTGGGATAGCTGAGAACAATGCAACTGATAATAGTCAGCATAGGCAGAGAGCACAAAACAAATAATATACTGTATATTTATGTGCTAAGGTGTGAGAGCACAGAAAATTATTACTCAAAGAAAAAAGAGCGAAAATCAGAATATCTCCAACCAACACTCCTTAATAGGATTTCTTAATTGTGACGAATCTCCTATCAACACTTGCTACATGATCTTCTCATCCCCACTTAATAATGAACTATATATATCATCTGACACAATTTAATGATTTGTTCTGTTACTAGTATAAACGAATGAACTGTTTACATTGCGAGAGATTGTAATTTGAACTTGTTTACAGCGAGGACATTTTATGGCATATTTGTTTAGGCTAATATATAATTTTTAGTGTATTGTATTTTATTTATTTATTAATTTTTTTCTATTTTTTTATCCTTGCATGCATTTAGACAGGTGCTATAAGAGTTATATTAATTTGAGCACTTTTAGTGTCTTAGTAAATTAACCATTGGTGGGTTTCTCTGGCACATTGTTGAGAAAATTATTACTATTTGAGATATACTATTGAGATATACAACACAAATCATAAAACACCTTCAGTGGTATATTAAACAAACCAAAAGGGACCAAATCTATATATAGTATGTCTACGTTAAAGTGGCATTTGGGTTTATTACTGTTTTAACCGCTTCCTGATCGACTGCCTCAGTTATATGGGACAGCAGGCGCGTGGCTGACTGTCGTGATGACCATCAGCCACGAGCGATCGTGTCCAGGAGACACAGAACAGGGACGAGTGTGTTCTGTTCTGACAGGAGTGACAGATCGTGTGTTCCGATTAGCTAAGAACCATGATCTGTCACTTCCTCTAGTCAGTTCCCTCTCCTTTCAGTTAGAATCACCTCCCAGGGAACACAGTTAACCCCTAGATCGCCCCCTGGTGTTAACCCCTTCGCTGCTAGTGACATTTTTACAGTAATCAATGCATTTTTTATAGCATTGATCGCTGTATTAATGTCAGTGGTCCCAAAAATGTGTCAAAATTGTCCGATGTGTCCGTCATGTTGTCATAAATGTTGTCATAAAATCGCAGATCGCCGCCATTACTAGTAAAAAAAAATAATAATAATAAAAATGCTATAAATCTATCTCCTATTTTGTAGATGCTATGACTTTTGCGCAAACCAATCAATGTACGCTTATTGCATTTTTTTAAACAAAAATATGTGGAAGAATACATATTAGTCGAAACTGAGAAAAAAAAATTCTTTTTTTAAAAAAAGGGGATAATTATTTTAGCAAAAAGTACAAATTTTTGTGTTTATTTTTTCAAAATTGTCGCTCTTTTTTTTTTTATAGTGCAAAAAATAAAAACCGTGGAGGCAATCAAATACCAACAAAAGAAAGCACAACCGCGCAATTGTCAGTTAAAGCGACGCTGTGACGAATCACAAAAATTGCTCAGGTCAGGAAGGGGGTAAATTCTTTCGGGCTGAAGTGGTTAAGCAACATTGCGAGAAAAAAAATGAAAAAAATACTACCCTTACCCCCCCTAAATTTACCTTGCTCCCCAAGGTGAGGGCAATTTTTATTTGGCCCTTCAATGCAATCCTGGGAAAGCTAAATGTTGTGCTGCAGTGTGGGTACATTAGTGTGTGTTGGGCTGCATTGTGGTACAATTTGAAATGAGCATAACCACATCGCAGTACACGAGTTGACCTGCGTTGTAAAAACTCAGAGCCATTTTAGTTATTTACACCCAGAGGTTGTTGTTTTTATTGTTGTCAGCTTTAATTCATATTACCTTGTATAAATACATAGATTATCCATATAGTTATTTTAGTGGACTACAGTATATGTTGATTTTTTTTTTTTAAATTGACATAACCCTATTGTTTTCCCCAGAGTTCTTCGGGTCACCTCATGAGCAGGGTAGTCTTCTTCTTCTCCAGTGGTGAATGATCCTTAATGCTGAAGAGAATGGTGGTCATATTACAGTGTCAATGGTGTCTCTCTACAGACCAGTGGGATAAATCACCCCCAGGGAATATGTCCATGTCAGAATGGGCGTACAATTAGTGGGTGGGTTTACAGTAAGTTGAGTAAAAAGTAGAAGATAAAAAAAATAAAGCTTTAAAAGGAAAAAGAAAAAACCCTTTACATATCCATAGTATATGCATACAAAGGTCACAAAGACAAATGTAAACCTATTATGACTCTACACACATTACGTATTCTCTTGCTTGTTAGATATTTAAGAATCACTTTAAATCAGACCTCCTCCCTCCATACCTACTTTCTCTCAGTCAACTCCTACCCTCCTACCCCCCCCCCCCCAAATAATCAGATATCTTCAGTATTCTTTTCTTTTTTTTTTTTGGAGTGGGAACATATCCCTCCACTTACAATACAATGATGTATTCATTGCCTCCTAAATTGGATTTCATTTTTGAACTTTTTTTTCCTTTTACATAATAAAAGGATGCATTTCGTTGTACATAGGTGTGTTTTTCAAACATAACATGTTAATCTATTTCCTGGATCCAGTCCCCCAGGATAGAAAGGTTAGGCGAGACCCAACGAGAGGCTATCAACATACGGGTCATAAAAAGTGATCTTATAATGGCCACTGTTCCAGATTGTTAGTATTTATATACCCTAATAGGCTTAGAACAGGATCTGGAATTAAAGCAGTGTTTATCACATCTATTACATCCTGCCAATACCAGTGCAATTTTAGACATCTCCAAAACAGATGAATAAAATAACTAGGAGATTGGTCACATCTTGAACATTCAGGATTATCCTTCCTATCTATCTAATGCAGCAGTTCTGGGGATTAATAGAACCTATACAAGATGAAGAGTTGAGGGAATCTGTGAGTTGGAGACCTCATTGCCTCCTGGTATACCCACGTCACTCATCCCAGAGATAGTGTGGTACCCTACTCTGTATGTGACATAGTGGGGCCAAATATTTCTTCCTGATTTTTGCAGCTGGTCCACTGATGACATTGTAGGGGCTTCTACAAGAACCAAAGATCTCGTGCAGCTGTGAATGGTAGCAAATTACCTTCTAACTTCAGATTGTTCAATTCAGCTTTGGCACGAAAAAACTGGAAGTTGATTGATTTCTATGTAGAGTTGTACTAGCTTTGTACTCTTCAGATTTTATACATCAACCCTAATTGTGACCACCACTATATTGGCAAACTTCTCAACTGACCACCACTGAACCACCAAACTCTCCAAATGACCACTGCTACCTCTGACCAACCAGCCAGTGCTGAGGACTTCTAACAGTCCAGATCCCTCCAACAGGATCATCCCACAACTAGATTTACTAGCAGGTGAAGGTTCAAAAGAGAAGTAGAGGTTCTCCTCAAAGGGAAGATGGATTTGGTCTGACAAGTTGGCTGTTTCTGAAGACCGCTTCTTGGTGAAATCTCTTGACCAATAGGATTGTCTTACAACTTGATCTGGAACCCAGGCGCGGAGGTCCCATATTTTGGTGGTTGCACCATAAGCCTTGTTGACTCACTGAGCATATGCCCATTTGAGACCTCTCACTCCAGTAAGCCTCCTCATTAACCGCTGGTGGTTCTATTGTCTGTGTCCTCACCTCAACATTTTCAGAAAGTCACATGTCTAGTGAAAAAGTAATGTGTCTAGTGATGAAACCGGTCAGGAGGAGCCAGTGACGAGCAGTGCTGTGTGTGCACTACTGGCGTGTGAGGAGATCCCAGCTGTTTAGCTGTATGCAACTGAACTTACCATATGGGATTAATTCTGCTGAAAAGTGTGAGTGAAGTTTACCCTTAGCTATAGGGAATATTTAATATACTATCTGTGCAATGGTCTTTTTCTTTTTTGTTTCATACTGTGGAAGATCAACCCAGAAAACACAGTAACCTAGTACTTGGAAGGAGGAGAACACAAAATGTGTAAGGAAGAGCTGATTGCAAGAGAGATCATTTAGAATGGTATATAATTCACTAATCACTAACAAAAAAATGTTTTTTTCATAGAGTTGACCTTTAAAATTGACTTGTCTCAAAATGCAAGATACTGTGATTTAGTATTTTTTTAAATGTTTTTTCTAATATTTTGTATATGGGGTGAAAGGGGGGGCTCTGCAAAAGAGCAGGACCTTTTATTTTGATGCAGGCTCTGCTATAACGTCCAGGTAAACACAAATTGCCCTTGGGATTCATAAGGATGATTTTAAAGAGTGGCAAAGTTTTGTTCACCTCTCCATAAGGAACCATTTATTTATATATTAATTTAAAACAGTTTATTGATATGCATTATTACTTTTTACTCTGTATTCCGAAGGCAGTTTTTTTTTCCTCAGCAGAGGACTAGAAGCTCCTCCTGCCACTGTTTCCCTAAAGACAGCCTGGGAAAGAGCTGGGCCAGCTATATATGGATTAGGAAAAAAAGGTACCTAGATGTTTTTTTAATTAAAATAATTACAGTGCCATTATCCACATACAGAAGGTATATTGTAAATTAAACAGTGTGTGTTTAGTATCACTTTAAACAAAATGTAGTAAGAAGCTAAGGTCTTTACTTACACATGTCCTTTAACATGTTCTTTTGGAACTTCTCTGCATTGCAGGAATTATATTGACTTGGAAACACCTAGAGCAGCAACCAGCAAGATAAATAATTTGAAAATAATAGTGATGACCTTTATTCCTTCACATTTGACAGTTTAATAATTAAAACTGAATACTAGTACTTTAAAGAAAGAATATGAAATGAAAATGTATGTACAGAATTATATGGAGGAGGCTATTTGACATTATACAAAACACTGTCATTTATAATACTGAAAGCTGTTCTTTTTTAGCCTCAGATTACCCAGCCAAGGGGTACATAGCTGGTCTAACATCTGATGTTTATCTCTTGCATCTGTCTTAGCTACTGAAACATAGAAATGTCCCGTACACATGAGCGGATTTTCCATCGGAAAAGCCTTTGATGGTTTTTCTGATGGGATTCCGCTCAAGCTTGTCTTGCATACACACGGTCACACCAAATTCCGACCGTCAAGAACGTGGTGACGTACAACACGTACGACGGGACTATAAAACGGAAGTTCAATACCCAGTGCGCCACCCTTTGAGCTCCTTCTGCTAATCTTGTGTTTATCTCATTTAGTAGAAGTTTGGTGAGAGACGATTTCCGCTTTTCACACAGATGCTTTTCCGATCGTTACTGCTCTTCAGTTTGTGCCTGTGGGTTTGTATCTGTTTTTCAGTGCTTGTAGTCAGTTCGTATCTGTTTTTCAGTGTGTTCTTGTCCACTCATTTCTGATTTTCAGCTCACTCTTCACAGGCCTTGATGTTTTTCAGTGCATTCTGTTAGTTCGTTCTGACCAGCCGACAGTTTTGAAGCCATGTTGTGGGTACATCCTTGTCATACAGTTCGTGCTGTACGGGGGCTTGGTGTTGGGGTTCTTACTTTGACCCAAGCCCAGTCCATAAACAGGGTGGGGAGGAGTTCATGGACCAAGAATTGGTTACTCCAGTGTGACCAATTCTCTCATATGCCTTTGCTGCGGGAGATCCAGGAGAATAACCCTGATAATTTCAGGAATTTTCTCTGGATGACGGACCCCGTTTTTCACTATCTGTTGGCTTTGTTGTCATCTTATATTATGAAGCAGGACAACTGCATGCGACAAGCCATCACTCCCGAGCAGAGGCTAGGCACCACCTTCCAGTACTTGGCGACAGGGAGAAGTCTGCAGAACCTCAAGTTCTCAACAGGCATCTCTCCCCAAACTCTGGGATTCATTATTCCAGAGACCTGTTCTGCCATCATTCAGGTCCTGCAGAAGGACTATATTAGGGTGAGTCTTCTCTTTAACATCAGATTCTATATATTTCATGTATGCTAATGTTTTGTATTTCTTTCATCATTCCCTAATTACCATGATTTGAATATGCTGTGAATGTCCTCTTTATTCTCATGCATGCTTTAAGCTTTTAATGCACCTTTTTTGGCCTACATGCATATTTGCCTTCACTAACCTCCCCAGCATGCTATCCTGGGCCCATACACACCTAGCCTAGTCACTTAACAATGTATTTTGCCAGCTCCATTGTAGTGCTTTACCCTAAACACCCCCTAAAATGTGTACAAATGTTATTGTTGTCCTTAAATTCAGGCCAGAGACTTTTTTTGGGGTCCCAAACTCTTTTATAACCCTCCCCCCTAATTTTTTTTCAATGGGCCATCAGAGGTGGTGAGGAATCTGATAAGTGGGCCTTGTATTTTTGTCTTTAAATACTCCTTAAAATAAATGTTATACTGATGTTGGCCAAGAATGTTTGTGTCTAATCTGCTTGCAATGTTATGTTTTTTGACTGTTGGGGCTTTCCTAACTGCGGAGGGGAAATCGATGGGAAACATGTCCACATCCTCCCCCCTGTTAAGGGGTTTAACAGTATTGTGTTGATGGCGGTGGTGTTGGCGACATATGAATTTTTATATGTGGATGTGGGGAAGCATGGTCGGATGTCAGATGGTGGAGTCTTTGCCCAGACCGAGTGCTACGATGTCTCCAGAGTGGCGGCTTGGGATTGCCACCTGCAGAAGAGAACGTGGAAGGACTCCCATTTGTGTTTGTCGCAGACAAAGCATTTGGTCTGGGTGATCACCTGATGAGGCCATTCCCCCAGAGGATCCTCACCCCGAAGAAGAGAGTTTTTAATTACCGGCTGACCGGAGCGTGAAGAGTCGTGGAAAATGCCTTTGGGATAATGGCCAGCCGGTGCTGCCTATTTCTTACGGCAATAAATATGTCAGAGTACAAACTGAACCACATTGTTCTAGTATGCTGCATACATCATAACTTTTTAAAGAGAAATGCTCCTAATTATGTTTCCTCAGTTGGGCCTGAGGCCGGACTTCCTGAAACTACTCTGACAGCCCTGGAAGCTGGTTGTCCTGGCTTGCCCCCTCCCCCCAAAGCGCCCGTGAAGTGTGACAAAAATATGTGGATTACTTTACGATAAGGGGGGCCATTGCTATGCCAGTAAATTTGCAAATAATTTCTATTTTTTTTTTTTATGTATCTGATAAAATCTTGATTTTGATTTCCTGCTTGTGTTTCTTTTAGCTTTCTCCTAGGTTTTCCTAGTGCACTTATAGTGCCAAGTGGTTTTTACATGGTTAATTAGCCCCCATTGTCACTGTAAACACCAACTTAATACAAAAACTGGCATTGAGCATTGAAAGAAGAAGCCACACATTGTTGAGTATAAAACCTTTTTACTGGGTGCACATGCACATGTGCGATAGAAAACCTATTTTGGTAAAAAAAACACCATCTTGGTTTTATAAAGTTTTACCTTGAAATTGTTAGTTTTACCTTGAAATTAATAGTACATAAACAGGCATGTTTCAAAACATAACATACACAACTCAGGAACTTACAAAGTTCAATATTGAAAAACTGAAGGCAATATCACACATTATAGTGTCAAAAATGGGTTGATCTTTTCTTCATCAGATTGGGTGATGTCACCCCTGTAAAAGCCAAATTTTGAAGATGCACACAAATTGGGAGTCAAACTGGGGATTTCCCTCCTGATCCCATGCCTAATGTGAACATGTGCTATCTCCCATCATGGGGGATCAATGGATGTGTTTTGGGGGTGCAACCACTTCCTCAAACATACTAGAGTTGCGAGGAAGCGGTTGCACCGACAAAACGCATACATTGAAATCCCCTAATGGCAGATAGCACATGTTGACACACTGAGGTTATTTACCAAAGGCATATCCACTTTGCATTGCAAGTGCACTTGGAAGTAAAGACGCTGTAGATCCGAGGGGGACATGCAAGGAAAATAAACAACAGTATTTTAGCTTGCACATGATTGGATGATAAAATCAGCAAAGCTTCCACTCATTTCAGATCTACCCCTTAGATTTAGAGTGACTGCACTTCCAAGTGCACTTGCAGTGCAAAGTGGACTTGTCTTTTGTAAATAACCCCCACTGTGTGCATCTTCAAAATCTGGCTTTTAAAATGAGAGAAAAATGTTTTAAAAATGTTACAAAAACGAAAAAAAGTGGCATTTTGTGGTTATTTAGATTCTCCCTAATACATCAATCATGTTCTTCAGTTTTTGTTCAACCTCATTTGTTTTTTGTTTTATGATGTCTAAATCCTGACTACACCACATTTTGTCCTGGATTAGTGTTTGTGCACTGTCACTGGTGAAATTAGTAGATTGTTCTTCCACAACCTACACATCACCTAAAAGAAAAAATACACACCATGTATTATAAATATGCAGGCATACCTCTATTACCTGAATCTGTGGTGTCTGACACTGACCTGTTGTGGTGTCAATTTCAACCACTTCTTCCACCTCTCCTTCCTCCACATCCTGAGGTAGTGTTGTCCTCTGCTCCCCTTCTTTCGGAGGTGGGGGTTCCTGTTGTCCTCCGACGCCTTTTCTCCCCTATGAGAATGAAACAAACGGTATACTTAGCACCCAGATATTTGAGGCCAGAAATAGGAATATGAAACGTTGCTTGGAAGTGTGGTACAATTGTCTGTTTTGGCAGAGTTCCAAGCTGAAGATATGATTTTTTCCTTTAACAAAGCTGGAATACTTACTTTTTTTGGACAAGTTTCACACATGGAGACACCCCAACTATCTACTGGAGCACCTGCGTGTGTCACCCTACAAATTTTGCTCTGGTATTCTACACTAGTGCTCCTGAGTCCAGATGTGGAAACAGCCGCTGAGTGTCCTCTCTCTAATAATAATAGGAACACAAGACAAATACTTACTTTTTAGAAGCACTTTCTTGATCCTTCTGCACTGATCCTGCTCCCTCAATTTCAGGTCTAACCAGCGTTTCCTCAATTGCTCCTTGGATCGTCGTACCCCAAAATTCCGGCGCAGACACTTCCCAACTTTAATCAACTTTAATCATGATTTTGGCCTTTCTCACATTTGAATTTGGGTATGGTCCATGCTTCCCATCATAGTCGGCCCTCTTCAAGATGTCCACCATCTCCACCATCTCACTAAAGGACATATTTGACGCCTTCCTCCTCCTTGTTACTGCTGTTACGCACCTGCTGTGTCTCCCCCCATGTTCCTCTCCCACTGTGATGAGAGAGACGGGGCAGATAATAACCTAGAAAGAACGTCAGGGGCGGAAAACGCGGGCGGAGTTTCACGCATGCGCAGTGTATATAAAGTTAACACACGTGTGTTGTACGTACGTTCTGTGTGTGGAGGAAGGAGGACAAACGTTCTAATGAAGGTAACATTTTAACTTGGGACATCAGTGACCTATACTGATTCAAAATTGAGGCCTATATTGGGATACAATTAGGAGAGTTTATATATTAGATATTTGTGTTTTTGTCTTGGGTTTTGTCTTGTAGCAAAGATGAAACAATTCAAAGACCCTGAATTCATGGGCCAGTTCATAGACAGATACAGGGATATGAGAAATTTGTTGGAGGTTAAAAACCCCTTATAGCGAAAAAAAAAACAGCTAGGAAGGCATCACTGGAGAAACTTCTGCAATTTGTGAAGACGCAGGTCCCCAATGCAGACATCGAGTTTGTGGATAAGAAAATTGGTAGCTTGAGAAGCACGTATAGGAAGGAGCTTAACCACTTAGCAACTGGCCCATAGCTGAATGACGGCTACAGGGTGGTTGCTTAACTCTGGGAGGACGTACAGTGACATCCTCCCAGAATTCCGCTTTGGCATGCCCCCTGGGGTGCGCACATGCAAACATCCGTAACGGACCCGGCGGATCACGATAAACGGACGCTCATCGTGGCCGTTTACCACATGATCGCTCCGTCAAATGACAGAGCATTTCACTTGTAAACAAACACGTCATGACGCCAGTTCCTCTCTCCTCTCTGTGTACCTATCGGTACATAGTGAGAGGAGAGGTGGAGAGAATGGATGGCAGCAGCACTGTGGGCTGGATCTGTAGTGCCCACAGCGCTGCTCTGTGACAATTGCAGTCACATCCATCCATCCATGCTCAGCCATCCCTCCATGCTCTGCCATACTCTGCAATACCCTCCAATGCCCTGTGATACCCTGCAATACTCTGCAATACCTTGCCGTATCCTACCATACCTTGTGATACTCTGCAATACTCTGCAATACCCTGTAGTGCCCTGTGATACCCTGCAATACCCTGTGATACTCTGCCATGCTCTGCGATACTCTGCAATACTCTGCCATACTCTGTGATAGCCTGCAATACCCTGCGATACTCTGCAATACCCTGCAATACTCTGCAATACTCTGCCACACCCTGCGATACTCTGCAATATCCTGCTATACCCTGCAATACCCTGTGATACTCTGCAATACCCTGCGATACTCTGCAATACCCTGCGATACTCTGCAATACCCTGCGATCTCCTGCGATACTCTGTAATACCCTGCAATACCCAGCCATACTCTGCAATACCTAGGCATACTCGGCGATACCCAGCCATACCCGGCGATACCCAGCCGTACCCAACCATAATCTGCAATACCCAGCCATACTCTGTGATACCCAGCCATACTCAGCCATACTCCGCCATGCTCAGATATGCTCAGCCATGCTGGGCTGTACTCAGCCTCTGTGTGTGGCCAGGCTGTGGAAGTCTCACATATGTGGTATCGCCGTACTCAGGAGGAGTAGGAGAATCTATTTTGGTATGTACATGATACAGTATGTGTTAGAAATATTGTATAAATGGACAGCTTTGTGTTAAAAAAAAGAAAGAAGCTTTTTGACCACTTCCGGCTTGCCAGCCGTCATATGGCGTCCTTGACTTTGTGCGGGAATATCTGAATGATGCCTGCAGCTACAGGTATCATTCAGATATCAGCTTTTTCAGCCGGCGATTCCCTACACCATAAAGGCCCGTACACACGATCAGACTTTTTGACAACAAACATGCAAATTAGCTGTTTTGGAGCAGCATCCAACCGTGTGTATGCTCCATCGGACAAACGTTTTCGGTTTTCATCAGACTTTTGTTGGCTGTGTGAACGAACAAACTTTCTGGCAACAAAAGTTCAATGGAGCAAAGTCTGATCGTGTGTACAGAAAACCATAAGACTTTTGTACAAAGTACAAACACGCATGCTTAGAAACAATGCAAAAGATCAGACAACAATACAGAAGTTGACCAAAGGTGGCGGTAAAGAGCAGAAAAACCGCGTGATTTGGTGAAAGTTGGCTGAAAAAGTCCTGCCATGTGTATGCAATACAAGATCTCGGCTGACGCCCTTTGTACCAAAATCCACAGGAAAGTTTGTACAAAGTCCGATCATGTGTATGAGGCTTAAGAATGATCATAATGGCCGTTCCACCGCTTGATCATTCTTACGTCTACCGACTCACCGCTATGATCGAAGCCAGGATCGTTTTTTATTATTTTTTTATTTTAGGCTTTCCAGCCTAGAGGTGATATGTGGGGTCTTATCTGTAAAGAGGACCTGTCATGCCATATTCCTATTACAAGGGATGTTTACATTCCTTGTAATAGGAATAAAAGTGATAAAAAAAAGTGTCAAACTAAAATAAATAAAGTAAAATGAACAATAATTTTTTTTTTTTTTTAAAACGATCCTGTCCCTGTGTGCTCGCATGCAGAAGCAAACACATACATAAGTCCCACCTACATATGAAAACGGTGTTCAAACCAAACATGTGAGGTATCGCCACAAACGTTAGAAAGAGAGCAATAATTTTCACCCTAGACCTCCTCTGTAACTCAAAACATGTAACCAGTAAAAAATTTTAAAGCGTCACCTATGGGGATTTTTAAGTAGCGAAGTTTGACGCCATTCCACAAGAGTGTGCAATTTTGAAAGATGACATGTTAGGTATCTATTTACTCGGTGTAACTTCATCCTTCACATTATGCAAAAATATTTGGCTAACTTTACTGTTTTGTTTTTTGTAAAGCACAAAACTTTTTTTTTCCCCAAAAAAACATGTTTGAATAATTGCTGCGCAAGTACCGTGCGAGATAAAAAGTTGCAACGACCGCCATTGTATTCTCTACTGTCTTTGCTAAAAAAAACATATATATAATGTTTTGGGGTTCTATGTCATTTTCTAGCAAATAAATGATGATTTCTACATGTAGGAGAGAAATGTCAGAATTGGCCTGGGTGCTCCAGAATTGCTGAAGGTGCTCCCTGCATGTTGGGCCTCTGTATGTGGCCACGCTGTGTAAAAGTCTCACACATGTGGTATTGCCATACTTGGGAGTAATAGTAGAATGTGCTTTGGGGTGTAATTTGTGGTATGCATATGCTGTGTGTGAGAAATAACTTGCTAATATGACAATTTTGTGAAAAAAGAAAAAAAAATTTGAATTGGAAAGAATTGTGGGAAAAAATGACAACTTCAAGAAAGTAAAAAGTAACAGTACAGTGCAAATAAACATAAAAATAAATATAAAAATAAATATAAATGAAATCAATCCATCAATATAGTGCATATAATACAAAAGTCTATAAGTGAAAAAAGAAAACAGGTGAAATTATCAAGAAGAGTCCGTTTGTGCAGTGTGTCTTCAATCAACAAAACAGGTGATGATGTGATCCCTTCACCAAAGAGCAAGATGGACTCTCACCTCAAATAATGGACCCCTGATAAATCAGACAGGTCAAAAGCGCATGTTCCCATCAAGGGTTAATCACAGCAATCAGCAAACGTAACGGAAGTGCTCCAGAGATAAATCCTTTTTTATGTCCTCAAACCAATATGATTCCACATAGAAGCATAAAAAAACAGAATCTAGTGCTCTCCGTTTGTAACGAATTTATTAAAAAAGAAGCAGGAATAAAAAAGGTACACTCACATTTTTATGCACTGATCTCCAGTGCCGAGTGATAAGCAGATACAATCCAGCATCCATGCAAGGATCAGTGTAACAGCTTGCGGATGACGTCACGGCTTAGGTCACGTGTTCCGTACGCGTTGCGTCCCCGAAAGTAGGCGGGACTTCATCAGCGGCGACGGCGTGACGTCGGACAACCGCTTTTAAGCTAGCACACTGATAATTGGCCAATAGGAAAGGAAATTGTGCGCAAGTCAGCCAGCCCGGGACAGACACATCAAGCGTGACCCCGGAAGCCAGATTCACGCACAATGAATTTCAAGAGAGAGAGGAAATATAAAATAACAAGAAAGACCTTATGTTGGAAAAAACCAGAGGGACACACTTGGATCGTGATATTCAGTAGTGATAAACATACACTACACCTCCAGCTGCCCTCAAATGGAGCGATTTGAATACAAAAAATAGCATAAAATAGCAAAAATGATATATATAATAATTAAGAAATATTTCTAAAAATATTATATTGCTACAAACATAATCATGCAGTATTTAGTACTGAAATAGGGATATATATATATATATATCTCTCAGTTAATCAGTACAACCCTGCTAAGATTAAATATATGAAAACCACATAGCTGCCGACGTCATCCACCAGCAAACACCGATCCGTGCATGAAAACAAAAAATCTATACAGAAGAGATATAAGAAATAAATAAGAAAAATAAATAAGAAAAATAAATAAGAAAAATAAGAAAAATAAATGAAAAATAAATGAAATAAAAATAAAATAAAAATAAATATAAAAATTAAAATAAAAATACAAAATTCATCTATCCGAAATGAAACAGTTTAAATCAAAATCAACATTCAAGCCACTCGGGGAGAGAACCCTGGTTTCATGAATCCAGTATGACTCACGTCTACTTAACCACTTCAGGACCGCCGTATTGCCATTGTACGTCAGCACAATGGCACAGGCAGGCAGAATCACGTACATCTACGTGATTGCCTTCCAGCGGGTGGGGGGTCCCATCGGACCCCCTCCCGCTGGATACGGCGGTCCGATTCGGTCCAGCAGCGATCCGTGATGAGGGGATGGCCGTTCGTTTTCGGCCACCCCCTCTGGATCGCTCCTGGCCAATGAGAAGCTTCCTCCCCTGTGTATTGTTTACACAGGAAGGAGGAAGTGATGTCATTCTCCTCGGGGCGGTCTTTTTGACCGGACTACGAGGAGAAGAGTAAAAGTAAGTCTGCACGAACACTACACTGACATGTAGGTACACACAGGCACACAAACCCCCCCCGATCCCCCCCCCGATCGCCCCCCGATCCCCCCCCCGCCCCCCCTCCCCCCCCAGTCACAGTGTCACTGATTGCATTGATCATTTCTTTACTGATCAATGCATTCAGTGTCAGTTGTGACAGTAAAAACTGTCAGGACAGTTAGTGTTAGGTCCAGGGTAGCCCCCTATCACCCCCCAATAAAGATTTAACCCCCTGATTGCCCCTAGAGTTAACCCTTTCACCCCCTTTTGCCAGTGTCACTAAGCGATCATTTTTCTGATCGCTGCATGTGTCGCTAGGTAGCTAGTTATTTTTTTAGGTTCACCGCCAGGTTTTTATATCGCTAGGTACCCCGATATACTACCCAATAATGTTTTTAACCCCCTGATTGCCGCTAGTTAACCCTTTCACCCCCTTTTGCCAGTGTCACTAAGCGATCGTTTTTCTGATCGCTGCATTAGTGTCGCTACAGTCGCTAGGTAGCTAGTTATTTTTTTAGGTTCACCGCCAGGTTTTTATAGCGCTAGGTACCCCGATATACTACCCAATAATGTTTTTAACCCCCTGATTGCCGCTAGTTAACCCTTTCACCCCCTTTTGCCAGTGTCACTAAGCGATCATTTTTCTGATCGCTGCATGTGTCGCTAGGTAGCTAGTTATTTTTTTAGGTTCACCGCCAGGTTTTTATATCGCTAGGTACCCCGATATACTACCCAATAATGTTTTTAACCCCCTGATTGCCGCTAGTTAACCCTTTCACCCCCTTTTGCCAGTGTCACTAAGCGATCGTTTTTCTGATCGCTGCATTAGTGTCGCTACAGTCGCTAGGTAGCTAGTTATTTTTTTAGGTTCACCGCCAGGTTTTTATAGCGCTAGGTACCCCGATATACTACCCAATAATGGTTTTAACCCCCTGATTTCCGCTAGTTAACCCTTTCACCCCCTTTTGCCAGTGTCACTAAGCGATAATTTTTCTGAACGCTGCATCAGTGTCGCTAGTGTCGCTAGGTAGCTAGTTAACTAGGCTCCCAAAAAGTCCCCCACATGTGGTATCCCCGTACTCGGGAGAAGCAGCAGAATTTATTTTGGGGTGTAATTTGACTTCTGCCCATAGCATGTGTGAGCAATATATCATTTAGTGACAACTTTGTGCAAAAAATAAAAAGTTTGTAATATTCCCGCAACTTTTGGCAAAATATAAAATATTCCATGGACTCAACATGCCTCTCAGTAAATAGCTTGGGGTGTCTACTTTCCAAAATGGGGTCATTTGGGGGGGTTTTGTGCTATTTTGGCATTTTATGGCCTTCGAAACTGTGATAGGTAGTGAGGAGTTAAATCAAAAATTTGCACCCTTAGAAATCCTGAAGGTGGTGATTGGTTTTCGGGGTGCCGTGCGCGACTAGACTCCCAAAAAGTCCCACACATGTGGTATCCCCGTACTCGGGAGAAGCAGCAGAATGTATTTTGGGGTGTCATTTCACATATAACCATGGCATGTGTGAGCAATATATCATTTAGTGACAACTTTTTGTAAAAAAAAATTTTTTTTTTTTTTTTGTCATTATTCAATCCCTTAGGACAAAAAAAATAAATATTCAATGGGCTCAACATACCCATCAGCAATTTCCTTGGGGTGTCTACTTTCCAAAATGGGGTCATTTGGGGGGGATTTGTACTGCCCTGCCATTTTAGCACCTCAAGAAATGAGATCGGCAGTCATAAATTAAAAGCTGTGTAAATTCCAGAAAATGTACTCTAGTTTGTAGACGCTATAACTTTTGCGCAAACCAAAAAATATACGCTTATTGACATTTTTTTTACTAAAGACATGTGGCTGAATAAATTTTGCCCTCAATGTATGACTAAAATTTAGTTTATTCGATTTTTCTTATAACAAAAAGAAGAAAATATCTTTTTTTTTCAAAATTTTCGCTCTTTTTTCATTTATATCGCAAAAAAAAAAAATCGCAGAGGCAATCAAATACCATCAAAAGAAAGCTCTATTTGTGGGAAGAAAAGGACGCAAATTTCGTTTGGGTGCAATATTGCATGACCGCGCAATTACCAGTTAAAGCAGCGCAGTGCGAAATTGCAAAAAGACCTCTGGTCCTTAAGGTGTTTATTGGTCCGGAACTGAAGTGGTTAATTGGCGTATGAAGTTACCTCCACGCCAATGTTTCGTGACCTTTTCAATCCCCCAGAAACTCAAACTTTTGGGATTCTGAGCATGTACCAGTTTAAAATGACGAGACACATTGTGTGTCTTAAGGCCCTTCTTAATATTATTCACATGCTCACCTAACCTAACATGGAGGGGCCTAGACGTCCTACCAATATATTGGAGGCCACATCCACATTGGAGCATATATACCACCCCTACCGTAGAACATGTAATCAGTTGATCGATTTTATACTCCCTGTTGTTACTTGTAGCAACGAAAGATTTTCTCTTTTTTATGTTACATCTGGAATGTTTGCATGCTGTACACCGACCACACGCATAAAAACCAGACAAAAAGGAAAATAACCTACTTTCAGTTTGCACAGGAGGATCAATGACACTGGGGGCTATCCGATCACGTAATGAAGGAGCCTTTTTATATATAAAAGAAGGACGTGCGGGTAGGAGAGGTCCCAACACTCGGTCCTGCTTCAATATAAACCAGTTTTTGGCCACCAGTTTTTCAAACTTCTTGTGCTGTACATTATAATCCAAAACCATTCTAAAGTTAACACCTTCTCCTATTGGTTATTTCACTCTGTCTCCAACTAAAAGAGATCTGTCCAACTGTTGGACTAAAGCGACTTCATGATCAAGACCAGGTCTAACATAACCTTTTTCCTGAAATCTGGAGGACAAAACTTGGGCCTGAAGCACAAAATCTTCCACATTGGAACAATTACGCCTCAATCTTACATACTGTCCTCTGGGGATATTACACAACCAGGACTTATGGTGGCAACTCCTCAGAGGAATGTATGAATTGCGATCGGTTGGTTTGAAATAATTTTTCAATAACAACCCATCTTTATCTTTACTAATCTCAAGGTCCAAGAACACCATCCGTTCCTGACTAATATTCCAGGACAACTGAATGTTCTTATCATTAGCATTCATGGTCCCAATAAACTTATCCAAACCAGCCCGATCACCCTCCCATATCATGATCAGATCATCAATAAATCTTTTGTAGCAGATTAATTCATGGGGGCGGCTACGGAAGACAGCATCCTCCTCCCAGTGGGCCATAAATAAATTAGCCACACTGGGAGCGAACCTGGCACCCATAGCCACCCCCCTTGTTTGTAGATAAAATTGATGATTGAACCAAAAATAATTTCTAGTCAAACAAAAATCTAAGCACTTTCGGAGGTACTTTTTATGGCCCTCAGAAAGATCAGAAAATGTGGACATGGCCCACTGGACCGAAGCCAGCGCATCGTTATGCCCAATAATTGTGTAAAGAGAGCCAACATCAGCAGTCACAAGAAAGCAAGGTGCCGAACATTCTAATGATTCAAGAATTTGAATAATGTGTTTGGTATCCTTAAGGAATGCCTTGGTTTTCAACACTAAGGGCTGCAAAAAACTGTCAATGTATTGACCCACCCTAGAGGTGATGGAATCAATGCCATTAACTATAGGCCTGCCAGGGGGATTGACACAATCCTTGTGTATCTTCGGCAGGCTATATATAATGGGGGTTCTGCAAAACAATGGGTCGAGGTAGAGTCCCTCTTTTTTATTAAGAATGTTCTTATTTTTCCCTTCCTCTATCAACCAATGTAATTCATCCTTATACTGCAACATGGGGTCTTTATTCAAAATTTGGTATGTGTCAGTATCACTGACAAGTCTGTCAGTGATCACGATTTTATATTTATTTTATTGTGTTCAGCGCTGATTGATTTTTGTTTTAAACTTCAAGAAAGTACCTTGGAATGACTTCTTTCCAAAAAGGGGTCATTTGGGGGGTATTTGTACTTTTCTGGCATGATTCTGGACTCTATAACTTTCACAAAGATCAAATAATACACACCAATTTGTACTTATTTTTACTAAAGATATGTAGCAGTATACATTTTGGCCAAAATTTATCAAGAAAAATTACTAATTTGCTAAATTTTATAACAGAAACAAAGAAAAAATAATTTTTTTTTTACAGAATTTTCAGTCTTTTTTCTTTTATAGTGCAAAAAATAAAAAACCCAATGGTAATTATGGGTACAGTGTTGTATGACTAAGTAATTGTCATTCAAAATGTGAGAGCACTGAAAGCTGAAAATTGGTCTGGTTATTAAAGGGGTTTAAGTCTCCAGTGGTCAAGTGGTTAATAAGGTCCAGGCTTCCATGAAATCGGGAGCAGCAGCAAAGGATGTGTGTGTACCCAGTCTGTGGTACTACAACAGGATGCGGTTTCTGAAAGACCAGAGTGAAGCCAGGGAATCACTTCCATCCACCCTTCCCTCAACCCCAACTGAGGCTTCTGAAGACCAACCTGGGCCTTCCATCCTGGAAGAAGTTGAGGAGCCCAGCTGGATCCAGGTATAGTATTGTTTAACATATTTATTGTCCGAAAATTATTGTTGCTAACTAGATGTTATTATTGATAAATGATTTATCAAAGTGTTTTACATATCAATAGACAGTAAGGGCCAAAAAAGATTGTGACAAGAATGAAAAATGCTGGGGTCAGAATTATATTTAATAACATTCAATTTGCAACAGTCATGAGCTCAAAATTGTGTGTGATTGATGAACCAAAAACTAAAACTATGTCCCTTTTTTATACACAGGATGACCTCAGCCAGGACGAGGCTCTGGATGTGGCAAACAGGAGGAGGCGGGGATATGTGTCAGCCAGGGGGTGGGGGTAAGTGTCAGCCAGGAGGTGGGGGTAAGTGTCAGCCAGGAGGTGGCCAGGCCTAGTAGCCTCACCCAATCCCAGGTGCCTCCTCTCCGCCTTACAACAAAAAGGGCCAGGAAGGGGAGTAACGTGGAGGAGGCAGCACTGGGACTCATTAAGGACGCTAATGCAGCCCTGAAAACATTCCCCGACGCTGAAGAGGCCTATGGCTGCTATGTAGCTGCAAAACTGCAGCAAATGGAGGAGGGCCAATGCCTCATGTGTGAGAATATTATTTTTCAGGTACTTCAGAAGGGGTTGAGGAGCCAAATGAGTGATAACATGCACTTATGTGCGCTCACCCATCCTCCTCCTCCTCATGACACCTCCAGAGCCACAGCCTCCAAGGAAGGCTGCAGGGAAGACAAGAAAGTAATGGCCTGGGTTCAGTCTGGTCTGACAGAAGACGTAGGCTGTTGTAGTAGCACAGCCTGGTGACATATATGTCATCTGCTGCTGTTCTTGATCTCTGGGAGTCCTGGACCAGATTGTGCTCCCTATTCTATGGACTTCTCAGGCCACCAATTTTTAGTTGCAAAGAGTTCATGTGTGCCATAGCGTACACAGGATTTGCAAATTCAAGTAGTTTCTCCAGCATTGCCTTTCTCTTTATTTTATTATGAGCCACAATAAATGGAGATTTTTTGATATGAAAATATTTGGCTATGTGTTTTTCTTCAAATGGGACAGTTTGTTTGTGAGTAGGCAGGTACATTTCAAAAATACAATGTCTAATTAACAAGGGACACCAACCAACCTCCTTGAAGTTAAAAAATACAAGATAATGTTGTTGTGGAAACTCGACACACAAAAAAAAAAATGATGGAGATCACTAGAAAATAATTTAAAAATAATAAAAAAAAGGAGTTCTTGATTTAAAAAAAAAGATGACAATAAAAAAATTCTAAATATTATTATGGAGATCTGGCTTGAAAAACAAAAAAGATTGTTCAGGAGATCACGAGAAATAATAATGAAATACGTTTGTGAGAACTCTGTGTGAATATGAGCAGCAAAACAACTTAATTTTTCTAGAATTATAAAGAAGAAGAGAATGCGCTGCATTAAACTATTAAAAAAATTGCAGCGTGAGAAATATGCTATCTCCATTACAAATGGTAGTTTTACCAGACCGAGAGCTTCCATCTTGTACTTGATTCTGAGCATGCGTGAGTTTTTGCGCGTCTGAATTGCATACAGATGAACGCATTTTTCAGATAGGAACTGTTTCCAACCAAAAAATAGAGAACCTGCTCTCACTCTTTTGCAGTCGGAAATTCCGCCAGCAAAAGTCAGATGGAGCATACACATGGTCGCATTTTCCGATCAAAAGCTCTCATCGGACTTTTGCTGGCGGAATTTCCGATCGTGTGTATGAGGCTTAAGAGCTATACATGCAGCCTATAGACCAGTGCACCACTTATGCCATGGCTTGCATTGGTTTGTGCAGTAGAGCCATGATTTAGTGCTGTGGTAAATGGGGATTGCCTTATGCACGCACCAGATACTTAACTACTATGCAGCTCAGTAGACATGATACAGCTGCGCACAGATTGTGTCTGTCAAGGCTGACCTTCACATAATGGACAACCTTTGTTCAATAAACAGGTGAATGGTTAATGCACACCACTGCACAATGATTTACCAGCCATTAAACTGTGCATATTCATACCCATGTTAAGGGGTGCACACCTCCATGAGAATGTGGCTGCTACCCCCCTCTATTAATTTGCAGTGAGTGCATGGTCCTTTAAGAATTTCAATGGTATCCCAGGTGGGCTAAAAAAACAAAATGGGAACACCAGGGATTATTATGGGATGCTGTATTTAAGACAGCTGGATCCAGGTTCTGGTCTTCTTTGGACCTTCAAGCAAAAGGAGGTGACGTCTATCGTGCTGCAGAGCACGGAGCCTTTGTTAAGAAAGCTGCTGTAAAGAGCGTAGGGCAGCAGAGGAGTAGCATAGCTTCAGCGGTGCCTGGCCCTGGATGCAATAAGGGCTGAAGACAAGGCTGGGAGCAGTATGGCGGGACACCCCTGCAAGATTTCCCTGCTACTCAGTTTCTCCACATGCCAGTTGGGAGTGATACGATGAGCTGCCACCGCCTGGGTTTGCAATGTGGTCAGCTGTATCTGGCTCTTTCTAGATTTTACCAAAATTGGCCTCCTCCTTCTATTCTGATTGCGCACCTGGGGGGAAATGATCTGGGAAAACTGAGGACTCTGGATTTGCTCTTTAGGATAAAATTTGATCTACATAGATTTAAGTTAACCTCTCCTACCACTATGGTAATTTTTTCAGAGATTGTCCACGTCACTCTCCTCAATGCCGTTCTATGGAAAAGATCAGGAAGAGGAAAAATAGGGCGCTTGTGAAGTTTTTGCCACTTCTTGGTGGTTTTTCATATAGGTACAGAGAGTTGGAGAGCGGGATTGATGGATTGTATCACCAAGACGGAGTTCATTTGTGAGATGTGGGTTTGGACATATTCAACGTGGGAATGAATTTTTTTTATTAAAATGGGCGTGGGTATGGGATAAGGCGGTCTGCATGAGGACCAGCTAGTGGGCGTTGTTTTTATATATATATATATATATATATATATATATATATATATATATACTGTATATATATTCATGCTCAAGTTCTGATAACTGGGCAATGAAGTGGAGTCTGTATTGTATTATTTGATTTGAATTTAAATCTGCCTGAAATTAATTTGTGTTATTTTGGTAAACCAATAAATATACCGCAGACTTTTCATGTACATTTTCTGTGTGCAGTGTTTTCCTTTATTATTAGTAGTGTTGGTGTTTGTATGTGGGGGGGGGGGGGGGGGTGTTGCGGCCTACAGTTCCATGTTAAGGAGTGCACAACTCTTTGGGCACTCCTCCATGGGAATGTGGCTGCTATCCCCCTCTATTAATTTGCAGTGAGTGCATGGTCCTTTAAGAATTTCAGTGGTATCCCAGGTGGCCTATAAAAGCGGAATGGGAACACCTGGGATTATAATGGGATGCTGGCCCAAAGGTATTTAAGGCAGGTGGATCTGGTTCTGGTCCTTAATGGACCTTCAAGCAAAAGGAGGTTGCCCACCCGTCACAGTACTTATGTGGTTTCTGCCACCCTGGATCGGATCCATGGAGGGCGTTGTTTATGTGCGTGTATATATATATATATATATATATATATATAACAGGGCAATGAAGTGGAATCTGTATTGTATTATTTGATTTGAATTTAAATCTGTTGAAATAAATTTGTGCTATTTTAGTAAACCAATAAATATACCGTGGCTTTTTCATGTCAATTTCCTGTTTGCAGGTTTTTTTTTTTTGGTGCTTGTATGTGGGGGGTTTGCAGCCTACAGTCCCATGTAAGTAAAGGAGAATCGGCTAATGAGAACTAATAGTGGTGGGAATTGAACATTCAATGAAGATGGACAACCTTTTAAACCAGAACTTGCCACCATGAATGTCAGTTATCAATACATGCAACCTATGCCCTTTTTTATACAGTATATTTTAAATGATTACAGGTACTCATATAGCGCTGTCAATTTACGCAGCACTTTACATATATATATATATATACTGTATATATATATTGTACAGTCACATCAGTCCCTGCCCTCAAAGAGCTTACAATCTAAGGTCCCTAGCTCACATTCATACATAGACTATATTACCGAAAGTATTGAGACACCTTCCTTTATACGCACATGAACTTTAATGGCATCCCGGTCTTATGCCAGGTAAACACGGTCGGACCTTCCGACGGGAAATTTTGGATGTGAGCTTGTTGTCGGGAAGTCTGACCATGTGTATGCTCTATCGAACATTTGCTGTCGGACTTTCCGTCAACGAATGTTTGAGAGCAGGTTCTCAAATTTTCCACCAACAAAACTTGTCGGAAAGTCCAATTGTGTGTATACAAATCCGTTGCACAAAAGTTCAGGGATGCTCTGACTCAAGCAGAAGGAGCCGCACTGGCTATTGAGCTTCCTTTTTCTCGGCTCGTCGTATGTCTTGTACGTCACCACGTTCCCACATTCTGAATTTTTGGCCAACATTTGTGTGACCGTGTGTATGCAAGACAAGTTTGAGCCAACATACTTCGAACGAAAATCCCTGTTTTTTTGGTGGAAAGTCCGATCGTGTGTACGTGGCATAAGTCTGTAGGGTTTTATATTGAGTTGGCCCACCTTTAGGATAAATTTGAGCGGAGACTGTGAGCTAGGCCTTCTTCTCCACCTCAGTGCCTGACCACACAAATGCGCTTCTGGAAGAAGGGTCAAATATTCCCATAGACATACTCCTAAAACTTGTGGACAGCCTTCCCAGAAGAGCTGAAGCTGTTATAGCTGCAAAGGGGTGGGTCAACACAATACTAAGACTTTTGGTAATATAGTGTATATTAGGACCAATTAAGACAGACCCAATTAACCTACCAGCATGTCTTTGGAGTGTGAGAGGAAACCCATGCAGGTACAGGGAGAACATGCAAACTCTAGGCAGGTAGTGTCATGGTTATGATTCAAACCAACAACCCTGGTGCTGGTAGGCAGAAGTGCTAACCACTTAGCCACCGTGCTGTCCACTTTACAACAAGTAATGCAGAAGGACTGGTGCTTTTGTTACCAATGGTGTTTGTTCTTGTCCTACTGAACAATAATGTTTCACTAATGCATTTTGCCAAGAGCAGATCGATAGATGGAAAGATTGATCTTTTGGATCTAGTAGCCCATTGGAGTTTTCTGTAAGGACTCTTGGAAATGCATGGCACATGAAGTACAGATTCCTATTTCCTGCTAGGCGTATTGCACCTGCTGCTGGCAAGATCAGACCTCTACATTGAATCACAACAATGGCAGGCAGCGCTGAAGGATTTATATATTTTTTTCTATCATACTAATCAGCACCACACTCTCCAGTGACGCCGATTCCTTTCTCTCCTGTCACTATGTTCTTTCTATCCAGCAGTGGGCAATGTATGCAAGTCAGCTTCCTCCCGAGTCTCTAAGTTCTCAAGCTGTGCCATTGTGTCAGGAAAGACATGAGATGTTGCTGTGGAGACAGAATTGAACTGTTCTAATGAGATGTTCAGGACCTCCAATACACGAGCACAAGAGCAGCCGTCATTACTAGACAGCTGAAAAACCTCAGCAACTGCTGCTGTTCATAATGTGTGCCTAATTCAGCTCTCACCTGCTTTCTCACTGCATCACAAAGGCACTCTCTAAAAACAAATGCACTGCTGTAATTATCAAGGTTAATGACCAGCAGTGAATGGATAATTTGAGGCTAGAATAGAGAACCACAACATGAGTGCGTAATTGCATAGTGGTCGCGGGACTATTAGTCATCCCTGTGCAGCTTTCATCTAAAATGCAAATTAACGCCTTTGGTACCAAAGTAATATGTCACAAGTCAGTCTGGATCAAAAGTGTTAATATTTTGGGCCACACGTAGGAGAATAATAGACACTATCCCCCAGCTTTCTGCTTTTCATAGAACTAGGACATAATGGAAATTTGAAAATTTGCCCATTATACTTTTCACTCACAGTAGACAGCTTTGTTCGGAACTTCCTACCTACCTTGCCACTGTTTTCAGTTTTGCTATTAGTAATTAAAAATAATTTCTGAATTAAACATGGGTAATGGGTAAGCATGGGTAATGTCAGCTGGCATGTCAGTATAAAATTCAAGGTTTATTTCATACTACTGAAGTGGATGCTTTATAGTATTGTATTGTAATTTCCATTAGGAAGCCAGGAAAACTGAAGTTATCTAAAGAAAATATAATGCTATGCATTTGTTACAGGGCTAACTCATACAGTTGTGTTACGATGGCACTTTTTACTGTACGTTACCGCAATGTACGTTAATGCACTATCTGCGGTATTACTATTCTTTTCAAATGGTACCCAACCACTAATACAGTAGGGGGCAATGCACCTGCACTGCAAAGCTCTGCAACGGGAATGTATTGTTTTGTGGTGCACAGCATTAAACATGATCTTCACCTTTGCTGTAACGTAACTAGTTTATTTGGGCCAAAATGAATTATTTTCTACACTAACAGATGCACCCGTTAGGCCGTTAAGCGTGCTGTATAAATTGTATGCAGCCTCTGCTACATAGAGTATATAGCTCTGTGTTCATTCATAGGCAGCTTTGTATTTTCTGAGTTGGAGATCATTACATCATCTGCCCATCTCAGCCAATTAGAGAAAGCTTTGTATTCATTCAGAGAATATAAAGCTGCCTATATATGGCTGAGCAGTGCTCAGCCCAACTTAGTTTGGCTCTGGGTATGGGAAGAAAAGTTCCTAGACCACAGAGCTGTATACTCGATGTAGATGATGCTTCATACAGTTTATACAATGCATCCAATGGGCGCACCTGTTAGTGTATAAAATAGTTAGCCTGGGCCAACTTGTTCCAAATGAACAAGTTAGGCTCCTTTTACACAGGCTGTCCGATCAGGTCCAAATTTATAGGCGGACCTGATCGGGCCATCCAGTCTCTTCTATAGAGCGGCACATGTTAGCAGACACATGTCTGCTAACTGTCACGTACCTGGTAGTTGAGCCTGGAATGCAGGGAGCGGCCCCTCGTATCCCCTGGCTAATGAACCCCTGGAGATGGAGACAGGTATTCAAAAGTTCAGGGGGCACAAGTGCCTGGCAGGTAGGACTGGTCCGGATAAGCAGCTGGGCACCGACAGCAAGTTGGTAGGGCTGATGGTACTTGACTGTAGCAGGCAGGCACAAGTGCGGAGACTGGCTGGTAGGTGGGCGTCAGGAAATACTGGAACCCCAACAGGTAAACAGGAACAGCGGAGTCGGGTACAGGCCGGGTCAGCAGGAATCGGTCAGCAAGGTACAAGAGGATGAGGCAGAGACGTGGTCGGACAAGCAGAGGTCGTAGGCAGGCAGCAACGGATCAAGGTCAAAGAACAAGCCGGGTGTCAAGGATCAAGGTAACAGGTACTGGTACAGAAAGCAAGGTCACGGACACGCTGTAGACTGGACAGCACGGATGGAAGGGAGCCAGTGACTTAAGAAGGCCTTAGGGCGCCAAACGGACGTACGACGGGTCAGCGCGCCCCCGCGAGTAGACGTGCTCCCGTTCGTGACCCACGAGCGTGTGCGCGCTCGTTCGTGTTGACGCGAGTGCGTTCGTTAGCTTTAGCGCGCGTCAAAGGGAAACGACGGGCTCTCCACGACAGGTTTCTACGGGTAAGTCTCCTGTGTATGGCCGAAACGTCCGAGTGATCGTGACATTGCCCCCCCCAAGGGGCAGCCCCCGGATGCCCAACTGAGCCAACTTGTTCGGGTGGGAATTCTTGAAAGCACGGATGAGTCTCTTGGCATGAATGTTAGCCTCTGGCTCCCAGGAGTTCTCTTCGGGTCCGTACCCTTTCCACTTGACTAAGAATTGGACGTGGTTCTTTCTCTTCCTACAGTCCAGAATGGCCTCGATTTCAAACTCAATCTCCCCATTGACCAACACAGGTTCCGGGGGAGAGGGGGTCCTGTCAGTGAAGG
This sequence comes from Lithobates pipiens, assembly GCF_037356315.1. Taxonomy (NCBI): domain Eukaryota; kingdom Metazoa; phylum Chordata; class Amphibia; order Anura; family Ranidae; genus Lithobates; species Lithobates pipiens. The sequence continues at coordinate 278,697,648 of NW_027507718.1, read as the reverse complement.
GGTCCGCGACTGCAGGTTTGAGAAGCGATACGTGGAATACTGGATGAATTCGGAAGGATTCGGGAAGTTCTAGTTCAAATGCCACGTCATTTAATTTCCTCTTGATCGGGAAGGGACCCAGGAATTTCGGGCCCAACTTCTTGGAGGGGCAGGACAGTCTAAGATTTAAGGTGGACAACCAGACCCGATCCCCGACTTTAAGATCCAGCTCCCCTCTTCTCCTTCTGTCGAAGACTTCCTTGTTATGCTCTTGTGACCTGGCCAGGGTTTCTCGTAAGAGCTTGTTATTCTCTTCAAAGAAGTTAAGTCACTTCTGAACCGCTGGTACTGAACACTCGGGAAGGTTGCCAGACAAAAACAACGGATGGAACCCGAAGTTCGCATAGAAGGGGGATTGCTTGGTGGCTGAATGGATTGTGTTATTGTAGGCGAACTCGGCCATTGGCAACAGGGAGACCCAGTCGTCTTGCGAGAAGGACGAAAAACAGCGAAGGTACTGCTCCAAAGTCTGATTCGTCCTCTCGGTCTGACCGTTGGTCTGTGGGTGGTAGGCTGAGGACATGCAAAGGTCGATCTTCAGAGTTCTACAGAGCGCCCTCCAAAATCTTGAGGTGAACTGCACCCCCCTATCAGACGTGATGTTGGCGGGGATGCCGTGAAGTCTCACTATTTCTTTCACAAAGGCGTTAGCTGTCTCTGCGGCTGAGGGGGTGCCCTTCATGGGCAAGAAGTGAGCCATCTTAGTGAGTCTATCGACTACGACAAAGATCGTTGTATGGTTCTCCGAAGGGGGAAGTTCGACGATAAAATCCATGGAGATCATCCTCCATGGTCTATCTGGAACAGGTAGCGGTCTTAGTAGGCCCCAGGCTCTTGACTTGTCGCCCTTATTCCGAATACAGATGGCGCAAGCCTGTACGTACTTCTTGCAGTCATCCTTCATCCGTGGCCACCAGAAGGTACGCCTGAGTAATTCCAGGGTCTTGAATACCCCAAAGTGGCCAGCCAGAGGGTGGTCATGACAGGAGGCCAGAACCAGGGTCCGAACTGTCTGGGGGACGAAGATCCTGTTCCCATGCCACATAAGGCCATCATTGGAGGACAACGAGGCACCGGGTGGAGGTGAAGCGCCTATGGAAGCTTGCTTGACTTGAGACACTACATCTCCTTGGAGCAGAAGAAAGTTTCCAGCAGAGAGGATGGTGTCGATAGGTGGCGAGTTTTCCGGCTGACTAAACATGCGGGATAAAGCGTCTGGCTTCGTATTCTTGGATCCGGGACGATAAGTAATGTGGAATACAAATCTTGTGAAAAAGAGTGCCCACCTGGCCTGACGAGGCTTCAATCTCTTAGCTGACTTTAAATATTCCAGGTTTTTGTGGTCTGTATAGACCAGGATTGGATGGATAGCCCCCTCCAGCAGGTAGCGCCACTCCTCGAGTGCAGACTTGATTGCTAATAGCTCGCGATCACCGACGTCGTAATTTCTTTCGGCCTCTGATAACTTGCGAGAGAAAAAAGCGACCGGGTGGAGTAAGGACTTGGGTCCCTGCCTCTGGGAAAGTATAGCTCCGACTGCTACTTCCGAAGCGTCAACTTCAAGGGTATACGGTAGAGCGGGATCGGGGTGTTTCAGGATTGAGGCTGAGACGAACAAATCCTTCAGGGTTTTGAAGGCCTCTTGTGCTTCAGGGGTCCAACGGAACCTCTGGCCCTGCTTGGTCAGCCCGGTAATGGGGGCGATAATAGAGGAGAATCCCTTTATGAACTTACGATAAAAGTTAGCGAAGCCCACAAATCGCTGAACTCCCTTCCTATCGGAGGGGGCAGGCCAGTCCTGGATTGCAGAGATCTTCTGGGGATCCATCTCTACCCCTCTAACCGAGATAACCAGGCCGAGGAACTGGATACTCTCCTTTTCGAAAACACATTTCTCGGGCTTGGCGTACAAGCCGTGAAGGCGGAGGCGGGTCAGAACCTTCTTAACGTGCTCTCTGTGGGTGGCTAGAGTGGAGGAAAAAATTAGGATGTCATCCAAGTAAATAATCACAAACAAATCAAGATAATCTCTAAAAATGTCATTAACAAAATGCTGGAACGTGGCTGGGGCATTACACAACCCGAATGGCATCACTAAGTATTCGTAGTGTCCGAAGCGGGTACGAAAGGCTGTTTTCCATTCATCGCCCTTTCTGATACGGACGAGGTTGTAGGCACCCCGAAGATCCAGCTTTGTGAACAACTTAGCGGAACCCAGTCTCTGGAAAAGTTCAGGTACTAAAGGCAGGGGGTAGCGATTTTTAATGGTGATCTTGTTTAAGGCCCGATAATCCACACATGGGCGCAGGGAGTGGTCCTTCTTTTCCACGAAGAAAATCCCAGCGCCGGCTGGGGAGGTAGAGGGTCGGATAAATCCTTTTTCAAGGTTGTCGTCCAAATAGGACTTCAGGGTACTTAGTTCGGATTCGGATAGGGGGAAGATCCTTCCGAAGGGGATTTCTGCCCCCGGGAGCAGTTCAATAGGGCAATCATATGGCCTATGAGGAGGGAGAGTCTCCGCCCCCTTCTTACTGAAGACGTCCAGAAAAGCATGGTATTCCTTAGGTACAGCTTGTCGGGTCTCATCATCCGAATCCAGACAGAGAAGGACCGAGGAGTCCCCGTTGGGGTTCGGGCAACAATGCTGGTGGCAGTAGTCCGAGGGAAATTCAATTACTCCGGTGGCCCAATCAATGCGTGGGTTGTGTGCCTTCAACCAAGGCATGCCCAGAATGATGGGGAACAGAGGTGACTGGATGACATCTAGGCAAAGGAGTTCTTGGTGAGTCCCGGCGATGACAGCGGGTAGAGGACTGGTCTCCTGGGTTACTGGTCCTGAACCCAAGGTAGATCCGTCAGCCAGGTATACCGAGAGCCCCTTCTCTCTCGGTCTAAGGGGAATCCTGTTCTTTCGGGCGAAGGACGAATCTACAAAGCCACTGCATGCCCCGGAGTCAATAACTGCGTGGGTTGAGACAGTCCTTCCTGGGAGCTGTAAGAGAACAGGAACAGCTAGATGAGAGATGTTATCAAACAGCACAGGTGAGGGAACAGGTGGAACAAGGAGGCACTTACGCATCTTAGCGGGGCAAGAGCGAACAAAGTGCCCAGGTTCTCCGCAGTACAGACAGAGGTTGTTGACCCGGCGACGCTGACGTTCTTCTGGAGTCAGAGATGGGCGAAGAAGCCCCAGCTGCATGGGCTCCGGGGTGTCCAATGTGGATGCGACTGGAGCAGGAGGAGTTGGGTGACTAGGCACCCGTGGTAACATCCAGATCGGACGAGAAGTTATGGAGGATCGTTCTTGGCGGCGCTCCCTCAAACGCCTGTCAATCTGGACAGAGGTGTCGATCAAGGCTTCCAGCGTCTCAGGGACACCCACACGTGCCAACTCATCCTTCAGAGCCTCGGAGAGGCCCATGCGGAACTGATACCGCAGGGCCGCGTTGTTCCAGTCTGTGTCTGCACTCCATCGTCGGAACTCTGAGACGTAGTCTTCCACAGGTCTGCGACCTTGTTGCAGGGCATGTATGGCTGCTTCTGCAGTTGCGGCGAGTTGGGGGTCCTCATAGAGCCTGGACATTGCCTGGAAGAAGGTGTCCATGGTGTCTAACGTTGGGTCCTTCCGTTCCAACAGACGGTGTGCCCAGGACTGGGGTTCATTGGTTAGCAGAGATATGACGAATCCCACTTTCGTCGCCTCAAGGGAGAAGGTCCTGGGTTGTAGGGCGAAATAGAGTTCGCAGGAGTTGCGGAAAGCCCTGAACTTGTTCCGGTCTCCCGCGAATCGTTCCGGAGTTGGGACCCTGGGTTCGGGTGGCAACATCACGACTGACGGCGGGGCATGGGCCCCAGGAGCGACTGGTGCAGAGGCGGATAGCGCCTGGACCTGTTCCTCCAGTCTTCCATAGCCTTCCTGTAGGCTCTTAACTGCCTGGGTAAGACCGGCCAGGTGGTGGCAGAGCTCGTCCATGGGGGAGGCTCCCTGCGCAGGCTCGGACATGGCTGTCCAGTACTGTCACGTACCTGGTAGTTGAGCCTGGAATGCAGGGAGCGGCCCCTCGTATCCCCTGGCTAATGAACCCCTGGAGATGGAGACAGGTATTCAAAAGTTCAAGGGGCACAAGTGCCTGGCAGGTAGGACTGGTCCGGATAAGCAGCTGGGCACCGACAGCAAGTTGGTAGGGCTGATGGTACTTGACTGTAGCAGGCAGGCACAAGTGCGGAGACTGGCTGGTAGGTGGGCGTCAGGAAATACTGGAACCCCAACAGGTAAACAGGAACAGCGGAGTCGGGTACAGGCCGGGTCAGCAGGAATCGGTCAGCAAGGTACAAGAGGATGAGGCAGAGACGTGGTCGGACAAGCAGAGGTCGTAGGCAGGCAGCAACGGATCAAGGTCAAAGAACAAGCCGGGTGTCAAGGATCAAGGTAACAGGTACTGGTACAGAAAGCAAGGTCACGGACACGCTGTAGACTGGACAGCACGGATGGAAGGGAGCCAGTGACTTAAGAAGGCCTTAGGGCGCCAAACGGACGTACGACGGGTCAGCGCACCCCCGCGAGTAGACGTGCTCCCGTTCGTGACCCACGAGCGTGTGCGCGCTCGTTCGTGTTGACGCGAGTGCGTTCGTTAGCTTTAGCGCGCGTCAAAGGGAAACGACGGGCTCTCCACGACAGGTTTCTACGGGTAAGTCTCCTGTGTATGGCCGAAACGTCCGAGTGAACGTGACATAACACCTGCTGCCGACTGATTTGATCCTGTCTGACAAAATCAGATGGATGGTGGTCCTATTCCCCATTCTTCCAGCAGATCGGATGGCATCAGATGGAAATGGACAGACAGTCCATTTCCATCTGATTGCCCCATAGAGGAGAGTGGGACTGTGTCTGTGTCTGCTCTTCATAGCAGAACAGACACGGACTTGTCATCTGCTAGATTCTGCTTAGCAGAGGTGCCCATGTGAAAGGGACCTTAAAGTGACAATAAAGGCATAGTTGCCAATAGTCCCGAATTTCCCTGGAACATTCATGAATGTCCCGGTGTAAACTTGTCTTGGGCTGAGTCCTGGCAACTATCATATGTGGCACACCGACAGTGCCCTCCTCTGGCTTCCCCCCTCAGCGGCTCAGGGCTCTGACTGATGGCGAGGAGCTGGTGCCTGCCTCCTTCATTCAATGGTCGGGACACATGAGGGGGTGTGGCCAGCCAAGGGCTCATCTGTAACTCGAGGGGGGGAGGGCAGGCAGAATCACCCCTTGGCTGGCCACACCCCCCCATGAATGTCTCTGTGAGTGCCGTTTGGGGTGGGGGGGGGGGGGGTTTGCAGTCTGTGAAAAATGGGGTTGAAAACTGCTCTGCCCAATTTCTCTCATTTGATCTTTGTAAGCTTTTTTACTTCTATCATTAGACTTTTAGATATAAGTAAAAAAGTGCTGTTAGCTGACCAACATGGTATCTGGTTTTTCATGTAGCACTGTCCTGACTGTTCGAAATTGGGCAGAGCAGTTTTCAACCCAATTTTTCACAGTCCAGTGACTGCAAATAAACCCCCTAAAAAAACATAAATTTCAGAGACATTTTTGAGGGGGGGTCTCTCTGCCCTGCTGTCGCCCAGTCCACACCCCATTTAAGCCACACCCCATATATAAATTAAAACATGCCCACTTTTTTCTGCGGCATGCCACATTTATATTTATCTTACTTCATTGTATAGACATGCCCATAATGATGCCCCACCCCTAATTAAGTTAATGTCCGCCTACAGTGGTTTCTGGATACACAGAAAGAAAGTATCCCTAAACATTTCTTTTTAAATGTTGGCAACTATGTAAAGGTGATGATCAGCGTTAAGGTGCACTGCAATCCTATTCAATATAAACATCTTGCCCTAACGCAGTGTGCCTAAACACATGATAACATGCTGCAAAAAGGCAAAGCATAGTTAAAGTAGGTCCTACTACTTCCCAGACATAAGTCAAATACAAGGGCATATATCTCACTACCAGATCTACCCTATTAGCTCTCAGCTCACAAAAAAGTTGAAAAAAGGCTGCCACTGTGCCAAACGCTGCCACTTCACCCATTAAACGCTGCCACTGTGCCATCAAATTCTGCTACCGTGCCCATAAAACACAGCCACTGTGCCCAACGCTGCCACTGTGCCCATCAAACGCTGCCACTGTGCCATCAAACGCCGCCACTGTGCCAAACGCTGCCAGTGCCAAATCTGAAAAAAATCTTTGTGATGTTTATCAAATGCTGCCAGTGCACCCATCTTATGCTGCCAGTGTGCCCACTAAATTCTGTCAGTGTGCCCTTGAATGCCCCCAGTGTGACCCCCGCCCACTCGCCATTTGCCCGGCACTTACTCTGTCTTGGTGGGGCAGCGGGTGACGGCGATGAGCTGGGTCCTTCATGCGTCTCCTGCCATCCTCATCTCCTGTCCTCTCCTCCTGATAGGCGTCCAATAGCAGCGCCTGTCATTTCAGCCAATCAGGTAACAGACGCCTGATTGGCGGAGAGGCGGTTTAGTGTTAGGAAAGCGAATAGTCATTCTTTCTAACACAGCTGATTGAACTCACTTTTTTTGAAACCTATTAGAGCCTATCTCTCTAATCAGGTGCTTCAAAAACATCCCCTGCTGCTGTAATTCAGGCACCTGAACAGGTGGTGGCAGCGACGGCCATAGATAGATGGCCCTTAATGCATGGGCCGCCACTGTTAAGCACTGTACTCAGAGTGCTAAGGCAATGAGATGGTCTCAGGGTTAGGATTCAACCATCAATCCCAGCATAACAGAATTATCCTCATTCAAGACAAGTATAATTTGCAGTAATGCCTCTGCAAATGGCATTGCAGGCCATCAATCTATAACCCATCATAAACTGTGAGCAACCAGATCATAGGATGTCAATGTCTCTAATGTAGAAATGTAAGCAATGGCTGTGTCAAAACTGGTGAGCAGCAAACCATGCAGCCATTGTCCTCATAGTGTCTTCTCTTTCTCCACTTCACTATCTGTTATGTGACTGGAAGAAGTTTGCAATGGGTCCTGATGCCTGTAAAGGCCTGATTGGCTTGACACTTATGTTGCATATTCTTTTAAAAGCATTGCCAGGAATATAGTCAATAATCCCAGACAAACATGCATGGTTTTGTATAATATCATAGTTTGGCACAATAAACACTGCTTATCTCTGCACTTTTAATTTACCAATGCATTTATGCCTCATTCATACCTTCACGTTCTGGAAATGCATGTTCCCGAAAACATGCATTGCACTTGTGGTGCCATTTTTTCTTAATGATACTCCACACGTGGCTAGATGGCGCACTTTGCAAAAAATTTACCAAACCACGCTTTACAAAAACGTACAAGGCTAACTGCCAAGAAAAGGTGCGGGAGCTATTTTGGCATGTTTATGACACAAAGGATGGCCCATTTAAGTAAAAAGATTGCCCTATGCTTACACAATTAAAATTATATATTTTCTCAGTTTAAACATTTAATATGTATTCTATTGTGTGTTATGAATACAATATAGGTTAATCAAATTTGCAGATCATTGCATTCTGTTTTTATGTAGATTTTACACAGCATCCCAACTTTTTTTTGGGGGTGTAAAAGGAGGGAGACAGAGCAACATGCTGCTAAGCTCTCCTGCACTTTACACAGTGTCTCGCTCCCCCTTTATTAACTAGTAGCAGGATCTGTTACCTTTCCTACATTTTTGGCCCCTTTCACGTGGGGCGGATCCACTCAGTGAAGTCGGCCAGCTCAGCAGGAGATCGCTCCGTTAATCTCTGCTGAGCCGGTGGATGATAGGTCCGTCTCTACTCACTGAGCGGGGAGGGACCTATCAGCTGATCTCTATGGGGAGATCAGATGAAAATGGACAACATGTCCGTTTTCATCCGTTCTCATCCGATCTGATCTGCCAAGATGGATGGCAGACATATCGCCGTATGTCTGTTTTTAGCGGACTGGATGGCAGGCAGGTGTCAATGGACACATCTCTGCTGACACCCACCTTTGCTCATAGAAGTCAATGGATTGCCCGCTCGGATCTGCCTGAAAAACAGACAGGTGGATCTGAGTGGGGCCCGCTGTTGTTTTTGTCAGCTACAAGGATCTAGAGTAGTGGTTTTTAAACTGTGATCTGTAGGCTTGGATTCCTCTAACATCAGTTGGAATCTGAAAAACATTAATGGTCAAGGGTGGCAGATGTGTAAATGCAACTTCTGCTATGATTGCCCCAAGTCTCATGAGGAGTAGTACCTTTCATCACCAATGACATTGAATGGGAAAAGGTTTGTGTTCTGTCAGTAGCTATTGAGCTACAGGTGAATAGGGGGAACCCATCAGAGATGCCATTTGTGTGGTGCCTTCTTCTAGACTGGGAAAATATATGCATGATGGAATGGGTACACAGCCTGAATGGGCACTGCAACACAGTAGGTGATGAAATAACTACACCTTTCAAGAAAAAAAACTTTAAAAAATAAGGCAATTTAGATAAAAATATCATCTGGGAAAAGATACAAAAATATTTTGGACAAAAGACAATAAAAGATTGACTTATTGTAAAAGATGCCTGGCTGGGCAGAGTGCAAACCAGCTTGACTGAGTGACCAAGCAGCTAGCTGGGAAGAAAATAAAGCAGCTGGACAGAAGGTGAAAGTAGCTTGGATGAGCACAGGTGGTTCCCAGCACTTGTGACTTGGTTTAACCTCTTGCCAACCACGTAACGCATATATGTGGCAGGATATATCAAGTGCCAGTGGGATAGGCTACTGATCTTGTGATCAATGTGAGCGCTAATCACAGTAGTCACATGATATAGAAGCTATGCTGCCTCCCAAGTACTAAAACCCAATTAAAGGGCCACCAGGACATGACATTAAAGGATTAAGGTAGACCTTGAGACGTTGAACTTTGCTTATAGGACTCTTTTCAAACTGCTTTTCATAAATTGCTAACATTTCTACCACAGGTTGTTCTAAGCAACATTTTTACTCAACAACTTCATAATCATTAAAAATAAAAGTTTCATATCCTGTGGGATACAGCTTTTCATGCTATCTCCCTGAGCTGAGGCCTTCTCTGTTTTTTCTATTTTTCCTTGATGTTGGTGTGTGGACACTTTAGGCAGACTAACATCATCAGGTGCAGAAATATCTCACTAATCACTCTTTCACGCAGTTATAGCCACACATCAAAGTACTGTACATAGTCTGTGTGTGATTTTTATAACTTTATAATAAGAAATGTCAAGGAATGGTGAGGACAGAATCAAAGCCATAGGGTTAATATCAAATCGGTCTCCTCTGTGTAATCTTATATCTCCTAACCATTTCATTTGCTGAACAACATTATAAACAATACAGTACATTATGTAATTAATGTACTGTAGTAAGTAGTATTTAAATAAACAAGCATTGTGAAAGCTAGAATTTCACTTCATAAAGCCAAATGACAGGGGTGCAGCCTACAGCTGTGCTAACAGCTTCAGAATAATAGGCAAAGTAGACATCTTCAATAACGTCACATTTCAAACATGACATTTATAATTAGCTAGTATTTTTTTTATATGTGTGGTAGGACTACCTTTCAGGAAATTAAGAACCAAATCATATTTTTTTGTTATTTGAGTCCCTATTGAGTCACTTTATGTCCCGATTACCAGAGGAAATTCTCCCCCACAGAAACAGACAGCTATAAAAGTTTATTTTAACCCTTCCCCACTTAAAAATATACTGTTATTTCTGTCTGTGCTCCTGGAGGAGAGCTTCTGCTTACGGTCCCATAATTAAAGCTGAAGTCCAGGCTGATATCAAAGGAAAATGTTAACTTTCGCACAGTGAAATTGAATTTGACTTGATTTTGGTCTCCTTTTATCCCTTAGGCAGCAACACTCAGATTTGGAGAAGCAGCTGCATGCAAATTTGTCGAAAAGGAACACGTAGATAGAAAAAGAAAGCAGAATGAACATAAATATGACCTCATCAGTCTGCCTCTGATCCATTATTGTCCAATTACAGACCGGGGCAAGGTGATATCAGCAATGCATGTGATCTATGGGGCACATTTTAAAACGCCCTTTAAAGCTTATGTAGCGCTACCCCTGCAGGGGCTGCTGGTGAATGAAGGTATCTCCCACCCTGCACAGCCAGGGACACTGAATTTTCTACCACATGCTGGAAACAAGAATCAGTACTTGTAGCTTTGTTTTTGTATTTTATAATGGAAATTGAACTTGTATAGGGTTGAGGGTATTATGGTATGCCCACATGATCAAATAGTGGAACTCTTCAGGGACACAAACTATATACAGCTTTGTTTTTGTATTTTACAATGGAAATTAAACTTGTATAGGGTTGAGGGTAATATGGGATGCCCACTTGATCAAATAGAGGAACTCTTCAGGGGCACAAACTATATACAGCTTTGTTTTTGTATTTTATAATGGAAATTGAACTTGTATAGGGTTGAGGGTAATATGGGATGCCCACTTCATCAAATAGCAGAACTCTTCAGGGACACAAACTATATACAGTGATGAGTCATCAGTTGTTAGTGGAGTTCCCCGTTGAAAGCTGAATTAAAAAAAAAAAAAGTTGCCAGCAAAATAATTAGCAAAAAAAAAAGTCATGGGGTCCCCCCCAGGTCCATACCAAGCCCTTCGGGTCTACTATGGAATCAGAGGGGACCTCCCACACAAAAATAAAAAAAAAATGGTGTTGTGGGCCCCCCAAAATCCATACTAGATCCTTATCCAAGCATGCCGCCCGGCAGGTCAGGAAAGGGAGGGGAGGAGCGAGCGCCCCCCCCCCGAACCATACCAGGCTGTAAGCCCTCATCATGGGGGGTATGGGTGCTGTGGGGCAGGGGGCTCTTCGCCCCCCACCCTAAAGCACCTTGCCCCATGTTGAAGAAGGCAAGGGCATCTTCCCGACAACTCTTGCCCAGTGGTTGTCAGGGTCTGCTGGGGGCAGGGGGCTTATCGGAATCTGGAAGCCCCTTTAATAAGGGGGCCCTCTAATTTTACCAACCCTATGGAATCGGCTTTCGAAAGCACCATACTAATGATCAGAAAATCGGTAGATCGTTCATCGGATGAAATTTTACTTCTGATTTTCTGATCGTGTGTACGGATGGGCCTTTAGTTTCATGTTACACCCATATTTAGTGTTTGACATTAGACATAGGCACTTTCCTCAGGCCCCACCCTCAAACTGCGCACCCCCACTTACCTTGGGGTGCACGTTTTGTTTTCTTTTTAATTTAATGAGCCTGTGCAGGCTCTACCTGCCCGCATTATCCTTTCACAGACCCATCCATTCCTAGACACGTCAGGTCCCGAGGTATGCTGGGACTGTGACGTCATAAGGGTCGGGGGGCCACCGTGTGACATCACCCAGCGACCACGCCCCATTCCTACATAAGTGATCGTGCAGCGCTCACACGGAATTACAGTCGTGTCAACATCGGAAGAATAAAGAAGAGAGAAGATGGAAGAAGGACCGGCTCCTCCGCTAGTAAAAGAGCTGCAAGAAGATAGCGTAGGAGCCCAGAAGAAGAACCGGAGAGAGCATAAGAAGATGCCCGAGAGCGGGAGAAGAGGCCGGACACTGGGAGAAGAGGCCCGAACAGAGTGGAGAAGTCGGAAGAAGACCCCCGAAGTCGGAAGAAGACCCCCGGAGCTGATTAATAAATTACTTTAAAAACCTATGTTGTGTTTTTTTTATTAACACTTTTTTCCCCCAGGTCAATGGGTAGGGGTACATCGTACCCCATACTCATTCACATAGGGTAGGGGCCCAGAATCTGGGTGCCCCTTATTAAAGGGGGCTCCCGGATTCTGATAAACTCCCCGCCCACAGACCCCGACAACCAATGGGCAGGGTTGTTGGGAAGAGGCCCTTGTCCTCATCAACATGGAAATAAGGCGCTTTGGGGTGGTGGGCCGCAGGGCGTCCTCCTTCCCCAAAGCACCCCCCCAAGTTGAGGGCACGCGGCCTGGTACGGTTCAGGAGGGGGGCGCTCGCTCTTCCCCACCCCCTTTCCTGACCGGCCGGGCTGCGTGCTCGGATAAGGGTCTGCTATGGACTTTGGGGGGACCCCCACATCGTTTTTTCGGCGTAGGGGTTTCCCTTTAAATCCATACCAGGCGACGGGGCTTACGGGTGTCAATCTCGCTGATGGAGACGGCGACACTTTCCTCGCTAGTCCTGTCTATAGAATATTATAAAAAAAAAGTCACAGTTACTTTGCTGAGTAACTAATTACTTTTCCAATGTAGTAACTGAGTTACTAACACAATTACTTTTTTGGAGAAGTCATTTGTAACTTACTTTTTTAAAGTAAGATGACCAACACTGGTGGTGGATGACCAAAGAACTTTTTCCCTGGTGAAGAAAACACCCTTCACAATAGTTGGCCAGACCAAGAACACTCTCCAGGAGGTAGGTGTATGTGTGTCAAAGTCAACAATCAAGAGAAGACTTCACCAGAGTGAAAACAGGGGGTTCACCACAAGATGTAAACCATTTGTGAGTCTCAAAAACAGGAAGGCCAGATTAGAGTTTGCCAAACAACATCTAAAAAAGCCTTCACAGTTCTGGAACAACATCCTATGGACAGATGAGACCAAGATCAACTTGTACCACAGTGATGGGAAGAGAAGAGTATAGAGAAGGAAAAGAACTGCTCATGATCCAAAGCATACCACTTCATCAGTGAATCATGGTGGTGGTAGTGTCATGGCGTGGGCATGTATGGCTGCCAATGGAACTGGTTCTCTTGTATTTATTGATGATGTGACTGCTAACAAAAGCAGCAGGATGAATTCTGAAGTGTTTTGGGCAATATTATCTGCTCATATTCAGCAAAATGCTTCAGAACTCATTGAACGGCGCTTCACAGTGCAGATGCAGCAAAGCATACTGCGAAAGCAACCAAATAATTTTTTAAGGGAAAGAAGTGGAATGTTATGCAATGGCCAATTCAATCACCTGACCTGAATCCGATTGAGAATGCATTTCACTTGCTGAAGACAAAACTGAAGGGGAAATGCCCCAAAAACAAGCAGGAACTGAAGACAGTTGCAGTAGAGGCCTGGCAGAGCATCACCAGGGATTAAACCCAGCGTCTGGTCATGTCTATGCGTTCCAGACTTCAGGCTGTAATTGACTGCAAAGGATTTGCAACCGAGGATTAAAAAGTGAAAGTTTGATGGATGATTGTTAATCTGTCCCATTACTTTTGGTGCCTTAAAAAGTGGGAAGCAAATATACAAACTGTTGTAATTCCTACACCGTTCACCTGATTTGGATGTAAATTAAAGCTGAAAGTCTGCAGTTAAAGCACATCTTGTTCGTTTCATTTCAAATCCATTGTGGTGTTGTATAGAGCCAAAAAGATTAGAATTCTGTCAATGTCCCAATATTTATGGACCTGACTGTAGATTAGACCAAAAAGAGGGACAAATGAGGAGGAAAGAGGGACAGAGGGACATTGCTCCAAATCGGGGACAGTCCCACAAAGTCAGGGACAGTTAGGTGCTATGGAAGTAGGCGTTCAGAGGAGCTGAGCAAATGCTTAGTGTGCATGAGGCCATCAGGGATGTGAGTGGCCATACTTAAAAAGCAAGAGCTGCAAAACAACTAAATATCAGCACCAATCCAATAAAATCACAAATTAGCATCCTTTGAATATGCTGTGCATCTAAACTAGAATAGGAACTTGGAAAACAAAAGACTAGCTGCGAATTTGCGTCTGTTTCCAGGTAGTACACAAGGCAGTAAACATCTGCCATCGTGATTAAGTGCTGTAGTGCAGTGAATCCGAGATGTTTAATCAGCCATGAAAGCCGTTTATATTCCTTAGAAACTGGCATTATGGCTATTATACATCAGGGTATATTGTGAAATATGTGAATACATTTAAAGCAGGAATGCTTTACTGTAGCAGGGCAGTGGGGTCCTAGCTTCGGGACCTGGGAAATTACTTAGTTGCACAGAAAAATATCAGGTATTTCTCCATCAATAGTCAGCTGTCAATCACTATGTGGCCTTTGGACATTTGATGTAAGTGAAAGAAGAGAAACACAAAACGGATTTCTTTATATATTTCAAAAATGTGATCCTGAACCAAAATGATTTTATCAATAAAAAGAACAGTTGTGGAATATATTTCCTAGTATTTTCAGAATAAGGAGGCTTCTTTACTAAAGGAGATATGCAAATAAAAAAGAATAAAGCTTTATTTACACATGCAATGAGCATCGTACACCATGAATTGGCCATTTGTTTATGCATCTGGAGACATCAGGTACTATGTGCAACAAGTAGCCCACGTACGTCTATGGGGATACAGAAACTGCACAGACACAGCCAATCATCCTTGGCTGAGGGGCCTGCAAAATGCAGAGGCTCCGATTATCTATAAAACATTAAACACTTGACCCCCTTCCAAAATGAGCAACCTTTTATTACTGTAGCAAAGTCTCGGGGCCCCTGAAGCCCAATGATGATCTCCAGAGTTAAGAACAGCCTACATCCTTCAGTGTGGATTGCGTTACAAGGCATGGTGGGTGTAATGCAAGATGAACAGGTGGGCATCAGACACTTTTTGAATGCAAAGAGATTTATTGTCTCTCAAACAGAACTGTGGGAGAGAGGATTAGGGCCAGGACACCCTTAGGTAGATGAAATGTTAATTGGCAGACTCTGAGACTTCTTTAGGTAGACAGCTATACAGGTGAAGGCCTCCAGCCGGATCCCACTTCTGTATAGGTAGGACCGCTGTCTCCTATGGCAACAATCTTGTAGCTGTTACTAATGGTAAAGGTATTCAACTATCTGCAACACGAACAGTTCTCTTTACCCCACACTCACTCACCATGGGTATTCACTCAACGAGCTCCCAGTCTCTTTCACTAGACTTCATATCCAATAGCCACTGGATTCCCTGAGCTCTTTCACTGTAGCACTCAGTATCTTCCTCAAGCGTCACCCCCACTTTACTGCTGGGTCCCTGGCTTGACACTCACAGATACTTCTCAAACTTCACCCCTGCTGATACATTAGGGACCTGGCTTGGCACTCCGCAAGCGTCACCTCTGCTGTCCCGCTGGGTCCCTGACTTGGCACTTGCTGATTCTTTCCCACTTCTTTAACGTCTCCGGCTGGCGAGAAGTCTGCTCTGGTACCGGCCTCAGCTCACTCACCGTGGTCTCCGGTAGCAAGGTGGATGGTCCCTTTGTGACAACAGCCTCCCCTCTATCTCCAACCACTACTGGTTCCCTGACTGGCAAAATCGTTACTTCTGGTTGGCCTACAGTCCCAAACCTGCACTACTTCTGGATAGGCTCTCAGAAAGCCTAACAGCCAGATGTCGCGCGATAGGCCTTAGGTTTCTGGCCTAGCAGCCTGGGGCAATATGACACATGCCCACCCAGACAACCGTCCAGGTGGCACAGAACCCTGATAACCTGACTCCACCCAAATAAATAGGTTCTCCCAGCAGGCCAAGGGACCCAAGAAAATCCCTGCCCATTGGCTGAGACACCCCATTCATTCCTAATCTGTCCTTGCAATGCCCTTGTCTTATCTAATGTCACCAGACACCCGGCCATCTAGCGACAGAAGAGAGAAGTGCAACAATTCCAGTATTAGGGCAAAATCAATTGACCTCTTAACAATTTGCCAATGCAACTATCACTTGGCAAATACATTTAATAGCAACCCTGCCTAAACATCAGGGGGCTACAACACAAACCATTAAATACAACATTCACAATAAAACAAGTTTAATGCATATAATACAGTCAATGCATAACAAATAAACGAACATCAGCTTATGCCCGGTCTAAGGTCTTTGAAGGCCTATATACTCACAATTAATCGGTTGTATCTGCCACACAATCAAAGGCCCCCAGCCGCAACTACACCAGCTCAGGGGTGATTAACAATGTACTAACTACCAGATACAACCTAATTAATACCACAATGGGCCCAACCCACAATTTTCCACAGTTATTTAACCACTTCAGATCCGCGCTATTGCCAAATGACGGCATTAGCGCGGACCTACATTTTCAGGACTACGTCTATTGACGTCGTCCTGGTTACGAGCGGCCTGCGCGCCCCCTGAGGGGCGCGCGCGGCGCGCTCTGTGATCGGCGAGTCCGTGAGACTCGCCTGATCACCGATCCGTGTAAGGGGTCGATCCCGACCCCTTATCACGTGATCAGCTGTCAGCCAATGACAGCTGATCATGTGATAGAACGGAGCCGGTAATCGGCTATTATTCCTCCTCGCGCTGACAGCGCGAGGAGAGAAAAAAAAAGCCGATCACCGGCGGCCGTGATCGGGACATCAGTCCCGATCACGGCCATCAATACATGTGCCCAACTGCCACCTGCCTGTGCCCACCTGCCTCCCGCAGTGCCATCCTGAAGTAAAATAAAAGAAAAAGTAAGTGCCCCCCGTCAGTGCCCCCTGTCAGTGCCCATAGTGCCCACAGTGCCACCCACAGTGCCACCCACAGTGCCACCCACAGTGCCACCCCACAGTGCCACCCACAGTGCCACCCAATCTGCCTCAAAGGTGCTGCACCCCAGTGCCGCCCATCAGTGCCCAGCAGTGCCGCCCATCAGTGCCCAGCAGTGCCGCCCATCAGTGCCCAGCAGTGCCACCTATCAGAGCCACCTATCAGTGCCACCTATCAGTGCCCATCAGTCCCATCTATCTGTGGTACCTATCAGTGCCCATCCGTGCCACCCATCCGTGCCACTTATCCGTGCCACCCATCCGTGCCATCTTATCTGTGCCCATCTTTGCCCATCAGTGCCGCCTTATCTGTGCCCATCGGTGCCGCCTTATCTGTGCCTATTAGTGCCGCCTTAACTATGCCTATCAGTGCCCACCAGTGCAGCCCATCAGTGCCCACCAATGCAGCCCATCAGTGCCCACCAATGCAGCCCATCAGTGCCCACCAATGCAGCCTATCAGTGCCGCCTAATCAGCGCACTTCAATGAAGGAGAAAAATGACCCGTTTGCAAAATTTTATAACAAACTATTAAAACATGATTTTTTTTTTTTTTTTTTTTGCATCTTTTTTTGTTTGTTTAGCAAAAAATAAAACTCCGAGCTGTAACTAAATACCACCAAAAGAAAGCTCTATTTGTGGGAAAAAAATGATAAAAATTTCATTTGGGTACAGTGTTGTATGCCCGCGCAATTGTCACTCAAAGTGCATCAGCGCTGAAAGCTGAAAATTGGTCTGGGACTGAGGGGGGTTTAAGTGCCCAGTAAGCAAGTGGTTAACCAGCCCCACCTTCAAAGACCCAATAGACCCCCTGCCACAGCACACGAGCGTGACACCTTATGCACGCCTTGCCCCCCCAACTGGAAGGCTTGCTGAATACCCTCCTGCAATCCCAGATGTCATAAATCAAAGCTGATGGCATTCAGATGCACACCATCTCTTCTCAGATAGCACCAGGTCTCCTCCTCCAGTTCTTGATGACGTACTGCCAGGTCCCCATTTTGGACAAAAAAAACTTGCTACCTCCTAGTTCACCTTTGTCTTGGCTTTGTTGATCTGTTCAACAGAGCGAGCCATACGCCACTCAGACCTAGCAACTATATCGGACCACACAACTTAGCCCGACCCAACAGATAGCAAACCTTATAAATTACAATAAATGAGGGTGCACATATTACCAAAATCTGACTTATTCCCACCGCCCAAAACGTTGAATGGCCTGGTCATCGTGTCCCCATCGGACCGCTTCCATTGCCACCCCAATCCGAAATTAATGAAAAGAATAATTATCTGCACTCCAACCAGTAGACAACAGGCATTTACAGTAACTACCAATGTAAAGAGGGATTTACACTGAACACTAATGCAAGGGGGACATTCACACTGGCCACTAGTGTGAATGAAAGGATTCTACACCAAGCCCCAATGTAATAAGAAGATTTACACTGACCACCAGTGTAACTGAGACATTTAGCTTGCGTCCTGAAGAGTCTGGTATGGATTTTGGGGGGACCCGATGCCCTTTTTAAAAAACAATTGGTGCAGGGTTCCACTTAATATCCATAACAGACCTGAAGGGCCTGGTATGGATTTTGAGGAGACTCCCATGCATTTAAAAAAAAAAGTTTTGTGAGGGGTTCCCCTTAATATTCACATTAGACCCAAAGGGCCTGGTAATGGACTGGGGGGGGGGGGGGCATGCCATTTTTTCAATGATTTTTTTCTATATTGCCAGGATCCAACAATACATTACAGTCGCAATCAGTTTTAGATTTAATTTTTCCTTTAGAAATGTAATTTAGCTGTGGTATTGTTCTAAACATGTGTAAAATGCGCTACTTTACAGGCATACTAAGCCCCCCCCCCCGGCACGATATTTAAAGGAATATTTAATTTTTATTGTTTCACTTAGCCTCCCTGACGGTATTCCCGAGTCTGGCTCGGGGTAAGATTTCATTAACATAAGCGGTATTCCCAAGCCAGACTAAAGATCGCATTGCTGGATCCATGGAGGGGTTTACTTACCTTGTCCCCTGGATCCAGCGATGTGATCAGCGAGCCACCGTGTCTCGCTCGATCTGCCACAGTGCTGAGCTCCGTTCCCTGCGAACGCTGCGACACACGGGGATGGAGTTCGGCGCCAAATTCAAAAAGTAAAAAACACAGTATAGATACAGTATACTGTAATATTACAGATTACAGTACTGTATCAAATAATTACACATCCCCTTTGTCCCTAATGGTTTGTCCAGTGTCCTGCATGCAGTTTTATATTATAAATACTGTTCTTTATGCCTGGAAACTGGAGATTGTCCATAGCAACCAAAAAATGTCTGTTTATATCAAAAGTGGTTATAAACCAACTAGAAAACAGCGATAATAAATTAGAATCACTCGCAGAATTGAGCGATAGTAATTTGTGGGGAAATTCGTCATCAAACACTAAAAGTAATGACAGCGACAATTCTGCAACTCAGCACATTTCAGTGTTTTTGATTTGATTACATTATTGAATAATTTGTATTATTATTATTATATTATTATTTGTTATAATTATTTATAGTTATTTATTTTATTTTATATATATATATATATATATATATATATATATATATATATATATATATATATATATATATATATATATATATATATATATATAGACTCTTGTTTGGATGGATTTAAGTGATTATTTCTAAGAATTACAGGCCTACAATATAACACGCCAAATTTCCATGCAAAAGAATGGTACCGCTTTCAGGACCTAAAATCTAAAATAATCATACCACCAGGGAGGTTAAAATCACTGCTCCTGAAAAAAACGTCTGTTTTTAAAACTTTTTTTCACATTGATACATGTCCCATGGGGCAGGACCCAGGTCCCTATGCCATTTTTTTCAATGATTTTTATCTATATTGCCTGTATTCGACATTACAGCCGTGATCAGTTTTAAATAACTTTGTTTTTCTTTAGAAATGTCATTTTACTGTGGTATTGTTCTAAACCAGGGGAAAATGCCGCTTTCACACATACGGACCGTATGTCCGTATTTTAACCATCTGTTTGCGGATAAAATACAGACATACATGCATTCCTATGGGATAGCGGGTGTCTGCAGATGAACATCTCCACTATGGTCCGATTCTGCAGATGGAGGAAAATCCTATTTTTCTATCCGTCTGCAGAGCGGATCAGATAAACACAGACATACTGTCCGTGTTCATCCGATCCCCCATAGAGGAGAGCGGAGATCTGACAGGGCGGTCCCTGCACAGTGTGCAGGGACCAGCCTGTCATCTGCCGGCTCAGCGGGGATAAACAGAGCGATCCCCGCTGAGCAAGCGGATCATCACGGAGCGGATCAATCCGGATCCGTCCCATGTGAAAGGGGCCTTACAAGCAGACTAAGGACAACCTCCAGGCATGATATTTAATGGAATATTTAATTTATATGGTTTCATTATTAAAATCACTTTTTATGGCAATAACTTGCATATAAGCCTTTAAAATTAGCACTTTTGCTTTTTCATATTAGTGTCCCATAGACTTTAACGATGTTTCACGGCTTCTCAAACTTGCTGTGAACACCGCATAATGTTCGCTGTTCGGCGAACAGGCGATCGAACATCGGGCTCATCCCTACTCAGTGGCACTGACACAATTTATGAGCCCATTGATAGCAGCAACATGCTCACTGACACCTCAGAATCTGATGAGGAAAATACTTCTCCTGAAAATCATGTCAGAGACCGACAAGAAAGGCACAGCAATCCATGTTTTATTACAATGCCAGCTGCTACCTCCAGTAGTGTAGCACAAAAATTCTGGGGAGGGGGGGTGATGCCGCAGGGACATGCCATCCACAAGTGGCGCAGGTTTCAAAAGTCGGATGCTGAGCACAAAATGCCTGAGGAAATTGGAAATCCTGTGAGGTCTCCCTATAACAGCCAGACACCACAAATATCTGCATTCCCTGGAAAACCAGCAATGTCTCCACACACTAGTTTTATCAAACATCTTTATGAAAAGCAAACTATGGTTGTGGCATGAAGAGAAAGGGTAAAAACACTAATCTGTCTAAATAAGAGCTTTATTTTTTCTACGAAACATATGTAATGTGCCTGGTATATTTATGCTATACTCAAAAAAGATATACATGCGAAAAAAAAGAAAAACAAAAAAAAACAACCTCAGTGCAAAGCCTTTGTTTTCTATGATGTCAGTCACACCACTGCATTGCAGATGCACAGGGGGTCAGCATGGGGGGACTGGGATGCAAATCACTGCATCACAACTCTGCTGTGGAGAATAGAACTTAAAGCGGAGTTCCACACATGTTTTAGTTTATTAAAAGTCAGCAGCTACAAAAAGTGTAGTGCTTACTTTTAATAAATAGACACTCACCTGTCCCACGGTCCAGCGATGTGGCCGCCTGGAGCCTCACTCCTCTCCCCCTCCTCTACACCAGCGCCGTCATAGCCACTGTGGGCACCCTGCTGCAACAGCTTTTGGCTTCACGGCCAGGCGCGCACTGCACATGCGCGAGCCCTGCATCGCTCTGCTAGTGGCCAGGCAATCTTCTGGGACCTGTCACGTGTCCCAGAAGATTGCTGGCAGGGAGGGGCCACCTAGGAAGAGAGGAGGAATCGCCTAGGCGGCCAAGAGCAGGAAGAAGGAAGTGGGACAGGAAGTCCCACTCTAAACTAATGTAGCACTGACCCCCGAAGGAGCTGCTGGTTTTATTGGGCTTACCATTACCTTATTGACCCCGTCTCTGTCTAGGGTTTCCCGTGGTAGATGGCCCAAAAGAAATGTAGAAACTGACACTGAATCTTCTTTTGGGTTATTTATTTGAAGTAGAAACAGAATCTCTCAGTTTAGGGTAGAGGGTTAGGAGGAAGTTCAGGTACTTTGGACTGTCAAAAAATGAAAAGTCTTTATAGAAGAAATCCAGAGAATAACCGCTTCACAACTGGATTTTCACAACCCCCGGATAGACCTTCTCTCACTAGGCCTAGCAGCCGGTAAGGTGTTAAGTAAAGTAAAGTCTCTGAAACAGACTTGAGCGCAGAATACTTGAGAAAAAGTCTCTGTCACAGACTTGAGCGTAACTAAGGGACATAGCAAAAAAATAGAGCTATCATACGGTACCAGTATCTCTCAGTCGGTCCGGCGATACCGTATGAGTGTGGATCCATGAAGTGTCCTTCAACTGAGCCTCCAGCCTCCTTCAGAGAAGCCAGCCTTGTGCATAGCCTTCTCCTGAAGTGTCCTCCCCTGGATGCTTCTCCAGTTGCTGGGCCTCTCCTTAGATGAAACGGCACCGCACCACCCTTGAATCACCAGGCCTCAATATCCTTTCAGGCCTGTCCCTGCAGTTGATTAGCCTCGGACTATCCAGCCCTGAGACTTGGAAATGCATGGAACCGCACCCCAGGCCAGAAGGGCCATGGGGGCTGGTCAGGGGGACCAGAACCAAACAGACAGAAAAATCCTCTGGCACGGAACCCCGTAGCACGTGATGTCAGTACCTTAAATACCACCTCCCAAAATGCACAGCAGGAGAACACTTCCACTGGGCTGATTCAGAGAAAAATGTGGCACTCAATACACCCAGCAAAACTGCGTTATACCACTTCCCGGCAGCGACACCAGCGACCAAGGAGAACCCAGTGCAACCCAGCTGGACTGGCACTGAAATCATAATTTAGTAAAATTAGCCCTAAAACTCAACTGTGGTTTCAGGAATATTAACTTTCAAAAATATATAGCGCATGCTCGTCAAAAGCCAACGCTACACTAAGCACCCACCCCCCCTAAAAAAATTACATGCCAAATGTGGCATGTCAGGAGGTGAGGAGTGCTTAACCGCTTCAGCCACGCAAGATTTTACCCCCTTCCTGACCGGAGCACTTTTTGCGATTCAGCACTGAATCGCTTTAACTGACAATTGCGCGGTCGTGTGACGTTGCACCCAAACAAAATTGACGTCCTTTTTTCCCACACGTAAAGCTTTCTTTTGGTGGTATTTGATCACTTCTGCAGTTTTTATTTTTTGCGCTATAAACAAAAAAAGAGCGACAATTTTGAAAAAACTATTTTTTTTACTTTTTGCTATAATCAATATCCCCCAAAAATATATATATATTTTTTTTTTCCTCAGTTTAGGTCGATATGTATTCTTCTACATATTTTTGGTAAAAAAAATTGCAATAAGCATATATTGATTGGTTTGTGCAAAAGTTATAGGGTCTACAAAATAGGGGATAGTTTTATGGCATTTTTTTTATTAGTAATGGTGGCAAGCTGCGATTTTTATTAGGACTGCGACATTATAGAGGACACATCAGACAATTTTGACACTATTTTGGGACCATTGCCATTTATACAGTGATCAGTAATATAAAAATGCACTAAATGACACTGGCAGTGAAGGGGTTAACCACTAGGGCGCAATCAAGGGGTTAAGTGTGTCCTAGGGAGTGATTCTAACTGAAGGGGATGTGCTTCAAATCACATGACAGCAATCACCACTCCCGATGACAGGCAGCGGTGATCTCTGTCATGTCACTAGCCAGAACGGGGAAGTGCCTTGTTTACATAGGCACTTCTCCGTTCTGAGGCTCCGTGACACGATTGCCGGGAGACCGGCGGACATTGAGTATGCCAGTCCCATGGGCACAGTCACACTGTATGCATGTGCCTGCTATGCCTAGCTCTTAAAGGGGGCGTACAGGTACACCCATTTGCCCGCCGCTGCCATCGCGCCGATGATATCAGTGTGTGGCGGTCGGCAAGTGGTTAAAGTTCCAATTTTGGGTGGAACTCCACTTTAATGTAATGTCACTTTTAACACTTGAATAAAGAACAACAAAATAAAAGTGCAACAGTGCAACATGCCTATCTACACTGCTTCCTCCCAGTGCACACCAGCAGCCATGCAAATAGCACCACAGCTGGTGTGAACGAGTCTTTAACCTAGGCAGATACAGTATAGACACAAATAATGTTGCTGTATATTCATTAATTCAGTTTATTTATGTATGTTTTTTTAATCCAGCTAGTGAAATTATCTGCATTTTCCTTGGTATCAGCCTTCTGCATTCCCCTACACAGCTGCATTTAAACTGGGAAGAAGTAAGACTGTGAGCCAGTCAGGTACGATGCATGCAAAGGTGCTTACAAGAAACATGCTTTTAGGATCCATGCATACCAGCATTTTTTTAAGCTGCTAGAAGCTGTTATTAGCATTTTTCTACTCTTAGAAGCTAAATAGTGTTATCCTAAGTCACATAGGGCAGCCATCAGAAATTTTGGGGCCCCTTACACAGCTTTAGGCCTGGGCCTCCCCTGGGCTCACCACCAACATTCCCCAGTGCCCGCTTACTGGCTGTCTCACTGAATCCGCCCACTGGCCAACCCACAAAGGGCCATTCCAAGTCTTCCTCCTTCTCCATTCCATGTCCTCCTCATCCTCATGCAATCCCATCTCCTCCATCCCATGTCCTCCTACTCAAGTTATATCTCTCCATCCCACGTCCTTGTCCTCCTGCAGTCCCATCTCCTCCATCCCATGTACTCCTACTCCAGTCCCATTTCCTCCATCCCACATCCTGCCCCAGTCCCATCTCCTCCATCCCATGTCCTCCTCCTCCTCCAGTCCCATTCCTCCTACAGTCCCATCTCCTTCATCCCATGTACTCCTACTTCAGTCTCATCTCCTCCATCTTCTCCATCCCACATCCTCCTCCTTCTTCTTCAGTCCCATCTCCTCCATCCTATGTCCTCCTCCTCCTGCAGTCCCATCTCCTCCATCCCATGTGCTCCTACTCCAGTTCCACCTCCTTCATCCAACATCCTCCTCCTGGCCCAGTCCCATCTCATCCATCGCATGTCCTGCTTCTCCTCCAGTCCCATCTCTTCCTACCACAGGAGGGGGGAAGTGGGACAGGAGAGGAGCAGTGGGACAGGTGGGGGGCAGTGTGTTAGTAGGGGGAAGGGGAACAGGAGGGGGGCAGGGAGACAGAAGGAGGCAGTGTCACAGGAAAAGAGCAGCGTGACATGAGGGGGGCAGTATGACAGAAGGGGGGCAGCCGGATAAATGGGAGCAGCGGGACCGGTGGGGTAGTGGAACTGGAGGGGGAAGTGTCATGGGAGGAGGTCAGTGGGACAGGTTGAGGGCAACGGGACAGGTGGGGCAGCAGGACAGGAGGGGCAAAGTTTCATGGAAGAGGGGCAGCAGGGTAGGGTCACGGGGGGCAGCAGGACAAGTGAGGGCATTAGAACAGGTGAAGGGGCAGCAGGAAAGGTGGGGGGCATTAGAACAGGTGAAGAGGCAGCAGGACGGGTGAGGGGCATTAGAACAGGTGAAGGGGCAGGTGGGGGGGCAGCATCACAGGTGAGAGGCAGTGGAACAGATGGGAGGCAGTATCACACAGGGAAGCACCAGTCCTCCCAGCTCTCACCTGTCCAGCAGTACAAGGAAGGGTAGCTGAGCCTGTGTCTCATCTCCACCAGGTTCTCTGGCAGCTGCTGCAAGAAAGAGCAGAAGGTGCTCCTCATCCCACCCCCCCGCACAGCTCGGCGCACACTGTAGTACACTGTAGTACTACCAGAGCAGAGCCTGCCTGACAACGGGCCCCGACATGCACACACAAAAGAACGGGGGGGGGTTCCACCTCTCTGACTTTCTCCTCCTCCATGGGGTCCACCGCTGGCACAAACTGCCTACCTCTCCACCCTCCTCTGCATCCTGGCAGATGGTGCACTCTGACGGCAACTCCCATGTGTTCAAGTTGTGTACTTGTGTACCGGCTGTACCGCCCTGATGGCGGCCCTGGCCATGTGTCCACGCACACTACTTTAGGCTATTAGGGTTTTTTGGGCTTCAGCATTTAGGAGCAGAAAAAAATAGTTTTAGTAGATTTTAACCACTGCTAAGCACCGGATTACAGTGTTTTTTTTTTCTCTTTGCCACCATCCCGCTGGCGTCCCTAACAACCAGTGTGCAGCTGCTTGTTAAGCAGTGGGCCAGGTTTTTAGCTGTCAGCGGGGTTGCCCACTGACAGCTGAAATGTCAACTAAACAATTTCCAGCAATAAAAAAAATGTGAAAGAAAGTGTGGGAGTCTTCCCC
The DNA here is from genome assembly GCF_037356315.1 of Lithobates pipiens. Classification (NCBI taxonomy): domain Eukaryota; kingdom Metazoa; phylum Chordata; class Amphibia; order Anura; family Ranidae; genus Lithobates; species Lithobates pipiens. The sequence continues at coordinate 278,671,918 of NW_027507718.1, read as the reverse complement.
AATCCATACCAAACCCACGCCATTTTTTTTCTATTTTTGGCATGGGGTTAAAATCTTAAAATTTTAAACAGATCCAAAAGGGTCTGGTATGGATTGGGTGGGGCACACATATTTTTATAAACATTTACAAATGTTTAGTTTGTTTAGTCATCCATTAAGGATGTGGCGGCTAGCTTTCTGCCCACTGTTCGCTGGTTAAGGACGCCAGCGGCCACTCGCTACTTAAGGAAACCGCTCCTAAACACTTGGAAATGCTCCTAAACACTGCAAAAACACTGGCAAAAAAATGCTTAATATTAGTGTTTTTATCCATCTTTTTTTCAGTGGTTTTTGAACGTCTAGTGTGAATGGAGCCAGAAAAAGTGCTTTCTCTTCCTAAGAACATGTTCCTTGTAAGCACCTTGGTCTGCTCCCAGAGTGATCAAAAGGATGACCTCCCCAGTCAGTGGCTGCTCTTTTACTATCCCATCTTTAAGTGACAGGTGGCAATAGAATCTATTGTAGAGCTAAATGAATACAGTGAATCTCTGCTGATTTCTATCATCCAATCATGAGCAAGCAAAAATACTGTTTTGCTATTTTCCTTGCACCTGATTGGGTATTCTTTACAAAGTGAAGCTTCACCACATTCTCTAAGCACTGGGGTAAATGCATGCAAATGCACTTGGAAAGTGCGCAGTCTATTTGCTTTTAGAAATGTATCCAATGCCACTCCAACTTATAAAAAATGTGTTTACTAAATTTTGGTTTGCAGGCTACAAATTTAAAAATGAATGGATTATATACTGCAGCTAATGTAGGCCCCTTGAACCACCTTTAAGAAAGGGAGCCTTGACTGCTGGAAGCATGGCATCACTGTGGGTGTGAACCTAAAAGGGAAGTTAAGTAGCTCCCTGACTGGGTGGAGTCTGAACTCTAGGAAAAGGCTATGCGGAGGCACATCCAACTGCTCTGAGGAGATTCAGCTGTCACAAGAGTTGTCCTTCCCCAGCTTTCCTGTATCATCATTAGGGGTGCAACGGATCAAAAAACTCATGGATCGGATCGTTCCTCGGATCAGAGTCACGGATTGGATCATTTTTTCGGATCAGCAAATAATAATTGAATTTTCCCCACTGAAATATCCACAATCTCCCCACTGTAATATCCACGTCATCTTCCCCACTGTAATATCCACATCATCTCCCCCACTGTAATATCCACGTAATCTCCCCCACTGTAATGGACATCTCCCCCACTGCAATATCCACATCATCTCCCCCACTGTAATATCCACGTCATCTCCCCCACTGTAATGGACATCTCCCCCACTGTAATATTGGCTGAGTATGGCCGGGTACGGCTGAGCATGGCTGGGTATGGCTAGGTATCGACGAGTATGGCTGGGTATTACAGAGTATTGCAGAGTATGGCTGGTTATTGCAGGGTGTGGCAGAGTATGGCAGAGTATGGTTGGGTATGGAAGAGTATGGCTGGGTATGGCAGAGTATGGCTGGGTATTGCAGGGTATGGCAGAGTATTGCAGAGTATGGCAGGGTATTGCAGAGTATTGCAGAGTATTGGCAGGGTATTGCAGAGTATTGGCAGGGTATTGCAGAGTATTGGCAGGGTATGGTTGAGCACTGCACATGTGAATGGACCTCGGATGCCTCCAGCATCTCCTTCCCTGGATTCTGTCAGTAACATCCAGCTCCCTGTGCCCTACAGGGCAGGAGCTGATGCATCCTCTCAGCTCTCATCCCTTCCAGCATTTCACTCAGCTCCCCTTACTGCCCATGTGAGGGATCAGGTTTCCATACTGCAGGAGGCACTGATCATTAACTCTTTGCATCCCTGCCTCAGCCTGTATACCAGTCAGCTCTCCTCTTCAGCAACATGTGATTTCAGTGTTACAGCCTCCCCAAGTGACCTTGCCTCAGATTCTCTGACAGGGCTTTTGTGTTACTTGAGGCAGGAGTATCTTTCTTATTAACCCTGCATGTCCCAGCACAACCTCTGACACACAGGGTCAACTCCTGGACTCCAGACTCTCCCTCCAGCTCTTTCTGAAAGCAATCATCAGTCCTCCTACTCGATCTCCATTGGGTAAGTATCATTATGGGTTGGTCTGTAATAAGTCAAGTGTAGCTGTTTTAGGGCCACTGATCATGCATTTTTGCAGAAGTCCAATCAATATTTATTTTACTTTATTTGGCTGTCATGCCAGCTGTGGCACCCACCCCATCCCCAGTGTCTGATTCTCACCTGGGTGGCCCTCTACAATCAATTTTCTTCGATTTTGCACTTAGAACAGGTGATTCAATAAATACATTTTAAGAATGGCACTGTGAGTTCACTGATGTGCTGACGCTGGTGCTTTTTGATATACAGACAGTTGACAAATAAAGAAATATTGATGTTAATACTGAGGGTGAAAAATGAAAACAGCTTCCTTGTATTTTTGGGAACTGGCGGAAGGGTTCTTCTGAGCCTAAACATTGCTCTGTTAAAAAAAAAAAAAAAAAATCCATAATTAGTCCCTTCCCTATTCAGTTATGTAAATTTAATTTGGGAGGTCTACAAAATATATGAAGGGCTGTGCTGATTAATTTTGATACCCAGTTTTGCCTAAAACTGGCTGCCTAGAAAGAACTACATTTTCACTGCCGAAATGTTAGTCTATGTTATATGTATATTGACCTGTATTGGTAGCTGCCAACTTTATTCACTCTAGCGCCAACGTTTACTCTGCATATGGTTATTGCCTGCACAGGCCAACTTCTTTACAGGCACCTCCACAGAACAACAGTGGTATACAAATAGGCAACTGCTGACTGTTTAATGAGAGCCACTATGTGCGTACGACTTTTCCCTTGACGGTGGTGCCCACCCAGCAGTTGACTCTTTCTGAATGGGGAATATTACACCTGCCAAACCAGGGTCCAAGTTCGACCCTGCTAAGACAGAGGATGCCAGTGAAAGTCTCAAGGATGTTGCACTGGCTAGATCAGTACCCTCTCAGTCTGGAGGCTTGGATCTCACAGTTGGGATTTAATCGGGGGTTTAGGATAACTTTCATATACCCTGAATGCTCTTTGTGAGTTTCCTCTCTTTTCCTGCGGCCTGGCAGGTTGCATGCTTGGATAAGGGTCTGGTATGGATTTTTGGGGGGAACCCATGCCATTTTTAAAGAAAATTTAGTGTGGGGTTCCCCTTAAAATCAGATTTGGTATGGATTTCGAGGGTGACCCCCACACCATTTTTTTTTTAAATTTTGGTTTGGGGTTCCCCTGTGGCGAAATCCCCATGCCGTTTTTATCAATGAACTTTTATGTGCATTGTGGACCGACAATTCATTGTAGCCGCAAGTAGTTTTAAATTACTTTTTTTTCCTTTAGAAATTACATTTTGCTGTCAGACTGTTCTAAACACGGGAAACATGTGTCCCTTTACAGGCATACTATAGACACCCCCCAGGTACGAAATTTAAAGGAATATTACACTTTTATTGTTTCACTTTAAGCATTATTAAAATCACTGCTCCCGAAAAAATTGTCCATTTTTAAAACTTTTTTTTGCACTGATACATGTCCCCTGGGGAAGGACCCAGGTCCCCAAACACTTTTTATGACAATAACTTGCATATAAGCCTTTAAAGTTAGCACTTTTGATTATTCATGTTTGTGTCCCATAACGGTGTTCGCGCGTTCAAACAATTTTTTTGCCTGTTCGCATGTTCTGGTGGAAACCAAAGGGGGGGGGGGGGGGGTGTTCGGCTCCCTAGTGGTGACACCAAATATTTTTTACTGGAAAGGCCTGACAGTGCCACCAACATGGGTTTTGGATTCTGAGCATCCCTTTAAGCAACCTAAAAGTGAAATATTAGAATATGAGCAAGACATTTTGTGCATTCATAGTTCCACCACCACCACTATTGCTACTCCCATTGGCACCACCATCACCACTGAAAAGATTACATCTGCAGGTCATAGAAGTAATGAGGGAGATTTTTTAGTGCCATTTCCCATTAGCTATCTGAGAGAAGAGGGAATTCAGAAGGTCCCCTCAACATCTGATGGTGATAAATCCTCCTTCGCAAACATGGAAGATTCAGATTATACCTTACCTTTTAATCTCAATCAGGAACCAACTATTTATGAGATAGAATATTCCCCTTCCCATATTAAATTTGACCCCCCACTGTTGTATTCCCCTGAAGGAACAGCACCGGTGGCACCTGCCTCTCCTATTTCAGTTGAGTCTCCCATAAACATTAATCCTGCCAGCACAACTGTTAGTCAAGTAACCTCCTTCACTATCCCCGACATGAAGCCACCTCCCGTTTTATCACAAAAACACAGCAGCATAGCAGAGTGCACAGGCCAAGCTACAACCAAAATGAAGCAAGTTGCTCTAGCATCTGCAGCTGAAGAGGAAACTCTCTAAAAATATCTTCAACCCACAGTGGGGAGCATTTTGTGACAGTTGTTGATGGCTGCACAGCTGCATGTAAACTATGCAGCAGAGAAGTCAGCCGTGGGAGACTGTTGGGTCACCTCACAAACTCTGGGACAAAGCAACACATGCTTACCCACCACAGACCAGTGGTGCTGAGGGAAGAAATGGGTGTGGCTCCTCCATCTACCACAACCAACAGTGTCACAGTCACCGCCACTTCTGGAGCTGCAGGTCATAATAAATTGCAAAATTATTCCATACAGCCCACTATTGAACATTTTGGTGGGTTACATTACCGGGCAATGTCAAAACAGCAGTCCCGGAAACTTACGTGCCTCATTGAACAGATTATAGCTGTTGGGGATGCATCTTTCAATTTTGTGGAAGGGGAGCCCTTCTAGCATCTTATGCAAGCTGTGGCACCACAATACCAGGTCCCTTCATGCACCACATTTAGTAGAACTATAGCGCCCTCGCTGTACCGTTCATGTGTTGGGGTTTTGAAGGCGTTGCTGGGGAAGGCTGCTGGCCAATCATTGCACTTTATTTATGATTTATGGAGTGCTCCAAGTGGCCACCATGCCTTCCTGACCTTGACTGCGCATTTGTGTCAGCTCAATGTGTCGCAAGATATACAACCCCCACAAACAATTGCAAGGTCAAGGAAAACCTTAAGTGCTGTGGCCGCTGCTACAGTGCACAAGACAGGATTGCACTCCTTCCTCCTCCATGCTGAGGTGATGGATCAGCAGCACACATCCATTAATATTCTAAATGCACTTCAGAGAATGATAGGGAAGGGGCTAGGTCAGTGATGGTGGCGCTAACATGATAAAGGCTATCCGTGATGGAAGATTTGTTGATGTGCGCTGCTGTGCACACATCCTGCATCTAGTTTTTAGGTCTGCTCTCAATGATAACACTAAGCCCTTGTACACACGGTCGGACATTCCGACGGAAAATGTCCGATCGGACCATGTTGTCGGATAATCCGACAGTGTGTGGGCTCCATCGGACTGTTTCTGTCGGAATATCCGACAGACCAAGTTTTCCAGCTTGGCTATAAAATTTTCCGACAACCTGATCCGATCGGACTTTGTCCGATCATGTGTAGAGAATTCCGATCCGACAAAGTGCCACACATGCTCAGATCAAGTTCCTACACCAAAGCTATTGGCTACTAGCGTGAACGTAGTTCAGTCATAACGAAATAACGTCATCACGTTCTGAACGATCGGATTTTCCGACAACTTTGTCTGACCGTGTGTATGCAACAGTTTCGGACAAAATCCGTCGGAAAAAATCTGACGGATTTGGTTGTCGGAATGTCCGACCGTGTGTACAAGGGCTTAGGCCGCGTACACACGCGGGGACTGTTCGCCCAACTTTGTCCGCTGAACAGTGTTTCGGCAAACAGTCCGCTCGTGTGTGGGCTTTCAGCGGACAGTTTCAGCGAACAGTCCGCTGAACAAGGTTTTTCGGAAATTCCGAAAAACTGTCCGCTGAAACTTTGTTTCAGCGAACAGTCCCCTCGTGTGTAGGCTAGTTCGTCAAACTAAGTTTCGCGCATGCTCAGAAAGGATTTACACGCCGAAAGTTATAATGCAGTGTATAGGACGTCGTATTTTTCGTCCCGTCGTACGTGCCGTTCACGTCATCGCGCACGGTTTCAGCAAACTGTTCGTTCGTCGTGTGTGGCCGTCCATGCTAATTTTGAGCGGACTGTTTGCCGAAACTGTTTGACGGACAAAGTTGGGCGAACAGTCCCCGCGTGTGTACGCGGCCTTACAGTGGAAGGTTAACAGCACTTCTAGAGTCATGCCGCAAATTGCTGGTCACTTCCACCGTAGTGTGAATAATAGCTACCTTCTCAGGCAGGAACAGAGAAAGGCAGGCCTCGTGGAGCACTGGCTCAAACAGGATGTTGGAACGAGGTGGAACTCCACCTTACACATGCTAGTGCGTATACTTGAGCAACAGAGGGCAATTCAAGTAATGGCATGCAAACATTTTATTGGTATTGCCAGACCACTAGGCAGGGAGGACTGGGTCATGATTGACCGAGTTGTCACAGCGTTCAAGCCTTTTGAGGATGTCACTGACAATTTAAGCCAAGAGAGTGCTAGCCTGGCACAAGTGGTTCCCCTCTTTGCACACCTTTCAAATAAAATTGATTTCTTTCTTTCCAATAGGAAACGATTGTCAATATACTTGCTGAATTTGATTCCCTTCTGAGGAGGCTGAAGGAGCAACTCAGTTGGCGCATACAAGAGCTCATCAACTCTCGCCATGAGTTCATGTTAGCCACAATTGTAACCCCAGAATAAAAGATAGCACTCCACAAAAATACTCTCACCACCTGGAGGGATAGATTGATAGAGAGGGTACGTGAGAGGGAAAGGAAAATGGGAATACAGTTATGCCCCGTACACACGATCGGACTATCTGGCGGACTTAGTCCCACGGACCAGAGTCCGCCGGACAATTCGATCGTGTGTGGGCTCCAGCAGACTTTTTCTTCCCAAAAGTCCGGCGGACTTAGAAAGAAGACTTGCTTCAAAATTGTCCATCGGACGCAGCTCCTGTCGGGAAGTCCGCTCGTCTGTATGCTGGTCCGACGGACTTTCCAAATGAACAGACTTGCCCACACACGGACCAAAGTCCGTTTATTTTGACGTGACTTCAGGTACGGCCAGACTAGAGAAGGAAGACAATCTCGCTGCTTCCATCGGCAATATTGACACCTTGCTAGCCCCGTCGCCTGGTTTGGGCTTTAAGGGTAACCCTCACGCTAAAAAATGGCACGGGGGTCCCCTAAAAGTCCATACCAGACCCTTATCGGAGCACGCAGGCCGGCCGGTCAGGAAAGGGGTTGGGGATGAGCTAGCGCCCCCCTCCTGAACTGTACCAGGTCGCATGCCCTCAACATGGGGGGTGGGTGCTTTGGGGAAGGGGGGCGCCCTGCGGCCCCCACCCCAAATCACCTTGTCCCCATGTTGATGAGGACAAGGGCCTCTTCTCAACAACCATGGCCGTTGGTTGTCAGGGTCTGCGGGCAGGGGGCTTATCGGAATCTGGGAGCCCCCTTTAATGAGGTGGCCCCAGATCTCAGCCCCCCACCCTATGTGAATGAGTATGGGGTACATCGTACCCCTACCCATTCACCTGAGGAAAAAAGTGTCAATAAAAAAAACACACTATAGGTTTATAAAGTAGTTTATTAGGCAGCTCCGGGGGTCTTCTTCCGACTTCGGGGGTCTTCTTCTGACTTCTCAGTGCTTTCCAGTTCTTCTCACCAGGCTCCTCCGCTATCGTCTGCTTTTTTGCCGCTCTTTTGCTAGCGGAGGTGCCCAGCTTTCTCCTTCGTCGTCGTCACCGTCAGCGTCTTCTTCTTCTTCCTTCTTCTGTTGTGGGGTCACCGGGTGATGTCACAGGGTGACCCCGCCCCTTATGATGTCACAGTCCCGGGGGATGCTGGGACTATTTTATTGTAGCAACAGGGGGTGAGGGAGTGGGCACCGACACTAACAGACAGACGAAGGGGAGATGGCAGAGAAGAGGACAGAGAAGGACAGACTCATAACAGGACAGCGCATGGCGGGGACACAGGGCTCAGCAGCCATGATATACCGTGGTCAGTTTACAGAGGGAAGGGGTATAGCCAGGCAAGATCAGGTTTGTTTTTTAGGTAAGGGACCAAATTACACAGCACAAGCACTGTGTTTTAACTACTTAAGGACCTGGCCTATTTTCCAGACTCAGCTTACATATGGTTCGCTTCTACGTGCAAGCTCGGCGGGACAGTGCGCTTTAATTTATTTTTCTTATTTATTTTACTTTTTATTCTTTATTTTGACACTGTCCCTTTAAAAAAAATTGGATCACTTTTATTCCTATTACAAGGAATGTAAACATCCCTTGTAAAAAATCATGACAGGACCTCTGAAATAAAAGGTCTGGGGTGAAAAAAACTTCAGATCTCATATTTACACTAAAATGCAATAAAAAATAAATGTAATTTTTGTTTTCCAAAAAAAAAAAAAAAATCCCCTTTAAGACTGGAGGGCATAAGTGCCTGTCAGGGAAGAGGACCCAATCGTCTCCACCGCTACCGACAGCTCCGGTAAGCAGCAGAGGCATCCGGAGCACAGTGGGCCTCTCCCTCCCTCAATAAAAGTGAACTCGCAGCCACAGAGACCACTTTTATCTGAAAGAAGATCGCCTGCTGAAAAGGATACCTGGGTTATGGCAGCTATCTGCTGCCCTAACAATGGTAGTTTTCTTCAAACAGCCAACGTACAACTGGACAGAACAGGTTTGTTTTTTTTTTTAGGTAAAAAAACGCTTTAAAGAAAAATGTGTTTGTTCTTGTCTTCATTATATATAGCAAATATTTTATTTTCGCTAATCTTTTCTAAGTTCCACTCTAGTTACTGGTGGCCGATTGTAGTGGAAGGTACTAAGATCAGATGCATTTCCAAATATTGTAGAAAAAGAAATAAACAATAAATAAACAAGTATAGGTTATACATACAAACAGTGGGGTCTATTTACTAAAGGCAAATCCACTTTCCACTACAAGTGCACTTGGAAGTGCAGTTGCTGTAGATTTGAGGTGGACATGCAAGGAAAATAAAAAAAAACAGCATTTTTGCTTGTGCATGATTGGATGATAAAATCAGCAGAGCTTCCTCTCATTTCAGAGCTTCCCCTCAGATTTACAGCAACTGCACTTATGGGGAGGACATCCCCTCCCACTGTTTGTAATAACAGTCAAGGGGCTGCTTAGTCGCATCGGTTGCTATTACAAGAAAGCCAACTAACCGATCTAAAGAACGGTATCGGGGTGATGTCTGTAGCTGCAAGCATCACCCCACTACAACACCTTGAGGCTCTATCTGTAATATTTGTAAGTTTGTGAACAATACCGATTATTACAAAAAAGTGATCCGCCACTCCTAGTATGAGGTGTGTGTATGAACTTGAAAACGGATGTTTGTTAAATAGCTTTTTATGTGTTTTATAATGCCTGTGTGTAAAGTGTGGATGATGATGGTGCCTTGTGTCCTGTTTCTTTATATTGGCAGCTTGTGTACTCTAGATAGAACAGATAGAATAAAAGAGTTAAGGTAACCACTTCTGGAACAAGCCTATTTCTGACACTTATTGTTTACAATTTAAAATCATTATTTCCTGACGCATCATGGCAGCACACACATTGGGTTGTGGCTCCGCCTCCACAACCTGATAGTACTGGTTAGCTATAAGATTCGAAGAGGAGTCCACTGTTGCATTCTCCTTTCTTTTCCTCACCTGTGTGGATGATTGTGTGGTTGGGATTGGTTAGAAACATGGAACCCCTTACCGTTTTGCCCCAGCTAGGTTCTGCCTCTCCTAACTGGAAGCCCTCTCTGTACAGTCTCTAAATGAGATAAAAGAAGGGAGGCCCCACTCTGATGGTCACAGGGGCTAGGATTTGTAAAATACCTGTCAGACCTTAAATAGGTTAAAAAGGTATACAGAGGTCATTCCCTCTATTTTCTTATTTTCCTCTCCTTTTTCACATTTCATACTGCTTCTGACTATTCTTACAGTTTCATATATCCTTTACCTTCTGTGCCTGTTTATTTTTTTTCTATTTTCTTCTATTTTTTTCTCTTGCAACATCGAACGGTGCTACTCTCCACACTCCAGAAATTCGGGTGGATAATAAATGGGAAAAAGAGCAGCCTGGTACCAACACAAAAAATAATTTTCCTGGGAGCCGAACTAGATATCAGTTCCAACACAGTTGGTCTTCCCCAGGAGAAGCTACTTCCGCTTATCCACAAAGCAAAAAAGACTGCTGTCGGTGAATCATCTATCCACAAGATCGTGCCTAAGTATCCTAGGATCAATGTCCTCCACCCTCCCAATGAACCAATGGTCCCAATGGAATTCGAGAACTTTCGAGAACTCGTTCCTAAGACAATGGAATGGATATTTCATGAGTCAGAAAATACTGATCACTCAGGTAGTGAAGAATTCTCTACGGTGGTGGACCCAGATCAGCAACCTGTCCCATTGTACCCCCACTACCAGAAATAATAACAACGGATGCCAGTTTTTATGGTTGGGGAGCACATTATCAACACCAGGGGGCACAAGGCCGATGGGCCTTTCGACCACATGGCATAGTTTTGAATATCGTAGAGCTCAGGGCCGCCTGGTAAACCCTCCTAACCTTCGGCCCACTACCTACAGGGAAAAGCATCCTCCTGAGAATGGACAATACGGTAGCAGTAAACTACGTTCACAGGCAGGGGGGTACCCGAAGCAACACGCTTATGCAGGAAGTTCGGACCATACTCAAGTGGGCACAGGTCCACCTGGCGGACCTAAAGGCGATATATGTCCCGGCGACACACAACCAACTCGCAGACGACGTGAGCCGAGTATTTATATCAAACAACGAATGGTCCCTCAGTCACCAGGCTTTTGCCCTTCTCACACACAGATGGGGAACACCAGACATGAATCTAGCGGTGACGCCAGAGAACAACAAATGTCCCTGCTTCCTAGCAAGAAAGGCCTACCCAACAGCGTCTGGGATCGACTGCCTTCACCACCCTTGGGAATTCCACCTAGGGTACATATTTTCTCCGGTACCCCTAATAGGCAGATTTCTAGCCAGATTGAGGAGCTCGACATCCACAGTAGTGGCAGTATTGCCGTATTGGCCCAGGAATACGGATTGGCGACCATCCTACAACTAAACACGGAAGAACCACTACATCTAACGGCTTGGAGATTGAAAGGGAGAGGTTGTTAGACCAAGGGTGTTTGCTCAGAGTAATATCTACACTACAGCAAGCCAGGAAAAAATCAACTAACAACATATATAGTAAAATCTGGGAAGAATTCTCCACTTTTGCCCAACAGCAGTCCTGGAATCTGCTATATCCGTCAGTTTCTCAGGTTCTAGAGTTCCTGCAGCTAGGCCTGGAAAAGGGGCTAAGCTCTAGCACCTTAAAAGTCCAAGTCTCGGCTCTATCTACAATGTCAGGAGTTAAGTAGCGGGCCTTGAATCCTCTCATCATCCAATTCCAGAGAGCCTGTCTGAAAATTAGGCCTCCCAGGAAACCAATCTTCCCGACCTGGGACTTATCAGTCATGTTAGAAGCCCTGTCGAAGGAACCATTCTTTCCACTAGAGTCAGTTTCCCTAAGGGACTTAACACTCAAGTTATCTTTTTTAGTGGCAATAATGTCGGCCAAGAGGGTTTCGGAACTGCAGGCTCTACTAATTAAAGAACCGCATCTGGTTTTGTAGCCAGACAGAATTGTCCTCAGACCCTCGGATCAGTTTGTACCCAAGGTAGATTCTACCTTTCACTTCAACTCAGAAATCAATCTTCCAGTCTTTCTAGATAGCGAAGGGAATCCTCATCCTTTGGATGTTAAATCAGTCATCTCCACCTACCTAGTAGCTACTCATACATTTAGAAAAACAGAACACATTCTAGTCATACTGCATGGCACAAGGAAAGGCCAGGCAGCCTCCTCAAGAATGATAGCATCTTGGCTGATTAGAACCATAAGAAAAGCTCGGGTATTTTCTGCTCTCTGGAAAAGATCACGTCATGACGTAGGACGCAGAGGCTGAGGGAGGGATTAGTGTGAAGCCGGCCGGAGCGGGAAGACGGTGCGCTCCACGGAACCGGCGGTATGCTGCGGATCTCTTGCCCGTCACCGCTCTGGAACCCGCCCGCCTGCCAGTTATCGCACGGGAAATAAATACAACGGCAGGACCGCCGTATACCTCCTCCCCCCCCGCTCCCCCTCCTCCCCCCCTCCGGTCGGATCTCCTTAGCGTCCATCGCTGCACAGAGTCCCAGCCATAGCCTAAACCCCTGCATGCGAGTGAGAAGGGATGAGGACACACACAGGAAGAAAGAACCAGGACCAGAACCAGGAAGAGCAACGCTGAGCAGATAAGAAACTGGGCTGTCTGTAATATTGCTACTCTATTTTGCTGTCTAACTCGGGCCAGGTTGTGTGGTATTGGGTCATGCTGGGCTATGTGGTGCTATTAGTTCTCTAGAACCAGGAAGAGCAACGCTGAGCAGATAAGAAACTGGGCTGTCTGTAATATTGCTATTCTATCTTGCTGTCAAACTTGGGCCAGGATGTGTGGTATTGGGTCATGCTGGGCTATGTGGTGCTACTAGTTCTCTTACTGGGCGCTTTTAAGGCACTAAGTATATATATACAAACTGCACCTTAGAGGCCGTCTTCCCCGTTTTTTTCTTGGTCATTTTAGGACTGGAAATGTGTACTGAATTTATGTGCAAAGGTTCAAAAGTAGAGCAGAAGGTCTAATTATGGTTGAAGGATCGTATTGCTCAGGTAAAATAAATAGGAGTACACCCTGGGGCCTACTAATTGGCGAGACAAACCCAAACTTATTCCATTGCTTCGATAACATACCAGATGACATAGGAGCCAATCGGTAATACAGCCTACCTCAAATCTAAAGATTAACATATTAAATTGATTATAATTATATCAGCCTGTGATTAATATCATAAAACTCAATGTGTCGTAAGTCCCAGAGTGAACGGCCCACCCTCCCTAAACGCTCCTAAGGGAGAGTTACAGGCCCAACAAATAAGAGGAGGACCGGGTGTGGTACAGAATTAATAAGTGGACTGGGTGAAAAGTAAAGTTATAATCCCCAACTGTTCATAGAAAAGACAATAAGGGGAACCCTAACAGGACCCTGTATACTTCGCTCCTCCGTGTCAGGGAAAGACGCTAAGATAACACACGGGCGAATCAATCTAGCGTGGTGAAGGAAGATAAAATGAGTAAATCCTCTAAACAAAATGCTCGGGGGGGGGGGGGTCCTAAAACCCCAAAAAATACAGCAGCAGACTGTACAATTAAACAATATATGACCCAAGGGGGCAGCCCAAGAGGAGAGGGGACGGAAAGGTTACCTCCGAAACCTGAGAAGAAGAAGGGACTAGATAAAAACCCGAAAAAAACAGGGACCATTCCCGCGACGATTTTACAACTGAAAGCGAAATGGAATTAAGTAAAAACGAAGAACATCAGGGAGAGGATCAATCCATAACACAGCGAATACTGGGAGAAATGCTCTTAAAACTCGAAGTCGCTATAAAATCGGAGATTGGTATGTTGAGATCGGATTTGGGACACTTACTAAATAGAGTGTAAGAAGTAGAGGCAAATATGGAAAGGCAGGCCCAGGAACTAGGTATCGTAAAGAACCAAATGAACACAGCATACCAAAACCAGAGAAAAATTTTATATCAACTTGAAGATCAAGAAAACAGGAATCGCAGACAAAATCTAAGAATACGCTCGGTACCCGAAAAAAAACAAGAAGATCTAAAGGAAATTATCAAAAATATATTTAACCCACTCTTGGACAGAGGAGAGGACGGATTCCCAAAGATTGAACGGGTTCACCGTATAGGCAAAATAAGGAATGAGGGAATCATTAAGCCACGTGATATTATTGTCAGATTCAGATTCTGTGAAGACAAAGAAGAGATATGGTCAAAATTAAGGGGGAGAGTAGCACTGAAATATGCAGGGGCAGATCTACAAGTCTTTTCAGACCTTGCCTCAGAAACACTGACCAGAAAGCGGCTCCTAAAACCTCTGTTAGACCAGATGAGAACACAGAACATAAGATACAGCTGGGGGTTCCCGGCATGCCTTATAGGATCTAAAGATGGCAGATCAGCCAGGCTGCGATTCCTGGAAGAGCTGGCTGGATTCTGTGAGAGACTGGGGATCCAGGTTCCAGCCCTACCGGGCTGGTCAGACGAGGGTTGGGGGGTGTGGTGGGGGTGTGGGGGTCCCGGGGGGGAGGGGGGAGTTATGTGATGTAGTAAGGTGGTCTTGGCACAGGCGCGGAGGGTTTGCCCCCCCTACCCTCCTCTCCCTATTATAATCTTGAGGAGGGAAGGGGGAGGCAAAACACTGTACCTCACCTCGGATCTAATAAGACTTAGAGATGGTCAGGATTACCGGGCCAATCAATGAGTCGAAGGCCAGATCTGGGCCGGGGGGGAGGTGGAGGAGGGGGGAGTGGGATTGCGAGGGGTGGGGGGTTGGGTTAAGGGGGGGGGTAAGGGGCAATGCAGGTCAGGGGGAATGTCAGTAAAGAACCCTCCTAGGAGAGGTAAGGAAAATATGGCTAATGTAGTTGGGCCTAGTGCTGCTCAAAAAACAGGGAGAAAAAAAAAAAAAGAGGAAAAAAAGCTTGACCTGATCTATTTTATCAATGGCGCTTAATTTTTTAACATATAATGTGAAAGGGTTAAATACACTCAACAAGCGGTTAAAAATCTTGAAAGAATTAAAGCATTATGAGGCGGAGGTGGTCGCCCTACAGGAAACACACATATCCCATGTCTCAAAGATTAGGCTTTACTCTAAAGATTATCCGTGCTGGTATTATGGTGATACAATAACAAATAGAGGGAGAGGGGTAGCAATTGGATTTGGAAGGAATATTCGTTTTACCCTAGAGGCCAGAGAGACGGATCCAGAGGGAAGGTATCTCTTCTTAAAGGGAATGCTGGGTAACACGAGATGCACATTAGTCAATATATATTCACCAAATAAAAACCCAATAAAATATCTAAGGGGCATTTTAGTTAAATTACAGAAGTTCCAAGAAGGCTATGTAGTTTTGATGGGAGATTTAAATCTCTGCCTGGAATCTAGAATTGATAGTACGTCGGGTGCACCGGGGACAAGTAATGTACAACTAAAAAAGTTAAAACACAGTTTGAACACTCTCCAGTTGGTAAATGCCTGGAGGGCCCAGCATGTGGGAATACTGGACTATACGTTTTACTCCCCCGTGCACGGGACGTACTCTAGAATTGACTACATATTTGTGGAACATAGACTACTCGAAAATGTAATAGGAACTAATATTGAAATAACCTCATTATCAGACCACGCCCCCGTAAAGTTGAGAATGTCGTTCCCTGGTGTACATAGACAAGGGTTCTCGTGGCAATTAAATTAAGAATTAATATAGGACAAAGAGGGGTACGAAGTAGTGCGTAAAGAATTAGAACAATACTTTATAATAAATGCTTCAGAGGAGACCTCGGGTCAAGCCTTGTGGGATGCCCACAAGGCATATATCCGAGGGATATTGATAGCGTTGGGGTCCAGAAAAAAAATAAATAACGAGAAACAGAAACTAAGAGATGAAATTCTTCTAATGGAGCAACAGCATAAAACGGGAGCCTTCGATAAAAAATTCCTACAAAAATTAGTGAAAAAAAGAGAGGACTTACGCGAGCTTATGGATCGGGAATCAAAAAGAATTTATGGTCAATTGGCTAAAGAAAGGTATCAGGAAGGCAATAAATCCACTAAACACCTAGCAAAAATGCTGCAAAAGAAAAAAGCTAAAAACTACATAGAGCGTATTCAAACAGAACAGGGTGTTATGGCATATACTACGAAGGAAATAGCAGAAACATTCAGAACTTATTATAAATGCCTATACGCAGTCAATAAAAATAAAAAGGATATAGGGGGAGGAAAAAAAAAAAATCGGAGGATTGAGGAATATTTAAATAACGCTGGCTTGCCTAAGATCTCTGAAAATGAAAAGGAAATACTAGAAAGCCCCATTACAGAGGAAGAAATAAATAAAGCACTAAAAGATTCGGCCCCTGGGAAAAGCCCGGGTCCCGATGGATTAACAACATATTATTACACAAAGTATAAAGATATCTTGACCCCGAGACTTTGCAACTATATGAATGGCCTAGGGTTAAATTACGAAATGAGCAAAGACGCGCTGACAGCCTCAATAATAGTAATTCACAAGGAAGGAAAGGACAAGACGATCTGTTCCAGTTACCGACCAATATCGCTATTAAACGCTGATACTAAGTTATTCGCTAAGATACTAGCAGGGAGATTGAAAATTTTGATGAATCAATTGGTCCATCCGGACCAAGTTGGGTTTGTAATGGGGAGGGAAGGTAAAGACAATGCGGTAAGAACCCTCCTTCTGATATCGCAGAGGGCGGAGTTAGAATCCCCGGCCTTGCTACTGTCGACGGACGCGCAAAAAGCCTTCGACAGGGTGGACTGGGGATTCATGTTTCAGACGCTGGAAAAAATGGGCATTGGAATAAGAATGATGCAATGGATTAAAACGCTCTATTACCACCCGACAGCAACTATAAAGATCAACGGGACAGCCTCTTTACCCTTCGAGATGGAAAATGGGACTAGACAGGGATGCCCACTATCGCCCCTCTTATTTATACTATCATTAGAGCCGCTTCTCTCCACGATCCGTAATAGTTCTGGAATCACGGGAATCCAGGTGGGGAGAGAAACACATAAATTGGCATCTTACGCAGACGACGTACTGTTCTACATAAGCAATCCGAAAGATACATTACCCAAACTTAATAAAGCCCTGGAATATTATGGCGAAATGTCGAACTTTAAAATAAATCAAACAAAGTCTGTAATACTAAATATTAACACTAGGAAACAGGAAGTACAGCAGGTCCAAAATGAATGTAAATTCACATGGAGAGGTGACTTGAAATATCTAGGAGTGAAATTGGCGAATTCGCTCAAAAAAATTTATCAATTAAATTATATCCCACTATTAAATGAAATTAGATATGAACTCAGACGAATGGGTAATAGACCACTCTCTTGGTTTGGACGTATCCACGCACTAAAGATGGTTATCCTTCCTAAGATTCTGTATAAACTTCAGATGTTGCCGATTGAAATCCCTACTGTTTACTTTTCAAAGTTAAAAGCATTGCTGCTTAAATTTATATGGAGTAACAGAAAACCTAGGATCTCTTTTTTAGTGTTAAAACAGGAGAAAAGTCGAGGTGGTTTGGCCGTTCCGGATTTATTGTGCTATTATAAGGCAATCGTGCTGTCTAGAATTGTTGACTGGGTAGGTGAGAAAGGAAAAGAGAAAAGGTGGGTCAATTTAGAAAATAAATATAGTGGGACACACTTAGGTAAAATAATATGGAATCCCCCAAAATATAGGGCTTTAGGGGGGAGCACAAATGTGTTGACACGAATAGTATTTAAGTTTTGGGATGAGATATATAAAAAATTAAATGGACACTACAATTCACCGTTGATTGCACTAAAGGAGAACGAGTTATTTCTACCGGGGAAAACGGAAATAGGCGGTAATTGGATAAAAAATGAAAAAACACAAATTAAAGATATCACGAAAGAAGGAAAACTTATAACACAAAGTGAATTGGAGCACAAGGATTTAATGGTAGTAGATGGGTGGCGGTACCTCCAGCTGGCCCACTTTATCGGCAGCTTACCACAACCAATAAGATCGGAAAAGGAGCTGACTCAGTTGGAGCGACTCTGTACAACTAACAACCAGAAAGGAATTGTATCTAGGATGTACGGGTTGCTGATGACGGTGGGAGAGCTGGAGGCCCCGCCATACATCAGAAAATGGGAAATAGAATTGGGAGCACAATGCGAGCAGGACACAATAAGTAAAATAATGAGACTAACACATAGTTCGGCAATAGACAGCAAAACAGCGGAGATGAACTATAAATGCCTTACCAGATGGTATAATACACCAGATAAGTTGGCGAAATACCAGCCGGGAAGATCAGCGGAATGCTGGCGTGGGTGTAAAACCAAGGGAACAATGGCACACCTATGGTGGGATTGCCCAAAAATTAAAATCTACTGGGGGGCAGATTCTACAAATAATAAGTGAAATAACCAAAATAAGACTGAAAAGAGATCCTTGGATTATATTATTCCATGCTACTAAGAGTAATATAAATAATTATCAAGAAACAATAATTCCTCACCTCCTTAACGCAGCGAAAAAATTAATTCCCAAAAACTGGCAGGAAACGGAAATTCCACCGATAAGGGAGTGGGTAGATACGGTTGAAGCAATATATAAGATGGAAAAACTAATTGGAGGAGAGGATCAGGAAAGAGAAGCGGTCAAAAAAAAATGGAAATGCTGGAAAGATTTTAAGATAGACTGGAGTTATGCAGAGCACTTAAGACCATAAACATTACCCATAAGGAGATGAGGAACAAGAGGCAGGAGGGGAAAACACTGACATATAAGGAGGGGATAGGGAGGGGGTGGGAGTAGGGGGAGAACAATAAAGTGTTAGGAGAAATAAATGTATAATATTTTATGACAAAAATGAATATCTATCGAAGATAGTGAAAAAAAAAAAAAAAAAGGGAATATATAGTTTATGCCACAATGATGTGAATTATATAAAGAGACAATATTGAACGGAAAGTTGATTCATGTCTCATTGGAGAAATTCGCTGATGTGTGCAAAAAAAAAAAAAAAAACCATAAGAAAAGCGTACTCAATTCAACTTCTCCCGATACCAGAAGGATTGAGAGCATACTCGACAAGAGCAGTAGTGACCTCCTGGGCAGCATACTGTAAAGTGTCCCCAGAGACTATTTGCAAGGCAGCAACTTGGTCCTCAAAAACCACGTCCATGGCACACTACAAAATAGACCTGGCTCAATTAACTACAGCCGAGTTCGGGAGATCAATCATTCAAATTCATCCATACCTTGTACTTGAGTAATAAATCTTTTTTTTTAAAAACCCATCCATGTAGCGAGTTATTTCCCAATGTGTGTGCTGCCATGATGCGTCAGGGAAACGCAAAATTGTATATTCACCTTTCCGTCATTTTCCTTTCCTGACGCAACCCATGGCAGCACACAAGGTCCCACCCCTCTAAGATGATAGTTACTGAGAATGCAATGGTTGACTCCTCTTCGAATCTTATAGCTAACCAGTCCTATCAGGTTGTGGAGGCAGAGTCACAACTCAATGTGTGTGCTGCCATGGGATGCGTCAGAAAAGGAAAATTACGGAAAGGTGAGTATACAATTTTCCGTTTTTTTGTTGGAAAATTATTTAGAACCACAAACATTATATATATTTTGTTAGCAAAGAAATGGTGGTTGTTGCAATATTTTAGGTCACACAGTATTTGCGCAGCGGTCTTTCAAATGCAATTTTTGCGGAAAAATGAACTGAATTAAAAAATTTATTTAACAGTAAAGTTATTTAGCCCAATTTTTTCTGATATTGTGAAAAATGATGTTACATCAATTAAATAGATACCGAACATGTTGCGGGTTTAAAATTGCAAACACTCGTGGAATAGCGACAAACTACGGTACTTAAAAATCCCTATATGCAAGCATGAAATTTTTTTAATGATTACAAGTTTAGAGTTACAGAGGAGATCTTTTGCTATAATTATTTCTCTCGCTGTGACAATTGCAGTGATACCTCACATGTGTGATTTGATCACTGTTTAAATTTGCAGGCGTGCCTTACATAATTACGTCATTTTTTTTTGTTCTTATTTATTTATTTTTACCATGGTCTCTTTAAAAAAAATCCCAATCCCCAAATCCCTCATACAAGTATTCAAAAAGCAAAAGTCTGCATATTTGGGAATTTTTTCATATCGGCGCCATTGGCAGCCAAGTAAACGAGTATGTCACTTTTGAGTTACTACATTTGAAGCTGATTCCGGCTTTGTTTGCAACTGTGGCCTGCCAACGGACTTGCCAGCTGGTCGCTCTGTTCTCCCGGTGGGACTGGAGACCCGGGCGAATCGGTGGAAGGCGGGGGGGGGGGGGAGGTAGAGTCCTCTCCCGCTCCTTACGACAAAGCCGACCATCAGCTCTAAAAAACTTTACCGGGATGAAGGCTGCAGCTGCATATCACCCCTGTACAATAACTTCCTCAAAGTGCTGTATAGGTAAGTAGTTTTGTGGGAAGTGGTAAGCTAAAGGACTTAATTGGACTTTAATTAATAATAATTTTTTCCTTTCACAGTGCGCCATTCATTGGCTGAGAACAATCAGCTAATCTCTCAGCACAGCAGAAGCCAGATGTCGTAAATCTGACTTCCGAGCAAAAAAGAATCATAGCAAGTCCCAGGTAAGAGGACAAATTGTTGCTAAATGGTTTTTGCTTTAACAGCTCCCCTCTTTTATTTCTTAATCCCATTCTTACATCAGTTTCTTCAGTCCCCCTGCAAATCACAATCCACCCTTCACATCACAGTTTACCCTTCACAGTAGTGTTCTGAACCCCCCTTCACAATGGTATCTTGAATCTTCTCCCTCACCTTCACAGCACCTCCTCACAGCTGTGTCCTCTGCCCCCTTCATATCTCAACCCCCTGCAACTCTGCCCCCCTTTACATCACAGTCTCTGGCCCTCTTCACATTACACAACCCTTACACCCCTGGCCCCCTTCACATTACACAGCACCCTGCACCTCTGACAGTCTCACATTGTTACCCCCCCACCACACACACACACACACACACACACACACACACACACACACACACACACACACACACACACACACAGCTCTGCCACTCACAAAACAGCCTCCACAGCTCTGCCCCTTGCTACCTCATTTGGGCAGACAGAGCTGGAGACATAATGGGAGACACAGCAGTGGGCAGAAGTGGGAGGTGCTGAAGTTAACCAACCTGGCAACTAGTCAAATTCTGGTTAACTTGAAAAGTTATCTTCATAAGCTCCGTTCTTACCCAATATTCAGGGCTGCTGTGTCTCCTGTTGCGTCTCTCGCTATGTGTGCAGAATGGTTCCGCCTCTTGCTCTCTGCTCTGCTGTGATAGTGACAGCGGCGGAGGCAGAGAGACAGAACCGGCATCCAAATAGCTGGACTGCGGAGCTCCAGACGGCACAGTGACTCGGTCTGCATTCGACCCACAGTCCACCATATAGTGATGACTGCTTTAAATGTTAAATAGATGTTTGTTATCATGCTTTGTGTTGTGTTAGGTACTCACTACTGCCAGAATATTGGGGGCAGGAGCTTGGAGCTGATCCCTCCACAGATGACATTAATCGATCTGGAAAATGTAAAGCAAAACATAAGTCTCACATCCGTAGTCGTAAATAGAAAAATAGTGAGCTGGAAACAACCATATAACTGCAATATATAATGATATATTTCATTTTACTCATCAGCTCTCTGATGCTCGGCTGGACCCTTGCTACTGACTCCAGGGACATCCACATCTGCAAGGAGGCCATCTCTCAGCTCTGTCTCCCACTGTCTAAAGACCACAGTCTTTCCTCCAGTAGACCGGGCTAGGAGATGCTTCTCTATCTTTTTATTGACTGACGACCGACAATCATAACACCTGCAAATGAAAAAAAGATATAGTTAATACACATTACAATATTATTTTACATGTTAGTTTTCTGTATATGTCTGTGCCAAATAAATATTTTTGTAACGTTCAACTCAGTTTACTTTTTATTGACTAGATTACTATACTGTATATTTTTCACATATATGTGTTGTGCTCTAAGAGATATAATATTTGAATAATTACCTGTGCCTGACACCAGTGGTGGCCCTGCAAACCTTGGAGACTGCATTCACTGAGTCCCGGACTCGTTCCCAGGCTGCTCTCTTCCCAGAGATTGAGACATTTAGGCTGAAGAGTCTCACTTTGTCTCTATTCACTGCAGCAACCAATGCAGAATTCTCCCCTCGGGTAAATATGGACCCCCTTCATATTCTCTGTCTCTTGGCTCCCTAGCGCTGATGCATGTCGTGCGTTGGCAATCTCTTATGATGTAGGGGGGACACATGCCTCCTTTTTTGGCCATGCTTCCGCTCCACTCCACCTCCATGTGCACGCTCTCTTCCATGCCTTGGCTCCACTCCACACCTCCGTTCACCTCCACTCCTCCTCTCCCCTCCATGTCTCTCCTCCTCCCTCCATGCCCCTCCTCCCCTATACTACTCCTCTCCCCTCCACGCCCCTCCTCCCCTACTCTCCTCCTCTCCACGCCTCTCCTCCCCTACACACCTCCTCTCCACTCCATGCCCCTCCACTCCTCCTCTCCCCTCCACACTTCTCCTCCCCTACACTCCTCCTCCCAACCGAGTCCCCTCCTCCACTTCTCTGATCCTGCCTACTCCTCTGCTCCCCTCCACTCTTCCGCTTTCCTCCACTCCTCTGCTTTCCCTCTACTCTCACTCACACCAACAATTCTCATACCAACACCAACATTCTCAACCCAAGACATTCTAATTTCAACAAAAGTACCAAACCACGCAAAACAACCATAAATCCAACAATACCACTCTCTGCACTGCTCTCTGCTCCTCCCTCACCACACCACTGTACTCCCTCTCAAAATGGCATACAGGGGCAGAGGCTATAGTCATGTGTCAAAAACAAAAGTCAAATTTCGAATCGTTACGAATAACTGCAATGTATTTAGAACAGTACAAATCCATTTGAAGCACGTTAGGCAGCACCATTGCAAGAGAGACACGTAAAATTACGAATCACCTAACAAAAAAAAAGTTACGAATGTACGAATCCATTTGAAGCAGGTTAAGCATCACTATTGTGGGAGAGACAAATAAAATTCCGAATCAACGGGGAAAAAATTATGAAAGTAGGAGTGTGTCCAGAATCAATGAAAAACAACGTACTCTACCGAAAGTACAAATTCTAAATCAACTAAAAATAAGGCTTACAGAAATATGAATCACTCCGATTCAACGAAAAATGTTGCTTGCGAAAATACAAATTAGACCGAATCCCGTTTTGCGAAATTACGAATGATTATGAATTAACGGCACCAAAAAGAAACTAATCTAAACTAAATAAATTTTTCCATTGTGCACAAGTCTAATAATAATGCAGGGCATTACCAGCCTGTACATTCAATCTCCTCTATTAAGCATGTTATTGCTCCATGTTGTGCCAATCTAACATTGTTCCCCCTTTCTGGGTTTGGCCCGTCACATAATTTGCTAGTTTTTAGTACTTGTTCAGAGCTGTTTTATCACCAGGTGAATGCCTAGGTTTTAACATTTGTCCACAGGATTGGTGGCATTTTTGTCCACCACTAGGGTCTTGAGGGAGATTAAAGTATTTATTAAGACCTGATGAGGTTGATTTAAAGGATTGGCCTAAATATGTTAATCTCGGGATTCAATCTATTGTCAAGCAGGTGCTGGCTGCGGTGGGGCGCACCACTTACTTAGGTGTAGTGGTTTTAACCTCTAATGGCTGTCTGGCACTGATGGTAAGGACAGGCCTTTTAGACTATGTGAGTTTATGTTTATGGGTGCCCATGGTATACTGTGACTGGCATTGCTGTTTGGTAAATTCTGGGATCAGTCTAATGCTTGTCTGGCACTGATGGTAAGGACAGGCCTCTTAGACTATGTGAGTTTATGTTTTATTGGTGCACATGGTATACTATGGCTGGCATTGTTGTTTGGTACATTCGGAAAGTTGTACTTTTGAAAAGTTCAATAAAGCTGCGGCCTTTTTTTTTTTTCTGGGGGGCAAGGTATTGGTTATTAGTTGGTTATAAATGAGCCTATGCTTCTCATCAGTTGTGAAGGCCCCTGGAACCACATTTAGGGAAAGGGAGCCTTCGCTGCTGGAAGCATGGCATCACTGTGGGTGTGAACCTAAAAGGGAAGTTAAGTAGCTCCCTTAGGATTGGCTACCTGATGTGACTGGGTGGAGCCTGAACTCTAGAAAAAGACTACGCTGAGGCAAATCCAACTGCTCTGAGGAGATTCAGCTGTCACAAGATTTGCCGACCCTCCTGCCTGTTGTGATGTTTTGTCACAGCTTTATTGGCGGGTTTGACCTTGCCAACAATTGATGTTGCTTTAGGGACTATGCCCTCAAGTTAAATGCTGGGGTCAGTCTAATGCCTGTCTGGTACTGATGGTAAGGACAGGCCTCCTAGACAATGTGAGTTTATGTTTATGGGTGCCCATGGTATACTGTGGCTGGCATTGTTCTTTGGTACATTTGGAAAGTTGCATTTTTGAAAAGTTTAATAAAGCTGTGGCCATGCCCTATTTCCATCTTAATCAGCTTATGTGTCTTTTTTTTTGGGGGGGGGGGGGGGGCAAGATATTGGTTATTAGTTGGTCATAAATGAACCTATGCTTCTCAGCAGTCATGTCTACCTGTCAGCTTAGTATTGTTTACTGTACACGTCTGTTATATTTATTTTGATAATATTATTTAGCTATCAAAAACTGTCCAATCCTAGCCTCAGATATGTGTATGCGCACAGGTGAACATGTGGCTATTGTATATGATTTTATATCTTCTGCATACAGCATGTATGTTAGACTATACTAATAATAATGACTAAATATTTTACATTGCAGGTACATGGCAGTTATTTGGATTGGAATAATGCCTCACACATCTGAACATGGCCCTGCTGCTTGAAATACAGAAATAAAGTGGGTTGTATCTTATATATAATATGTATATATGTATATATGCTTCTGACTGTTAAACGATTCTCTCGAAAGGATTAAACAGAGAAGTTTGCTTTAATGAGGCGCCATTATTCCCAGGTAATTTACGTTGTTGTCAAACATGTATTCCATTGCTAATTGCCTATTACATTTAGGTACTTTTGAACATTTGTGTAATCAAGGCACGTATAAAAGATCCTTACCTCAACCTTATTATGGCTGGTATAATTGCAACTTTTGCACGTACTATGAGAGAGTATTCCATTTCTAAGAATATGAAAGAAGAGCAGATGAATTAAAAATAGTCTGTAGGTCAGGGTCGAGCAGAAGAGGAGGAGAAAACAGAACAATTACTCTGTCATTAATAGGAGATGAAAGGAAATGATGAAGTCTAGACAAAAAAAAGAGAAGGACAAAAGCTAATTTGCGTATTACAGTGATTAAAGATGGAGGTGCTAAACACAGGGGTCTGTTTAGAAAGGTCAACAAAATAATTGCTTTTCATTTTGCCTTACTTCAACCCATTTTGTACCTAAATTTTGCCTGCTTTCTCTCCTACTTATAAAAGGTTGACATGGGAAATTGAGCAAAGTGGAGTTATAATTGTAAATATAGACTGGGAAAAATAAAAAAACATAAAATAATGGTGCCATGCCAAAAATATGTCTTGAGGAAAGTTACATCTCCAGCTACCCTCCATTGAAAACAATAGATTATTCCAGTACTAGGACAGAAGGTCTTTAGAAATTGGTGAAAATGATGTACAAATTTTGTTGACCTAATCTATGTCTTTAAATTATAACTACAGGCATAACTTTTTTTTGTTTTGGATAGAGTGGAGAGGGATTAGAGCACCTGTCAGTTTTTATTGCCATCTGTGCCCCCATTAAGGAGATTCCTCTTCTCTATTTGCCCTTTTATCCATTTTTATTGAAAGTGAAAGTAAAAGAAGATCCCAAATTTTGGGTTGTCCCCAGAAAAGTAATTAAAGGGGAAATCTTCCAATGGGGACACTAGTTCTGGTAACCTGGGGGTCCCCAAGGGATTTCCTTAATTTCTAGGGATTTCCTCTCATTGGGTATGGAACTGAAAGTGGAGGGAAATCTCCTCACGGATGGCAAAAAAAATCAGACGGGGTTACAACCCTCCCTTACTCTATCCAAAATGAAAAAAAGAAATTGCCTATAGTTCTACTTTAAGAGCTACACTGACCAAAGGCTCCTTAGTATTATACACACTTTTGGATGTGTTGTATGCCTGTATCCCCCTGATCACTCGCGAAACCCCCCTGATTCAGAATATAATACTTCTTTTAAAAGTTTTCTAACAGACCTAAATTCTATAAGTAAACAATGCACATCTCATAAGTAGCCCACAAAATAGCCAAACATGCAACAAATTGTGCAGAAAGTTCTTACATTGAGAATTTTTTTTAAAAATAGTTGTCTTGGCCTTTTAAAAGCATTTTGGAGGATTGACATCATCTGGCTTCCTCACCCTATTCTTTATAGCTAAATAAAGGGATTGCAGGTAAGGGGGGAAGGCCTGAAGAAATCAAACTCCTTAGATGCATCTGGTAGATCTAGGCAAATTCTGACCTGGAATTACAGGTAAAACAATTACTTTATGTTTATGTAGCGCTACTCCAGTAGGGGCTGCTGGTAACCGACTCTTCTATCCCTGCATAGCCAGGCAACATGCATTTCTCCACTTGCAGAGAGATACAAGAAATCAGTCCTGTAACTTGTTTTTGTTATCTTTATTAGGGGATAACAACTTGGATAGGGAGGGGCTGGATTGGCGCCGGCTGCCGGGCAATTTCTTGTCCTGACGTCGGCGTCCCGGTGCCCCTCCCCTCTACGCTCATGTGGTGTGGTGTAGGGGGAGTGCCCGTGGCTGCATATTTATGGGCCGTGGCTGTGGCGTGGTCCGGGATTCTTTGGGCCCTCCGTTAGATTGGCTTCAAAACCATGGTTGGACTGGTCCCTTCTCTTTCACTAGGTATACTTCACAGTTTCACTTGTCACTTCATTTTTCTTCCCTCATATCGGGTGTTTTGGTGATGACCCTTCACTATAGTCCTCTACCTTCACTCCCGGTTAACCACTATTCTAATCCTTACTCTATCACTCATTACTCATCCTAACCAGTCCACCTCCCATCTACACTATATTCATGTTCACATAATACTTAATTTTATGATTTGAATTTCTATTTTAATTCTTTTCTCACTTTGCCCCAACTTTAGTTTAGTCACTCGTCACATCTTACCATTATCACACCTGGAGGGCCCGGGGAGCCCGGATCAGCCGGGGCCGTTGCCTGTGGTGGGTGTCATCTCTGGGCGCGCCCTCTCGGCTCCCGTTATTGATGCTTTTGGCTGTCCGTTCACTCTTGACACCATGCTGCCTTGTGCATGCACATTTGTAAGTTTTCTTCTCTTATATGGGTTACCTGTTTTTTCTTTACCACTACCCCTTCTACTTTGACTTGGCACACTTACATAAATCATTTTTCTATTGCAGATAATTCACATGTCTGCTCCTGAAGAGCGGTTTAAAGCCGCGAAACGCGTCGAGCTACTAGATATTGTGTACAATTTACACATCCATCATGATATGTGTTGACATTATTCTTACCTTGATAGGGACTTTAAGAACTATTGATCGCGCAGATATTATCTTTTTAACATATATACCTTATTATGAATATTGGTGGACCCCTTTATTTTATTATTAATATCGAAGATTGCAAACATGTTATTACCAGTCCTTGCTAGTTTAGAAATTGGCGCCCTGTTATGTTATGTATGTGCAATTCTATGTATGTTAAACATGTTTTTACGCATTATTAAACATTTTTATGTTCCACCATACTGTTCATTTTGTCATCATGAGCTTCATATAAAGTCCCACCCTCCTTGTTTACATCTTTGCTGCTTTTTGCTGCATCGGTGTTTGTTTTGTCAAATTGATAGGGATGGAGGCACATGGTTTTACCCAGCCATGGTTTTATTTAAAGTCCCCACTTCCCAATTCCCCCTCTTTTTTAACTTGGATACGGTGAAGGGATTTATGGGATGCACAGCAGATGATGAACACAACAAAAATTGGGGACAATCTTCCTTTCTCTCTGTACAAAAACTGCTTCCTTCTGTACAAACTCATGGTTCTGGATAGGTCCATAGCGAAAGTCCATTACATACTAAGGACCCTAGGTCCTTCTGGAAAGTAGCACAAACTTGAGGTAATGGCCTGCAGGAGTGTTCCTCTACCTCTGTGAATCTGGTCCCAGCTTCACTATGGAGCAGGTCTTACTTGGGCATTCAGCACAGAATGCTATAGAATTTAATAGCAAAAATCCCCTTACAGGCTAGGAACTCTCTCGCCCCTATTTAAAATTTAGTACATCTCATTACACACTACATGTAGGAGTCCCTCCTCTCTCTTGATGGACGGCTCCCAGCTCCTTATCAAACCACACACAGAACATCTCTCTCCTCCCAGCTTTACAGCCTACAGACACCAGCAGCTCTCCTGGTTGCTCTGGATATCTCCCAGGACAACGTTAATGGGTTAAAGCGGAAGTACATCCATCCATAAAACAATTTAATTTCCAGCATGTGATGTAGCACTCCCATTAGCTGTGCTCTCAGCCAAACTGTCAAACCATCCAATGGCTGGTGTCATAACTGATCACATGTGCAGCATCATGGCAGTTGCAGAATAAACAGAGGCACAGATGGCAGCTTCCTTTACTGAAAATGATAGGATGTTTACTTACACAGCACCATCCTTTGAAAGCTTGCTTTGTGTGGCAGTTTTTACCATTGTGAATCCCTGGGTGTGCTGATGTAACCATTGTCCTCTTCTTTCTCCCACTGCTCCCACCCCGTGCTGCTGAAGTGATCCTTCCAGAGCCAGCCTAAGCTTCCTGTTGGAGCTCTTCCTAGACCTACTGGAAAGGACCCCTTAAGGCCACCAACAGCCTCCTCAGCACTCCATCTACATCTTTCACATGATTCCCTCTGCCAGCATGACTCACCCATACATAAGGGCTGGCTTAACACCTTACCAGGCCCACTGGCTGGGGATTGTCCAAGCTCCCCTGAGTATGCAGTTCAACCATCCTAGCCTCCGCCCTCTAGTTTCCATAACAATCTCCAACTTTCCAGAACCCGGGGAAGGCACCAGAGACCTGCCTGCATGAGTCATTCAGCTCTGAACTCAAGTAAACCATGACCCATATTTCACGACTCAGACTTAGCCCTGAGCCAGACATGTTTTGTCTACTCTAAGATTAGTAGCACACTAGAGGGTGTTACATTTATTTTTTACATTTTTGGCTATTTTATATGGCCACTAATGGTATTATAGGTGGTTTTGATTTTTATAGCCACAACAGTCTTACTGGTATGTGTAAATTTTTCTTCTGTATAGTTTAAAGGAGAAGTCTACTGTATATGATGTTGGCAGGGCCAATTTCAGCTGATTCTCAGGAAACCACATCATTTTTTATCATATTGTATATGCTAAGGTTGTATTTGTTGAAACACTCTAATAAAAGTGCTAACTATGGTGCTTCAGTCGGTCAGTGGTTGTTTTGTATCTCTAATGTCCTAGGTTGATTCCTTCTAGGAACACCATCTTCATAGTGTTTATATATTCTTCCTTTTTGTGTATTTGTATATTTTGCCAGGTTTGTATTGGTTTCCCCTTTGTGCTCCTTGCTTATTTCCACATCTCAAGTACACACTGGATCTAATTGGAATCTGTCTAAATTGACCTTAAGCTGGCTATAGACAAAGTCCTTTTCTTGGGTTGCAGGAAAGAAAAGCTGCCCCCACCGGGAGAATACTGTGATTATTGCTAGCTGCTTTTATAGCTGCTTGCAACAATCACATGTAAAATCCAACAGGCTGGTTGTACCCATGTTGATCGACCAATCAACTTGGGTACGTTCAGTCTGCCCATAAATGGTTCTAATCTTGGCTGGTTCAGCAGGAACATTTGAACCGTCTATGGCTGGTTTTAGTCAGACTATCACATGATGGCTGGTCCTAACTTCATGCCAATAAAAGAAAAGGGTTGGGCAAGCTTGCAATAGGCCCTGTACAAAAGGAAAACACTACAGAAAGTGCAAGTATTGCTGGCTACTGTGCTCAGTGCTACAGGACAAACCTAAGTTTTACGTACCTTCAGTGTGTACCCTCACCACTCTATTTATCCCCTGGAAGGATAAGAAAACCTGAGTGAAAACTAGAAGTCTCTTAAGCCATAGCATACACAGGAATATGGATTTGCTGTGTGACATCATTGATTGGGCTAGCACTGTCACATGGCGTTTGTTACATGTTCCTCCCTATCTAGAAGTACTGTATATCTTATTTGGTTTCCGACACTGAATAGAGTGGCAAAAGAGTGAATAAGTACCAGGTAGATTCTTTGGCTTCCGACATTGAATAGAGTGATGCAAGAGCGAAGAAAATGTAAAAAATGGTGGCAATTGGGGCATAAAACAAACCTGTTGCTTTGCCTTAAATTGGCAAAACAGAGGTTTGGTTTAAATTGCTACTTGTCGGCTGTTCTTTTCAGTGCCTGTCTTCGACTAAGCATGCAGATCAGGACTTCACTTGAAGCCACTGGATCAGCATGGCAGCCAGACATCAAGTATTTTCAGAAGGACACTAGCAAATTATAGTGAAAATATTCCTCTCAGTATAATTTGTCTTAAATGGAATACTACTGCACTACCTCCAATGGAGATCCTACTAGTGGGTAGCACATACTGTAACTTCATCAGTTTCTAGTATCTAATCATATATGGTGTCGTGTATTAGCATGACTACTAATAGAACTAGTGATTCAATAGCATATTAGGCCTAATTAGCAGTTTGTACCTCTACACCGCTTAGCCCTGCATAAAACATATGTTCATTCCAGTAATATCTCTCTCCTAATTGGTATGCTTGAGTGTTGTATATGTTGTATAAAGCCAGTTCACCACCGCTTTGAATATAGGGATTATATCATTTGATCATAAAGAGTATGCTAGTAATACTGGAATTTAAAGCTCAGTTACAAAATAGGCGAGTTCACTAGTGGTCCTTTAAATCGCAAAGAAAGATTAAGACTCTCCCAAAAAAAGAGATCCTCATCTTATATGGTGAGAATAAAATGCATATCTCATAAAAGTGCCTTATGTGTCAATGGGATATGGTTAAGGTGCATGCTATCTACTTGTCAGATCTCCATTTTGAGCGATATTTAATATATATTCTTTTATAAAGGGAGTAAAAATATTGGGAACCCGCCACCTTTCTCCCATTTTTTGTCATCCTCAATGGTTCATTGATGGTGTTAAAGTCTATACATATCAGTGTAGTGGATGCTGTGCTCTCCAGGACCACATTTGACATCACTTGGTGCCTGAGTAGCCAATTTCACATGGGAGAAAAGGAGTGATGCTTTTACCCATAGGTTTCTATTTGCTCTTGATGGCTGAATAGAACAAGTGAGGCTGGATATCAGGAAAGTTAACCTATTGCTTTGCTCTGTATTCACAAAGCACAGGTTCACTTTAAAGTAACACTAAACCCTGGTTAAAAAATTCTGTTGAGCTCTCAGCCTCCTCTTTCAAATCTCAATTTTAATTTTTTTTAACTGCTCAGATCCAATGTTCTGTTAGAGGATGGCTATGTTTGTTCTATGTTTGTATGGTTCAATGTGAGATGCTTGACTAGAGGATCTGGAGTGCGAGTGACCTATTGTGACCTGAGTACTCCAGCTGGAACTAGAACTTTCAACACCAGAGTCCACTATACAGAGGTAAGTGAAAGATTTGTACATAATGCTAGAGCCTCTACACACGGGGTGTACTTCTGTAGCACCCTCAAGTGTGTGCTAGATGTAGTATGTAGGATAGGAAAGCCATACTCTGACTCAAGATGTAGCCGACAGTGGACTACAGTTACCTTGTTCCGAGGACCTCCTCTGTTACTCTGCATCTATTCCTGTGTCCCTCTAGTGCTCCAGTAACTGACATCATATCTTTAGGCCCAGAGGCGGCTCTAGGCTTTGTGAGGCCTTAGGCGAAACTTACACATGAGGTCCCACTCACGCCCATAATGAGGAAAATAATTCAAGCAATAAAAATGGCTGCAAAAACACACCGTTCATCAGCACCATTTCCTCACCCATCACACATATGCAGCCAATAAAACACCTGGGACCCAGCAAGGTAGCAACCCCTCGAAGAATTCCTGTGTCTTGGGAGAATGGTGAGGGGTTGTCACTGAGTCGAGGAAGTAGAGTGGGGGGATTAGAGAGAGAGGAGGGGAGGGAGAGAGAGAGAGGAGGGGAGGGAGAGAGAGAGGGAGGGGAGGGAGAGAGAGAGAGAGGGGAGGGAGAGAGAGAGTGGGGAGGGAGAGAGAGAGAGGAGGGGAGGGAGAGAGAGAGTGGGGAGGGGGAGGGAAAGAGGGAGAGGGAGAGAGAGAGAAGGGGATGGAGAGAGAGAGAGGAGGGGATGGAGAGAGAGAGGGGAGGGGAGGGAGAGAGAGAGGAGGGGAGAGAGAGAGAGAGAGGAGGGGAGGGAGAGAGAGAGAAAAAGGATGGGAGGGAGAGAGAGAGGGGAGAGAGAGAGGGGAGGGAGAGAGAGGAGGGGATGGAGAGAGAGAGGAGGGGATGGAGAGAGAGAGAGAGGAGGGGATGGAGAGAGAGAGAGGAGGGGAGGGAGAGAGAGGAGGGGAGAGAGAGAGAGAGGAGGGGAGAG